>NC_069800.1:54418751-55043751 GCF_027406575.1 Nycticebus coucang | reverse complement strand
ATAATCCCAGGAGTTTTAGACCAGCCTGGGTAACATGGCAAGACCCCATCTTTATAAAAAATAGAAAAATAAGCTAGGCATGGTTGTGTGTGCCTATAGTCACAAGAAGCTAAAGCAAGAGGATCGCTTGAGCCCAGGAGCTTGAGGTTACAGTGAGCTGTGATTATGCCATTGCATCACAGCCTGGGCAAGAGAGAGACACTCTCTCTGGAAAAAAGAAAAAAAACAGAAAAACAACAGTAAGTGCTACAACATTTTAATAATAGAGCTATTTCAATCTGGAAAGTAAATATACTTTTTCCCTTGCTCCTACAATTCATTCACTGAAAATATACTTTTAGTAAATAAATACGCTTTATGTATAACTCAGTGGGATGTAGCTGAATTATGCTGACCAATGAAAAGTGTCACCAGAACAACTACTATCCTCTTGCTTTCCCACCAAAGTCTCTATTAATCACAAGAGTTTTTGGATAATATACACTTACCCTTCCTGGACAGGCAGTAGACAGTTTGTGAAGTGACTGTGCCAGGTGAATTTTGGGGTTGTTCACCATTTGACCTACAGGATCATGCTCTTTTTTCCCAGCAAATGCCAACTGTGAGAAGGCAGTCTGGTACCCTGGTGTATCTTCTATGTCAATAAAATGTTCTTCATCAGGAATGCTATCATCCTCAGGTAACTCAAAAAGGCCAATAAGAGACTGTAATAAAGGAGTCCTGGATTGGAAAAAAGCAAGAGATGTAAGATTAAGAAAATATTCCTGAGCTGGGAACCTCTCCAGCTACCCAGGAGACTGAGGCGAAGACCACTTGATGCTGCGAGTTCAAGATCAGCTTGGGCAAAAGAATGAGATTCTGTCTCTGCAAAACAAGTTCAAGTTCAATATTAGCCAGGCCTAGTGCTGTGTGCTTATAGTCTCAGCTCATCAGGATGAAGAGATTGCTTAAGGCCATTGTGGCCATGGTAATGGAACAAGATCCCGACTCTTGAAAAGAAAATACTTTGGGCTCGGCACCTGTGGCTCAAGTGGCTAAGGCATCTGCCAGGTACACCAGAGCTGGTGGGTTCAAATCCGGCCCAGGCCTGCCAAACAATGACAGCTACAACCAAAAAATAGCCAGGCACTGTGGTGGGCGCCTGTAGTCCCAAATACTGGGGAGGCAGAGGCAGTAGAATCGCTTAAGTCCAGGAGTTGGAGGTTGCTATGACACCACGGCACTATACCCAGGGCAATAACTTGAGGCTCTGTCTCAAAAAAAAGAAAAAAAGAGAGGGCGGCGCCTGTGGCTCAGTCGGTAAGGCGCGGGCCCCATATACCGAGGGTGGCGGGTTCAAACCCGGCCCCGGCCGAACTGCAACCAAAAAATAGCCGGGCGTTGTGGTGGGCGCGTGTAGTCCCAGCTACTCGCGAGGCTGAGGCAAGAGAATCGCTTAAGCCCAGGAGTTGGAGGTTGCTGTGAGCTGTGTGAGGCCACGGCACTCTACCGAGGGCCATAAAGTGAGACTCTGTCTCTACAAAAAAAAAAAAAAAAAAGAAAAGAAAATACTTTGAATATTAAAAAAAAAAAAGGCAGAAAATCCTTAGAGGAACAAAATTACAGAGTCATAGTCTCAAGAGGGACCTTATCCCCACCCACAAACCAGTCATCAATTGTTTTGGCCACAGCACCCTAACCTTGTCTTTCAGAAACTACTCCATCTCAAGCTAGCGGTGTGACCAGAGAGTCAAGACTACTGTTAGGAAAAATAAACCTCCAGTTGCCAGATTACTTTATGAAAGAGGCTGAGTGGAAGCAAAGTAAGAAAAGTGAGGCCTTCCAGATATGGATTACGGGGGCTTGGCATATCTTTTTCTGGCCTATGCAGTTCCTCCACTCAAAGACTTAAGCCAGTTTAGTTATACTTCTGTTATAAAAGATTTAGAGATCACCTAAATAAGACTCTTAAAGGGATCCATGGATCCCTAAAAAAGTTAAGAACCTGGAAAGAAGATCTTTCTAGGCCTAGAAGGATCCTTAAGTCATGTCCTGATGTTTGCTAGCAGAAAAGCCAAGATTAGAACCTAGTTCTTTTGATCCTCAAAGAGAGTAAGCTTGATTGATTCTGTAGTTAAAAGGGACAGAAACTGCAATTTCTTTCTTTCTTTATTTTTTGAGACACAGTCTCAAGCTGTCGCCCTGGGTAGAGTGCTGTAGCATCATAGCTCACAGCAACCTTCAACTCAGGTTCAAGAGATCCTCCTGCTTCAGTTTTTCTATTTTTTGAAACCGAGTCTATGTTGCCCTCAGTAGAGTACTGTGGCGTCAAATCTCACAACCTCAAACCCTTGGGCTTAGACGATTCTCTTGTCTCAGCCTCCCAAGTAGCTGGGACTACAGGTGCCCGCCACATCACCTGGCTATTTTTGTTGTTGTTACAGTTGTCATTGCTGTTTAGCTGGCCTGGGCTGGGTTCAAACCTGCCTGCTTCCATGTATGTGGCCGGCGCCCTACCCACTGAACTATAGGCGTCGAGCCAGTTTTTCTATTTTTAGTAGGGATGGGGTTCTCGATTTTGCTCAGGCTGGTCTCAAACTCATGAACTCAAGCAATCCACCCACCTCAGCCTCCCAGAGTGCTAGTAGGATTACAGGTGTGAGCCACCGTGTCCGACCTGGAAGCTGTAATTTCTAAAACCATTATAATAGAATACTTACCATAGCTTGGTATACTCTGTGTCCATCATTGGAGGACATTCCGTCAGTAATTTGGTTATGCCAACTGCACAGATCTTTTTCTCTACATTTCCAGATACTTTCTGAATTTCAGGAATAATGATTTTTTCCAAAACCATTCCAAACATTCTATTGAGGCAAAATACATTGAATATCTTTTTACATTTAAATATGTACAATTCATTGGACATCAATTTATTTTTATTCATTTATTTTTGTTTCAGATTAATTGATGTTACAAAGAATTAGGTTACAATGTGTGCATTTGTTAGGTAAAGTCCCTCTTACAATTGTCTCACCCCCAAGAGGTACATCATACACCTTAACACTGTGTCCACTAAGTGGGGGCACACCCACCCCTTTTCCTCCTCCCTCATTCCCCTACCCTCACCTAGAATTAAATCCGCTCAATATTAAATCAGATTACTCTATAAACACCAAAATGTTCAGATGTTACATACACTTTGGGACTGTATGAATATAAAAAAATTACTAAATACAAGCCTGCTTGTTTTGGTTAGCAGAGGAGACCTAGATGTGAAAACAAAAAATTCCAACAAACTTTTACCCTGTAGCCAGCTACCATCATCTCTTTTTGTTTTTTTTTTTTTCTTGAGACAGACTCACTTTGTTGCCCTCCATAGAGTGCCATGTGGCACAGCTCACAACAACCTCCAACTTCGGGGCTTAAACGATTCTCTTGCCTCAACCTCCTGAGTAGCTGGGACTACAGGCACCCGCCATAATGCCTGGCTATTTTTTGAGGCAGTTTGGCTGGGGCCAGGTTTGAACCTGCCATCTTCAGTATATGGGGCCAGCGCCCTACTCACTTAGCCACAGGCGCCGCCCTGCCATCACCTTTTGTGAATAAATGCCTCTCATACCAATGTCAGCCTACTCTTTTATTTTGAGACAGAGTCTCATTATGTCACCTTCTGTAGAGTCCTGTGCCATCACAGCTCACAGCAACCTCAAATTCTTGGACTTAAGCAATTTTCCTGCCTCAGCCTCCCAGGTGTCAGCCTATTCTTAAATAGAATTTTATAACTTTTCTTGGAGGGGTGGGAGCTTGTATGCTTTTAAAAGAAGACATTAGTGTGGCTCAAGCAGCTAAGGCACCAGCCATATACACCTGAGCTGGCGGGGTTGAATCCAGCCTGGGCTCAACAAACAATGATGGCTGCAACAAAAAATAGTCGGTTGTTGTGGAGGGCGCCTGTAGTCCCAGCTACTTGAGAGGCAGAGGCAGGAGACTTGCTTAAGCCCAGGAGTGAGCTGTGATGCCAGTCTACCAAGGGTGACAGCTTGAGGCTGTCTTTTAGAAAAAAAGAAAGAAAAAATGCCAGGCATTACTGTGAGCTATGATGCCACGCACTCTACTGAGGGTGACAAAGTGAGACTGTCCCCCCAACCCCCGCAAAAAAGAAGAAATATTAGAAAACAGAGATAGTTAAGAACAAAGAGGGGAAAAAAATAATCATTCATCATCCCATCATTCTTTAATTTATCTCTAAGTATATAATTGCTAATTTGTCTGTTTAAAAATGATTTTAGCTGGCCAGGTGCAGGTGAATTGCTTGAGCTCAGAAGTTTAAGACCAGCCTGAGCAAGAGTGAGACCCCTGTCTCTACTAAAAATAGAAAAAATCTAGCCAGGGGTGGCAGACACCTATAGTCCCAGCTACTCAAGAGGCTGAGGCAAGAGGAGCTCTTCAGCCCAAGAGTTTGAGGTTGCTGTGAGCTATGAATCCATAGCACTCTACCTAGGACAACAAAGTGAGACTGTCTCAAAGAAAAAAATATTTGGTTACTCATTCCACGTTGCTACAAACATCCTAGAATTGAAGTCTCTCAATTCTAAATGATGCAAAATCCTTAGTTTATGCTTTAATAAATAAATTCTTTGAAGTGAAAACAATAGATCAAAGAGTATAGTCACACACTGAATAAGGGGACCTATGTTTTGCTCTCTAGAAAGATTGTGCCAATTTAGGCTCTCATGTACAGTGCATTAACACTGATTTCGTCACAATTCTGTATTGCTGGGAATATTTTTCAGGTTAATACACTTTTTAGCCAATCTAGAATTTTTCATATATAATTTGGGTATAGGGGTCTAACTTTCCCCAATTTTTCTCCTTTGAGCTGTCCTTTTATCATTTCTTTTTTGAGACAGAGCCTCAAGCTGTCGCCCTGGGTGGAGAGCTGTGGCATCATAGCTCACAGCAACCTCAAACTCCTGGGCTCAAGCGAGTCTCCTGTCTCCGCCTCCCAAGTAGCTGGGACTACAGGCACCAGTCACAATGCCCGGCTACTTTTTGGTTGCAGCCCTCATTGTTGTTTGGCGGGTCAAGGCTGGATTCGAACCTGCCAGCTCAGGTGTATATGGCTGGTGCCTTAGCCGCTTGAGCCACAGGTGCTGAGCCTTTTTTTTTTTTTTTTGAGACAGAGTCTCATTATGTCACCCTCAGTAAAGTACCATGATGTCACAGCAACCTCAAACTCTCGGGCTTAAGCGATTCTCTTGCCTCCGCCTCCCAAGAGCTGAGGAGCTGAGACTATAGGTATCCGCCATATCGCCCGGCAATTTTTTTGTTGTAGTTGTCATTGTTGTTTAGCAGGCCATGTATGTGGCCGGTCCCCTAACCCCTACTGAGCTGCAGGCACCAAGCCCTCTTACCATTTCTTGATAATCCTTCCATTTCCCTACTAATGAGAAATGCCTACTAATTGCATTCTTTATAGATACACACCAAGTAAGTCAAAAGCAAATTTTTATTTGTTCCCAAACATTTCTTATTTTCAAATTAGGCTGTCAATCTTAATAAAGGCAGGCTCCTGGAGTTTCCCACGATCGAACACAGCAAAGAACACCGAGTAAAGTCCAGGAATCAGGAAAATGATTATAGGGTTTTTTTCTTCACAACCCAAAACCTAAGAATATTTTAAAAATGACAGATACTATCCCTGTACCAAGAACTACAAAATTATCTTTAAAACAGAGATACTGATTCACACTAAAAATGGACATTTTCTTCCTTTTAAAAATAAAAACACCCAGCTACTCGGGAGGCTGAGGCAAGAGAATCGCTTGGGCCCAGGAGTTGGAGGTTGATGTGAGCTGTGTGATGCCACGGCACTCTACCGAGGGCCATAAAGTGAGACTCTGTCTCTACAAAAAAATAAATAAATAAATAAATTAAATAAAAACAACAAACTTACTTTGGTTGTATACCATCAAATATTTCCTGTAGTGCTAGTGCCCCATATTTTATGCAATACAAATTAATAAAGACCAAGAAACCTGTTGAAAGATACAGAATATTAGTACAGTAGTAGTCACTGCGCTAAACAGATAATGTAGTGGAAGTCTGCCCAATATAACCTGTGTACAATCATTAAAACCCAATAACTTTGGCATCAATTATTTGCCTTCTAATACAACTTAACATAGAAAATTTCTGTCTTTGTATTATAGCCCTTTACATGCCATCTTCTGATTTCTATTGAAAAAATACTTTACTATCTAAACTAACATAAACCAACGTTTGAAACGCTATAGAACTGAAACGAATTTAATGTTTGGAGAACACAAACCTTTTTTTTGGAGACAGAGTCTCACTATGTCGCCCTCAGTAGAGTGCTATGGCGTCACAGCTCACAGCAATCTCAAACTCTTGGGCTTACGTGATTCTTTGTAGTGATTTCCAAGTAGCTGGACTACAGGTGCCCGCTACAATGCCTGGCTATTTTTGGTCGCAGTTGTCATTGTTGTTTTAGCAAGCACGGGCCAGGCTCGAACCCACCAGCTTTGGTGTCCCACGTCCCACTCACTGAGCTACGGGCACCAAGCCAGACAACACAAATATTTTAAAACTTTTTCAATATGTATAAAGTTTAAAAATGATAATAAGTTTATCTGCAACCACAAAGTCTAATGGTTTTAGCTACTTTTCTTATTTCTGTAGAACACCCAAATGATTTTTACTTACTCTTGATAAACTTTGTTGTTTTGGAATTCTGAAGTCTTTGAAATAGTAGAATGAAGATTTGTTTCCTATACTGGTCAACTGATTCACTAAAGAATTGAATAAAAGCAACAATATAAATTCACCATTTTTCTGACTACCTATCAAATTTTTTGATTAAATGTGCAACTTAAAATTGTACTCACGGAGGCATGTGCTCTATTATGCTGTTTAGAAGATAAAAACCTTGGTGGTCATTTGCCTTGGATGCAATCAGCTTTTGAAAGACACCCAGTAACCCAGGCTATAATAAATTATATCAAATAACAAGAAGTTAACAGGAAGGCCAGGATTAATTATTCTAAAAGTTAAACAGGCAATATATACATCTTGAAAAGAAGTCCATATTTTAAGAACCTAATTACCCTTTTGCTTCAGTTTTTTTTTTTTTTTTTTTGAGACAGAGTCTTACTATGTCGCCCTCAGTAGAGTGCTATGGCGTCACAGCTCACAGCAATCTCAAACTCTTGGACTTAAGTGATTCTCTGTCTCAGCCTCCCAGTAGCTGGGACTATAGGCGCCCACCATTCTCTTCAGTTTGTATTTCTGAAACACAGAGGAAAAACATCCCACCAGAATACATTAAATTCTCAAACTCAATCTATTTGGTTCCTTTTAAAAAATTTTGTACCTAAAGGATATCTATTTCTAATAAAACATACCTTACCCCTTACCATTTTCTGCTAATCACTTCCCTTTTAAATTATTTTAAAAAAGAAATTTTTAAAACCTGCAACTCCTAGTTTCTCCAAGCTACTTTAGAAAATTACAGTTCCATCAAAAATCAATCTGACTCACAATTTTGTCAGCTGCAGCACTTGCTATCGTATTTGAACCACGTTCTAAGAATGCCTGAAGAAGCCTCACTAGAGCAGGAATATTTCCTGTTCTTTCCCAAAGCACTGGCTGAAGGAGATGAGGAAATAAGGCCATGTAAGAAGACGGGATATCATTTTTGTGTGTTTCCAGAAGTAAAGACATCACTTGAAAGACATATGGAATAAATTCTGTTGATAAAAGTAAAAACAGAGCTGTCAGCTTTGGAAGAAATAATGGCTTTGACATGAAAGGCACAGATCTCGTAGACAGGCTGCATTATATAAGTAATTTCCTTTAACCTACCTTGTACATCGTTTTGTAAAATTTCAGTGAATACCAAAAACAAAGCCTCCTCAAAATTTACAACAGCAGCAGGGTTAGCTTTGCAAGTTATTCTTATGGATAAACATATTGCTTCAAACATGTAGTGATTAAAGTGAGGTTTGCTTGGGTTCTGAAATTATAAAAAAAGTTAATAATCCAAGTGAGTGTTAAATATCAACTAAAACAAAACACACCTAATCGTTCTAAAACACATTTAAAATAGATGCTATTTTTTGAAAACAACATTGAGGACAAAAAACACCAGGCTGGGTATAGTGACTCCCATCTATAATCCAAGTACTCAGGGAGGTTGAGGCAGGAGGATGGCTTGAGCTCAGAAATTCAAGACCAGCCTGAGTAAGAGCAAGACCCTGTCTCTACTAAAAATAGGAAAATCAGCCCAGCATCATGGTGTGTGTTTGAAGTCCTAGCTACTCAGAAGGAGCAGGCAGGAAGGTTGCTTGAGGCCAGTGAGCTGTGAAGACACCATTGCCCTCCTGGGTGACAAAGCAAGGCTCTGTCTCCTAAAAGAATAAGAAAAAAAAAAAGAAAAGAAAAGAAACCCAATTAACACTAAACTGTTGTTTATTTGGATTTAGAAAAAGGGCTAAAAGTCTTATAGCCCACTGTTAAAAAATATTCACTCTGTTCTCCAAGGTCCCTCTAATACTTCTTACAATTTTATCTTGTTTTCATAGATATGAATAGCATTTAAAGAAGAATTCTGTCTGCCTTAAACTGATTTTCTAAAATTTAGTATTGATACTTAAATATAAATCAAAGTCTCTAAAATTTTTGATCAAACATAAAATTTTTGAGAAATCAAAGTAAGGGAAAAAAAAGATTTTAATCATCATTTTATAGAAGTCCAAGTAGCCTCTTCTTTTTCTTTTATGAGACACATTCTTTTTTTTTTTGGCCAGGGCTGGGTTTGAACCCACCACCTCCGGCATATGGGACTGGCGCCCTACTCCTTGAGCCATAGGCACCACCCATGAGACACATTCTTTATCTCTCAGCCTGGAACGCAGTGGTGTGAACACAGCTCGCTCACTGTAAACTCCAACTCCTGGGAGACTCAACTGATCCTACTACCCCAACCTCCTGAGTAGTAGCCAGGAAACAGGCACACATCACCGTGCCTAATTTTTTTGTGTGCAGAGGTAGGGAGGGTTTACTATGTTTCCCAGGGTGGTCCTAAATTTAAACCCAGGCTCAAACAATCCTTCTGCCATGGCATTCCAAAGTGCTGGGATTAAAGATATAAACCACTGCACCTGGCCCAAACTGCCTCTTCTATATTTATTTAGTGCGAAGCCTCCTTTCTCCATGTAAGAACATTTTGGATCATCTCCACTTCCTTAATTTTCTAAGAACACGTTGCCCTTTGTAATGCCAATAAAACACATTAAAGCTTCTGAGCCTAAACTTAAAGGTGACCACTATTACATCTCCATTGTAATTCAAACCTGCACTTTTAGCAAAGTACATTAACTGATGTCAGAAAAAATTCAGACTCTAAGGCTGTACTGAGTGCCAGAGTTCTAGGGCCCAAACAGAGTAAATTAACAAGCAACCCCACTTTCAAGATTGGCTGTTACCTTACTGACAGCTAATAGCTTCTGTGTGAGCTGAGTGATAAGAGTAGGGATGTAGGGGATTATGGCTTCTTGTAGGAGGGAAAAACTTCTCATGATTGCTGTAAAATATAAAAAAGCAAAACCAAACAGATTTTAGTAAAATTGCAACAAAGACTCCCCCGTGCAATTAGGGAGTAAAAACAGTCTATTAATTTACCAACTATAATTTTAAGACACTTAAGACAACCCCCAGATAGCGCTCTAAATATAAAAGTATCTAAATTTCTCTTCATTTTCAAATCAGGACAGAGTTGGCAATAAAATTTACCCTGGAAATACCGAGTATTTCTAGAAGGCCTAAAACTTTAAAAAAATAATTAAAGTTGAGGGCGGCGCCTGTGGCTCAGCAGGTAGTGCGCCGGCCCCATATGCAGAGGGTGGTGGGGTTCAAACCCGGCCGCGGCCAAACTGCAACAAAAAAAAAAAGCCGGGCGTTGTGGCGGGCGCCTGTAGTACCAGCTACTTGGGAGGCTGAGTCAAGAGAATCGTCTAAGCCCAAGGATTTGGAGGTTGCTGTGAGCTGTGTGACGCCACGGCACTCTACCGAGGGCAATAAGGTGAGACTCTGTCTCTACAAAAAAAAAAAAAAATTAAAGTGATTAAAGAAGCAGATAAAGAGGAGGAAGAATAAACTGTGAATTGACATCAGCAGGGCAGTCACATGTGAGAGAACTAGCCCCAGCCTAAGGGAAACACAAGCTCAACCTCCAGGAAAAGGAAATACAAGGCCACCTACCCATGTCTTTCAAAAAGAGAGATTAGGAACCTAAGAAAATTCTAAAAATATATATAAAGACATAGAGTCCATATTATAAAAATAGTGCTCATTAATAGATATCTAAAAATATTTGGCATGGGAAACATAATTTTAAGCCAAAAATGTATGATCACTTTGTTTCCACAAATAACATTTCTAAAGTACATGCTTACTAAGCAGAGTACCTACTATATACCAGACATAGTAGATAGAAAATTATCCACTCTTGCCTCTTAAACTTTGCACATTATGTTTCTTCCATCTGAGCCAAAGACTCATTCACCTGTCAACAAACCTGCTACCTATCCCTCACATCCTAGCTAAGCCTTTCTCTGACCTAGGTTAAGAAGGTTAGAGAGGATGGACTAGTGTTCTTCCTCTGGGCTACCACAGAATCCTTTCAATCATTCATACAACAGTATTTACTGACCAAGATTAAATACTGCATACTGTTAAATGCCCTAGACACAGTTTTGAAGACCACAGACCAGTCAGTTGCTCTCATATAAGGCAACATTGAGCAACAGTAATTATGAATCATTGTTGGGAGAATTAGTGTTGACAATACACACAAATACACACCTAGACACAAATGTATATACCTCATGTTCCTAGCCTGAGCTGGAATGATTCAGGAAGTTTCTTCGAAAGCGTTTCTCATGAAAACACTTTGTGCTAGGCTTTTGGGATACAACAGTGAAAAAGACTGAGATTGTCCTACAGCTAGAGACAGCACCAGGACACCCTTCTATGTAGCACCTGGCTGTGTCCTTGACTTGGCAGTATATATAAGACACGGTCTGTGTGGAGTCTATGTGTCCACGCTTCACCAAGACCGAGCTGAGCATGTGGTCAATAAACGTTGCATGGTCTCATCTTTGCCCTATAGAAACTCAATCTAGGAAAAGAAATGAGGGGCTTACTACGTTTTCTATAACAAGGCGTTCTATATCAAATTAAGGTAAAAATTTTCTGAAAACACTGTTACTAGTAAACAAAGTAATATTTTTCATTTAAAGATATCTAAACCTACCTATTTCTTGGCAAACATTATCTGGTTCACAGACTACATAACCTGAAGTGTAACTCATAGAGTGCTTACCTTTGTAATCTAAGATTAAATATTTAAGTCTATACACCAGGGAAATGGCATACCTTTCATAATATATTCGTTTTCTGAAGAGCCAGGAAGTGTGAGAGCTTTGAAAAGGTTTGTTAGCAGAATCTCAACAAACGGTGCGATTTCTGTAGCTGTAAAGCTATAGATGAAAAACAGCTTTCAGTCACTACAAAGTCTGGAGTTTAGTCACCGTGGAATCCCTTGGCAACTACTAACTCACACTTCTCAGCATAAAACTGAGTCATCTCCCACAACTGACAATTGATGGAGCTTAGGAAATCAGTTTTGTTTATGTCCTCATACTAAACTCTTAAGAAGGCAAATCTGGGACCAGACACAATTGAACCAAAAACCAGGTAAACTCAACATTATCTAAAGTTGCAATGGTGACATTTGGTTCATGTTTAACAAACCATCAAGCAATCTGTTAGAGGTGGAATAGATTCAGAACTGTTTAAATGCTTTATGAATTTTGGGCCTGAAGACAGGTACTGCTTAACTCATCTCAGAGGATGTTATTTCAACTTTGAACTGCTCACTGAGAGTATCGAGTATCTATCTATACTTCAAGTTCTTGATGAAGAAAAGAACCTAGAACTGTTCTCCATTATCTTAGCCAAAGCTTAGTTCCAAGAAATAACAATAATGAAATGGCTTGAAAGACATGCAGATCATCCATTCTTCTGCATCCTTGGATCAGGCCAGAGGAGCTACTTTATTGGCCCCTAGAGAATTACTTTTCACTAAATTGTGTTGTATCTCAGAACTAAGTGAGATTATGAAAATAGTCACATGAAAATAACTGTCACATGATTTTGCTGAGAATTCTGCTACTACATAATATTCCTTTAAAGAAGACCCACTGTTTTAATTTTAATCTCATGGACACTGAAAATTTTGATTCCCCAAGTCTCCCTTTTTGCCGTGGCTGCTAGGAGACTAAGTAAAATTTAGAGTTTTTTAAATTAATGTTCAGGATCTTTTGACACATATTTCTGTTTATTAACTCTATCTCAGTTATTTTCCTCTACTCAATACTTTACATAATTTATCTATTTTGGTAAATCCTTTAGGAATGAGGTGGTATAATTAAATAGAAAGTACATACTTGTTTTTCTAACTAAGAAGGAAATTATAAAAATTCTTAGAGATATTTTGGTTCCATCCCAAGCTAGAAAAATATAAACTGCGTAGAAACAAATACTTACAGTGTGGCATTGTTAGGCCCTCTCATAGTAAAGAGCCTTTCAAGAGCATGTGCTGCGTAAGTATGAACAACAATACTTTCCGCCTGGAGATGATTAATCAAGAGAGGTATAGAGACTAACAAATGTTCTTTTGGTACCTGAAAAATACAATAATATATGTGTTCTAAATCCAATGACAACACATCTGAGTAAGACAACTGGAAGAGCTTACCGATTTAAAAAATAATTTTTGTAGCTCTATTATAATGAAAAGATTATTGTCGCAAAATAAAAACTTATACCTCCACATAATGATTTAATTTCCATTCATTTTCCAATTCTTTTTCTGAGCACAAAACTATGATACAGGTAAAATCTTACAGATAAAAGAACACATCATAAAGTACTATCACGGAGAAGCAGATAATTTTTTTTTTTTTTTAACAGAGCCTCAAGCTGTCACCCTGGTTAGAGTGCCTTGGCATCACAGCTCACAGCAACCTCAAACTTCTGGCCTCAAGCAATTTTCCTGCCTCAGCCTCCCAAGTAGCTGGGACTACAGGTGCCTGCCACAATGCCTGGCTTTTTTTTTTTTTTTTTGGTTGCAGCCATCGTTTTTTGGTGGGCCCCGGCTGGATTTGAAACCGCCAGCTCAGGTGTATGTGGCTGGCGCCAAGCCAGCAGATAAATCTTAAGAATTACATTTTTTCACTAGTAGACATTTCTTGTAAAAGTTATTTAAACTCTTTGTGCCTCATTCTCCCCTTTCTCATAAAAGGGGACAAAAATAAGAAGAACGATTTTCATTAAAAACCTATAAAAGACACTGGAATTGGCATAAATGTATTTATGATCTATGTACAAAAGACTTAATTAAAAAAAAAATTCTGGGGCAAACTTGGGAAAAAAACAACAACAACAAAAATAACCTATAAAAGGCCAGGTATGGTGGCTCATGCCTATAACCCCAGCACTTTGGGAGCCCAAGTCAGGAAGATCGTTTGAGGTCAGGAGCTTGAGATTAGCCTGAGTATCAGATACAGCAAGACCCAGTGTACACAAAAGGAAAAAAAAATTAGAATGGCATGGTGATGAATACAGGCAGGCAGTCTGAGCTACTACGAAAGCTGAGGAGGGAAGGAAGATTGTTTAAGCCTACAAGATCGAGATTAGTGAACTATGATCACACCACTGCACTCTAGCCTGGGTGACAGAGGGAGACCTTATCTTTAAAAAAGAGAAAAAAAATCCTCTAAACTCAGAACACCAAACTTTCTTTAAATTAGAATATTTTCTAAAATAAGAAAGCCAAGCTGGGCTGCAGAGTAACACTAGTAAATACCTGCTGAAGACACATCAAAATTAAAAACTAAGAAAGTGAAGAATTATTCATTAGAAATAACCCGTGGGCGGCGCCTGTGGCTCAGTCAGTAGGGCGCCGGCCCCATATACCGAGGGTGGCGGGTTCAAACCCGGCCCCGGCCAAACTGCAACCAAAAAAAATAAAAAATAAAATAAAATAAATAGCCGGGCGTTGTGGCGGGCGCCTGTAGTCCCAGCTACTCGGGAGGCTGAGGCAAGAGAATCGCTTAAGCCCATGAGTTGGAGGTTGCTGTGAGCTGTGTGAGGCCACAGCACTCTACTGAGGGCCATAAAGTGAGACTCTGTCTCTACAAAAAAAAAAAAAAAAAAGAGGGCGGCGCCTGTGGCTCAGTGAGTAGGGCGCTGGCCCCATATGCCGAGGGTGGCAGGTTCGGACCCAGCCCCGGCCAAACTGCAACCAAAAAATAGCCGGGCGTTGTGGCGGGCGCCTGTAGTCCCAGCTGCTCAGGAGGCTGAGGCAAGAGAATCGCGTAAGCCCAAGAGTTAGAGGTTGCTGTGAGCCGTGCGATGCCACAGCACTCTACCCGAGGGCGGTACAGTGAGACTCTGTCTCTACAAAAAAAAAAAAAAAAAAAAAGAAATAACCCGTGGAATATTCTTACAATGGAAAACTACATAGCTAATAAAAAATGATCTATAAGCCAGGAGCCTATAATCCTTGCACTCTGGGAAGCTGAGGCAAGAGGATTCCTTGAGCTCAGGAGTTCAAGACCAGCCTGACCAAGAGAGATACTGTCTCTACAAAGATAGCTGGGCACTGTAGCAGGTGCCTGTAGTCCCAGGCTACTCAGGAGGCTGAGGCAAGAAGATTGCTTAAGCCAAGAATTTGAGTTGCTGTGAGCTATGATGCCATGGCACTTTACCCAAGGTGGGAAGGGGGGAGGGAACGGGGAAGGGAAGGGGGGGAGGGAGAGAGGAAGGAAGGAAGGAAACCTTGTGGTACCTACCACAATGGAATGGTATCTAAGATTTATTAAGTGAAACAAGCAATATACCATGAAGACAAACAAAAAGACCAGTGAGATAGAACAGAGAACCCCAAAATAAACCCTTTACATAGTCAAATGATTTTTGACATGGGTCCCAAAAATAGATAGTGCTGAGAAAACTTGGTATCTACATGCAAATTAAGAGTGGATCCTTAGCTAATGCTAATGTCATATACAAACATTAGCTCAAAATGAACCAAAGATCCAAAAGTTAAAACCTAAAATTATAAAACTGTGTAAGAAAACGGCACAAGCTTTACAACAACTGATTTGGTGATCAGTTCTTGGTTAGGACATTAGGGGTATAGGCAGCAGAAGAAAAAACAAAGTAAACTTCATGAAAATTGAAAGACTTTGTGTATCAAAGAAAGACAGGCTACAGAACAGAAGAAATAATTTATACATCACATATCTGATATGATTATGTGAGAAATTCTTTTTTTTTTTTTTTTTGTAGTTTTTGGCCGGGGCTGGGTTTGAACCCACCTCCGGCATATGGGGCTGGCGCCTACTCCTCTGAGCCACAGGTGCCACCCCTATGTGAGAAATTCTAAACTCACCACACACACACACAAAAATAATTCAAAAATGAGCAAGACTTAAACAGACATTTCTCCAAAAATAAATAAATACATAAATAGCCACCAAACGAATGAGAAGATGCTCAACATCACTAATCATTAGAGATGGTATAGTAGGATGGCTACTGTCAAAAAAATTAGTGTTGGCAAAGACACAGAGCAGCTAGAACCCTTGTGCACTGATGGGGGGAAGAAGTAAAATGGAACAGATGCTGTCATAAACATAATGGGAAGTTTCTCAAAAAGTGAAAAATAGAATTACTACGTGATACAGCAACTTCACTCCTGAATATACACCCAGAAGAACTGAAAGCAGAGTCTCAAAGAGATCTGTATATCCATATACACATCATATTCACAACAGCTAAAATGTGAAAGCAAACCCAAATGTCTATCCAAAGATGAATGGATAAGCAAAATGTGATACGGACATACACTACTGTTCAGTCTAAAAAAGGAATGAATTCTGACACTTGCCAACAATATGGATGAACTTTGAGGACATCATTCTATGTAAAATAAGCCAGTCATAAAAAAATGAATACTATACAATCCCAATTACACGAGATATTTATAGTACAGTTAAGAATGCTTAAGATAGGCTCAGCGCCTATAGCACAGTGGTTACAGCGCCTGCCACATACACTGAGGCTGCCAGGTTTGAACGCCGCCCAGGCCTGCCAAACAACAATGACAACTTCAACAACAACAAAAAAGTAGGTGGGCGTTGTGGCAGGCACCTGTAGTCCCAGCTACTTGAGAGGCTAAGGCAAGAGAATCACTTGAACCCAAGAGTTGGAGATTGCTGTGAGTTCTGATGCCATGGCATTCTACCCAAGGTGACATAGTAAGACTGTCTCAAAAAAAAAAAAAAGCTTAAGACAGTAAACTTTTGGGTGGCGCCTGTGTCTCAGTGAGTAGGGTGCTGGCCCCAAATACTGAGGGTAGTGGGTTAGAACCTGGGCCTGGCCAAACTGCAACAACAACAACAAAAAGATAGTAAACTTCGTTATGTGTATTTTACCACAATTTCTTAAAATTGGGGAAAAAAGGTACAAAACTATATAGTATACTCTCTTCCGCACAGCAACAGGGAAAAATATAAATACATAGAATAGTTACTAGTTCTATGTACAAAAATAAGTAGTAAAAATAAACCAAAACGCAATGAAAAATTATTTCCTTTAGGGCAGTGGTTCTCAACCTTCCTAATGCTGTGACCCTTTAATACAGTTCCTCATGTTGTGGTAACCTCCAACCATAAAATTATTTTCGTAGCAAGGGAAAAATAGGCTCAGTGCCCGTAGCACAGTGGTTACGGCATAAGCCACATACACCTAGTGTGGTGGGTTTGAACCCGGGCTGGGTCAGCTAAACAATGACAACTGCAACAAAAAAAAGCCAAGCATTGTGGTGGGCCCCTGTAGTCCCAGCTACTTGGGAGGCTGAGGCAAGAGAATCGCTTAATCCCAGGAGACTGAGGTTGCTGTGACACCACAGCACTCTACCGAGAAAAAAGGGTAAGAGAGGTTATATCCCTTATCAAAGAGGAAGACCCTCTGTGGTGAAGATGAGAGGAAAATTCCTCTTTCCTATCAATTCTTCAGAGATTGACACTAGCGACATTTTACTATACAGTGAACTACTGGATATTAACACCCCCTTAGGAATCTGTGTGTACGACCATAGACAGGCTGATGCCCCTACACAAGGCTCAGGTTTCAGATTTCTCAATGCTGCTCAGACCCTTAAAGTTAATGATTATAAAACAATAGGAGCTGACACGCTTGCTCATGTCTTTGTTCCCTTCCTTAGCTAACTTTCTGGGCCAAATGAGCGAATAGCCTTCAATAAAAGCTGAGTGGCAACAGGGTGAGGTGGCTCACACCTGTAATCCTAGCACTCTGGGAGGCTAAAGTGGGTGGACTGCCTGAGCTCACAGGTTCGAGACTAGCCTGAGCCAAGAGTAAGACCTTTCCTCTAAAAATAGCCAGGTGTTGTGGCAGGAGCCTATAGTCCCAGTTACTTGGGAGGCGGAGGCAGAATTGCTCGAACCCAAGAGTTTGAGGTTGCTGTGAGCTATTTCACCATCGCACTTTATCAAGGGTAACAAGTGAGACTCCATCTCAAAATAAATAAATAAATACATAAAAGCTGAGTGGAACACTGGGTGCCAACACTGTGAACCCCACAAGCTAGTGGTGGTCCCCTGTGCTCCAACATTTGAAAATTCTATTCTGCGTGTCTTGTCTCTGTCTCTTGCTGTTTCCAACTTTACTTTTCCTCAGTCCACCACTGCCAGCTCCACAGGTCTTAAAGGACCCTGCCCCCAGCATGATGGACAGTTGTTCACCTGAATCCACTGGTCGCTCTTAGTATATCACTAACAGCGGACAACCAGACACTGTCTATGTCTTCATAAAACAAAACAAAGTACAACTATGATGCTTTCTTGGCCCCCTCCAAAGGAATCTAAATCTAATACAGCCTCCAGACTTCCTACTATAGAAATACAGCTGACTACAGAGACAAGATAAACTACAGATGACCCATGAATAATATGAACCGCATGGGTCCACTTACACACATTTTTCCCCAACCGAGTAAGAATTGAAAATACAGTATTTAGGCTCAGCACCCATAGCTCAGTGATTAGGATTAGGGTACAGGCCAGATGCACTGGGGCTGGTGGGTTCGAACCCAGCCAGCGCCTGCAAAAACAACAATGACATCATCAACAACAACAACAAAAAAAAAAACGAGGAAAATTAAGCATGGTCCGAAATTCTATGTTATTTGTTAGATGTTGCCATCAAATATAATTGTACAAAAGGGAGAAGCTGTATATAGTAACACTCTTAAGCAATTAAGTGGCATACAACAAATACAAAGGTACTTACCTGATTCCTAAAAATCATAATATATTTGATGCCATCAGCTTTAAGGACAGGAAATTCATTCACTATTAAAAAACAAAAACTCGTAGTCACTTAAGTGGTAAGGGCTATTACTCTAAATTAATGACATTATTAGAGTTTAAAAAAATGATAACCAAAATGTCAAGTAAGAGAAGCATGGCTAAATATGTAACAATTACTATGTAGCCATTAATTCTAAATAATTTTAGAATTATAAATAATTTTCCTCCTTGCCTTTAGGTTTCATGATAAATGAACATGTATTCTTAAATAACTGAATAAAAATGATGTGGACGTGCACCAATGACATTTAATCTACATTTCCAGAACTGCAGCTATTCTAAAAACATGTCTCACTATACTATACTTAAATTACTCTAGTGCTGGGCAAATAAATTAGTGAAAGGGATGGAACACTGGCTAATAATTTTTTTTTGTTGTTAATAATTCTTGAAGTTGGATGATATGGACATCCAGAAAATCATTTCAACATTCTCTGTACCTCTTGTGGTATATAAATTTCCTATACAAAAAGTTCCTCAAAAAAAAAGGGAAATACATCTGAATCTTGATCAACATAGTCATAAATGTTGGAAACCATCCTTAATATTTATCAGTTTCAAGTACTTTGAAGTGTTCAATTCTTTTTTTGTGAGACAGAGTCTCACTATGTCGCCCTCGGTAGAGTGCCGTGGCTTCAAAGATCATAGCAACCTCAAATCTTGGGCTTAAATGATTCTCTTGCCTCAGCCTCCCAAGCAGCTGGGACTACAGGCACCCACCACGACGCCCAGCTATTTTTTTGTTGCAGTTGTCATTGTTGTTTGGCAGGCCCAGGCTGGGTTCAAACCCACCAGCTCCAGTGTATGTGGCTGGCGCCCTAGCCACTGAGCTACAGGTGCCTAGCCTGAAGTGTTCAATTCTAAGACCTCATTTTTCAAATAAGAAAGAAAAGGAAACCTAAGTATAATTTCTATTCCTACACTAGGATAACAAATCTGAGTTTTAGTTCAGTTTTATTCATATTTTCCTTCTAAACAAACAAAACTTTATCAAAGTTAACTTCACACGGGGTGGTGCCCATAGTTCATGGGTAGGGCGTCAGCCACATACACTGAGGCTGGCAGGTTTGAACCTGGTTCGGGCCAGTTAAAACAATAATGACAAATGCAACAAAATAGCTGGCCATTGTAGCAGGCGCCTGTTGTCCCAGCTACTTGGGAGGCTAAGGCAGGAGAATCGCGAAAGCCCAAGAGTTAGAGGTTGCTGTGAGCTGTGAAGCCATAGCACTTTACCGAGGGCAACATAATGAGACTGTCACAAAAAAAAAAAAAGTTAACTTCACCTGGATGATCTGGGGAAACACTTAAGATTTTATTAAATAGGGTGGCACCTATGACTCAATGAGTAGGGCGCCAGCCCCATATACCTAGGGTGGCAGGTTCAAAACTGGCATCGGCCGAACGGCAACAAAAAAATAGACAGGCATTGTGGTGGGTATCTGTCATCCCAGCTACTCAGGAAGCTGAGGCAAGAGAATTGCCTAAACCCAAGAGGTGGAGGTTGCTGTGAGCTGTGATGCCACAGCATTCTACCAAGGGTGACTAAGTGAGACTCTGTCTCCAAAAAAAAAAAAATTTTTATTAAATAAAAGGAATAACCGCAATAAGGATAGGAGCCAGTGTTTTGAGTATGATGGTGATAGAGGGTTATTATAATGACTTTTGACTATTTCATAGTGTAACAAAAAAGGCAAATAAAATTGCAGGTATCATATCCTGAAATGTATAAAAGAAAAAATTTTGCAACTCACCATTAGCTGATTTTAAATCAGGAAGGATGTGATTCACAAAGAACTCAGTCAGGTTTACAAGTTCATTTGCTTGTGTGATTCCATGCTGAAAAGCAAAATGTGTAATAGTAAATTAACACTAAATACCTTTATATATCTACCACAATAGAAATTTAAGCAATTTGGGCGGCGCCTGTGGCTCAAGGAGTAGGGCGCCGGTCCCATATGCAGGAGGTGGCGGGTTCAAACCCAGCCCCGGCCAAAAAAAAAAAAAAAGAAATTTAAGCAATTTAAGACCAACACTTCAAAACACAAACTGCTTATTTATAAAATAGGCCTATATTAATAGACAGTAAAGAAACTTCTCTAAATCAAAGACTTGCTAAATTTAGGTTTAGGACATTTATATATGGGGTCTCAACTAAGGTAACTAGTGTGGCATCTGTCAATGCTTTGGTCCATTAGAAAACTTAATTGCTTAATACAGAAACAAAAACTCTAATCAAAACTAATAGGTTATCTGCCTGAGTAGGCTGTTATTATTAGAGATATTTTTTCCTTTTTGACTTCTGTATTTACCAATGCCTTTTTAAGAAATGAAACCACATGGGCGGCGCCTGTGGCTCAGTCGGTAAGGCGCTGGCCCCATATACCGAGGGTGGCGGGTTCAAACCCGGCCCTGGCTGAACTGCAACCAAAAAGAGAAAGAAATGAAACCACATTATAAATATTTACCTTCTGTGTTTGAGCTTTTGATGCCAAAGAAGTCACTAGGTAAATGGCGGCATCTTTGTGTTTCCAGTTGACAGATGGATTTTTTGCATATTCCTGCAGCATGGAGTTAACATAACCAGAGAAGATTCCTGTCACGGGGCCCTCAAAAAACTTGCATAATCCTCGTACCAGATCACAAGCAGCCCTGCGTCTAGTATCAATATCTAAAAATGAAAAGGAAGTGTATCACGGGAGAAGAAACAACCATGATAGCCATGTGATTCTAACCAGCAACACCAATAAGGAAAAGGCCGGGCGTGGTGGCTCACGCCTGTAGTCCCAGAGCTGGGGGAGGCCGAGGTGGGTGGATTGTCTGAGCTCAGAGGTTCAAGACCAGTATGAGCAGCAGTGAGTCAGAGTAAGACCCCATCTCTGCTAACAACATGAAAAAAGCCAGCACCACCGCCAGAGGAAGAAGAAAATCAACAAAAAAGGAGTACTTCAAACAAAGAATGAACTAGCAAACTGAAATTAAAAAAAAACAAATAAGGAAAAAACCTTATTTTCTCCTGTTACGAAACACAAAATGAGAATGAAACTAAAGGGGTCATAGAACTGCGGAAAATATTACTGAGTATATAAGAAGACAAATGATTCAACTTTTGATACTTTTATGTAGCTCACCTAAGAACTGCTTTTTAACAGAAGTTAAAGGAAAACAGTTCTCAATGAAAGTTAGCTGAAATGACACTTTTTATTCCTAACTCCCACTTTTCCCCATATTCACTAGAAAGAGAACAATCTTTTCTTTCAGAGTCTATGTTGCCCTGGGTAGAGTGCTGTGGCATCACAGCTCACAGCAACCTCAAACTCTTGGGCTTACACGATTCTCTTGCCTCAGCCTCCCAAGTAGCTGGGATTACAGGTGCCCGCCACAACACCTGGCTATTTTTTGGCTGCAGTTGTCACTGTTGTTTGGCAGGCCAGGGCTGGACTCATACCTGCCAGCTCCAGTGTATGTGGCTGGTGCCCTAGCTGCTGAGCTACAGGCGCTGAGCTGAAAGAAAACAGTCTTAAAATAGGCATGTGAAGAGACTAATAGTTAGAAAACCAAGATACACACCAGATCCTTCCAAATCTCTTCTTATATATTCCTCAGAATTATCTTCAAATGCTT
This sequence comes from Nycticebus coucang, assembly GCF_027406575.1. Lineage (NCBI taxonomy): Eukaryota > Metazoa > Chordata > Mammalia > Primates > Lorisidae > Nycticebus > Nycticebus coucang. The sequence goes on along the minus strand of NC_069800.1, from coordinate 55,021,606 downwards.
CTTCATCAGCAGCTACAAATAGAATTGATATTTCAGATAACCCCCCAAAAGGCAAGTCTACATTGTATTTAGCAGCTGAGTATGCAGCTTAGCCATATACTTAGCTTCATATACTCTTGTCATCCACACAAGCAAATGCCACCCTGAAAGTCTAGTATGTGGCAAGTCACACAGCTGTGATAGGCTCATTTGTTCTAATGTGACAATGTCTCCGGAATTAGATTTCACCTCCAGCTTTCAAAAGTAAGTATTAAGGATCAATCTCAGTATACTAATTTTTAATTTTGTTAGAAAAGAACATTAAAAATGCAAATAACCTAACTATAGTCACCATTATTTCATAAAAGCCATTTTAACAATAAAAAAGTAGGGAAGACAGTATCAGAATAAAGACCTTTTAAATTTATTCTTATGAAAATACAAAAGGAGGGCAGCGCCTATGGCTCAAGGAGTAGGGCGCCGGTCCCATATGCCAGAGGTGGCGGGTTCAAACCCAGCCCCGGCCAAAAACACACACACACAAAAAAAAAAAACAAAAGGAAATAAAACCGCACACCATATTGTCCTTAGTCTCATTTTGTTCCAGACGTAAGTTGAGAACCACTGAAATGACTGTTATGATACACACCTTCTACTTTCGCTCCTTGCTCTTAATAAAAAAGTATATACAAACATAGGCTTTTAGGACTATTTTAACCCTTTTTACTATTTGTTTTATGAGCTTATATCATGCTCTAATATATATATATATATTTTCTTTTGTAGAGACAGAGTCTCACTTTATTGCCCTCAGTAGAGTGCCGTGGCCTCACACAGCTCACAGCAACCTCCAACTCCTCGGCTTAAGCGATTCTCTTGCCTCAGCCTCCCGAGTAGCTGGGACTACAGGCGCCCGCCACAACACCTGCTATTTTTTTGTTGCAGTTTGGCCGGGGCTGGGTTTGAACCTGCCACCCTCGGTATATGGGGCCAGCGCCCTACCGACTGAGCCACAGGTGCCGCCCCATGCTCTAATATTTTAACCTTAAGCACAACTTAAGTGGGCTTTAGTCTTATATTTAAAAGCCATCACTTGTACTCTCAAGTTAACGGTTTAAAAACAGCTATTTGCCTTAGTGAAATACTTAAACCAGATTCCTCCGCTAAATTAACGTGACAGTTTTATTTTCTTCTTAACATAACAGGATTTAAAGTCTTCTGTAGTATTCCTATGAGAAAATCCCACAATACACAACTAATGTGGCATTTCAGAGATGCCACACTTTCTGTCTTGGTTTACAAAATATGTGATGAATGACATACAAATTTTATTTGGTAATAAAAGACTTAGACCAAATATGTTACATAAAGCAACAGAAGACATATTAAATTTATACTAACATATTTTTAAAGAAACAGATTTTACTCCCCTGAAAAAGCTTTACCCTTCGCCATAATTACCTCTAAATTCCATGTTAGGTACAATAACCTTTTCACAGATACTTGTCAGAGTGTTCTGGTCCTCAAACAGATTCTTATAATGAGGTCTCTCACAAACCGAAGCCAGAAATTGAATCGCATTACTTACCAACTGGAACAAAACACAGAAACAATCAGATTTTTAAAAGTGAAACTGAAAAGTTTATTTCTTGGGCAAGACAGAAAATGTCTTTTATTTGTCTCCACCACCACCTTACCAAATCATATTTAACCTCTTGACCTGTTGTAACTAGTAAATTCCAGATGGCGGTGACAAAACGAGGCAAGTACCGTTGAAATTCTTCATCATACTTCTGTGCGTAGAGTGCAGCATTATCACAAATCTGGGATTTTAAGAGCTCCAATAAACCTGCTTCCTCTTCATCCTTACATAAAAGAAAAGAGAAAACTTAAACATACAACTCTAATGCTACCATAAGTAAGGGGAGTAGATGAAATTCTTGAATCACTCTTTCAAATTTAAATCCAAACCAGTTTTTGTAAACTATACCTACGCTACTAACAATCTATTTATCAAACCTCTCCCTTTTATTAATCATTGAAGAGCAGGTTTCAAAAGTTTTCAAGTTGCGGGAGGCTGAGGCAAGAGAATCGCGTAAGCCCAAGAGTTAGAGGTTGCTGTGAGCCGTGTGACGCCACGGCACTCTACCCGAGGGCGGTACAGTGAGACTCTGTCTCTACAAAAAAAAAAAAAAAGTTTTCAAGTTGAATAAAGCCTTTTCTTCTGGTTGCTAAATTACAAAATATTTCCAAACATATTAGATTAAAAATAATGTATTCATAGACTTTACATCTTTTGTATTAATCCAGAGTCAGAGAACATTCTCTTTAGTAAATTATCACAAGAATGGAAAAGTGGGGGTGGTGCCCGTGGCTCAGTGGGTAGGGCGCTGGCCCCATAAACGGAGGGTGGTGGGTTCAAACCCGGCCCCGGCCAAACTGCAACAAAAAAACAGCGGGGTGTTATGGCAGGAGCCTGTAGTCCCAGCTACACGGGAGGCTAAGGCAAGGAACTGGAGGTTGCTGTGAGCTGTCATGCTACAGCACTCTACCGAGGGCGACAAAATAAGACTCTTGTCTCAAAAAAAAAAAAAAAAGGAAAAGTATCCAATGTACTCAATACTAATGTAAAGCCTGTGGACATACCCACAGAAAAGACACACTCAAATTTCATTCAAGTTGGGGGGAGAGCAAAGGAGAGAGGCAGATTAGTGGGCTTAATGGGCACAAGATGAGGGTACATGGTACACCCCTGGCCATGGGACACAACTACAACAGGACCCTCACCTAACAAAGACTGCAACCTAATTGTCTGTACCCTCATATTATTCTGAAATTAAAAAAATAGCATATTCTTATAAAAACTCAAATAATTATACATTATTTAAAGTAGTTAATTAGGTCATCTTGCTGCCTTCCAAAGGTTATCATTTTGCATACACAGAGATGGCAAACCCCTACCCAATAAAGTAATGTTATAAATTCTCAATGTTTTGGTTACATATTAAAGAATAATCTGTATCAAAGGTCAACAAACTGTGATCTGCAGGCCAAATGCAGCCTGCTGCCCATTTTTTTTTTTAATTAAATCATAGCTGTGTACATTGATATATTCATGGGCTGCTGCCCATTTTTGGAAAGAAAAGGTTTATTAAAACACAGCCACATACACTGTCCATGCCTGCCTTCACAGAACAACTGCTGAGTTATAAGAGTGTATGGGCCTGCAAAGCTAAGTATTTACTACCTGGCACTTGAAGAAAAAGCATGTCAATCCCAGTCTAAACCATGATAGTGATTTATGCAGCAACCTCTACTAAAGGCCAGAAATGCCTTTTGAGCTATTTTATGTGCCAAGATAAAAAGCTGTAAATACTAATGGCAATGAGATGACGCAAGGTAGCACACAGTTAACTGTGTGAACAGCTCTTGTGATAATCCAATCTGAAAAATTCCTTTAGGTGTGAAGAAAAGCTTTGATTTCTGAAGGACTGTTTTTTCTCAACTAGACAACATTATTGTATAGGAATCACATCTTTTCAAATTCTCTTTTACACAGTCCAATTCTGAGACAAAATCTGTTATACAACCATATTAATTATTCCCTTTCTGTATCCCTCTCTCAAAATCTGATTTGAATCACCAATTCTAATTTTTATTTTAGCTGGTGTTGAAGTATTCTTAACATTTCATTTTATGGCTTTTGTTTCTTAAAAAAGATCATAAATATATTGGGTGGCGCCTGTGGCTCAAGGAGTAGGGCACCAGCCCCATATATCAGAGGTGGGGGTTCAAACCCAGCCCTGGCCAAAACTGAGAAAAAAAAAAATCATAAATACATTAATAAATGAGCACATGAATAACAGAACAAGAGTTTTATATATTTTTTGTTGTTGGTGTTGCAGTTGTTTAGCTGGCCTGGGCCGGGCCGGGTTCAAACCCACCACCCTTGGTGTATGTGGCTGGCACCGTAGAACCACTGTGCTACAGGTGCCAAGACAAGTGTTTTATATTTTAATGACTATTACAAAACTCCATTAGAAACTTTTACATATTATTATAAATATGTATTATCATTTTCCCTCTTTTCCAAGCTGTGGATGACTTTGTTTTTTTGAGACTGTCACTTTATCATCCTCAGTAGATTGCTGTGGCATCACAGCTCACAGCAACCTCAAACTCTTGGGCTCAAATGATCCTCCTGCCTCAGCCTCCCAAGTAGTTGGGACTATAGGTGCCTACTAAAAGCCCCAGCTATTTTTAGAGATGGGATCTTGCTCTAGCTCAGGCTGGTCTCGAAGTCCTGAAGCTCAAGTAATCCACCCACCTCGGCCTCCCAGAGTGCTAGGACTACAGGTGTGAGCCACTGCGCCAGGCTGTGGATGACTTTTAAAAAAGAGGGTACCATTGGGCAGCGCCTGTGGCTCAGTGAGTAGGGCGGCAGCCCCATATACTGAGGGTGGTGGGTTCAAATCCAGGGCCAAATTGCAACAAAAAAAATAGCCAGACGTTGTGGTGGGCGCCTGTAGTCCCCAGCTACTTCAGGAGGCTGAGGCAAGAGAATTGCCTAAGTCCAAGAGCTGGAGGTTGCTGTGAGCTGTGATGCCATAGCACTCTACCGTGGGCAACAGAGTGAGACTCTGTCTCAAAAAAAGAAAGAGGCTACCATTACAGAGGTTTAAGTTTTGTTAGTATCTTCAATGACAATTTTATTTTATAAAATAGTCACAATGTAAATATTTTCAAGCCTTAATGTAATAAAATTGCCTTATCTGTACGGTGTGACATAAGCCTGGCCCATGATAAAGAGTAATTCTATTTTCTACACATAACTAAATTACGGAATATCAAACAAAATTAAGTATCACTTACATTCTTGGAATTTTATCTATTAGCAATGCAATAAGGTTTCAGAGGATACCAATTCTTAGTGCAAGAGAAAGGCTACTCAGGCACCATTTTAAATATACTTACATCAGTTTGTAGAAGCTTATTATCCAATGTTAAAAGTGTATGAAAATTATTCATCCAAGTTTCCATATTATCTTCAAAAAATTCAGGAAGATCCTGAAGAATGAACATGAAAGAAAAAAGATGGACTTGAGACTCTGGACATTTTAAAGAAGTATACTACTTTAACAAGTTTTCCCACAACACCAGACATTTTACAGATGCCTACAGGCTCAAGGCCAAACTCAGTCTGAACATTACCTATTCTGATGGGAATTCTCTGCTTCAGCTAGGTCTGGCAGCTGAATAATTCTGCGTCTGTTTGTCTGCTTCCACTATAAATGATGCTACTTCTATCTAGTTCTTGTCCCAACTTAACTCTTCCTTTAAGGTTTGGCTAAGACTATACAAACTTTTCCTAACAAAGCTCAGTGCTTGTCAATACATCCCTTTTTCTTTCTAACTACTGCACTTATGATAATATAACCACTAACCCAGAATCAAACTTACTGCCTTCTATGGGTACTGATTTCCTGTGGCAGAGTACTGTCTTCCTAATGAGGAATGATCCTCTCCTGCCCCCCAAGGATAAGGATTCTGCTTCTTTCCTTTGGTCTCCTTGGTTATGCTTCACAAGTTATCAAGAGCTCCATTTTACTTGACTTCTCAGTAGAATTCCAAAGAAGTAGTATTCATTTTAAGCAAAATGTTTCAAACTGCCTTCCAGTTGAACAGTGATGTGCAACATGTTATTTTTGGTCATTAGTCTCCTATTCTGAACCTATGAGAACCCAATTTCCTTTTAGGGAATGTTCTCCATGCCATTGTGAGTGTAGTCATGTTGTAAAGTTAAGTACAGGTCCTGGCTACAATGAAAAGGCCAGATCCTTCTTCCATCTCAGTGTAGTAACCCATACCAATTAACACCCCTTTCTCAGTCCTGGAGTTGGAAACTAACGATTCAAGAACAGAAGGAACTGGAGGCCACTAACTCAGTCGCAAAAGGGTGACCAGGCAATCCCTGCCATAACCCTGTGGCTGTGTTTCCTCTGAAATTACACTGGTTCTTACCCCTTTCAAAACCTGGTACTTAAGTCTTCTGTCTCCTCCATTGCTTCCAATAAAAGTCTTTTTGAATATACTACCCAGGGACCCCTAAATAAAACATGGTTCCCAATGTTAATACCCATGTTGTAACTAGACAAAGAGGAAGGCCTCAGAAATCTGGTTTCTAAGTGCCTTCAATAATACAGTGTACAGGATGATTCTTTAATACTGTAAGTAGGATGTGAGGTTTTCCTAACTCACTGGCTACAAGAGAATGCTACATTTTTCCATGAAACACCCATTAGCACCTCTAAAAACTACTGTAAAATGGAATACCACGGATGAAGAATGGGGGAAGCCAGATGTGCTGGTTCATACCTATAGTCTCCGCTATTTGGGAGGCTGAAGTGGGAGGATCATTTGAGACTAGGAGTTCAAAACTAGCACAGGCGGGAGGCGCCTGTGGCTCAGTCGGTAAGGCGCCGGCCCCATATACCGAGGGTGGCGGGTTCAAACCCGGCCCCGGCCAAACTACAACCAAAAAATAGCCGGGCGTTGTGGTGGGCGCCTGTAGTCCCAGCTACTCGGGAGGCTGAGGCAAGAGAATCGCTTAAGCCCAGGAGTTGGAGGTTGCTGTGAGCTGTGTGAGGCCACGGCACTCTACCAAGGGCCATAAAGTGAGACTCTGTCTCTACAAAAAAAAAACAAAACCCAGCACAGGCAACGTAAGGAAACCTTAACGTATTTTTTTAGACAGAGTCTCACTATGTCCCCCTCGGTAGAGTGCCGTGGCGCCACAGCAACCTCCAACCCTTGGGCTTAAGCGATCCTCTTGCCTCAGCCTCCCAAGTAGCTGGGACTACAGGCGCCTACCACAATGCCCAGCTATTTTTTGTTGCAGTTGTTACTTTTGTTTAACTGGCCCAAGCTGGGTTTGAACCCACCATCCTTGGTGTACGCGGCTGGTGCCGTAACCACTGTGCTACGGGCACCAAGCCAGGAAACCTTAACATTTACAAAATAAAACTGAGGTAGGGAAAGATCTCAGAAAAAACTTTCAGAAAAAATAAGGCTGGCAGAAAAGTCTTTATGAAGTAGAAAACTGTTTAAAGAGTAGGAATCAGAAGCAAGAAATCGAATGAAACTTACCTGAAAGTTTAAGCTGTAGAACAATTTTGAGATCAGAATCAGTGAAGAAAAAAGAATCCTCAGGGCAGAGGCATCATTTGCATGGGTACTGCATAGCTCAATGGTGGCCTTGGAAAGGAATTTAGCAACATGGTTTTAGTGTATTGTAAATCTAGTATGTTGATTTTAGTAAAATAGCCTTGTACTACGCTGAGACTATTTATATTTCTTCTCCAAAATTTGGTTTTTAAATAGTAGTGTATAGTCACTGAAGAGATTCTGAAAAATAAGTTAAAGTATATATTTTAAAAATGTCCAAAATAGCACTACGAAAGTCTAATGTTTAATATTCTGAATTACTTATTGTATCTTTCCAATCATCAGTGCATATATAAAAATATATTACTCCAAACTGTCTTTACAATGCTCCAATTTTATTTATTTTTGAGGCAGTCTCAATCTGTCACCCTGGGTAGAATGCTATGGCATCATCATAACTCACAGCAACCTTACACTCTTAGACTCAAGAAATCCTCTTGCCTCAACTTCCCAAGAAGATGGGACTACAGGTGCCTACCCTGGCTAATTTCTCTATTTTAGTATAGACAAGTTCTGGCTCTTGCTCAGGCTGGTCTCAAACTTCTGAGCTCTAGCAGTCCACCCACTTCAGCCTCCCAGAGTGTCAGGATTACAGATGTGAGCCACCTGGCCTACATGCGCCAATTAAATAATTCCATTGTCAGTTGGCATTTAGGTTGTTTACATTTGTTCATTATTATAACTGCAATAAAAAAATTTATAAAACTTTGTGCACACCTCTGACTTAAGAGCTGGAAATTCTAAATGTATTTTACCATGGCAGTACAGTTTGCTGTGAGCACAGGTTTTAGAAGCCAAAACAACTATTCATAAGGAATATTGAGATAGATATTGTACTGAGCCCCAATTTCTGTATTTTAATATGAGAACAATGTCTACCTTGAATAGAAAGTATAATTACATAAGAATATATGTATACATATACACACACATATATATAAAAGGCCCTAGCCCTCCTTTTTTACATACTTACTATGTAAAAAAGACACTGAACAAATGTTACTTCCTTTATCTTAGACTTAGGCAATATGAATATTAAGGTTTTCTTAATGAAATGCCAAATTTCAGTTTAAAAGCCAGTACCATATATAATCCAATGAACAGGACACTAGAGCCTTCAATTCAACATACTCTGGCTGAGACTTTTACCATCATTATAAAGAAAAAAAATCTTTGCCAATTCAAACAGGTGGAAACAATGATCTCATTTTGTCCAATTTTATATTTATGTATTTATTTATTTGAGACAGTCTCACTATGTCACCCTTGGTAAAGTGCCATGGCATCACAGCTCACAGCAACCTCCAACTCTTGGGCTTACATGATTCTCTTGCCTCAGCTTCGAGTAGCCGGGACTCAGGCGCCCACCACAATGCCTGGCTATTTTGGGGTTGTAGTTGCAGTTGCCACTGCTGTTTAGCAGACCCTGGCCTTGGTGTATGTGGCTAGGGCCCTACTCACTGAGCTGTGGGCACCCAGCCTCCAATTTTATTTTTTAAAATAAAAATGTACCACTAGTAAGGTATCCTAACCATGAAAAACCTATGTATGTTTTTCATTTTATTGCTAATATTACAAAAATTTTCCTTTTCAAAATAAGAAATAGCTTTTCTATAGTCAGCAAAACTAGGTTTGAGGCCTAGCTCTTTTTTATTAGTTGTCTAAAAATGAACCTTTTTTCCTTATCTAGAAAAAAGGTTAACAATACATTTCTTTTTTTTTTTTTTTCCTTTTTTGTAGAGACAGAGTCTCACTGTACCGCCCTCGGGTAGAGTGCCGTGGCGTCACACGGCTCACAGCAACCTCTAACTCTTGGGCTTACGCGATTCTCTTGCCTCAGCCTCCCGAGCAGCTGGGACTACAGGCGCCCACCATAACACCCGGCTATTTTTGTGTTGCAGTTTGGCCGGGGCTGGGTTTGAACCCGCCACCCTCAGTATATGGGGCTGGCGTCCTACTCACTGAGCCACAGGCGCCGCCCAACAATACATTTCTTAATCATATAGGATTCTCACAAAGACCAAGAATGTGTTTAGAAAAGAATCCTATACATTGTGAAATAATGTACAAACCTAAACTCTATAGTCAAATTAAAATGTGCACTGGATCTCTCTGAAACATGGGCATGTCAGGAAAAAAAGGGTGGATCTCTTTCACTTGAGTAAAATATTCCGAAGTAGGGGAGCAAAAAAAAAAAAAAAAAAAAAAAAACGCACAATAAAATGTTGGTAATTGGGCTTGGTGCCTGTGGCTCAAGTGGTTAAGGCGCCAGCCACATACACCTGAGCTGGCGGGTTCAAATCCAGCCCAGGTCCACCAAACAACAATGATGGCTGCAACCAAAAAAATAGCTGGGCATTGTGGTGGGCGCCTGTAATCCCAGCTACTTGGGAGGTGGAGGCAGGAGAATCGCTTAAGTCCAGGAATTGGAGGTTGCTGTGAGCCGTGATGCCACAGCACTCTACCCAGGGTGACAGCTTGAGGCTCTGTCTCAAAAAAAATAAATAAATAAAATAAAAAGTTGGTAATTGTTAAACTTGCATAATAACAGTACTTTATCAGAACATCTTCACTGTGTAGGTTTGAAACTCTTCAATAAAAATGCTGCTGTAAACATTACCAAGCAAATAAACTTTCAAAGTGTTCACTGAAAATGTATACAAACATTTAAGCAATTTAAAAGACTAAGTAATTAAAAAATATCACCAAGATGTTATTCCATACCTTAAATAGATTAGTCAAAGGCAAAGCAAAGGCATCCAGAACAAGTTTAATTTCAGTCCATAACTCATTTGACTTAAATTCATGACGGTATCTAGAAAATTAAGGTAATGTAGATATAAATTCAGAAGTTTTTGTTTACTCACCTTGTATCTTAAAGGATCAATTGTGACAGACAAATGTGATTTAGACATTTACCACTAGATGGCTTCCTGAAATTTAAAGAGAATTCTTGGTTTTATTTTTTTTTTCCTTATTTTTATTTTGGTTTTCTTTTTAAAGGAATCAAGGAGTTTATGAAGACCAGGTAGGTATTGCGTAGGTGATAGGGTAATAAGAAATATTCTACTTGAGAAGAAACAAGCACGATAATGAATTGAGGCGTATGCTCTTATTCTAGGATGCTCATATTCAAAGGAGTTACAACAATCATAAAGAACTACACAATCAAATAAAATTTTAAAAAGTAATTTAAAAATACGAATCTGTACATCGATACCTTTTAAATAATGAATGTGCTGTACGGAGGACTCCATTAATAACATGGAAATCTCCACTCTGAAAGCGATTCACCATTTCTGTCAGCAAGTCAGGCCATTTCTGAGGAAAATCTTCTCTGCCAATAATGCTAATAGCATCACTTAACTGGGAGAGGAAAGGATTAATTAGGTGAGAGTCGTACAGAGGAAATTACCCAAAAAGTAAAGCTACATTACCTGCTTCTGAATTTGCTCTGGGCTGCTGAGCATCAAGTGCACTATGTTGGCTTTAATGGTTACTCGGTCAGCTTCACAAATCTTGTTTGGTTCATCTTCAACCTGAAAGCAAAATATCAATGAGAAAGTAACCAAAAATCCATATCCATATCCATATAGTTTTAGATAAAACAGAACTACCTTTTATTTCCTTTTTATTTCCTTTTATTTTTGAGACAGAGTACCACCAGTGTCATGCCTCACAGCAACCTCAAACTCTTCGGCTCAATCAATTCTCTTGTCTCAGCCTCCCAAGCAGCTGGGACTGTAGGCACTATTTTTAGAGACTTGGTCTGGCTCTGGCTGGTCTCAAACCGTGAGCTCAGGCAATACCCCCACCTCAGCCTCCCAAGTGCTGGGATCACAGGTGTGAGCCACCATGCCCGGCCAAAAAAAGCCTGTCTTAATTTTTTAGTTATTAAACCTGTAGCCCAATAGCATTTATCTTAAATTAGAATGTATTTCTATATCCCATAAGACAGGGCAAAATCTCTGAACAAAAATTTGAGAGCTGAATGCAATGGTGCATGCCTATAATCCTAGCACTCTGGGAAGCTGAGGTCAGACATTTGAGACCAGCCTGAGCAAGAGCAAGACTCCATCTCTATACCCCCATCACTTCCCCCAAATTAGGCAGGCGTGATGGTATACATCTGTAGTCCCAGTTACTTGGAAGGCTAAGGCAGGAAGATCCCTTAAGTCTGAGAATTTGAACTATGATGCTATGATGATGTCACTGTATTCTAGTCAAAATGACAGAACAACCCTCTGTCTCAAAAAACAAACAAAAAAAACACACAAGTCACATACATTCTAGCTAAGTTATCAAGTTGGAAGAAATCTATATGAATCTTACAAACAAACGGCATTAAATTGCATATGAAACTTTTAAGAGTACTCTTCATATAAATCTTATAAATATACAGGGTATTAAATTACGTATTCACAAACTACTTACAATTCTCCAGTTCCTTTTAATATAGTTTTTGAATGTTACTGAAGCACACACTTTGATGACATTATCCTGAGACTTCTCTAATAATGTTAAAAGCAACAGTGGATAATTCTGATTTCCTTCTACAGATTCAAGAAATTTCTCAGCTGTAAAAAAAATTTTCATGTTAAAAAATATATTACCATCAAGTTCTTCCCACTGTACATATATATGAACTATTTATCTTTAACTGAAGGATCAAAAATTAAAGATTGGCTTGGTGCCCATAGCTCAGTGGTTAAGGTACCAGCCACATACACCGAGGCAGGCAGGTTCGAACCCAGCCCAGGCCTGCTAAACAATGACAACTGCAACACAAAAATAGCCAGGTGTTCTGGTAGGCGCCTATAGTCCCAGCTACTTGGGTGGCTGAGGCATGAGAATCGCTTAATTAAGCCCAAGAGTTTGAGGCTGCTGTGACACCACGGCATTCTAGCAATGGCAACATAGAGAGACTGTCTCAAAAAAATAAAAATAGGATGGCGCCTGTGGCTCAAGGAGTAGGGCACTGGCCCCATATGCTGGAGGTGGCGGGTTCAAATCCAGCCCCAGCCAAAACTGCAAAAAATAAAAATAAAAATAAAAAGATTAAGGTATTTTCTCTTAGGGGTCTATCATGGGTCTACAGGGCCTTACTTCTCTTATCAAACGGATTATATATAATGTTCCATTAAATTTACATAATGCTTTATTTACCAAGCACTTTACCATCTATTAACTCACCTGATTTTCACAAACCTATAAAATGGCCTACATAAATCATTACCCTATCTAAAAGAGAAGCTGCTTCCCAGAGATACTGACTTTAGTGCAAAAGTCACATAGCTTTGTCTTGTTCCAGAAAGGATTATCATTATTACTATTAGTAATAACGTTTCTTTTATAGGATAGTGATGAAGAACAAGTGAATTAATTCATGCTAGTATGTATTATTAACCATCCAGGTTCAGTGATTTACTTACATAAATTATTTCATTAAGTTGTCCCCAAAAAAGTAGATAGTATTAATTCTCATTTTAAAGTCAAAGCCTTAAATAACTTGTGCAAGATCATGCTGCTAGAAGCTTTCATTACAGAAAAGGTTTTAGTTCAGTCCTTTTTCTATCTTACTAAAATTTCTTCTCAAACTAAAACTTCTGAATACCAGCAATTAATTTACACAAAGGTTTTATCAACATATTTTCAGTCCGTATTATATTTTGGAATAATTTTTTTTTTCTTTCTTTCTTTTTTTTTTTTTTGTGACAGAGCCTCAAGCTGTCTCCCTGGGTAGAGTGCTGTGGCATCACAGCTCACAGCAACCTTCAACTCCTGGGCTCAAGCGATTCTCCTGCCTCCGCCTCCCAAGTAGCTGGAACTATAGGCACCCAGCACAACTCCCGGCCATTTTTTGGTTCCAGCTGTCATTGTTGTTTGGCGGGCCCAGGCTGGATTCGAACCCGCCAGCTCAGGTGCATGTGGCTGGTGCCTTAGCTGCTTGAGCCACAGGCGCCCACCGAGCCTGGAATAAATTTCTTACATCTACTGATCACATAATGGTGGTGGTATAGTATTTCATTTAACGTTTCCTATTTTAAGCTGCAAAAGGCAATACTCATCCCAAGATTCCAGTATTTAAAAAAAAGGTATTTTATTTTATTTTATTTTATTTTTTTGTAGAGACAGAGTCTCACTTTACTGCCTTCAGTAGAGTGCCATGATGTCACAGGACTCACAGCAACCTCTAGCTCTTGGGCTTCAGCAATTCTCTTGCCTCCGCCTCCAGAGCAGCAAAAAAAAAAAAGATATTTAATAACAATATTTGTTACCTTCCCTCTTTCTGGATTAAGTCTCAAAATTTAACTAATATTCGTAAACCTGCCCTGCTGTGTGTTCACCGTATCTTTCTCAAAGGATGAGGATAGTTGAACTGAAAAATGTTCTCCAGGAGAGGATATACTATGGTTTTGTATGAGTACAGAAGCCTTTGGTGTTTCCTCCTAATTAGTGGTCAGCATTTTGTGCAGGGCATTACACTGTATCCATGATTTGGGGAAAAGCCCATATAAATCGCCAGGTCTCTCCTAAATTGTAATCAGTATCTCAAAACAATCTTGAGAATAAGTCTATTCCTTTTTGTGTTCATTTCTTTCAGCTTACAGAATTTTTATATTGACATTGTTCTGTACACTCAGAGCTTTAGAAGGTCTTTTGGGTCAGGTACAGTGGCTCATGCCTATAATCTCAGGACTTTGGGAGGCTGAGGCAGGAGGATCGCTTGAGCCCAGGAGTTTGAGACCAGCCTGAGCAACACACCAAGACCTTGTTTCTAAAAAAATTTTAAAAAAGAAAAGTTTATCTATACCACTGTTATACCCCAATAATCAAGGGAGCACAGTGGTATCTGTAAGCTGGGATCAAGCACGTATTTCCATCTCTGTAAACATGTTGAGTCAATCTAGTACCAATCTTTGGGAAATGCCATGTTCACAACTTTTGCCCCAGAGACACCAGTTTATTTCTATATTCTGTCCTGGATTGATAAAACAACCTTCATGCAACCTCCATCACCTTGCAAAGACATGTTATTAAAAATTATTTTTAACAGACTTTGTTAGTCATTAATTTCTCTTTATCCAAGAACACTTTACTTCTGTAGGCACCAATTTGCCCTTTCAGAAAGCACAAAGACTTCTCTAGAATAGGATGGATGAACTAATATATTTATGATCCTATTATACAAATAATGTATAACTTAATACACATATACACACATTTGTGCCTTCATAGAATCCTTCCATAAACTTTGACATGAGTATGTACATCAGTTAAGTTCTGAAGCATCAGTTTAACAGTGTTTCTGGATAATATGGCTTACATCAAATATCAACAATTGACTGGGCTCAAGGAGTAGGGCGCCGGTCGCATATGCCGGAGGTGGGGGTTCAAACCCAGCCCTGGCCAAAAAAAAAAACAAAAACAATTGACTGCTCACAAGATACATGAAGCCCCAGAAGTAATTTGTTTTCTTTGTATTGCTTCAAAATTTTCTGAAGCTAGTTAGGATCATTTAAAAACGAGGGTGCTTCCCATAAATATTCTTATTTTTCAAGCAAAATTCATCTTGAGAAACTGACTTGGATCCCCAAAGTTAGCTAGTTCCAAACTATTTATGTCTTAAATCAGGGTGTGCATTTCACTACCTGATATACCAGTTACCACTTGGCCTGCCTCACTTACCTTTACATCTGACCCCTGTGAGCATCTGAGTTCAAAATACTAGGCTTATACTAAGTTTCTAATGGAAACTGGTCAAATTCAGGAGGGAAAAAAAAAGAAACTCTAGGTCTAAAAATCTTAATTAAATCAAACTCAACAGGGAGATTAAGAAACAGTATCTGATTCCTTGATTTTATTCACTTAATCACTTTTTAGGCAATTACTCTCATCCCAATGTCCTAATTATTATATCTCTAAAGCAGGCAGATTTTAAGCTGGGATTTCCGGAAAGGTCAAGGGACAAAGCAAATTCTAAACATTTTTTTCTTACCAACACACAGGTCTAATATCCCTACTTTTTATCCTTAAACTAATATATATATATATATTTTTTTTGAGACAGAGCCTCAAGTTGTCGCCCTGGGTAGAGTGCCATCTTGTCACAGCTCACAGCAACCTCCAACTCCTGGGCTCAAGCGATTCTCCTGCCACCACCTCCCAAGTAGCTGGGACTACAGGTGCCTGCCACAATGCCCAGCTATTTTTTGGTTGCAGCCGTCAATGTTGTTTGGCGGGCCCGGGCTGGATTCAAACCCACCAGCTCAGGCGTATGTGGCTGGCAGCTTAGCCACTTGAGCCATAGGCACCGAGCCTAAACTAATATTTTTTAATCCCAGAAGATACTAAATCCAAATACATACTGTATTACAGCAGCTGTAAGTAGCCAATCACACACTATAAACCATGCCTGAGAATCCAAGTATAAAATTTTTTTTTTACTTTACAAACAAGTAGAGTTCACAAAGGCTTCTCTCACCTGTTCTTCAAAAACTCATCAACCACAAAACAAGTAGAGTTCACAAAGGCTTCTCTCACCTGTTCTTCAAAAACTCATCAACCACAAAATATTTATTTTCTTTACCTGGACGTCTGATAGCAGGATCAGGATCAAGGGTTTTCTTTAAATATTCTGTTAATGTTTGTAAATTTGCATCGCTGAGCTCCATTGCTATAGAATCTAAAATAAAAAAAGAGGTTTGGGTAATTGGTCACTTCAGGACACAGCATTAAAAAGCCTTTTATTGGCTGGGCACAGTGGCTCATGCCTGTGATCCTAGCACTCTGGGAGGCCAAGGCGGGTGGATTGCTTGAGCTCATGAGTTCAAGATCAGCCTGAGCAAAAGCAAGACCCCCATCTCTGCTAAAAATAGAAAAATTGAGGTAAGAGGATTACTTGAGCCTCAAGAGTTGGAGGCTGCTGTGAGCTATGATGCCAGGGCACTCTACCCAAGGCAACAGCTTGAGACTCAAATAAATAAATAAATAAATCTTTTTATTAGGGTGGGTGCAGTGGCTCATACCTGTAATCCTAGCACTCTGGGAGTCTGAGGCAGGTGGACTGCCTGAGCTAAGGCATTCCAAGACGAGCCTGAGCAAGAGTGAGAGCCTAGCTGGGCATAGTGGCAGGTGCTTGTAGTCCCAGCTACTTGGGAGGCTAAGGCAAGAGAATCTCTAGAATCAAAGAGTTTGAGGCTGCTGTGAGATAGGACACCACAACACTCTATCCAGGGCACCAGAGAGAGATTCTGTCTGGAAAAAAAAATGCTTTTATCTGCCTAAGCAACATAGCAAGAACAGAAGGCTTTTGTGGCTAATATTTCTTGTTTTGAGACAGAGCCTCAAGCTTTCACCCTAGGTAGAGTACCCTGGCATCACAGCTCACAGCAACTTCTAACTCCTGGGCTTAAGTGATTCTCTTGCCTCAGCCTCCCAAGTAGCTGGTACTACAGGTGCCCGCCACAAGGCCCGGCCATTTTTTGGTTGTAGTTGTCATATTTTGGCAGGCCTGGGCTGGATACGAACCCACCAGCTCTGCTGTATGTGGCCGGTGCCTTAGCCGCTTGAGCTACAGGCGCTGAGCCTGTGGCTAACACTTCTTTAATAAAACAAGTTATGGGTGGCGCCTGTGGCTCAGTGAGCAGGGCGCCGGCCCCATATACCGAGGGTGGCGGGTTCAGGCCCAGCCCGGGCCAAACTGCAACAAAAAAATAGCCGGGCGTTGTGGCGGGCGCCTGTAGTCCCAGCTACTCAGGAGGCTGAGGCAGGAGAATCTTCTAAGCCCAGGAGTTGGAGGTTGCTGTGAGCTGTGTGACGCCACAGCACTCTACTGAGGGCAATAAAGTGAAACTCTGTCTCTACAAAAAAAAAAAAATAAATAAATAAAAATAAAACTTAAAAAAAATAAAATAAAACAAGTTATGTACTGACATAAAGAAACAAGTTTATATACTGACGTAAATAAAAACTGTATCTGTAACCTCAGCAGTTCAAGCCAAATTTTGCTACCAAATGAGTTTGCCACAACTTGTGAAAAAACAACAACAAAAGCCTCTCAGTTTATTGCCATTTGGATTTCAAGACTACAGGATAGGAATTATAGGCCTACATTTGGCATTTCAGTTGTGTCTTATCTTCCCAACTAGTGTGCACACTCCTTTAATAACGGCAAAAACTTGGTTGCCTATTGTCATAGACTCTTACTTTTTCATTTTATTCTTTTTTTTTTGAGACAGTTTCTCTTTATCACCTTCGTAGAGTGCCATGGCATTTTATCTTACAACAGCCCCAAACTCTTGGGCTCAAGTGATTCTTTTGCCTCTGGAGTAGATGGGACTATAGGTGCCCACCACAATGCCAAGCTATTTTTAGAGATGGGGTCTTGCTTTTGCTCAGGCTGGTGTCAAACCTGAGCTCAGGCAATCTACCCTCCCAGAATGCTAGGATTACAGGGGTGAGCCACTGTACCCGATAATTATCTCTTCTTCACACCGCACTTTAGGAACACAGATTTTTTCTCAAATATAACCAATATTCCAAGCTTGAACTTATCTTTGAGCTTTTGCACTTTCTATTCTTTCTGCCTGGAATGCCCTATCTCTTATCCTTTCATGACTGGTCTCTGCAAAAAACACCATCTAAGACTTCTTTGTTTGTCACATCATTTTGTCCCTTGTCACTATCTGAAATTATCTAATTAATTTGTGTTCTTGTTTCTTTCATTCACTGGAATACATGCTTCTCAAGGGAAGGGACCTTCTCAATTTTTGTGTCTTCACTGTAGCCGCAGATTTTAAATGGATTCACAATAAAGTTATTAAATGAATAAAGAAAAAAATTAGTTTTAAGACTAGAGCATTGCTTTCACATCCATCCAGTCCTGTACAGAAAATGGTTTCCCTGTGCCTCAGATCCCAATCAGCAGAAATCAGAGTAACCAGAAGGGGGAAGAGATTCCCTTGCCTCAGTAGAAAGAAGCAAAAGATAAAGGGTTGCTGGGTGAGATGGCTCATGCCTGTAATCTTAGCACCTTCGAAGGCTGAGATTGGAGGATTGCTTGATGCCAGTTCACCACCAGCAGTGCAGCCAGACCCTGTCTCTATAAAAAATAATTAATTGGGTGGGGTGGTGTACCCCTATACTTCCAGCTCCTTAGGAAACTGAGACAGGATAGTGTGAGCCTAGAAATTCAAGATTATAGTTTATAGTGAGCTGTGATCGGGCCACTGCACTGCAGCCTGGGCATAGAGAGAGCCAGTTACAAAGAAAAAAATAAAAGACACAAAGTCTAAAGAACTCAAGGTAAAGATGAAATCCCCTTCTGTGCCTCCATACAAGAATACTTACGGGTGGCGCCTGTGGCTCAAGGAGTAGGGCGCCAGTCCCGTATGCCGGAGGTATATCAAGCCCAGCCAAAAAAAAACACAAAACACAGGGAAAGATGCAGCCATCAACAGGTGTGAAGGAAATGTAAATCGAAGCAGCAGCGAACTGTCATTATTATGCATAGCCAAAGTGAACAAACAACGTATAGAGAAACAGCCCTCATAAAAAAAAAAAAAAAAAAGCTCTTTGAAATGTGAGATATCTCCTTCTGGGAAAGCTATCTGGCAGATGAAAAAAAAAAAAAAAAAGAATACTTGCCCATCTGCCATGAGGCAAGCACATTCCAGGTGGCACCATACAAAAGCAAGCATGACTGACAAGACCCGTGCCCTCAAAGAGCTTACATCCTAGCAGCTAACAAAATAAAGTAAACAATAAGTAACTGTGAATAAAGGCAAATACTATGAATAAATCAAACCAGCAGATTTTGGAGAAGAGCCTAGGGAAAGACACCGTTAGCCAGATTGGTCAGAGGAGGCCTAAGGTCTTGGAAGGATCTGATGTTAGAAATTTCCATACAAATGAAAGGCAAGTGTAAATGCTTTAAAGTAGAAATGAGGGCTGGGCGCCTGTAGCTGAAGCAGCTAAGGCACCAGCCACACAGACCAGACCTGGAGGGTTCAAATCCAGCCAGGGCCTGCCAAACAACAATGACAATTACAACCAAAAAACAGCCAGGCCTTGTGGCGGGCGCTGGTAGTCCCAGCTACTTGGGAGCTGAGGCAAGAGAATCACTTAAGCTCAGGAGTTGGAGGTTGCTGTGAGCTATGATGCTACAGCACTCTACCCAGGGCAACAGCTTGAGGTTCTGTCTCAAAATAAATAAATAAATAAACAGGACAGCGCCTGTGGCTCAAAGGAGAAGGGCGCTGGCCCCATATACCGGAGGTGGTGGGTTCAAACCTGGTCCCGGCCAAAAACTGCAAAAAATAAACAAATAAAGTAGAAATGAGACTCAGATATTTAAGAAAGGTCAGGTAAGTATAGCTAAGGTGGCTAAGGAAAAGAAAAGAGATGCACGGACAATGGTCAGTTCAGGTGGAACCTTTCTAAACCACAATTACATTTAGTGGATCCTCAAAGCCACTTTACGAGATAGATTACATTATTAACCCCATTTTACAGCTAAGAAACGAGAGGCTCAGAGAGATGAAGTGACCAATCCTAAATTATACTCCTGGGGGAGAGGATAAGTCTGGAATGAACCCAGGCTCCGAAACACTGTAGCTTAGAGCTTCCTCAGAAACAGGGAAACTCCCATGTTACTGGGCGTTTATTATGTCTCAGATGCAGAGACTTTAATCTCCATAATTCAGCAAAGTGAGATTCATGGTGCTCCTTTTACAGTCGGGGAGACTGGTGCGCAGAGAGATCAGAGAAGGATGAGTTCAGGGCCTTCAACAGCGTTCGGGGAAAGAGGCGATGGCGAGGCAACCGGCAGCTGCACACATCCCGCAGCCCCAGTCCGGACAGGCCTCGCTGCCGCACGCCCTGCTCACACTGCAGGCAGCCCCCGGCGCCTAGAAGAGACGCGGGGGCGCCACCAATGAAGAGCGGCCTTCCCGAACGGCGGGGCGGCGACGCAGCCAATCAGGGAGGCGCTGAGAGGGGAAGGGGCGGGAGCTCCAGAGGCTTCGGTTAGGCCGCGTTTAGCTGCCCTCGCCCCTCACAGGTCCGGAACACCGAGGCCTGGGCTGGAGACCGAGGGCCTCGCAAGGTGCGCGCAGGCCCCTCTGCACAATAAAAGACCTTGCCTGAGTGCACCGCCCGAGGGGCAGGCCCACACTCCGTTCTCTCCAGAAGCGCGGTCCTCGCTCCCTAACGCTCGGAAGTGCAGGGAGCGCCTCCTTCCTTCCCCCCCAAGAGCAACCCTGCTAGGCCGTGAACGCCCTGCACCTCACCTCGTGGGGATAGGGGAACGAAGGAGGGATTCCCAGACGCGGACTGTAGCCGGCACTACGCGCTCCTGCCGCCGCTCCGCCTCACATTCAAACCCCGGCAAAATGGCGCGGCGGCGAGGCCGGGGCCGGGGCGCATGCGCGAGCCGGGTAGAGGCAGGGGGCGGGGCTAGGAACGGTCTGGCCCCACCCAGGCTCGAAAAGCAATGGGGACCCTGCTCTGGTTTTGCGCTGACGTCACAAGTGACAATGCCCTTTGGCGCTGAACATTCCAACGAGCTTCAAAGTCTATTTTCCAGAGAGGAACGCTGATTCAGCGGATGGCTGTTGATTTGTTACCTATTTTGATGTCAGGGCGTAGCACGTAGTAGGTCTTAAATGTTGAACTGTCCAAAGTCATGCACATAGCATCTCATACAGAAGAGAACTTCCCACTCCTTGTGGAGCTTCCATTTTAGAGGGCGACATGGAATAAACAAATGAATAAGAATTTAAAATCTAGGTAAGTACTATGAGAAGAGAATATAAAACAGGATGATATGGCAAGCAGTACGTTGAACGGTAAGCGGGATACTCAAGAAAGGCCTCTGAACAAGTGTTAACGGACCTGAATTTTAGCCAGGAGACAGTTGCGTGACAGGTCAGCCTGGCGAGCATTCCAAGAGGTTTGGATAGCAATAGCAAAGGGTCTGAGACAAGAACGAGCAATTCTGGGGCTTAGTAAAGTGGAGGGTGGCAGGGAATGAAGTTACACTCCCTCTCAGCCTCGCACCACCATTTATTTACACACATTCTTGCGGTTTGCTACAACTTCAAACACACTGCATTGAAAAAGGAAGAAAATAATTCAGCCACTTGGAGGAGTAGGGGACTACTCATTCATGCAGTATCCTTTGTTTTCCAAACCCTGATAAAAGAATCTAATGTATGGAAAGAGATTATGAAAAGACACATAATGATGTACACCACAAGAGGAAGATAATTTTACACTTAATTGGATTCAGGAGGGTGTAAGTAGACACATCTGGCTGTGATTAGAAAAAGCAAGTCTAGTCTTTTGGCTCAATCTCTCTCTCTCTTTTTTTTTTTTAGAGATAGGGTCTCACTTTGTTGCCCTTGGTAGAGTGCAGTGATGTCACAGCTCACAGCAACCTCCAGCTCTTGGGCTTAGGCGATTCTCTTGCCTCAGCCTCCCGAGTAGCTGGGACTACAGGCACCCATCACAACGCCCAGCTATTTTTTTGTTGCAGTTTGACGGGGGGCTGGATTCGAACCCACCACCCTCAGTATATGGGGCCGGCGCCCTACTCACTGAGCCACAAGCACCACCCTCAATCTCCCTTTTAAGGCCCAAATGAGATGCAGAAAGAAATTGAAAAGTATCTGATTGTTGGTTATTACTTTTTTTTTTAAGTGAAGGTACTTTTATTTCTTTTTAAATATATGCATACGTGTTGGGAAAATCCAATACAAAAACAAAATAATTAATCTTTCACTAATTAGGATGTGAGCTGTAGGTAATATATTATTTATGTCCTCTACTGCCTTATTTGAATTTTTCTCTATCTAATGTTCTTTTGAGTATGCCTTTGGTTTTTATTTTGAAGCTATGTTTTTAGTTAAAGGTTGATGTTATTTCTTCTTGATAAAGTCTGCCACTTGACGTAATGAAAATATTTCTCTTTGTTTCTTCCAAAGCTTTCCTCTTCCAATTTTGTCTTGTCTTATATTAATAAGGTTGGACCTGCTTTCTTTTGGTTAACTATTTCCGGGCATACCTTTTATCATCCCTTCATTATCACTCTTTTTTTTTTTGAGACAGAGCCTCGAGCTGTCACCCTGGGTAGAGTGCGGTGATACCACAGCTCACAGCAACCTCCAACCCCTGGGCTTAAGTGATTCTATTGCCTCAACCTCCCAAATAGCTGGGACTACTGGCACCCACCACAACGCCCGGCTATTTTTTGGTTGTAGTTGTCATTGTTGTTTGGCAGGCTTGGGCTGGATTCCAGCCCGCCAGCTCTGGTGTATGTGGCTGGCACCTTAGCCACTTGAGCTACAGGCGCTGAGCCTATCACTTTTCTTTTATCCTTTTGTATTAAACTAGTTAAGTGTGGATGCGAGTCAGACTACCCAAGTTAAGATTCTGACACCATCTTGTGAGGGTAGACAAATACTTTATAATTTATTAGTGGCCTAATCTCTAAGATGGGATGATAATAGTAACTGCCTCTTAGGGTGGTTGTGAGGATTAAAAAGCCAGTCTATATGAAACCCACAAAAGAGCACCTGGGAAATAGGAAATGACCAGAGCACTGGTTGTTATCATTAGAAGTGCGTTTTGTCATCCTCCCATCTCTCACAGCCCTCCCTTGCCCCAGGTGGTACTGCCTTAGAACAGGGTAAGCCCCTATACCCTTTACTTTAGATGGCTCCACTCTGGCCATGCTCCAGCTGCTCCTTCTCACAGGGGAGCAGCCCTTGGGCCAAGTAGATGTGCTCGCCCAGAACCTGTGCTGCCCCCATTTAGACCACACTCTAGTCGCACAGGGCCCTGATATGCCCCACCGATAGGCCCCCAATCTGTGGAGCCCCTTTGCCTGGGTCACTTCTTCAGAGGATGAGCTGTGCAACAGCTAGCGAGCACCCCCAGCTGGAAGAGTAAGTAGAGGGTAGATGGGTGTTTGCAGGGTTTTTGGCCAGAGGTTGGGTATCCATGTACACATGCAAGCCTTGTGATGTAGGCTGAAGCTTGAAGTGGCCAAAAGATGCAGGGAGGGCAGCGCCTGTGGCTCAAAGGAGTAGAGCGCTGGTCCCATATGCCAGAGGTGGCAGGTTCAAACCCAGCCCTGGCCAAAAACTGTGCAAAAAAAAAAAACCCCAAATAAATAAATAAATAAATAAACAAATAAATAAAGGGGCGGCGCCTGTGGCTCAGTCAGCAAGGCACCGGTCCCATATACCAAGGGTGGCGGGTTCAAACCCGGCCCCGGCCAAACTGCAACCAAAAAATAGCCGGGCGTTGTGGCGGGCGCCTGTAGTCCCAGCTACTCGGGAAGCTGAGGCAGGAGAATCGCTTAAGCCCAGAAGTTGGAGGTTGCTGTGAGCTGTGTGAGGCCACGGCACTCTACTGAGGGCCATAAAGTGAGACTCTGTCTCTACAAAAAAAAAAAAAAAAAAGATGCAGGTAGTGGGCCAACTCCTCCCAAAAAACTTTGAAATGTTCATAAGAATAGCATGAGTAGTAGGTAAGCCTACATTTGTACTTTTCTCCCAGGGTCTGCAAAGTGCTAAGTGTGTTCTTTGCTTAACCACGGGCATCAGGTAGCAATGGAAAAGAGGGATGGGAATGGGGAGGATCTCAGGCAGCCTTTAGAGCATTGTTTATCAACCTTTTTTATTCCACCACCCACTTGAACCTATATTTAATCTTCTGTTGGCACACTTAAATTATGTTGATCAAAAAAAGTGTAAAAGGGCGGCGCCTGTGGCTCAGTCGGTAAGGTGCCGGCCCCATGTACCGAGGGTGGCGGGTTCAAACCCGGCCCCGGCCAAACTGCAAAACCAAAAAATAGCCGGGCGTTGTGGCGGGCGCCTGTAGTCCCAGCTACTTGGGAGGCTGAGGCAAGAGAATCGCTTAAGCCCAGGAGTTGGAGGTTGCTGTGAGCTGTGTGAGGCCACGGCACTCTGCCGAGGGCCATAAAGTGAGACTCTGTCTCTACAAAAAAAAAAAAAGTGTAAAAAAAGAATATACTTACTGTGATTTTAACTTCTTTAGAAAATAATTTAATTAATAATCTTTAAAAATATTTGAAGCTGGGTGCAGTAGCTCACGCCTATAATCCTTACCACCTTGGGAAGCCAAGTTGGGTGAATTGCTTCAGCTCAGGAGTTTGAGACCAGCCTGAGCAAGAGTGAGACCAAGACCTCGTCTCTAAAAATAGCCGTATTGCAGCAGGCACTTGTAGTCTTAGCTGCTGGGGAGACCGAGGCAAGAGGATTGCTTGTGCCCAAGAGTTTGAGGTTGCTGTGAGCTATGATGCTACAGCACTCTGCCTAGGGCAACAAAGTGAGACTCTGTCTCAAAAAAAAGAATTTCTTTCTTTCTTTCTTTGGTGGAAAGGGAGGGGGCATAAGACTTACACAAGAGTCCAGGGAATGTAGCCCAGAGGCTGAGAGCCAGGACCTTCCAGGACTCTTCTCAGTGGGAAGCAGGTGTCAAGGACTGGTTTCTACCCAACACAGTTATGCAGGGGAAGTGGGTCTTCAGGCAGCAGCTTCCTCTTCAAACCAAGCAGGGAAAACTGAGTGGAATTGCCAGTAGTCCAGGAAAACAGAGGAAATTATCTAATTCTCCCAAATTTCTGAACTATTCATTGATCATCCTAGAATTTCCAGCATATGGTGGCTTATCCTATAATCCCAGTGAGTTGGGACACTGAGGTCGGAGGATCGCTTGAGGCCTAGGAGTTTTGAGACCAGCCTGGGCAACATAGTGAGACCCTGTCTCTACAAAAAATAAAAAAATGGACCAGCATGGTAGGGTGCTCTTGTAATCCCACCTCTAGCCTGGGCTATGGAGTGAGAGCTTGCTTCCTCAAAGAAAAAAATCTTTGGCTCGGCCCCTGTAGCTCAAGCGACTGGGGCATCAGCCACATACACCTGAGCTGGTGGGTTCGAATTCAGCCCAGGCCTGCCAAACAACAATGACGGCTGCAACCAAAAGATAGCCAGGTGTTGTGGCGGACACCTGTTGTCCCAGCTACTTGGGAGGCAGAGGCAGGAGAAACACTTGGGCCCAGGAGTTGGAGGTTGCTGTGAGCTGTGAGGCCACAGCACTCTACCCAGGGCGACAGCTTGAGGCTCTGTCTCAAAAAAAAAAAAAAATCTTTGCAGTTTTTTACCAAATAGTCACTGGGTTCCAACTGTATGTCAGATACTGTACTCCAGCCGGTGAGACCATCAGGAACAAAACAGCCATAGTGCCTGCCTTCACATGCTTGTGTTCCGATGGGAGAGAGCATACAGATCACTGCACACTGCAGTGAGCTCTGAGAGGAGACTAAGAAGTCAACTGGGATCAAGGAAGGCCTCTTTAAGGAATAAACATTTGATCTGGGCTAGGACAAGGAGGAACCAGCCATGGAGAGATCTAGGGAAAGAGCATCCAAGCAGAGGGAATGGCAAAAGCAAAGGCCCTGAGGCAGGAGCAGATGTGGAACTGGAAGTCATGGGTCAATTTTCAGGTATTTAATAAAAAGGAAAAAAGAAGGCAGTTTATGAGTTGGGGTGGAAGAGCTAAGGCTTTAGGGGAAGGAGGAAGCCACAATGGCAACTTTAGCATTTGCTCACTTCCTCTTACCATATCTGCTTTCCTTGACTTTTGTTTTCTTTTTGAGACAAGAATTTCACTCTGTTGCCCTCAGCAGAGTATTGTGGCATCATAACTCACAGCAACTTCCAATTCTTGGGTTTGAGCAATCCTCTTGCCTCAGTCTCCTGAGTTGCTGAGACTGTAGGCATGCACCTCTCTGCCTGGTTAGTTTTTCTATTTTTAGTAGAGATGGGATCTTATTCTTGCTCAGGTTGGTCTGAACTCCAGAGCTCAAGCAATCCACTTGCCTTGGCCTCCCAGAGTGCTAGGATTACAGGGGTGAGCCACAGAGCCCAGCCTTTCCTTGACTTTTGAATAGCCATGCTAGCCATGAAAGGTCCAGTGTATAGCCCTACAAAGGAAAGTGAAAGAAGTCTGATGAAGACTTTTTTATTAATCTAGCCCTCTTGTCAGCAGGAATGAAGATTGTTTCTAGCTCAGGTGTTTGCAATATCCAAGCAATTCAACTTAAAAACAGAAGCCTTGGAACATACCTTCCTTAGAGATGAGAGTGTGTTCTGCTGGATGCCCTACTTGTTTTTTTTTTTTTTTTGTGATTTTTGGCCGGGGCTGGGTTTGAACCCACCACCTCCAGCATATGGGACCGGCGCCCTACTCCTTGAGCCACAGGCGCCGCCCCTGCCCTACTTGTTTTACCTCTTCTGCCCCCCAGATTAGCCAGTGAAAATGAGAGGCAGCATGATGGGTGTGATGGTCAAGACGGCGTGCTCAAGGCAGAGCCCAGGCCTGGGTCCAGGCTGTGCCTTTCCTGATCTGTGCCATCCACATATGAGGACTTAGTGGGCCTCTCTGGGTCAGTTTCCTCATCCAAAAAACAGGTATAATATTGCTCTACCTACTTCACAAGGTTCCTGTGAGGTTTAAAGGACTTACAATATTGCAAAGCACTTAGTAATGTGCCTAGTATGCAGTAGATCATCAAGGAATATTAGCTTTTGTTTGAGACAGAGCCTCACTGTGTCACCCTCGATAAGAGTGCTGTGGCGTCACAGCTCACAGCAACCTCAAACTCTTGGGCTTAAGCAATTCTCTTGCCTCAGCCTCCCAAGTAGCTGGGACTACAGGTGCTGACCACAATGCCCAGCTATTTTCTGTTTGTAGTTGTCATTGTTGTTTGGCAGGCCCGGGCTGGGTTCTAACCCGCCAGCCCTGGTGTATGTGGGCCGGCACCCTAACCACTGAGATATGGGCGCCAAGCCAATATTAGCTCTTGAAAAAGTCACATTTAATAGCTTGCTTACTGCTAATTCCCCGAAAGGGCATAAATTCAGCACAAATCCTTTCTGCAGAGTTCTTTCCAGCTTCCATGTTCTGCCCAATGGTTTTTCCTACAGTAAGGTGCTGTTTCGCCTCCTTCTCAGAAACCTACAGCGCTTTGAAGATCTATCAACGTTGCCTTCACTTAAGCTTAAATCCACTGAAGCTAACAAGTTCATGAGAACATGTGGGTATTTCTTGACTATAAATCAAGATAAATTCTTTAAGCAAATCTGAATTAATGAAAAGGAGACTGCAGGACTGGCAATCTCTAGGGAACATGAAAATTGAATTTTTTTTTTATTTTTTTTTATTTTTGGCCGGGGCTGGGCTTGAACCCGCCACCTCCGGCATATGGGACCGGCGCCCTACCCGTTGAGCCACAGGCGCCGCCCTGAAAATTGAATTTTATATAAAATATCCTCAATGGCTCAATTATCAGGTGAACACACCAGATAAGGCTGTCCAATAAATGGAAATAAGCATTTTTTTTTTTTTTGGCAGTTTTGGCCAGGGCTGGGCTTGAACCTACCACCCCCAGTATATGGGGCCAGCACCCTACTCCTTGAGCCATAGGTGCTGCCCAGCTTTTTTT
The DNA here is from genome assembly GCF_027406575.1 of Nycticebus coucang. Lineage (NCBI taxonomy): Eukaryota > Metazoa > Chordata > Mammalia > Primates > Lorisidae > Nycticebus > Nycticebus coucang. Next base: position 54,993,867 of record NC_069800.1, on the reverse strand, counting down.
TTTTTTTTTTTGTAGAGACAGAGTCTCACTTTATGGCCTTGTATAGTGCTGGGGCATCACACAGCTCACAGCAACCTCCAACTCCTGGGTTTAGCTATTCTCTTGCCTCAGCCTCCCGAGTAGCTGGGACTACAGGCGCCCACCACAACGCCCGGCTATTTTTTGGTTGCAGTTCAGCCGGGGCCGGGTTTGAACCCGCCACCCTCGGTATATGGGGCCGGCGCCTTACCGACTGAGCCACAGGCGCCACCCATATTCGTCTGTATTTTATAATGAACATATTCCTTTTTTTTTTTTTTTTTTTTTTTTTGTGGAGACAGAGTCTCACTTTATGGCCTTGTGTAGTGCTGGGGCATCACACAGCTCACAGCAACCTCCAACTCCTGGGTTTAAGCGATTCTCTTGCCTCAGCCTCCCGAGTAGCTGGGACTACAGGCACCTGCCACAATGCTTTTTGTTGTTGTTGTTGTTGCAGTTCGGCCAGGGCCGGGTTTGAACCCGGCACCCTCAGTATATGGTGCCTTACAGACTGAGCCACAGGCGCCACCCACTTTTTTTTTTGAGAGAGAGACTCACTTTGTGGCCTTCTGTAGAATGCTGTCTCATCATAGCTCTCCATAGCAACCTCCAACTCTTGAGCTTAAGCGATTCTCTTACCTCAGCCTCCCGAGTAGCTGGGACTGCAGGCGCTTGCCGCAACGCCTGGCTATTTTTAGAGACAAGTTCTTGCTCTGGCTCAGGCTAGTCTTGAACCCATGAGCTCAGGCAATCTACCTGCCTCGGCCTCCCAAGTGCTGGGGTTACAGACGTGAGCCACCGCACCTGGCTGGAAATAAGCATTTTAAGAAATAATCAAAATCATTTTTTTTTTTTGTAGAGACAGAGTCCCACTTTATGGCCCTCGGTAGAGTGCCATGGCATCACACAGCTCACAGCAACCTCCAACTCCTGGGCTTAAGCGATTCTCTTGCCTCAGCCTCCTGAGTAGCTGGGACTACAGGCGCCCGCCACAACGCCCGGCTATTTTTGGTTGCAGTTTGGCCGGGGCCGGGTTTGAACCCGCCACCCTGTTTGAGTCCCTACGCCTCCTACTCCTCTTGCTCTTGCTGTGGGCACAGTTACGTTTACTCAGGTGGCTATGATGTGACACAAGATGTGACACAAATAACCAACAGGGGACATTTCAGCAGATCTCTTACACAAGCATTCTACACAGGTTTGTAAAAATTCCAGGGAACCACTCTAGGTCTCTGAAAAAAGAAAATATATTATTGTTTAAATTGTGTTCCAGTCTGTTGGCAGGGTACAAATACATGCAGTATAATTTTAAAATCACCTGTACAAATGCTTAAATAAGGGGCATCTTAAAAATGGTCTGGTCTGGGCAGTGCCTGTGGCTTAAAGTGGTAGGGCGCCGGTCCCATATGCCGAAGGTGGCAGGTTCAAACCCAGCCCCGGCCAAAACCCACACACACACGAAAAAAATGGTCTGGTCCTTCCTCAACCAGTGATCCTTTACCAGCATCTTCTCCTTCATAAAATGGGTAAGCAGAAGTGAGTTTTTTTTTTTTTTGTAGAGACAGAGTCTCACTTTATGGCCTTCGGTAGAGTGCCGTGGCTTCACCCAGCTCACAGCAACCTCCAACTCCTGGGCCCAAGCGATTCTCTTGCCTCAGCCTCCGGAGTAGCTGGGACTACAGGCATCCGCCACAACGCCCGGCTATTTTTTGGTTGCAGTTTTGGCCGGGGCCGGGTTTGAACCCGCCACCCTCGGTATATGGGGCCGGTGCCCTACCGACTGAGCCACAGGCGCCACCCTTTTTTTTTTTTTTTTTGCAGTTTTTGGCCGTGGCTGGGCTTGAACCCGCCACCTCCGGCACATGGGGCCAGCACCCTAACCCTTTGAGCCACAGGCGCCACCCAAATTTTTTTTTTTTTTTTTTTTGAGACAGAGCCTCACACTGTCACTTTGGCTAGAGTGCAGTGGTGTCATCACATCTCACTGAAACTTCACACTCTAGGGGTCAGAGGATCCTCCTGCCTATTGTTGTAGACATGGGGTCTTGCTTTGGCTCAGAATGGTCTTAAACAGCTGGGCTCAAGCACTCCTCCCACCTTGGCCTCCAGAGTACTAGGATTACAGGTTAGCCACCATGCCTCGCCTGAGAACACAATATATTTTGGCAATTTCAGCAGTAAAATTTTAAGTATAGTGATTGTGTACAACTTTACAGTACTTCAGAAAGAATAGATTCTGAACTCAAGAGGTGGTAAATCCAAGCCTGGATTTTCCTGTCTTGCTAGGTGAGCACTCTGTGTAAACCCTTACAGGGCTCCTCAAACTTTTTAAACAGGGGGCCAGTTCACTGTCCCTCAGACCTTGGAGGGCTGAACTATAGTTAAAAAAAAAAAAACAAAACTATGAACAAATTCCTATCCACACTGCGCATATCTTATTTTGAAGTAAAAAACCAAAATGGGAACAAATACAATCACACCACCGCATGTGGCCCACGGGCCGTACTTTGAGGACCCCTGCAACTCTCTCAGTGCCCAGCTGGCTACCCTGCCAGTCCTGCTTTCAGTGCCAATCATAACAGATTTCTGTCCTCTGGTGAACTACACACTGGTCAAATTAATAAGTTAAAGTGGATTCAAGAGATATATAGAAATTGGGCGGCGCCTGTGGCTCAGTGAGTAGGGCACTGGCCTCATATACTTAGGGTGGCGGGTTCAAACTCAGCCCCAGCTAAACTGCAACAAAAAATAGCTGGGTGTTGTGGTGGGCGGCTGTAATCTGAGCTATTTGGCTGAGGCAAGAGAATTGCCTAAGCCCAGGAGTTGGAGGTTGCTGTGAGCTGTGACACACAGCACTCTACTGAGGGTGACAAAGTGAGACTGTCTCTAAAAGAAAAAAATAAAAATAAAGTCATTTACATTTAAAAAAAAAGATATAGAAATCTTCTCATGATCAGAATTTTTCCCCCCTTTTCATGGGTGTGGATCTTGTAAGAATTAAAACCTACAATTAATATTTTCCCATTAATAATTCTATTTAATACAGAGGCCAAATTTTACCAACAATCAAAACTATAAGCTTATACCTGTCATTAAGAACAAACTCAAACTAACCAACACCATGGCTTGATATATATTTTAATTACTACATTAAAAACAGCTATACTTTTTAAAACTTTATTGATTTACCACCTGATCAAAGCATGAGATATTTTAACAGTATTATACATAATATTTTTACATAGAAAAATTTACATAGCATTTCATATTATATAATTCTGCTTATTCTTTCAAAAATGTATACATCCATTGGGCAAGGAATGCTTTTCATTAAATTACTAATATTAAATGCACTTAATCATTGTGTATAGATTCAACCGAAGTAACTATTAACTAACTTTTAGGCATTTTATGGAGGTAAAACATACATTTTGCACATAAAGAAATATTTTATGCAAATATGCAGATAAAATTTTTTAAAAATTAGAACACTGAGAAAAACTACACCTTTTGACAAAGAGTGCTTTGTTTTGTTTTGTTGGAGAGCAAGGATTTCCAGATGTATTCATTCTTTAAAATATTCAGCTTTGGTTTATTTCCCAAATTGCAAACCTGCTGATAACTAATCTCTAGGATTTTATGTAAGTTCAAGCTATGTTTACTTTAACACAAATATTAAAAGAGAATTCAGAAAACATAGTATTAAGGATCCAGCTTCTATTGAAACCAATATCCATTTGCATCATAACAACAAACATTTGAATGAGATCATCATACTTGTACTTGGCAGGTTCCTTTAATAACTATAAAGAGTATAGCCGTAATCACAAAAACCCCCCAAAAGTTAGGGTATTTTTGCATTTTGTATAAAAGTCACCTGTCAGGGGAAAATACTGTGTTTCCCAATATTATTATACAATTTTCATACTGCATGTTCTTTGGTTGTATGTGGGGAGCACAGGGAAAAGGCGTGTTGGACTCTAATGATGCGTATTAGAAAGAAAATTTCCCATTCATGGTTTGTTGTTAAGATGCCAGAGCTGGTGATTTCCCTAACAGCAATAAGAAAAAATTGCTCAAAGCAGCAGTATTGTAACAAATTAAAATTTCTCTAGAGACCCAGAACATATAATCAACACTTAAAGCATTCTGAAAAAGAAATAAGCCCTTGGAAAATGTTCACTCTCCTCCATAACTTTGTGAAGTGGATGGTGTTCTGGCCCGAGGTTGCAGAGTTGCACACACCCTTTCACTAGTGTTTGAATGGCAGAAGCCACATTTACCGTGAGAAAGAATAGATTTATTCACAAAAAAGAATTTAGGCGGAATGGCTTATTACTGGAGGTAAGGGATTTCCTCTGTTCGTCACTGTCCACTGACAAGAAAAATTACCCTGAATGGTTTTACATCCAGTTTTTTAAAAGTCCATTGCTGGTACAATTCAAATGCCTCATTCGGAAAATTAAATCTTTGAAAAGACAAAATTAAAAACTTCAAGCCTGAATGTTTCAGCAAGGAATAAAACATACTGATACATTTCTTACCCTGAAAGAGGTAAAAATTAAAGAGGTGGCAGGAATACTCTTGAAAAGTCTCAAGAGTCACATTTGATAAAGAAAATGCCATACAAGGAAGGAAAGGAAAAATCACCAATTAGGTATATAGCGGTATATAAGATGTACTTAGTGAATGAACATGCATATTCCCCATTTATGCCTTTAGTACAAAAATCAATGGAGATGACTGACTTGTTGGGGTTATGATGAACTATGAGACCAGGGAAGGCAGGTTTAAAGGAACAGTGTGAAGAGGTAATGGATTCCAGGAGAGTAAGTGAAATGTGCTAACATTTTCCATTCACAGTAAAATATTCTAATATTCTCACATAGTTCTTCCTTTCTTAATTACATAGCTCTTATCCAATGTATATAAATAATGTAAAAACCTAAACCTGCCCTTTTTTTCTTTGGTAGAGAAATTAAAACACTTTTTGAGAAAGAAAAAAGGAGACAAGAGTTCTGTTGGCCAAAACCAAACATTTCTCAAGGCAGGCTGTTAAAAACAAAAAAGAAAACTTAAGAAATTGGTCTCTTAGCAAGCAAAAGCACCAGAAATCCTTCTCTAGAAAGAAAAAATATCTGATTTTACAGATATTTCCCCAAACTACTAACTTCTAAGGCACCATAGTTGACATCGATACAACCCATATTACAAGACTAAAGAGCACAGGTGAAAGTCTGAATGTTTCACTCACTCTGGGTGACACTTCTGATGCTCAGTGCTGCTCTAAGGGAGCACTGGATGAGGGCAGAGGATGGAGGACGTGTTCTCTTTCTCATGGACTCAGAATAAACTAAGCTTCCAAAACCTTCTTGCAGGCTTTGGGCAGTACTTGTATACTGCCCACTTTTACACAAGCTGCATCAGAATTCACTTCTACTGCAGCTACGAGTATTGCACCATCATAACATAATCAGGACCTCAGAATCTAACTCGTCCAAGAACTCCGCTCCTAGGCTCAAAATAATGGAAGTGCTGGGCACACGCCACCTCCTGCTATTGTCACAGTTCAGCTGTGCTGGCCCCAGGACAGTGCTGGTTCCTTCATGACATTTGGCTGAGGAGGTTCACAGGAGTGATGCTTCTTATGCACAGTTACTGCCCCAATCTCAAGGGCCCTGTAACGGGGGGGGGGGGGCGGGGGGGCAGGGGGCCTGTGCGAAGCAGCGGTACTAACCATCAGTATACTCTTCTGAGGTAAAAATAAAAAGGTTTATTCAAAGATAAAGGAACTCTGGTTAAATTACTACTTCATTTTTTACTACTACTTCATATATTAGATTTCAGAGTGCATGAGATGGGCAATGTATTCTGGAAATTTTAACACCCATCCACGAATACATACTTCAAGGATGTATCTTCATTAAATTTACTTTTGCCTGTAGACTTTTCCTCCTCACGTTACTAAAAGGAGAGCCATGAGGTACTACATTTGTATTTAATCTTGCAAGCTCCTAATTCTAACTTAATCACTGTCTTCACTCAACCTCCAATAATATATTTTTTTGTAAAATACTTGAAAAATCACTCAGACATTAACAAAACATAAAGAAAACCCTTCCTTTCCCCACCCTTTCCCAAACTAATCAACTACAGCTGACTCATAATTGACAAAACACTCAAACTTCTTTAACATACTCAAACAACAACAAAAAATCCCAGCATATTTTAGATGGCAGTGAGCCGTTACAAGAAATTTTATTAATATACTCTCTAATAATCACAAACCTATACAGCTATGTTCACTATTTTCAAGGAGAGTGACTTCTTCTGACAAAACATTTATAGCCAATCGTGGGACTCTGGTAGTAAATGATGGCATTTGCAATGACAGATTCGACAGTTTAATCAGTAAAATGGAATGACAGATATGAAGAAAAAAGTAGATAAGAGTTCGCTGGCCAAAACCAAACATTTCTCGAGGCTGTGTTAACTGGGTATGCAACAGTTTAATAAAATACCACAAGCCTTATTCGGGGGCTGTGATGGGACCAGCATAGAGGCCACCCATATCCAGGCCGTTCTGAGGTCCAAGATGCCTACTCATTGTTTCTATGACCCTTCCTGAGACGTGCCAGTCAGAGATGGCATGATGAACATTCTGCACAGCTGCAGCAGTGGCCCACAAGGGCCCCCGGGGGCTACCACACCGGTGACTGTGTTGCTGGTGCCTGTGATGGCTCTTCTGGAATCCATATCTTATACACGACGCCTATCCGCAGGAAGAACTTCCGCAGGACTGCTCGGAGCTCAGGGATCAAGTCAAACTGCATAATCTCACACAAGTAGGGGTAGTACATGGAAGCATGTGCTTTGAACTTGAGGTGGGAGAGAAGAAGAGAGATAAAATTAAGACATGGAACCGTTTTTTGGTACCCAGTTTCTGAAAAGTGTTCATCTCCCACCCTGGAACTTCCTTTTCTTTTTTTTTTTTTTTGTAGAGACAGAGTCTCACTTTATTGCCCTCAGTAGAGTGCTGTACCATCACAGCTCACAGCAACCTCCAGCTCCTGGGCCCAGGCGATTCTCCTGCCTCAGCCTCCCCAGCAGCTGGGACCACAGGCACCTGCCACAATGCCCGGTTTTTGTTGCAGTTTGGCCGGGGCCAGGTTTGAACCCTCCACCCCTGGTATATGGGGTCAGTGCCCTACTCACTGAGCCACAGGTGCCACCCGCCTTTTCTTGTTATTAGAAAGTTAATACCAAAAAACTTGCCAGTTAAAACTTCTTTTTTTTTTCAAACTTTATTCAGAAGGTACTTTACGTTTTTTTTTTTTTTTTTTTTTTTTTTGTGGTTTTTGGCCAGGGCTGGGCTTGAACCCGCCACCTCCGGCATATGGGACAGGCGCCCTACCCCTAAAACTTCTTTTAATTATACTTAAATTTAACTTGTTTTCATTATATTTGCATAGCCTTGCTACCAAAAGTCAATACTCTTTCATTTTGTAAAGCAAGCTGCTAGGTCTAAACCTAGGGCTTCACAATCTTAACCCTCTCATCCAGCATTGAAAACTACCATATTGTTCCTAACAGCAATATATGTGGTTTAAATTTCAGCCTTTCCCAACTGAGATTCTTCCAGAGAAAAAGCCCTAATATTCCAATGCATCCCCTGTTTGTAACAAATTAACTTAATCTCTAATCCATCTAGAATGGTGCTTGTAATGTAACCATCCTTGGGAGAATTGAGAAAAGAGTTAAACTATGAATGAAAAGCCAGCCCAAACCCTATGTCCTAGAGGACATATCTGAGTTGACTTGTTTATACCTTTTCATCATTTATTTTGAGGGTTTTAGTTAGAAGTAACAACAGGAGACTTGTCCAGGCTTCCCGATGGCTTTCAGAATTCACCGTGATGAAATAGGCAAGAGCTTCACTGCACACACTAGAAGAATTAGAGGGGGGAAGCATGTCAAATAACTGATTAACATCTCACATATGGGGGAGAATTATTAATTCTTGCAATGAGCCTTTATTGAGCACCTGTTCTGGCTGCATTATCTTGGGCAAATCACTGAGCCTCAGTTTCTCCAGCTATAGAATCGGGATAAATAACTGTACCAAACTCAAGAGCTGTGACGATTAAACAAAATTAGTATCTTAAAGATGGCTTAGCTTGGGCAGCGCCTGTGGCTCAAAGGAGTAGGGTGCTGGCCCCATATGCCGGAGGTGGCGGGTTCAAACCCAGCCCCGGCCAAAAACTGAAAAAAAAAAAGATAGGGGTGGTGCCTGTGGCTCAAGGAGCAGGGCGCCGGCCCCATATACCAGAGTGGTGGGTTCAAACCCAGCCCTGGCCAAAACTGCAAAAAAAAAAAAAAAAAAGATAGCTTAGCTCAGGATTGGCATATGCCTAGGGCTGGGCTCAATGTCTGCAGCACAATTAGCACAAGAAGAGCTTTTTATTCATAGTGTATTATAGAACGGCCATTCTTTATAGGGCTATAAAGCTGAAGGGGTAGGAGGCTGAAATGGAAGGATTGGTTGAGGCTAGGAGTTCAAGACAAGCATAGGTGACATCCTGGAAACCCTATCTCTAAAAAAAAAAAGGGCGGCGCCTGTGGCTCCAGGAGTAGGGCGCCAGTCCCATATGCCAGAGGTGGCGGGTTCAAACCTAGCTCTGGCCGAAAACCAAAAAAAAAAAAATTAGCCAGCATGCACCTGTACTCCTAGCTAATTAGGACGCTGAGGTAGGAGGACTGCTTGAGCCCAAGGAGTTTGAGGTTGTAGTGAGTTATTGCACCATTACACTCTAGCCCTGGTAACAGAGTGAGAACTTGTCTCTCTCTTTTTTTTTTATTTTTAATTTCAGTTTGCTTGTTCATTCTTCTTTGTTTGAAGTACTCCTTTTTTTGTTCATTTTCTTCTTCCTCTGGCGGTGCTGGCTGTTTTTGATGTTGTTAGTAGAGACGGGGTCTTACTCTGGCTCACTGCTGCTCATACTGGTCTTGAACCTCTGAGCTCAGACAATCCACCCGCCTCAGCCTCCCACAGCGCTGGGACTACAGGCTTGAGCCACCACGCCCGGCCTTTTTTTTTGAGACAGAGTCTCACTATGTTGACCTCGGTAGAGTGCCATGGTGTCATAGCTCACAGCAATTTCCAGCTCTTGGGCTTAAGTGATTCTCTTGCCTCAGCCTCCTGAGTAGCTGGGACTACAGGCACCCGCCACAATGCCCAGCTATTTTTGTTGCAGTTGCCACTGCTGTTTTAGCTGGCTGGGGCCGGGTTTGAACCCGTCACCCTTGGTATATAGGGCCGGTGCCCTACCCACTGAGCCACAGGCGCCGCCCAGAGAATTTGTCTCTTAAAAATAACCCCACAAAAAACAAAGCCTGCGATTCTCGCCTCATAATCACAAATGCTTTTTAAAAGACATGTTATGCCAGGGCGGCGCCTGTGGCTCAGTGGGTGTGCTGACCCCATATACCAAGGGTGGCAGGTTCAAACCCAGCCCCGGCCAAACTGCAAACAAAAAATAGCCGGGAGTTGTGGTGGGTGACTGTAGTCCCAGCTACTTAGAAGGCTGAGACAAGAGAATTGCTTAAGCCCAAAAGCTGGGGTTGCTGTGAGCTTTGATGCCACGGCACTCTACCAAGGGCAACAGAGTGAGACTTTGTCTCTAAAAAAAAAAAAAAAAAAAAGACCTGTTATGCCAAAAACTTGACATTTGTGTATATCTCCTTATAGAAGTTTTATGAGACTATGTAAGCAATGCTGTGCTCTTTTGGGCTTAAGTTGTAATGAGCCATTGGTGTCTCTTTTAATTAAGTAATATACTAATACCCTGTCTGTAAGAAAAAACAATTGTTTAAAATTACAAGTAAAAAATAAAAGTTTAAAATCACAAGTAAATAGTTTCACATCATCCCCCCTTTTGGTGATATTTAGTATAAGCATGTTACCATGTAAAGGAAATTTTTTTTTTTTGGCCAGGGCAGGGTTTGAACCTGCCACCTCCGGCATATGGGATCAGTGCCCTACTCCTTGAGCCACAGGTGCCGCCCCAGGAAAATTATTTTTTTAAAATTTCATTTTTCTTTTTTTTTTTTTTTTTTGAGACAGAGTCTAAAGCTGTCACCCTGGGTAGAGTGTCATGGAATCATAGCTCACAGCAACTTCCAACTCTTGGGCTCAAGTGATCCTCTTGCCTCAGTTTTTCTATTTGTAGAGACAGGGTCTTGCTTTTGCTCAGGCTGGTCTTGAACCCGTGAACTCAAGCAATCCACCCACCTCAGCCTCCCAGAGTGCTAAGATTATAGGCATGAGCCACCACGCCTGGCCAAAAAAGTTCATTTTTGATGGCTGAAAACATTCAATCTTTAATGCCAAAATTTAGGACATACCATAATTTAGTAATCCACTCCACAGTTGAGCTGTTTATGATTTTTTCTCTTCATAAGTCTGCAATAAATATTCTGGGTGGAAATCCTGGTTCCTATTTCTAAAATATTTCCTGAAGTAAATTCCATAACAGTGGAATTACTGAGTCAAAGGAAACAAACACTAGTATATAATCGAACCTCCTTTCCAGAAAGATCGTGTCACTGTATAATTAGATGTGTAGGCAAGTGTGTGTCTTATCGCCCAGCTGCCTGCACTGGGTGACATGAGCATAGTGCTGGATGTCCAGGAAGATGGGTGGGGCTTTCTTTCTTGGGTCCCACTGTCTCCCTGCTGGTGCATATCTACGTAACTGATGTGGGTACGTTCAGTTCTCTATGTGATTCTAATACACTCCTCCTGGAAAGGAGAAATGATGGGATGTTAGACCTAACAATAACTCTAAACAGGACCTAGTTCCAAGAGGAACAGTGACCTCAGGTCTTTAACCAAAGTTAAGATTTCACTCTAGCCTGCCAACTTCAGATCAAACCACTTTTCACTGCTCACATTTCTGTATCTTAAGGAGGGTTTATGAATGAAACAGATGAAGTCCTGCCCTCTTCCAGGCATTAAGGAAAGTGAAATGGAAAAACCACCAAATAAAAGGAAAAAAAATGAAAAGGAAACGTCTGGGGTGTCAGCATGTAGGCATTTTTCTACTTTTCATAGTATTGTGATACATTTTTTTATATGACAGACATGAAATCTAGTTAGAAACCAATCTTACGTTAGAAGTCGCTGCTGTATTTCCTCCCAGGAATCCCTGCGGTTCTCATCGACATACATTCGAAACAGAATCCTCAAACAACAGGCCAGGCTGCTGGTTTCTTGTTTTAGAAGATTGGGTTTAGATTTGCCTTTAAAGCCTATAGATCAGATAGTAATATCAATAGAGCACATTTCTAGGATAATGCTGAGAAACTGTGTGAGAACTAGTTATCTAGTTACTTTAGAGAATATTGAAACATCTCATGTTCTTAATTAAACTATATTGCAACAGCAGATGAAGGCAGTCATGACTCTCCAAAAGTTATCCTCTATATAAGACACTTTCTTTCCTCAATGACCTGAACTGTTCTCTATTTAGACCCTATAAGCTGGTGAAGACATTAGTTTCATCTCCTCAAATGTAATACCTCTCGGCTCAGCACCTGTAGCTCAAGCGGCTAGGTTGCCAGCCACGTACTCCGGAGCTGTTGGGTTTGAATCCAGCCTGGGCCTGCCAAACAACAACTACAACCAAAAAATAGACAGGCGTTGTGGCGAGGGTCTGTAGTCCCAGCTACTTGAGAGGCTGAGGCAAGAGAATCACTTAAGCCCAATCACTGTTAAGAATTCTAGTATTTTTATTTCCCAGTTGCACTGAAAGACTAGCATTTTTCTAAGTGCTTTTCTAAGCATTTTACAAGATCTTTTCTCTACAAAGCACATACAAGAACACATGTTTTCAAAGCAAAGCTGTACTAATCAGATAAAGAGATATGTGAACCACTCTTGTAAGCAAAACCTTAATGTAGGCAAGGACATAAATTGTCTGGATATTTTAAAACCATAGAAAAAGTGATATTCCTTAATTGTGGGTTAAAAAGGAATTTGGGGAGAAAATTTAAGTAATGGTAACATTAGAAAAATAATAATGAGGGCGGCGCCTGTGGCTCAGTTGGTAAGGCGCCGGCCCCATATACGGAGGGTGGCGGGTTCAAACCCGGCCCCGGCCAAACTGCAACCAAAAAATAGCCGGGCGTTGTGGTGGGCGCCTGTAGTCCCAGCTACTTGGGAGGCTGAGGCAAGAGAATCGCTTAAGCCCAGGAGTTGGAGGTTGCTGTGAGCTGTGAGAGGCCATGGCACTCTACCGAGGGCCATAAAGTGAGACTCTGTCTCTACAAAAAAAAAAAAAAAAAAATAATAATGAGAATCCTACCAACCACCCCTGAAAAATACAATATACTTACCTTCAGGGTTTAGGTATTTATTTTTGGAGCCAGGAAAGAGAGAGAACCTTTAAAAGCCTGAGAACATTCATGAATGCTTTCTGTTTCTCCTAAACTGTCAAAATTTTGATCATATTTAACTTTGAATTTAATGTAAAATTTCATGACTTGCTAGATCAATTATTCAATTATCTAACTTCATTTATTTATTTATTGAAACAAAGTATCATTTGTCACCCTCGGTAGAGTGCTGTGGCGTACAGTTCACAGCAATCTCAAACTCTTGGGCTCAAGTGATTATCTCAATTATCTAACTTTTTTTTTTTATTTTATAAAAATATGGAACGCTTCACGAATTTGCGTGTCATCCTTGCGCAGGGGCCATGCTAATCTTCTCTGTATCGTTCCAATTTTAGTATATGTGCTGCCGAAGCGAGCACTCAATTATCTAACTTTAAATTTGCCTTTTTCAAATTCTTTTTTTCCATTATTTTTCCTTTCAAATTCTTTTTTGTTTGTTTTTTGAGACAGAATCTCACTCTATCACCCTGGGGTTGAGTGCTATAGTGTCATAGCTTATAGCAACCTCAAACTCTTGGGCTCAAGCAATCCCCTTGCCTGAGCTTCCCAAGTAGCTGGGACTATAGGCGCCTGCCACAATGCCTGGCTTGCTCAGGCTGGTCTTGAACTCCTGAGCTCAGGCATTCCACCTGCCTCAGCCTCCCAGAGTGTTAGGATTACAGGAGTGAGCCACAGTGAATGACCCTTACAAATTCTTAATGAGAATCTACTATGTGCCAGGCAGTATCCCTAATCCTGGGATAAAAATTTATGTAGCATTTCTCTTTCTTCTTGCTCAAGCATGAAAGTATCTGGTAAATTATTGCAGCTTTGCTTGAAATCTGAGGAATTTTACAAAGGTTTTCATGCATGTTGTAGGATGGTGACCAGTATGGCCACCTACCTGCTGTGTAGACTTACCTGCCCGCCAGAGGACAGTCCGCTGCTCGTAATTGGAGTTGAAGGCCTTTGAGAATGAATGGGACTCCTGCAAGCAGTCCAAGAGCTTGAAGAGGTGCTGGGAGGACATGTGCTTATACATGCCCTGGCCCTCCGTCTCTATGTGGATATCTGCATCCAACGTGTCTTGCTAGAGGACAGAGGAGAGCTAAGTAAAAAATATGGAGTAGTTTGGGGCATTGTGATTGCAGCCAAGGCAGGCAAGATGTTCTAAAAGCCATCCTTCATTTCTCAACACCATGGACTACTTCCACTGAGACCTTGTTCATTGGCTGTGAAGGAACATGCGGGGCTCCTCCTGGAGGGCAGGCTTGGCTGGCCAAAACTTCAGTTTCATCAGTGCTGCCTCCACTGCATAAACGGAGTGTGTGTGTTTCTCCAATTATTTCACAGTAGGATTATATTCTTTTTATTTTATAAAGAAATTTAAAAAATGATAAACTCAAAATGTAACTTATGTGATAAAAGATGTGTGTCTGAAACATACTCACTGAAAGATTAAAAATTGGTAAGCAAAGCCCAAGTGGCATCTTTAGCCCCCAATCAGGTAATCACTGCACTTATATAAGGTCAATGACTATGTTTTCAAATGTGAAAGGAACAAAAACCACTTCAAAACATGTATGAAATTCTAGACAGTTTTACTGAACATGTTGCCTAAAATCTGAGACATAATTAGGGATTTTGTATTTTTTGAGACTTCTAGAAATAGACCCATTCTCCTTCTAAGCCAGAAGTTAAAAAAGGGAAAAATATGCAATACCACCCAAATTGACCTATAGATTCAACACAATCCTTACCAAACCCCCAGCTGATTTCTTTGCAGAAATCAATGAGCTGATCCTAAAATTCATATGGAAATGCAAGTGATAAAGAACAGCCAAAACAATTTTGCATGAGAGGCATAAAGTTAGAGGACTTCCCAACTTCAAAACCCACTAAAAGCTCCAATAATCAGGACAGTGTGATACTATCATAAACACAGGCATATATTGATGCAACAGACAGTCCAGAAATAAACCCTTATATTTGTGGTGAAATTGTTTCTAACACGAGTGCCGGGGAGACTCACTGGAGAAGGAATGGACTTCATGACAAATGGGGCTAGGACAAATGGGTATCACACGCAAAAGAAAGGAGTCTGACCCCTATCTCCCACTGTATACAAGAATAAAATAAAAAATGGATCGAAGACCAAAATGTAAGAGCTTAAATTATGAAACTCTTCAAAGAAAACAAAGGCCTAAATCTACTGTTTCAGGTTAATTTTAGGGTACAAAGAATTAAGACCTAAGTCTTTGTGACTTTGACTTAGGCAGTGCATTTGATACCAAACACACAAGTGACTGAAGAAAACTGGGCAATGTGGACTTCATCAAAATTAAACACTTTTGTGCTTCAAAGGACACTATCAAGAAACTAAAAAGAAAACACAGAATGTAAGAAAAGAGTTGCAAATCATATATCTGATAAGGGATTAGTACATCTACAATACATAAGAACTCTTTTCGGTCAACAATAAAAAGATAAGTAACACAATTTTGAAATGGGCAAAGGATATGAGTAGACATATCCAAATACATACAAGTGACCAAGAAGCAGGAAAGATGCTCAACATCAGTCATCAGGGAAATGCAAATCAAAACCACAAACACTTTACATCCACAAGAATGGCTACCGCAATAATTTTTAGAAAGGGCAATGAGAACCACTGGGGAGGATGTGGAGAAATCTGGAGCCTTCATACACAGCTGGTGGAAATAAAAAATGGTGCATCCACTTTGGAATATATTCTGGTAGTTTTTCAAAGAGTGTTACCACATGACCCTGAAATTCTACTCCTCTGTATATATATCCAAGAGACACGTGTCCACAAAAATGTTCGTGGCAGCATTATTCCTAATAGCCAGACAGTGGAAATAACACAAATGCTTGTCAGCTGATGAATAAGCAAATGTGGTATATCCACATAATGGAATATTATTCAGCCATAAAGGGGATTATTATTATATTATTATTCAGCCATGACACTATCGCATGGAGCACCTCCCGACGGACAAGGCCCTTCCTTGGCCCGCTGCTCTTACCTGCGCAGCAACCATGTGCTCTGCGTCCTCCTTTTTGCTCGTTGCAGGGTAGAACACGATGTTGTCAATGGTCTGTATCAATTCCAGCTGGACCACACACTTGATGAGGAGGCTGGCAAACAGTTTCTGATCTATATTAGATGATAAAGATTAACCCTAATAATGATTCAGCCAACACTATCTAAGTATTCCCTGAGATCCTACCATGTGCCAGGCATGATTCTTGATGCTGTGGCATAGCAATGAATTAACCAGACCAAAAAAAATCCCTGCTCCAATGGTGCTAACGCGCAATAAATACAGTATTTAACTATAAGATACAGCATGCTAAATAATGATGACACAAGGTAAAGACACAAGGACAGGAACTGTCACAGCGGCATTGCAGGTTTAAATAAACTGGTCAAGAAAGTTGAAAATGTACTACTTTAGTGAAGACCTTAAGAGGGGGAAGGATCAGGTATGCAGGTTGTTGTGTCCACCAGCAAGTTTCTCTGCTACCAGAAGGCCCCTCCTATAGATTAGCTATGGACTGAGCCCTAACCACAGGAAGGTCTGGGCTCCCGCAGCACCCAGGCTCCCTGACCAGAATCTCAGTGTAGTGTTGGCACACATGTAGCTCTTTTAAGTTCTTTGTTTTCTGTCTATACTACAGGGAACAGCTGCTTTCTGCATCTTCTACTTCTGCATCCCTTAAGAGCAGTCTTTTTCTTTTTTTTTTTTATGAGACACAGCCTCAAGCTGTTGCCCTGGGTAAAATGCTGTGGCATCACAGCTCACAGCAACCTCCAACTCCTGGGCTCAAGTGATTCTCCTGCCTCCGCCTCCCAAGTAGCTGGGAGCACCTCAGTAGCACCTGAGTAGCTCCCAGGTGCCCTCTGCAATGCTTGGCTATTTTTTGGTTGCAGCCATCATTGTTGTTTGGCGGGCCCGGGCTAGATTTGAACCCGCCAGCTCAGGTGTATGTGGCTGGCACCTTAGCCGCTTGAGCCACAGGCGCCGAGCCTTTTTTCTTTTTTTTTGGGAGGAGACAGAGCCTCGCTTTGTCACCCTAGGTAGAGTGCTATGGCATCACAGCTTCCAGCAACCTCGAACTCTTAGACTCAAGTGATTCTCCTGCCTCAGCCTCCTCAGTCCAAGTAGCTAGGACTACAGGCACCAGCTGCATTTTTTTTTTTTTTTTAGAGATGGGGTCTCACTCGGGCTCAGGCTAGTCTCAAACTCATGAGCTCAGGCAATCCACCCACCTCATCCTCCTAGAGTGCCAGGATTATAGGGGTGAGCCACCATGCCTGGCCCAAGAACAGTCTTACTCCTTTAACAGTAACCTTAACAAGTTAACATTCTTTTTTTTTAAACAGAGTCTCAAGCTGTTGCCCTGGGTAGAGAGCCATGGTATCATAGTTCACAGCAACCTCCAACTCTTAGGCTCAAGCAATCCTCTTGCTTCAGTTTTTCTATTTTTAGTAGAGACAGGGTCTTGCTCTTTTGCTCAAGGTGGTCTTGAACTTGTGAGCTCAAGCAATTTACCCGCCTTGGCCTCCCAGACCAGAGTGCTAGGATTACAGGAGTGAGCCATCGCATTCAGCCGTAGTTAACAATTCTTTACATAGAATTTTTCCTGTTCAAATTAGCAATATGGTTTCTACTCCTGACTAGACTCTGACTCCATCTATCTTTGTGTCCCTCCTGGCACAGGAGTGGCCATAGTCAAATTAGTCAACACTTAATAGGTATATATTATAATTTGACTATAGCAAAAGTTGAAACCCCTTTCCCAACATACTGTCACCGAAACAGAATACTGTAAACACACAATCCTGCCAGCCTCCTGAGTAGCTGGGACTATAGGCACCTATCACCTCGCTGGGCTGGTTTTTCTACTTTTAGTACAGATGGGGTCTGGCTCTTGCTTAGGCTGGTCTGCAACACCTTGAGCTCAGGCAATCCACCCAACTTGTCCTCCTAGATTGCTAGGATTACAAGTGTGAGCCACTGCGTGCCCAGCCAGAATGTTTTAATTTTTAAAAAAATACAGTGGAGTTGCAGATGCATATTCAACTCATACCAACTTGGTTATAGCATTTTGTGCCAAAAATAAAAAGGAGGAAATGATGCTAACAGTGCAAAGATTCTGCCTGCCTGCACTTAAGCCCACAAGAGAGGAAGCTAAGCAGGGAAATTGGGAGGAGCAAGGGGGGTATTCCTTGGAGGGGGCAGGGGGGTGTGATGAATCCCAGGCACTTCTCAGAGAGCAGACACCTTGCTGTGCTAAGAGTGGCTCTCCTATTGAAAAGAATGTACACTTGGCCTCCTCACCTAAGCTAACTGCTTTATCTGGAGCTGGTGAAAAAAAAAGAGATCTTTCTGTCCCTGGACACTGGAGAAAAACTGGCTGTTCAGCAGTTACTGAGAGACAGCATGTCAGTCCCACCATGGTGCCTTTTTAATGGATTTCGAGGGTGACTATTTTTATTCCTTCTAAAGAAACTGGTGACCACATACTGCCTTGATCTAACAGGCTGCTTCAGAAGTTAACTTCAGTGTTAACACCTACAGCTGAGGTCAGGGTGGGAATGATATAAAGGCAAACAAAGGGGCACACAACTTTCAAAGGACCACAGTAACAAAGGAAGGGGAAGGGAAAGGGGAAGGGGAAGGAAAAAGGAAAGGAAAAAGGAAAGGAAAAAGGAAAGGAAAGAGGAAAGGAAAGAGGAAAGGAAAGGAAAGGAAAGGAAAGAAAAATAAAGTTCTGATTCCTTAGCCTGCCAAAAGCATGTCTAAATCCCAACTCCACTACATCTTGGAAAGTTGTATCATCTGTTTAAGCCCTAGCTTACCCAGAAATGTAAAACACTTCTTCTAAAAGGGCTAGTGTGGGTGGCGCCTATGGCTCAAAGGAGTAGGGTACTGGCCCCATATGCCAGAGGTGGTGGGTTCAAACCCAGCACTGGCCAAAAACTGCAAAAAACCCCAAAAAACAGGGCGGCGCCTGTGGCTCAGTGAGTAGAGCGCCAGCCCCATATGCCGAGGGTGGCGGGTTCAAACCCAGCCCCGGCCAAACTGCAATAAAAAAATAGCCGGGCGTTGTGGCGGGCGCCTGTAGTCCCAGCTGCTCGGGAGGCTGAGGCAAGAGAATCGCGTAAGCCCAAGAGTTGGAGGTTGCTGTGAGCCGTGTGACGCCACGGCACTCTACCCGAGGGCGGTACAGTGAGACTCTGTCTCTACAAAAAAAACAAACAAACAAAAAAAAAAACCCAAAAAACAAAAAAACAAAAAAAAAAAACAACTAAAAGGGCTAGTGTAAGGAATAAATGAGGTTACATGAGGTTACATACAGGAAACACACAGCATCATGCCTACACATTACCACTGTTAAGGCTGCTTTGAAATGCTAGATAATAAAAAACACTATAAAGCAACATTAAGAGACCAGTTGATAAATGTGATCTGAAACTTAATGTCCAGAAAAAGTATTTCTAGTACCTAAGGAGCTCCTCCAAACCAGTATGAAAAAGATGAACAATCCAGTATCAAAGGAGAAAAGATTATGATCACAGAGTTCATAGAATAAAGTGCTCTCAAACGTATGAAAAACTGCTCAATTTAACTTACAATTGGAAAATTCTAAATTAAAATTACCCCAAAGTCACCAAATTAATTTCATCTATGTGCTCCCAAAGATGCTGTGAACAGGCACAGTCTTACCAGACAGCAAATTGGAAATACCTTTCGACATAGCAAATGCACTTATAACCCCACAATTCTATTTCTAGGAACTTATTATGAACTCATAAGTGACATGTGCATCAGGTTATTCAATGCAGTACTGTTTCTAACAGCAAAAGACTAGAAATATAAATATTTATTAGTAGGAACCCAATTAAGCAAATAAAGTTACATCTATATACGGGGATAATACACAAATTGTATTAAAAAAAGTAAAAGCTCTGTATGTACTGATCTTGAATGAGCTATTTAAGTAAACCAGAACAATGCATAGTATTCCATAATTTATATAAAAAGGAAAGACGAATTCACATGTACTAGATGTGAATGTTAACTACATTGACATATGTATGTTAATGTCTATGTGCGAGTATTTGCTTGCTCCTGGGTAAAATGACTCTGGAGGGCATATGAGAAGCTGGCAACACTGGCAGCCACAAGAAAAGAACTGGTAGACTGAGGCTCAGGGACAGAAGGTGGCTTATCATGTTTATCCTCTGTGCCTTCTGAATATTTGAATCAGGTAAATGTGTTACTTAATATAAATAAAAATGTGGCCTTACTTGCATATGGTCGGCCCTTCCAGCTGTCATCTGTTGGGTTAGAGATCTGGCTCTGGCCTCGCTCAGAGGCATTTTTATCTATGCTGCTTAAAGACTGGCGATCCAGGTCCACATCCTAAATGTAAATCAGAGAGAAATCTAATGGTCACTTTTCTTCATTTTAAGTCAGTACCTGAGCAGAGATGTGTCTATCTTAGCACAGCTGTCCCAGCCTGAATTTAAGTGCCTTGTTTAGCTCAAAGCAAAATTAGACCCGTATGCACTTCTCAAAGGCTACACTAGGGACACAGGAATTTCAATTATTTCTTCCCCTATTAAAATTTCATATTTTCTTATTCCAACTCAGAGGCCATTTCTCTATATATTACTATTTAATAATAAATGTGACTAATTTTTAATGAGATCAAGTTAAAAAAATAAGTCGTGTAAGCTCAGAGCCCATTGCCCTGTGGTTAAGGTGCCGGCTACATACACTGGGGCTAGCAGGTTCAAACCTGGCCCGGGCCTGCTAAACAATGACAACTACAACCAAAAAATAGCCACGTGTTGTGGAGGGCACCTATTGTCCCAGCTACTTAGGATACTGAGACAAGAGAATCTCTTTTTTTTTTTTCTTTTTTTGTAGAGACAGAGTCTCACTTTATGGCCCTCAGTAGAGTGCCATGGCATCACACAGCTCAAAGCAACCTCCAACTCCTGGGCTTAAGCGATTCTCTTGCCTCAGCCTCCTGAGTAGCTGGGACTACAGGCGCCCCCCACAATGCCCGGCTATTTTTTGGTTGCAGTTCAGCCGGGGGCCGGGTTTGAACCCGCCACCCTCGGTATATGGGGCCGGCGCCTTACTGACTGAGCCACAGGCGCCGCCCAACAAGAGAATCTCTTAAGCCCAAGAGTTTGAGGTTGCTGTGAGCTGTGACATCATAGCACTCTGAGGGTGACATAGTAAGCCTCTGCCGCACACACACACAAAAAGGTAGTGTAGTAACTAGTTTTTTATAAAGTCCATAGCAGAAGATAAAGTTATAAAAAAGAAAATGTTTAAATAATGTTTTAAGTTGCTGTGCCCCAAATGCCTTTTAAAATCTAATGGCCTTAGAGTTAATTGGGAATTGAAGTTAATAATTCAACTTCCCATGTAAACCAGTTTTTTTTTTTTTTTTTGATACAGAGTCTCACTATGTCATCCTTGGTAGAGTGCCATGGCATCACAGCTCACACTCTTGGGTTTAAGTCAGTGGTTCTCAACCTTCCTAATGCTGTGAGTCTTTAATACATCTCCTGTGGGTTGCGACCCACAGGTTGAGAACCGCTGGTTTAAGTGATTCTCTTGCCTCAGACTCCCAAGTAGCTGCAACTATAGGTGTCCACCACAACACCTGGCTATTTTTTTATTTTTATTTTTTGGTCGTAGTTGTCATTGTTGTTTAGCAGGCCTGGGCCGGGTTTGAACCCACCAACTCTAAGGTATGTGATCAGCTCCCTAGCCACTGAGCTATGGGAGCCAAGCCTAAACCAAAGTATTTTAAAGGGAAATCTGAGGGGTGGCGCCTGTGGCTCAGTGAGTAGGGCGCTGGCCCCATATGCCAAGGGTGGCGGGTTCAAACCCAGCCCTGGCCAAACTGCAACAAAAAAATAGCCGGGCGTTGCAGCGGGCACCTGTAGTCCCAGCTACTCGGGAGGCTGAGGCAGGAGAATTGCCTAAGCCCAGGAGTTGGAGGTTGCTGTGAGCCGTGTGACGCCACGGCACTCTACCGAGGGCAATAAAGTAAGACTCTGTCTCTACAAAAAAAAAATAAATAAAAATAAAGGGAAATCTGAAGTTAAACATCTTTCTCTGATGTAGAACAAAGCACTATTTATTTAGGAGGGCAAGGAACAAGGACAGTCATGCCATAGCGTTATTTATTTTTGAAACAGTCTCACTTTGTTGCCCTTGGTAGAGTGCTATGGCGTCACAGCTCACAGCAACCTCAAGGGCTCAAGCGATTCTCCTGCCTCAGCCTCCCAAGTAGCTGGGTACAGGCGCCCGCCACAACGCCCTGCTATTTTTTTAGAGAGGAGGTCTCGCTGCTTCCGCTGGTCTTGAACCTGTGAGCTCAGGCGATCTGCCTGCCTCAGCCTCCTAGAGTGCTAGGATTAAAGGCATGAGCCACCACGCCCAACCCATAGCGTAATTTACAACAATGAGACATTAGAACTGATCTGGGAATCTAGAAAGGGAGAATTAATTAAAGAAATTATCATTCCATACAGTATCTGAAAGGCTGTTCTCAAGGAACAGTCAAGAATACAGAGAAATGTTCACAATGTTGTTAATGAACTATGTGTCCATTGATCCCTAATTTCAAACATCTATTATGTATACAGTCACACAAAGAAAAAGCTAGAGATGTAAACTTGTGCTTTTTACTGGGTGAGATGATTTAATTTTTGAATGTCTTTCTGTATTTTGTAAAAAATGTTAATGAACACATAATATTTTTAGATATTATAACCTTTAAACTGACTTCCCATCAAAAAAAAGTACAAACCAGGCTTGGCGGCTGTGGCTCTGGTGGCTTGGGTGCCAGCCACATACACCTGAGCTGGCGGGTTTGAATCCGGGCTAGGCCCGCCAAATAACAGTGACAGCTGCACCAAAAAAAAAAAAAAAATAGTGGGGCGTTGTGGCGGGCACCTATAGTCCCAGCTACTTGGGAGGCGGAGGCAGGCGAATCGCTTGAGCCCAAGAGTTGGAGGTTGCTGTGAGCTGTGATGCCACAGCACTCTACCCAGGGCGACAGCTAGATGCTCTGTCTCAAAAAAAAAAAAAAAAAAAAAAAGTACAAACCATATAGACTCATTAATCTTTTCTGGTTTTCTTTTTTTGAGATAGTCTTGCTCTGTTGCCCAGACTAGAGTGCAGTGGCAACATCACAGCTCACCACAACCCAAATTCCTGGGCTCAAGCAATCCTCCTGCATCAGCCTCCCAGGTGGGTAGCTAGGACTACAGGCATGCGCCGTGATCATGATGCCCAGCTAATTTTTCTATTTTTAGTAGAGATGGAGTCTTGTTCTTGCTCAGGCTGGTTTCAAACTCTTTAGTTCAAGTGATCTTCCTGCTTTGGCCTCTCAGAGTGTTAGGATTACAGGTGTGAACCATCACATCTGGCCCCAACTGATTTTTTTCTATTTTTGGTAAAAACAGCATCTTGCTATATTGCTCAGGCTATTAACCTTTTGCTAAGATGTGAGAAAGAAGAAAAGACAACCAAAACAAAAATCCTACCAAATGTTTTTCTGATGATTCTTCCTCCATTCCTGCAGGTCTCCACGTCAGCAAACTTAAGGAAATGGAAGAGAAGGAAATTGTTCAACGAGAAAGGCAAGCAGGAGTTTTACGATACCCATCAAATAAACTGTAATAATTACATTAATACTTACACATGTGGGATAGTTGTTTTGAAAATATCCAACATACAGTTGCATGTTTCATCCCAAACATCAGGGCTGAATTTCTCTCCATTGGATATTACTAAGTTTTCTAAACAATTTGTACCTGATCGAGCCAACTGTTCATTATCTGCAAAATAAAGCAATACCTATCATTAAACTTCTACTGTTTTGATGTCCACCAGGCCCAAATACTTTAGAGGTAGAGATTGTAACAGGTGGATTTGTAGGCTTGTTTTTCTTTTTTTTTTTTTTTTGAGCTAGCATCTTGCTCTCTTGCCCCAGCTAGAGTGCAGTGGCATCATCATGGCTCTGTTGTTTGGGCTGGTCTCAAACTCCTGGCCTCAGGCAATCTTTTCATTTTGGCCTCCTAAAGTGCTAGGATTACAGATGTCACCTCTAGCTTGTTTTGGAGGTAGGCTTTAGTTAATAAAGCAATGCTACAGATAGTATTAAAATTTTTATAGTTTAAGTGGACTATGAAGAGATAAAATTACCATAATTTCTTTTTCTTTTTTTTTAGAGATAGAGTCTCACTTTGTCACCCTTGGTAGAGTGCCATGTTGTCACAGCAACCTCCAGCTCTTGGGCTTACATGATTCTCTTGCCTCAGCCTCCCAAGTAGCTGGGACTACAGGCGCCCGCCACAATGCCCGGCTATTTTTTGTTGCAGTTTGGCTGGGGCCAGGTTTCAAGCCACCATCCTCAGTATATGGGGGGGGGGAGGGTGGACATCAAAACAGGGGGGAGGGACGGCGGCGCCCTATTCACTGAGTCACAGGTGCTGCCCTAGTTATCATAATTTTATTGGTAGTGATGACAGAGGGTCGACATCTTGCTGTTCTAATTAACTGGATCATATATAAGAAATGGCAAGATAATATAGAAAATATCAGAGCAAGTTTCTACTCAAACACTACCTTTCCAATTTTTGCCATCTAAATATTGTTTTATCATTTATTTTAAAACTGAGTCACTTTTTGAAAACACTAACTAAATTTAATCTTACCCTAAGCAAAAATTACCTCCACAGATAATCCAGGTCTGATGTGCTAGTTGCGTATTTTTCCTGATACATTCTAAAATAAACACATAATCATTCAAACAAAAATTGCCTACTGATGAAGATGAAGCTGTTGATCTTGTCTACAAGAGTACATTTTTTTGGGGTGGGGGGAGATAGAGTCTCACTTTGTTGCCCTGTCAGTAGAGTGCCATGGTGTCATAGCTCATAGCAACCGCAAACTCCTGGGTTAAAGCAATTCTCTTGCCTCAGCCTCCCAAGTAGCTGGGATTACAGGTGCCCACCACAACGCCAACCTATTTTTAGAGATGAGGGCTCTTTCTGGCTCAGGCTGGTCTCAAACCTGTGAGCTCAGGCAGTCTACCAGACTGGGTTGGCCTCTCATAGTGCTAGGATTACAGGTGTGAGCCACTGCGTCCAGCCTTACAATACTACCTTTTTTTTCTCTTCAGACAAAGTCTCCAGCTGTCACCCTCATTAGAGTGCTATGGCATCACAGCTCACAGCAACCTCAAACTCTTGGGCTTAAGCAATTCTCTTGCCTCAGCCTCTCAAGTAGCCGGGACTACAGGCACCTGCCACAAGGCCCAGCTATTTTTTGGTTGTAGTTGTCATTGTTGTTTGGCGGGTCCGGGCTGGATTCAAATCCGCCAGCTCCAGTGTATGTGGCTGGCACCCTAGCCGCTTGAGCTATAGGCACTGAGCCTACAATAATACATTTTAAAAAGCATTTTATTTTTAAAATTTTACTCTGAAGCTCAAGAGTTTGAGGTTGTTGAGAGCTGTGATGCCATGGCACTCTACCAAGGATGACATAGTTAGACTGTCTCAAAAAAAAAAGAAAAAAAGCATTTTACTGTAGAAAATTTCATACATGAACAAAAGTAGAAAGAATAGGATAATGCACAAAGCTACATCCTTTTTTTAACCTACACTCCAAAAGAACTACTTGAATTTCTTTTAAAATATAAAAATAACTGTATCTTATCGTAAAGAAATGCTTTATAAACTGACTTTGCAATGATTGTTCTAGTTAAATTAAAAAATATACATTTTCACCATCTAAATTATATATTGTATTCCTTGGTATTACAGCTATGTTTCTACATATTGAAAAAATTAACTTCTGATTAAGGACTATGTAAAAAAAAAATCATGCCTAGAGAGTTAAAGAGTACCTTGTTTTACACACCACTGTAATTGTGCAAATACATCAGAGAGAAGAACTTCATTCAAAGCTTCATAAAACTGGGTAAATACGTCACAAATAGCATAAAGTGCATGATTGCAGGTTGTTGTCATCCACTCAGATTTCTGGAAACACAACAAAAAGATACTGCTTAAAAGCCACTCTCCTCCCAGTGAGATGGGCACTCTTGTACCCTACTGGCAAAACTATTCTGGAAAGCAATTTGGCAATTATGTATCAACAGTCTTAAAAATGTTCATACCCATGGACTCAATAACATTACTTCCAATAATCCACACTAAAGGAATAATCAAAGATTTGTGAACCAAGGTTTCTGAGTAAAGATGACATTTTACAAACTATAAACACAACCAAAAGTCGGGTAGTGTGAACATTAAATTAAGCACAGCCACATAAAAGAATATATATATATATTTTTTGTAGAGACAGAGTCTCATTGTACCGCCCTCGGGTAGAATGCCGTGGCGTCACACGGCTCACAGCAACCTCTAACTCTTGGGCTTACGCGATTCTCTTGTCTCAGCCTCCCGAGCAGCTGGGACTATAGGTGCCCGCCACAACGCCCGGCTATTTTTTTTCACATAAAAGAATATTAAACAGAGTGGTGCCTGTGGCTCAGTGAGTAGGGTGCTGGCCCCATATACTGAGGATGGTGAGTTCAAACCCAACCCTGGCCAAACTGCAACAATAATAAAAAAAAAAAATTAAATTAAATAAAAAAAGAATATTAAACATTTTATTCAAAATGATGCTTTAATAAAAAAAGTATGAGATTATGCTAAACTCATACCTGACACAAAAATTTAAACACTAAAAATGAGGCCGGGCATGGTGACTCACACCTGTAATCTCAGCACTCTGGGAGGTGAAGGAGAATGGACTGCTAGAGATCAAGAGCTTGAGACCAGCCGGAGCAAGAGTGAGACCCCATCTCTACTAAAAATAGAAAAGACTAGCTGGTCATGGTGGTCCATGCCTGTAATCCCAGCTACTTGGGAGGGTGAGACAAGAGGAATGCTCAAGCCCAAGAGTTCGAGGTTGCTGTGAGTTATGATGTCATAGCACTCTATCCCGGGCCACAGAGTGAGATCTGTCTCAAAAAAAAAAAAAAAAAAGAAGTCATGAAATTACCAGAGTATATATAGAGGGATATTTATAAAATCATGGAAAAGAGAAGAGTTGCTAACCATGATTCCAAAAGTGGAAGCCAGAAAGGAAATAAAAGTGATTGATTTGGTTACCAAATTTTCCAAAAATAAAAAAATAAAAATAACAAAGTGAGCAAATGATCTGCAGCTCTTGTAAGGAAGGATATGTGATATTGTTTCTATGCTTAAAAATTCATAAATCAATAGGAAAAAATGAGTAACCCAGCAGATGAGCTAAGAATATCAAAGGCAATTCATAAAAGAATGATTGATGCTATGACAGAAATATGCATGTTTCTAGCAATTAAAAAAATACTTTAGTGTGATACATTTGGCCTATCAAATTATCAATGATTAAATAAATTAAAATATGCAGAGCTAGAGTAAGTACAGACAACAAGAACTCTCATGCACTGTTTTTTTTTTTTTTTTTTCAGACAAAAAGTCTCAAGCTGTCACCCTGGGCACAGAATGCTGTGGCACCACAGCTCACGGCAACCTCAAACTCTTGGGCTTAGCCTCCCAAGTAGCTGGGACTACTGGCGCCCACCACAACACCCGGCTATTTCATGCACTGTTGACAGAAGTGTTTAAATGGCTACAGGTTTGTTTAGAAGTCAGCTTAGAAGTAGGTATCAAAAGGCTTAGTTGTGAGCAAGACCTAATCTGACAGGTGGGCCACTTGTCCTAAAACAAAACAAAACAAAACAAAAAAACACAAATGTAGCAACACAAAATGGCAATTTCGGTGCCATCCAGAAAAATTGGAAACAACCCAAATATCAACAGATAGAATATCCACAATTAGGAATGTTTTGCAGCCATTAAAATTATAGTAGGAAAAATGTTACAGTTGTGGAAAAACACTCATGTATTAAGTTTAAAAACCAGTTTACATATATGTGGTAGGATTTCATATTTGTAGAAAGAGAAAAGGTAGGGCGGCGCCTGTGGCTCAGTGAGTAGGGCGCCGGCCCCATATGCCGAGGGTGGCGGGTTTAGGCCCAGCACCAGCCAAACTGCAACAAAAAATAGCCGGGCATTGTGGCGGGCGCCTGTAGTCCTAGCTCCTAGTCCGTGTGACACCATGGCACTCTACCCGAGGGCAGTACAGTGAGACTCTGTCTCTACAAAAAAAAAAAAAAAGAAAGAGAAAAGGTGAATCACAAACGTGCGCGCACAGGCAGGACCAGAAGGGCTTAAAGTGGCTGTCTGTGGAAGACGGAGCTGTGGGTCTTTAAATTTTTCTTTGTTTTTTGTCTGTTTCCTGATTTTTCAGTAATAAGTATGTTTTTGTTTTCTTTCTCTTTTTCTTTTTTTTGAGATAGAGTCTCACTCCTTCACCAGGGATAGAATGCAGCAGGATCATCACAGCTCATC
Source organism: Nycticebus coucang (assembly GCF_027406575.1). Taxonomy (NCBI): domain Eukaryota; kingdom Metazoa; phylum Chordata; class Mammalia; order Primates; family Lorisidae; genus Nycticebus; species Nycticebus coucang. The sequence goes on along the minus strand of NC_069800.1, from coordinate 54,965,879 downwards.
TCAAACTCCTGGGCTCAGGTGATCCTCCTGCCTCAGCCTCCTGAGCAGCTGGGACTACAAGTGCCCACCACCTTGCCCAGATCATTTTTCTATAATTTTTTTTTTTTTTCTGGACAGAGTCTCAAGCTGTTGCCCTGGGTAAAGTGCAGTGGCGTCACAGCTCACAGCAACCTCAAACTCTTGGGCTTAAGTGATTCTCTTGCCTCAGCCTCCCAAGCAGCTGGGATCACAGGTGCCTGTCACAACGCCCAACTATTTTTCTTTTTTGTTGCTGCAGTTGTAAATTGTTGTTTTAGCTGGCCTGGGGCGGATCGAAATGGCCAGTCTTGGTGTATCTGGCCAGCGCCCTATCCACTACACTGAGCTACAGGTGTTGCCCAAGTTTTCTATTCTTAGTAGAGATGGGGTCTGGCTCTTGCTGTTCTGGCTAGTCTTGAACTCCTGAGCTCAAGCAATCCTCTTACCTTGGACTCTCAGAGTGCTAAGATTACAACAGGTCTGAGTCACCACACCTGGCCTGGTATTTGTTTTATAACAAGGAAAACATTAAATTATTTTTAAATTAAAAAAAAATAGCAAATTCCATCTATACTATGATACCAACCGAATTAAAACTATGTAGAAGACTAAGGAAAATTTGCCAAAACATTAATTTCTGGGTATTAAAATATGAATTTTTCTATATTCCATATTAAGCATATGTTATTTTTTTGTTTGTTTGGTAGAGACAGAGTCTCACTTTATTGCCCTTGGTAGAGTGCCGTGGCGTCACACTGCTCACAGCAACCTCCAACTCCTAGGCTTAGGCAATTCTGGGTATTAAAATATGAATTTTTCTATATATGCTTAATATTCCATAAACAAACAAACAAAACTAATATGATTAATATGCTTAATATTCCACAAACAAAAAAGTAACATAAGCATAAGCATAAAGAAATATGCTGTTTGTGTTTGTTTGGCAGAGACAGAGTCTCACTTTATCGCCCTTGGTAGAGTGCTATGGCATCACACTGCTCACAGCAACCTCCAACTCCTAGGCTTAGGCGATTCTCTTGCCTCAGCCTCCCGAGTAGCTGGGACTATAGGCGATCGCCACAATGCCGGCTATTTTTTTGTTGCAGTTTGGTCTGGGCTGGGTTTGAACCCGCCACCCTCAGTATACGGGGCTGGCGCCCTACCCACTGAACTACAGGCGCCACCTGCATATGTTACTTTTATACCTAGAGAGGGAAGAAATGGTATTCCCAAAAAAGTTATTATCCCATCTAAAAATCCTGAGATACCTTTCCCCGCCCTTCTACATCTAAGAGACAGATAACAAAACATCTAGAGGCATCAAATGTCCTTTAAATAAAAGGCCTAAATATTCAACATCCTCTCTAACCATAACTTAATTAAAACCCCCTAAGGACCAGAGACGTGCCATTTTCTACTGACTGTTCAGAAGTGGGTATAAATAAAACTGTGACCAGTGAGGAGCCCCGCTGAATTGGCAGGTATAACGCCTGAAGGTCAAGTAGCAGACCATGATGATTTATTTCCTCTCATTCTGAGGATGGGGAGTCTCTTAGGGCCAGTTGGCACTGGTGGTAGAGTACCAGGAAGGGTTTTCCATTTTTAAAGCCTACCCTTTAGTAGCTCAGTATATAAGGACGCCAGGTAGATGACAATGCAACCCCCAGAGGTCGATATAGATCAGACCTGCCTCCATGTTATATCCAGGGCAATGCTGTAGACATCGCCTACCTCTGACTGTTGCTCAGGGAGCTTCATGTTGTCGAAAATCCGAAATACAATTCTGAACAGGTCCTGCCACCAGTGCTTTTCAAAGGTATGGCCATAGCTCTTCATGATCTCAAACATGACTGTGAGTCCTCTGGAGGAAACAAAGTCAGGCACAGAAGAGAGAGTGGGTGGAGGAAGAGAACAAGAGAGAAGAGAGTAGGAGGGAAGGGCCAGGTGAGCGAGTGACTGAGGCCCATTTCAGTGATGTAGGGGGCCACCACCCTGGGGACACGGTTACCTTGTCCGAACATCCAACTTGCATCTGTTAATGATGCAGGAGAGTTCAAATAAGATGGGGAACCAGCCCCGGACCCATACTCTGTCGCCAGGAGCTACATTCATGTCATCACTTGTGTATTCTTGTAGCACCTACAATGGAAATCACACCTCAGATGTAGATTAAGCATGCAAAAGGAAAGAACTGGAAGGGAACTAGATCCTATTAAGGCCCCACACATAGTCCCCTCCTAAAAATCTCCTTTCAGCAAGGGTACAGTCAGGACAAAGGACACAGAGACATGACCGACTGCAAAAAGACACATGAGCAATTTCCCAAAATAAACCTAGGGACCTTTGTGGGTTTTAGAACAAGCTGAGTGGGGCAGGTCTCAAGGGCAGTGCGAGGTGGGAGTGGTGGCTCACGCCTGTAATCCTAGCACTCTAGGAGACCAACATTGGTGGGTTGCCTGAGCTCAGGAGTTTGAGACTAGCCTGAGCAATATAGTGTTGGTAAAATATCCAGGATGATTATCTTAGGACTTTCTGGAATGTTACTGTAATATATACTGTTTAGAATAGGCATTCAGCACCATGCCCAGATAGTTTTTCTTCTTTTTTTGCAGAGATAGTGTCTTGCTACGTTGCTCAGGCTGGTCTTAATCTGGCCTCAAGTGATCCTTCCGCCTGGGCCTCCCAAAGTGCTAGGATTACAGGTGTGGGTCATCGTGCCTAGCCCTAGCAGCTACTATTTACTAGGTGCCTCCTATGGGCCTATTTTCTAACAGGAACTGTTAAAGTGCTTTATATAGATTAACAATATATGCCTCTTTAGAAAGATGAGATACATTGACAAAATCCCTAACATTTTTGGGAGAGAACAAAAAGTGATTTTTAGATGTGATTTCTTAGGCACACCACAATGGTGTGTCATTTCCATACAAAGTCTCACTCCGCTGCCCAGGGTAGAATGCCATGGCATCAGCCTAGCTCATAGCAACCTCAATCTCCTGGGTTTAAGCAATCCTCCTGCCTCAGCCTTCCAGGTAGCTGGGGCTACAGGTGTTCACTACAACAGGTGGCTAATTTTTCTATTTTTAGTAGAGTAGCCAGGATGCTCATGGTTAGAGGAAAGAGTGTTTGCCCTATGATCCTTTCCTTCCTCATTGCCCGTATGAGCAAGAAGGGGAAAAACATACCCGAGGTCTCTCAGAGACGTACTTCCCACAGAAACGGATAAGCCGGATGGCTTCCATGCTCGTGTCAGGGAAAGCAGCGTTGCAGGCAAACTCTGACAAACACTTGACAGCATCCTGAAAGGAATCAATGGCTGCAGGGAAATGGTGCTGGAAAATAGTTGCTGGGGAAACACAAGGCACATTTTGTATAAGACCAAGATTTAGGGATGGGAATGAAAACATACATACAGATCAGATAATTATCCTTATGAAATCTAAAAGCATCTCAGTATTTCTGGAAGACAGTTTTTCCTATTAAATTATTCATGAACAACTGTGCACAGTACAGCTTGGGCTAAACTGGTTTTCTGAGCTGAAGCAATGATATAAAGGCCCACCAGCCATTTATTCAACATTTACTGAGTGCACTATGTGCAAAGATAGCCCAAGGCCTTAAGAGTCCCACAGAGAACAAGTGGGACTTGTTACATGATCACAGGTAGTCCAGAGTAGACTGTCTGGGTATGAGTCTTGGCTTGACCACTTCCAAGCTGTGCAACCCCTCAGGTGAGTTTTTCTATTTTGCTTTTCTGTGCCTCAATATCTTCTCTGATACAACAGAGGAAACAATAGAACAGCTGGCTTATTATTCAGTATAGTTACTTTATTTATTTATTTATTTTTTGAGAAAGAGTCTCATTTTGTCGTCCTTGGTAGAGCTATGTGGCCTCATAGCTCACAGCAACCTCAAACTCTTGGGCTTAAGTGATTCTCTTGCCTCAGCCTCCCGAGTACCTAGGACTACAACACCCAGCTATTTTCAAAGACAGGTCTTGCTCTGGCTCAGGGTGGTCTCAAACTCATGAGCTCAGGCAGTCCACTTGCCTCGGCCTTCCAGAGTGCTAGGATTACAGGCCTGATCCACTGTGCCTGGCCTATAGTTAATGTTCTATAAAGTTGCTGTGAACACTGAATTAGTGAACACCAAACCATTGTTCCTAGAGGAAATATGGAGTTAGGTTCATGTGAGCTTCTGGTTATAACATTTTCATCAATTAATTAAAACATAACCTTGTTGTATGTTTGTTTCTATTTAAAGACACCTTATTTGATATATATAGTTGATTCATTAACATTGAACTCACAGCCAATATCACAGTAGCTCATGCCTAAAGGAAAATCTAACATAAGGATTTTCACATCATAGTCTCTCTGCATTCGGAACACTGGCCAACACTCAGAAATTTGCTTAGGGGGCATTTTAAACAGTGACATCTCTAATAAAAAGCGTAAAATGTGAAAAACATGTCAGTAGACCAGAGAAAGCACACTCATTTTTGGTATGACAGCTGCAACAAGAAGGCAGGGTGTCACCGTATTCCACCCCAGCTGGGAATGTGCACCTTGGCCTTCTGCTGCTCTGTGCCAGCAAATGGCCACAAAAGCACCATGAATATTGGTAAATTTCAGTGAGTAGGTGATTCTCAAACATGGAATCTGCCAATACTTGAGGATCGACTATATTTCTTTAATAGTCATTGGAGTGGCCTTGAAATTGCAAACTTGACTTCAAAATTTCATCTTACTTAGAATAACATTCATGTTTGTTTGCAGGATGCAAACTGACTAATAACAGGAAAGGCCATCTAGAGAAGGCACGGAAAAAGTCAAAATAGAGTTAAAATGAGGACTAATACATCCCAAGTCTTTCGAATACTGCCTGGCACATTATTACATCACAGCAGAGCCACAATGAGAAAAACAGCAAGTAGGTGATCACCCCTCTAGACTTGCAGGTGAAACATTCTTACTCAGGAGGAAAGAGAGCCACTTACTGACAATGTGGCCTGTGGTCTGGAAGGCCAGCTCCACAATGTTTCCGTCGTGATCAGAGGCTGCTTGATGGAACACAGCAAAAATGTTCTTCCAGCCAGAGCGGATGTTTGCTGCCTGGGAGTTCACCATCTGGGCAATGCAGCGGATCACCATGTCCCGGATGGTTGGAGACCTGAGGAAGAAATGGGACAGTCACATCATCTGCACTTTGGAGAGCTGGAAGAGAAACAAACACAGCTCATCCCTTAGAAGCTGCACTTAAAAACACATTGCTAAAGAACACAGTAATCCACATTCATTTTGGCTCTGCCACCTTTACTCTCTGAAGCCAGCACAATGCCCAGAGCTAGACCCACCACTTGCAATCAACAATAAACTCCAGGTTGAACAGCTGACCCTTGGCACCTAGCAGAACAAAAGGATTCAAAGAGCCTGGGTTTCTACTGACAATTTGGGCTATGGAACCAAAGTTGAGATGCCTGCCCCTGACTTCTTGTTATGTAAACCATGCATAGCCTTGCGGTTCAAGTCACTGTTGATCAGTTTTTCTGTCCCAAAATATTTCAACTAATGTATTTATAATTCTGCTGCTGAGAGAGAATCATTACTGAATTCTTAGTGTGTAGCCTCTTAGATTTTGGGGCAGGAATATATGTGGACTGGAGTACATATATAGTTTAAGATGTAATATTTTTAGGGCGGCGCCTGTGGCTCAGTTGGTAAGGCGCCGGCCCCATATACCGAGGGTGGCAGGTTCAAACCCAGCCCCGGCTGAACTGCAACCAAAAAATAGCTGGGCGTTGTGGCGGGCGCCTGTAGTCCCAGCTACTTGGGAGGCTGAGGCAAGAGAATTGCTTAAGCCCAGGAGTTGGAGGTTACTGTGAGCTGTGTGATGCCACGGCACTCTACTGAGGGCCATAAATTCAAACTGTCTCTACAAGAAAAAAAAAGATGCAATATTTTTAATTATTGCAAAACAAAACTTGAAGATAGAATACCTGACCTATTTTCTGAAAACAGCTGCATGATCAAACTTGGTAACATCTGAATACCTGTAATAGCTTAGCATATATGTCTCACGATGTAAGATATACAATTACGAGGGAACTCTATGACGTCCTACACAGAAGGAAAGTAAACTGTACAAGTCTATGGTTTCTTTTTTTTTTTTGTAGAGACAGAGTTTCACTTTATTGCCCTCGGTAGAGTGCCATGACGTCACACGGCTCACAGCAACCTCCAACTTCTGGGCTTAAGCGATTCTCTTGCCTCAGCCTCCCGAGTAGCTGGGACTACAGGTGCCCGCCACAACGCCCGGCTATTTTTTGGTTGCACTTTGGCTGGGGCCGGGTTTGAACCCACCACCCTCGGTATATGGGGCTGGCGCCTTACCGACTGAGCCACAGGCGCCGCCCCGGATTTTTTCTTTTTTTAAAAGAGACAGAGTCTCACTTTGTTGCCCTCAGTAGAGTGCTGTGATGTCACAGCTCACAGCAACCTCCAGGTCTTGGGTTTAGGCGATTCTCTTGCCTCAGCCTCCCGAGTAGCTGGGACTACCGGCACCCACCACCCTAGGAATATGGGGCCGGCACCCTACTCACTGAGCCACAGGTGCTGCCTTGAGAACAGGGATTTTTAAATGTTTTCTTTATTGCTGTATTCTCTGCACTAGTGCCTAGCAGATGACAGGCCTCAGTAAGTTACAGGCCAAAGTCAAAGAATCAACAGGATGCTACAGAGGTACTGATGTCCTGACCTCTTTATCACCTCCCTGGGGTGGAAATGCTGGGTCACATAATCCTTTTTTTTTTTTTTTTTGAGACAGAGTGTCACTATTCACCTGGGTAGAGTGCTGTCATAGAGTGCGTCACAGCTCACAGCAACCTCACACTCTTGGGCTTAAGCAATTCTCTTGCCTCAGCCTCCCAAGTAGCTAGGACTACAGGCGCCCGCCACAATGCCCGGCTATTTTTAGACACAGGGTCTTGCTCTTGCTCAGGCTGGTCTCAAACACCTGAGCTCAAGCAGTTCATCCGCCCCAGCCTCTCAGAGTGCTAGGATTACAGGTGCGAGCCATTGCGCCTGGGCTAACACACAGATCTTAGGACAACTAGTGTGAATCACAGCCTGTTCATTCTATTTGCTTCCACGAAGAGAAGAAAAAAATCACTATTTGTGTGATTACTGTCAAGAGGGCTTTTGGGTTCTCACAGGAGAATGTGACCAGGGGACTTACAGAGCAAAGCACGTACCTGTTTTTCTTCATAATATGCTCGAAGGGCCTCAGAAAATCTTTCTGGAAACGGAAGTTGGCCAATTCACCCTTCTCAAGAAACTTCATGGAGAGCTGCCTTAATGAGTCAACAGCAAAGATAGCTACATCTTCATTGGGGTTACAGCCAACCTGGACAGGAAAAGGAAATGCAATGAAACAGGTGCAGTGCAACAATTACAGACGTGGGGCTCTGAACATCTAAGACGGACGGCCTACCTTCAGAACACTCTGGGAAACACACCCAGGAGAAAAGAAAAACGCTATTTCTTGGCTATGATCTGCCCAATTTCATTTAAGTGTAATGATAAAAAGATTGATGTCTCATATTTAATTAAAAGTGCTTTCAAAATGTGCTATTTTTAAAAAATTATTAAGATACACATAACAAAATCTACCCTCTTAGCCGTTTTTAAGTACATAGTTCAGCAGTATATAACCACTCTACTGTGCAACCAATTTCCAGAACTCTTCATTGTGCAGAACTGGAACACTATACCCATGAACCAACATCTCCCCAGGTGCTATTTAATTTTATACACATATAAGGAGTCAAAAGTTTTATTTCAGAGTCTATGGAAAACCTTTCGTACTTTCCCAATGTTTGTCACCTAAAGCAAATGATCATAAAATCAGTATCATCAATTGCAAAAAATTCTGCAGAATAGCCAGGCATCGTGGAGGGGGCCTGTAGGCCCAGCTACTTGGGAGGCTGAAGGGCAAGAGGATTGTGTGAGCCTAGGAGTTTGAGGTTGCTGTGAGCTGTAATGCCCTGGCACGCTACCCAGGATGATTGAGACTGTTTCAAAAATAAAATAAAATAAAAAATTCTGCAGAAATATTTCTGCACAGGTTACTTAATTTCCTTAAAAATTATATTTGTCTATGGTTTACCTGTTTTAGGAAGTAGATTTACAGGTATATATTTGGTTGGTGCTTTTCAGATTTTTCCCTCAAGAATACCTAAAAGCAAAGCAAGAGAATGTTTCCCACCAGCTCCCTTGCCAAGGAATCTGGGAGCATCTTGCAGTGGGCTGCTCCAAGGGAGACATTTCACTGACATGTGATCTAACCTGATGAGGTTTTATTTTTAAAAAAAGGAATGCAGCAATATCATTTTCAAGAATGAAAAACTGCAAACAGCAATAGGAAAATGGCTACGTAATGGTACATTCACGCACATAGAATACTACTTAGCAGTTAAAAAGAGAGAATAAACTTAGCCTTTAAAAAGGAAGGAAAAGGCCAGGCACAGTGGCTTATGCCTATAATCCCAACACTGTGAGAGGCTGAGGTGGGTGGATCATCTGAGATCAGGGGTTCAAGATCAGCCTGAGCAAGAGTAAGATCCCTGTCTCTAAAACTACCTGGGTGGCTCGGCGCCTGTAGCTCAATGAGTAGGGTGCTGGCCACATACACTGAAGCTGGCGGGTTCAAGCCTGGCCTGGGCCAGCTAAACAACAATGACAACTACAACCAAAAAATTGCCAGGCACTGTGGTGGATGCCTGTAGTCCCAGCTACTCGGGAGGCTGAGGCAAGAGAATCGCTTAAGCCCAGGAGTTTGAGGTTACTGTGAGCTGTGATACAGCAGCACTCTACCAAGGGCAACATAGTGAGACTCTGTCTCCAAAAAAAAAAAATTAAATTAAAAAAAATTAAAAGGCAGGAAATTCTGATCCATGTTACAATATGAATGAACCCTGTCAATATTATTATGCTAAGTGAAATAAATACAGGCATGAAAGGACAAATGCTGCACGATTCCACATAGATGAGGTACCTACAGCATGCCCCAAAGGTCACCATTAGTAGGAAACGTGAACAAACTCATGTTACATTTTGTGTTATACAGGAATCTCCCTGTTACCTGGCACCCATGGGGATTGGTAGATTACAGATTAATGCAGTTTCTGGTTGCTTGAATTACCATCACAAACAGGTGTAACTAATTCTATACCCCATACCATACCGTACCATAAACTCTAAATTGACTTGGTATCAATATTGAAATACACTAATTAAAAGTACAGTAAGACAAAGACAAACTTCACTAATTGTAATAGTTTTACTGTATTATAAAACAGCTTTGTAAATGCAGCATACAACTTTAGTTTAATGGCAGTCAACGTGCTTTTTAACTTTACTACTTTTTTTACTTCAAGTAACACACATTAACACTTAAATGAATATTTTATAAAAAGAAAAAAGGTGTATTTAGCTACAATTTCCCATTTTCCCTATGTATGTATGGCAAAACTTTAGGACATCCTGTGGAGTAGTGAGGTTCACAGTGACAGATAGCAGAATAGTGGTTTCCAGTGGCTGAAGGGAGGCAGAACCTGGGAGTCACTGTTTGGTGGCATGGAGGTTCGGTTCTCCACAGTGAAGATCTTCCACACAGCAACGTGAACATACTTGACACTACCGAACTGGATGCTTAAAAATGGCTAGGATGGGGCGGCGCCTGTGGCTCAGTCAGTAGGGCGCCGGCCCCATATACCGAGGGTGACGGGTTCAAACCCGGCCCCGGCCAAACTGCAACCAAAAAATAGCCGGGCGTTGTGGCGGGCGCCTGTAGTCCCAGCTACTCAGGAGGCTGAGACAAGAGAATCGCTTAAGCCCAGGAGTTGGAGGTTGCTGTGAGCTGTGTGAGGCCATGGCACTCTACCGAGGGCCATAAAGTGAGACTCGGTCTCTACAAAAAAAAAAAAAAAATTGCTAGGACGGAGAAGTCTCTTACGACTGTTTTATCACAATTTAAAAAAGGTGAAATCTACATATGTTAACATGGCTAAATCTTTTTTTTTTTTTGTAGAGACAGAGTCTCACTGTACTGCCCTTGGGTAGAGTGCCGTGGCGTCACACGGCTCACAGCAACCTCTAATTCTTGGGCTTACGCGATTCTCTTGCCTCAGCCTCCCGAGCAGCTGGGACTACAGGCGCCTGCCACAACGCCTGGCTATTTTTTTGTTGCAGTTTGGCCAGGGCTGGGTTTGAACCCACCACCCTCGGCATATGGGGCCGGTGCCCTACTCACTGAGCCACAGGCACCGCCCAACATGGCTAAATCTTTAAGATTCCTTGCTAAGTAGACGTTAGTTACAAAATGTTATGTGTAATACAGGGTGCACATAAAGTTCACGTGCAATTTACTATGCTAAACTATATAAAATTATACATGTACTTTATGTCCACCTTGTACTGTTTTTGTTTTTAAAAAAGCAAAACAAATCTAGACAATATTATCTGTATGAGTTCATAGATATCTACGTGCATGGAAAAATGTATGGAGCGAGACACACCAAACTGATAAAAGTAATTAACTTTCCGGAGGGAGAGAAGTATATGGGACGGTGGGTAGAGGTGTTTTTAGCTGTAATTTTTGTTTAAGAGGAGTATGTTCATGTAACGCTCATGTAAGAGACTACTAGAAAGAATATTCCCCTCCTCAATATTCACGTAAAACGCATGAATATTGCTCACCCCAGGACATGGTATCTGCGCTGGCGTAACAGAAAAGCAGTGTATGTGACTGTTCACACACCCCTGAGCAGCCTGAGTGCTGAGTTACAACTGGACTCACCCATCCACATTTCTTCAAAATTGTGAGATTCTCACGTGTCTCCCTTATAAAGGGGGGAAAACATCATTCCAAGGTGGCGGAAAAAATTAAGAGTCCCAGAGTGAGCAACTGAGTTTCCACAACTTGGTGCCTGGCAGCACTGATTTGATGAAATAGACATTTATAACAAAGTTAACAAGCACGAAACATCTGATTACTACCTGCCAGCTTCTGTCCCAAGCTTGCCTGTAAGGGGCCAATAGACAACTGAGAACTGGCTTGCAAAGAGTCCTGACAACAGAACTGCAGGTGGGAAAAGTAACTTGAACTCATTTTCTTTCCCAATAAAAATGTCCTGACCATAAAATCTAGACTTCAAAGAGTTGAGACAATGCTTACTAACACATTTTTGGAAAATTATTTCTGAGAGAACAAAGGACTCCATAGCTGTTAACCGTGTGGAATAAATGAGCAAGTTCATTCTAGCTTAGCTGTCACAGGCTTGGATGAGAATACCAGGTACAGTAATGGTAATGATTCACACTTCCTTTCTCAAGCAAGTTCATACAGAGTATGTGAACTGGTCCTCTAAAGAAGTCGTTTACCCAAAATAGTGGGAAAGATGGTGCAGAGTCAGTCAGTTGCTGTGTTACCATCTGCTCAACAAATAATCCTCCGGCTCCTATGCCTCTCTCCTCTCCTCTCCTCCCCGAGGGCTCAGGTGCTCAGGACACCTGCAGAGAGGCTTTCCCTGGTCACGCCAGCTTAAGAACCCTGACACACAGCATTGCTTCCCGTCAGTTACTTTATCATAAAACAGGGGTGAATTCCATGTGGGCAGGGCCTCATCTGTCCACTGCCTGTCACAAGGCACTCAGATACTATGTTAAACAGAGGTCCCTTAATCTGAGCTGATAAGGAAACAACTTTCATTAGCATCAGCACCAACTTAGGAGCAGACACTTGACAACACTTCGTTTCAGTGGAGTGCTGCGGGCCAGCCCCTGTCCACAGAGCTGATGGCAGGCAGCTCTTCCTTGCTCCATCTTCAGTGACTATTCTTTTTTTCTGTTCATCTGAGTGCGAGTCTGAGGTGTAGTGACGCTATAATACTCGTTTTAAATTGGTTGTGGCTCAGGTATTCACAACACAGAAAGTGGCAGATGCTACAAATCATTTACCAGAACCCCACTGATTGTTCTGTATTCCAATGATGGAACCCCACTGATTGTTCTATATTCCAATGATGACTACATTTCATGATTTTCTTCTATTCAATGGAAAGAAAGCCATTCTCTGTTGGATTAATTGTTTTCTACTAAGTATTACTATTTCTATCACTTTACATCTCCGGGTCTAAGAAGTTTTTTTTTGAGATCTCAAAATGTGTTTGGTAGGAAACAAGAGCTATTAAGTTATCACGTTTTCCTGAAGAAACAAATGACATTACTGATAAATACATACATTTCTTTCGGTTGCTTTTCTTCGTAATTTTTTTTACTATGGTAAAATACATACCTGGTGTTTTATTTATTCAATATATGTGTGCATTTATCAGCGTGTGCATTATAAAACCTCTAGTGGGGGAAAAGAAGTTCAGTTTGGTTTATTTGCAGCACTCATTGGTTTTATTTATTTTTAAATTTTTTTTAGAGATAGAATCTCACTTTTGTCACCCCTGATAGAATGCCCTGGCATCATAGCTCACAACAACCTTTGGCTCAAGCGATACTCTTGCCTCAGCCTCCTGAGTAGCTGGGAGCACAGGTGCCCACCACAACGCTCGGCTATTTTTAGAGATGGGGTCTCGCTCTAGCTCAGGCTGGTCTCGAACTCATAAGCTCAGGTGATCCACCCTCCTCAGCCTCCCAAAGTGCTGGGATTATAGGCATGAACCACTGTGCCCGGCACACTCACTGGTTTTAGGACATGGAAGTGTCTTCAGCTTGTTTCTGATTTAAAAGCAAAATTTAAATCAGATTTAAATTTGTTTTTAAATTTTTTCAATAAAGTTTTAGAAGAGTGGTGGCAGCATGTACCAGGACATAAGAAGGAGTGACACTGAAAATTGAAACTATATGGAAGGTAACCTAAAAAGGCATTTCAGGATTTCATAATGCTTCCAAATATCAATAGTCCAGTGACTGTAATGATGTCAGTGGTGCTAGACTACTTATTGAACATGGGGTATTAGAATATTTTCAGTATCACTGGATTCTGAATTCATTCTACATATTTTCTACTTAAGTATGATATTACTCCTATCAAGCTGATCTTGCCCTCTCAGGGAAAATTAATAGACACAGGACCAACTGTTTTTTTTTTTTTGTTTGTTTTTGGCCGGGGCTGGGTTTGAACCCGCCACCTCCGGCATATGGGACCGGCGCCCCACTCCTTGAGCCACAGGCGCCACCCTCCAACTGTTTTTTTTTTAAAGATAAGGTCTTGCTCTGTTGCTCAGGCTGCAGTGCAGTGGCATAGTCATAGCTCACTGACAGCCTCAAATTCCTGGGCTCAAGTGATCCTCTTGCCTCAGCCTCCCAAAAAAGCTGGAACTATAGGCATGTATCACCATATTTGGCCAATTTTTAAATATTTTTGGAGAAACAGGGTCTCACGAAAGTTGACCAGGCTGGTCTCAAACTCCTGGCCTCAAGAGATGCTCCCTCTTTAGCTTCTCAAAGTGCTGAGATTACAGGTATGAGTCACATTGCCTGGTCCAGGACCAACTCTTGATCACTTATTTAAAAAACTTAGTTGCCTATCAGCACTTCTTTTCATCAATGGAATGGTTTTTTTTTTTTTGAGACAGAGTCTCACTGTACCGCCCTTGGGTAGAGTGCTGTGGTGTCACACAGCTCACAGCAACCTCTAACTCTTGGGCTTCCGCCATTCTCTTGCCTCAGCCTCCCGAGCAGCTGGGACTACAGGCGCCCGCCACAACGCCCGGCTATTTTTTTTGTTGTTGTTGCAGTTTGGCCGGGGCCGGGTTTGAACCTGCCACCCTTGGCATATGGGGCCGGCGCCCTACTCACTGAACCACAGGCGCTGCCCCCAGTGGAATGGTTTTTTTTTTTTTTGTAGAGACAGAGTCTCACTGTACCGCCCTCACACGGCTCATAGCAACCTCTAACTCTTGGGCTTACGCGATTCTCTTGCCTCAGCCTCCCGAGCAGCTGGGACTACAGGCGCCCGCCACAAAGCCCGGCTATTTTTTTTTTTTTTGTTGCAGTTTGGCCGGGGCTGGGTTTGAACCCGCCACCCTCGGCATATGGGGCTGGCGCCCTACTCACTGAGCCACAGGTGCCGCCAGTGGAATGGTTTTTAAATCTGAAGAGAGTTACCTTATTAAAGTGATCTCCAATCACATGCCATATTCGCGACCACTGCAGTCGGATCCGATTCATGTTGTAGTATGATATCTCCACAATCTTCTGCAAGCTGAACATGCGAGGATGGTGGGGGGATGCCAGCTCATCCATGGAAACAGCACACAGCCAGCGGACAAAGTCAACTATGGGCCAGACCCAACAACACATGCAAAGCCTCGTTAGAAAGGGTCAGGCAGCCACAGTAGGAGGCTTCTGCAGTTGCCAAAGGTGTTGTCAATACTTACCTATTGCATTTCCATCCAATCTGGTAGATCCAGTAAAAATTCTAGGAAGATAATTACATAATAAAGTGTAAATTAAAATAATATAACAACGAAAATCAAAAATATATATACTGTGTGTGTATATATATATGTTTTTTTTTTTTGAGATAGAGTCTTACTATGTCGCCCTCGGTAGAGTGCCATGGTGTCACAGTTCACAGCAACCTCCAACTCCTGGGCTTAAGCAATTCTCTTGCCTCAGCCTCCCAAGTAGTTGGACTACAGGTGCCCACCACAATGCCCAGCTATTTTTTTCTTGTAGTTGTTTAGTTGGCCCCGGCTGGGTTCAGACCTGCCACCCTTGGTGTATGTGGCTGGCACCATTACCACTGTGTTATGGGCACTGAGCCAGTACATATAGGTTTAAAGCAGAGTCTTACTCTGTCACCTAGGCTAGAGTGCAGTAGTCCCATCATAGCTCACTGTAACCTCAAACTCCTGGACTCATGTGATCTTCCTGCCTCATCCTCCCAAGTATAGACAATTACAAGTGCATGCCACCATGCCCAGCTAATTTTCAAATTTTTTGTAGAGACAGGGTCTCACTCTGTTGCCCAGGCTGGTCTTGAGCTCCTGGCTTCAAGTGGATCCTCTGGCCTGTGCCTCCCAAAGTGCTGAGATTACAGGCACGAGCTACCATGCCTGGCCAAAAATACTTATAGTAATAAAATAATATTTGGATGCTAAAGTTTCTCAAACACTCAGAAAAAGCAAAGAGATACTATTTCACATCTGGCAGCTCCACCAACATAAATGATGAGGCATCACAAGTACAGAACTGCTCAGTGAACTGAGCTGACAGCAGAAAAGCCTGTGCTGAGAGAGAAAGGAAGATGGGAAGAGTCAAGTGTAACAGCCTATGACATGTGGTATCAGTGAGAGCTGCAGAGTGAGAACCTCCAAAACACTGCTTCTCCATAAGAACAAGAATGCTGATAAAAAAAATTATCAAAATCAACTTTTCCAGTACTGAATTCTTGACCTTAACCGAGGGTTTAAAAAATTCTGAGAAGTGTGTTTTTCAAGATAAACAGTTGACTGACGGTCTAAATAGTAAGTGCTGTGGCATTTTAACTTGGCCTATTTTCTTTCTTTCTTTTTATTTTTAAGACTAGTCAAGTGAAGCAGTGGGAGTAAAGAAGGAAGAAAAAAATCTGTAATTGATTTTGATAATGTGGCTTATTTTCATTATCCTCTGTCCAGGTCCATAGGAAGCCTTAAACACCAATAGCTGTAGAATAACGGTAACTGTGAAACCAGCAGCCTAGCAGCCATTGAAAGGGCTTGAAGAACAGCCAAAAACATCGTTCTCAGAGAACTGACCTAACTTAGACCTCGCTCAGTCCAAACACCCTTTTGCTACCAAGCTTTTATTGAAAGCAATCAGCAATTTAACATTGCAGCTACAAGAGACAGAAATAACCAACTGAGGCAAACAAGTACTTGGTCAAAAACCTCAAAGAAGATTGGGAATGAAGCATCCACAGGCAGCTTTGAGAAGCTGCAAAATACTCCCGGGATTTAGATAGCAATCAGATGTGCAAGGCTTTGAGCACATCCGAGAAAGATACAAGAAGGGAAAGCTCCCATCTGTGGCTGACCTTCAGGCTATACGTAAACAAGAGCTGAAAGCAAAAACAGAGTTGCACATTGCTTGCCTGAGTATTAAAGCACCCCCAAAATGTACACAGAACCTCTCAGCAAGCAAAAGCAGGAAGACTTTTGAAAAAATTTTTGAGACAGAATCTCATTCTGTTGTACCAGGCTAATGTGCCATGGTGTCAGCTTAGTCACCACCTCAAACTCCTGGGCTCAAGTGATCCTCCTGTCTCAGCCTCCCAAAGAGCTAAGACTACACATGCCCACTTCCAGGCCTGGCTAATTTTTTCTATTTTTAGTAGAGACCAGGTCATGCTTTTGCTTAAGTTGGTTTTGAACTGTTGACGTCAAACAATCCACTCGGCCTTGGCCTCTTAGAATGTTGGATTGCAGGTGTGAGCCACTACATCTGCCTGAACAAAAAAGGGCAGACCTAATGAAGACCTCAAGAATTTCAGGAAATCTCTGACCACTGACGCTAACTGAGCAGAGACTTCAGTAGCCACATACAACAAAAGAATATAAACTTTATACAATTAGTTCAGTAAAGTCACTAAAGAATCAGATAACAATGATGACAATAACAAACCCTGGCTGGGGATGGGGAATCTAATATCCGAAGTTGCCACATTATTTTAAATATTCAGTTTTCAAAAAAAATTTTTTGAGATATACAAAGAAATGAGAAACAATGGCTTATTTGTAGGAAAAAGAACCAGTCAAAAAGACATCATCCCCAAGGAAGCCCAGATGTTGAATTTATAGACAAAGATTTAAAGTTATTTTATTGAAGAACTAAAGGAAATCGTGTCTAAATAACTGAAGAAAAATATGAGGACAATGTCTTGGTCCAGTATGGTGGCTCATGCCTATAATCCTAGTACTCTGGGAGGTCGAGGCAGGCGGATCACTTGACCTCAGGAGCTTGAAACCAGCCTGATCAAGAGTGAGACCCAATCTCTACTAAAAATGAAAAAAAATTGGCTTGGTATCTGTAGCTTAGGCCTAGAGCACTGGCCACATACACAGGGGCTGGTGGGTTCAAACCCGGCCCAGGCCTGCCAAATAATAATAACTATAACAAAAAAATAGCCAGGCTTTATGGTAGGTGTCTGTAGTCCCAGCTACTTGGGAGGCTGAGGCAAAATAATCTCTTAAGCCCAAGAGTTTGAGGTTGCTGTGAGCCATGATGCCACAGGCACTCTTCCAAGGGCAACATAAGAAGACTCTCTCCAAAAAAAAAAAAAAAAAACAAAAAAACAAAAAAAAAAAAAACAAAAAGAAGCGAGGCAAGAGGATCACTTGAGCCCTACGGCTTGAGGTTGCTGTGAGCTATGACACCACAGCACCCTACTGAGGGCAAAAAAGTGAGATTCTATCTCAAAAGAAGCCCCCCAAAAACAAACAAACAAAAAAAAAGTTTTATAAAATAGAGTATTAAGAGAAATTATAAAAGAGACTCCGACAGAAATTTTGGAGTTGAAACTTACATAGCCGATATGAAAAATTCACTAGAGAGGCTCAATAGCAGTTCTGTGCTGGCAGAAAAAAAAAACTAAGTGAATCTGAATGTAAGTTGAATGAGATTGTCTAATATATATGATGAACAGAAATAAAAAAGAATTAAAAAAAATAGTTTTAGAGACTTGTGGGACACCAAACACGCTAACATATATATAATGGAAGTTCCTGGAAGAGAGGAAAGAAAGGGGCTAAAGGAACATTTGAAGAAATAATGGCTGAAAATTTCCTAAATTTGATGAAAAACAATCTACATATCAAAGAAACTTAACAAACTCCAAGTAAAATAAACTCAAAGACTACCACACCCAGACATGACATTATTGAACTGCTGAAAGCTGATGAGAAAAGTGGCAAGACAGCAGAAACTCCTCACATACAACGAATTCTCAGTAAGATGAACAGATAATTTTGCATTAGAAACCACAGAGGTCAAAAGGCACTGGGACAAGTTAAAGGTGCTGAAAGAAAAAGATTGTCAACTAAGAATTCTAAATCCAAAACTGAACAATGAAGAATAAATCCAAACATTCTGAGGGAATCAAAAACTGAGACAATTCATCACTAGCAGATCTGTCTGATAAGAAATACCTAAAATGTAGTCCCAGCTACTCGGGAGGCTGAGGCAAGAGAATCGCTTAAGCCCAGGAGTTGGAGGTTGCTGTGAGCCGTGTGATGCCACGGCACTCTACCCGAGGGCCATAAAGTGAGACTCTGTCTCTACAAAAAAAAAAAAAAAAAAGAAATACCTAAGAAAGTCCTTCAGGTTATCTGTCTATTGATCCATCCATCTAGACAGAGTCTCACTCTGTGGCCCTTGGTAGAGTGCCGTAGCATCATAGCTCATAGCAACCTCCAACTCTTGGGCTCAAGTGATTCTCTTGCCTCAGTCTCCTAAGTAGCTGGGACTTCAGGCACCCACCACAATGCCCGGCTTATTTATTTAAGAGATGAGGTTTCGCTCTGGCTCAGGCTAATCTCGAATTCCTGAGCTCAGGGCAATCCACCCGCCTCCATCTCCCAGTGCTGGGATTATAGGCATGAGTCACTACACCTTGCCAGGTTCTTCAGATTAAAGTGAAATTAGACAGTAAGTCAAAACCACAGGAGAAAATAAAGAGCACTGATAAAGGTTACTACATAGTGAAATATGAAAGATAATGTTTTTTTTTGTTTGTAACTCTATATTTAACCTGATTATAAAGACAACTGCAAAATGTAACATTATAAATCCGTGTTGATGAGTGTACCTTTATAAAGTTATAATCTGTATGTCATTACGTGGAGTATGACTATAATTTAAAAAATATGTATATACATATAAAGACATAAAAACAAGATGTAAAATGAAATCTGTTTAACACAAAGAAGGCAGTAATAAAGAAGAGAGAGGGGAACAAAAGACATATAGGACATTAAAAAAAGGCATACAAAATTAGCAAATCCGGGCAGCGCCTGTGGCTCAAAGGAGTAGGGCACCGGCCCGATATGCTGGAGGTGGCGGGTTCAAACCCAGCCCTGGCCAAAAACTGAAAAACAAACAAACAAAAAAAAACCAAAAACAAAATTAGCGAATCCTGCCTTATCAGTAATTACATTAAACATAAATGAATTAAACATGCCAATCAAAGGAAGATATTGATAGAATGGAAGAAAATAAATATAGTCTAGATGCTGTCTACAGAGACTTACTTTAGATTCAAAGACACAGAGTGAAAATGAAAGGATGGGAAAAAGATATGCCCTGAAAACAATAACCCAGTAAGAGACTGGCTATATCAGTATCAGCTATAACAGACTAAAATAAATCATTACTAGAGACAAATAATACTTTATAGTGAAAAAAAGTAATCCATCAAGAAAAACAAGAATTATCTATGGATCTGCAAAATATATGAGGCAAAGGACAGAACTAAAGAGGGAAAAACAGACAATTCAAAAATGTCCACAACAGGCCAATCTGTTAGACAGTAAAGGAAAGAAAGAAAATGGAGAGGGGTTGCTAATAAGTACAAAGCGTCTCCATGGGGTGATAAAAATGTTCTGAATAATTTAAATAATAATATCTACGACTCCCTTGGATGTTTAGGTCAAGTTTCAAGTAAAAAATAATAACAGAAAGGTTGTGAGGGGGAAAAAAACCTGGAAACTTTCAACTTGGCTAACACTCATGTAGGCTTTAAAATCTGAGCTCTTTTTGAGATTAAAAAAAAACTTCCACTAAGGAATCAAGGTAATTTATTTTGTTTTTAGAGACAGAGTCTACCTTTATCACTTAGGTTGACATCATAGCTTGCTGTAGCCTTGAACTCCTGGGCTCAAGCAGTCTTTCTGCTTCAGCCTCCCAGAAAGCTGGGATTACAGGTGTATACCACCATATCAAGCTAATTTTTAATTTTTTTGGAGAGACAGGGTCTCACTATGTTGCCCAGGTTGGTCTTAAAGTCCTGGCTTCAAGTGATCCTCCTGCCTCAGTCTCCCAAAGTGCTAGGATTATAAGCATGGACCACCCTGGCTGGCCAGAAATAAAATTTAAAGCATTTGCACAAGCAAAAACTCATTTGTCATAAGGTTAAAGATACAATTTTTTTTTAAAGTCATAATGCAATTCAATTAAATCAATGTGAAGCTCAAGAAATCTGCAGCTGACAATACTTAACAACCAAACAAATTAGGAATCATTCATACACCCAGTTACTACCAATAAGATGCCAAACCGCTGGGTAAGTCTAACCTCACTGGAGAATAAAATCATTACCTGTCCACAGCCACAACCACACTTTGTGAGCTGGTCTCACCAACTGACTCCTGGAAGCTGGCCATCTGTCTTTTATCCACTCCACCACTCACCAGATTACCTGAAACGTGACACAAAAGCAGCAGTACTTCAAAAAAGAGTCAAGTATCTCCAATAAAGTATCCTGTTGTAACAATATGCAGGGACAAGAAACATAAAGAATGATTTCCTAGGTTTAAAAAAAACCCCACTGATGATAAAATAAAATTAAACTTACGTTTTGGCATTTGGCATACATCTTTACTACAAGCCCAAGTTTGTACCAGTCATGTCCCTTTCTCAATACTACATTTTGATAGTACTAAAGGCCTGCCTTTAGGAAAGCAAATTAGAATTAAATGATACTAATCCAGAGCTCCTACAACATTTTTAACCATTACACGGTACTATTCCAACTACTGTACTCAGGACCAGGAGCCTCTGCAATTGGATGGCCTGGGCTTGACTCCTACCCCTGCTACTTCCTTGTTCGTATTTCTTCACTCTGTACTTCAGTTTTGTTTTGCTTTTTTTTTTTTTTTTTTTTTTTTAAGGCTAGTAAAAGTGAAATAGTGGGAGTGAAGAAGGAACAAAGGAATCTGTAACTGACTGTGATCAAGTAGTTGTAAACAACATGCACTCAGTGCACTGCACTTTTTTTTCAATTATAAAATGAGGAGGGTAACATGTAATCCCTTCCTCATGGGTTGTTATAAGGATTAAATGAATTAAATTGAATTTTTTTTTTTTTTTGAGACGGAGTCTCACTAGGTTGCCCTCAGTAGAGTACCGTGGCATCATAGTTCACAGCAACCTCGAACTCTTGAGCTTAAGCGATTCTCTTGCCTCAGCCTCCCAAGTAGCTGGGACTACAGGCATTCGCCACAACACCCAGACATTTTTTTTTTTGTTGCAGTTGTCATTGTTGTTTAGCTGACCTAGGCCAGGTTCAAACCTGCCAGGCTAGGTGTATGTAGCCGGTGCCCTACCCACTGAGCTATGGGCACTTCCTTAAATTGAATTTTAAATCGCACACAAACTTTATGGCCACCTTGTATAAACTGAGTGCTCAGAATGTGGACCAGCACATTTGTTTGCCCTATTTGCTATTATTATGATGTTATGTTGTTATTATAGTATTATGTTACTATTACTATTATATTATTTACTATTATGTTACGACATATCTGACAAAAAAGTCTCTTAATCCAATGAATACCTAGAAATAATTCTATGTGCATGATAAGAATACTGTTTAATAAAAGCCCCCAAATGAACATGGAAGAAATGTTGAATATAACCTTTAAAATCTAGAGACACATATATATACCCCTCTAATTTCAGGCACTACAGCTGTAGCCTTTTCAAAGCAAATGGCTTCCCCCAGAATAGTTATAGAAAGAAAAGTAATGCACCCTGCTGATTTTGATAAAATAAACATTTTACTCAACAGTTTAAATCACAATTAAGAGAGCTGAAGCAGCACGTCCACTTGTATTCATAAGTGTCACTGGCACATAGGGAAGTGATGGTTTACAAAATAGTCCTGATGAGACAAGAAGGGTTTCATCCTGGTTAACTTGTGAGTCCGTGATGGCCAGCCGTGGGGCCTGGTATCTTACCAAGGCCAAGGCCCATGAACTCTTCTCCTGCCAGTGTGTGGCCCTTCAGGCTCCCTTCTCTTTCACGTCCAGACCCAGACAGGTAGCGGGTCTTCACACCGGTTCCTATCAGCTGAGCAAGCTCCAGCTGGCTGATGCACTTCAAGATCTAATGGAAAAGAGTTGTGAAGAAATAAGTTTCTCCTTCACAGCTTGGAAAATCACACTGTAATCTCTCTCTTTTTTTTTTTTTTTCCAATTTTTTGAGACAGTCTCCCTCTCTCCCCCAGGCTTGAGTGCCATGGCATCAGCCTAGTTCACAGCAACCTCAAACTCCTGGGTTCAAGTGATCCTCCTGCCTCAGACTCCCAAGTAGCTGGGATCACAGGCACCTAACTAATTTTTCTATTTTTTAGTAGTGACAGGGTCTTGCTCATGCTCAAGCTTGTCTTGAACTCCTGAGCTCAATCAATCCTCCTGCCTCAGCTTCCCAGAGAGCTAGAATTACAGGTGTGAGCCACTGCGCTTGCCCTCAGAAAAAGACACTGTAATCTTAAGACAGTCATTAAAGTGTTGTTTGAAATAAGCAGCTGTTCAAGGTGAGAATAAAATCTGGGGACCTTAGGATGGGTTTCCTAGAGGAATATCCACTGGCCAAGGAGCATCAAGAGTCTTGGATACACGGCCCTTCTTCAAGTGTGGGTCCTGAAGACAAACCACACAGTTTCTAACTACTAAAAAGGAGCAAATTGGGCAAAAGAAAGTTGGTATAATGGAGTTACATCATAATAATGTTTATTTTAGTTAAATAATCGATAAAGAGAAAAAAAGTATTTGATTGGAACAAGAGGATTCCACCCACATGCCACTCAGTAAGTGTACCATTTAGTGTGACTTGGGCACCTCCACCTTCCTTCTCACTCTCCCTGACACGACACACCAGCCTCACTGGCTTTAATGTTCCTCTGCCTTGCCTTCCCTGGTCCTACCCCAGGGCCTCTACACCAGCTGCTCCTTAGCCTGAGATACTGCTTCCCTGCAGCTCACTCCTTCAATCCCTAGCTCAGCATGAGCATACCCCTCACAGAGATCTTCTTTGATCATCCTAAGATCATATGTCCCAGCACAACCCCTGGTCCCACTTTCTTTTTCTTTCATGCTTATCATTTTTTTGCATTATACTATGTATTTGTTCTCTGCCTTAAGTGCCTTAGAGGGCATTAACTCTCTTAATCGTTGTTGAATATCTAGCACTCAAAATAGGTGGTGATTATTATTTGGTTAACTGAACAAATAAGAATGTGTCCTGGAGCAAGAATGTGTCCGTCCTATAGTGAACATGTGGTAGGGCAGTGGTCCCCAGCCTCTTTGGTACCAGGGACAGGTTTTATGGAAAACGACTTTTCCATGGACAGGGTGTGGGGTGGGGAGGGTGGCTTCGTGATGATTTCAGTGCATCACATCTCGGATCATCCTGCATTAGATTCCCATGAATATTCAACCTAGATCCCTCGCATGCACAGTTTATCGTAGGGTTCATGCTCCTGTAAGAATCTAACACTGCTGCTGATCTGAAAGGAGGCGGAGCTCAGGCAGTGATGTGAGCCCTGGGGAGTGGCTGTAAATGCAGATAAAGCCTCACTTACTTACCTGCCACTCACCTCCTGCTGCGTGGCCCAGTGCCCAACAGGCCACAGACTGGTACCCTAGAGTTGGCCGGCAGGTGGATAGCAGTTTCTAACCTTTTTGGCACCAGGAACTGAATTTCATGAAGATAATTTTTCCACAGATGGGGGTATGGGGGAAGGGGAGGGATGGTTTTGGAATGATTCATGGGAACTTCTGTCTAAATAAAGCTGAATGCTGCCTCTCACACTGCATTACAATCCAGTCCCAGAGTACAGGACTCCACCACACTACTGAGCACTGCTGAGTGTTTCTGATTATAACTTGCCTTCTTTACTGAGAAATGGATTTAATTCCTTTGAAGAGAATCATCCTTTGATTTTTCCACGTAGCACAGTACTATTAAATTATCACTAGTAAACTGTTAATGCTCTTTTTCCTGAAGCTTGGGATAGCTGGAATTTCAAGACAAGGCCAAGGACTTAACAGGTACTAAGCTGATTTCTCAAAGTTTCTGACCACCACATACGTTGCTAATTCATTTTAACATTTCTAGATGCTACCACATACTTGGCAACAAGCAGGATCGTACCTCTCAGGTTAAAAAAAATTTTTTTTCTAGAATAAAAAAGCAAAATTCATCAATTCTCCAGGTATTGGAGTTGAATACCAGCCAGAGTATTTCCTCAGATGATGGAAAATTATTTCTTTTTAAAAAGCACAGTTTCTTTTTTTTTTTTTGGCCGGGGCTGGGTTTGAACCCGCCACCTCCGGCATATGGGACCAGCGCCCTACTCCTTGAGCCACAGGTGCCGCCCTAAAAAGCACAGTTTCTAACATGGACTACTCAGAGTTGTGACAAAGAAAGGAAAGGGTGGTAAAGAGAGACAAAGCTACATGCCAAGAAGGCGACAATGCAGCAGCTAACATTGCTGAGCTCTTCCCACTGGCCAAATGTAGCCACGAGCCTTTTTTTCCTTCTCACCATCATCCCATAAAGGCTATACAGATGAGAAAGGCAGGATGGAGCCCCCAGATCAGACCCCAGCAGCCTTTACCCCAAACCATTCATCCACAGACTGGCAGCTGACAGCAATTTTCTTTCTAGGTTAAACAGTCCCCTCAACTCTCCATGGCCTCATCTTTACTTTCACAGTTTTCTCTCTATACAAAAGGTAAGACACATAGGTAGTAGTAAAATTAGAAATTAAGAAAAAAAGGGCGGCGCCTGTAGCTCAAGGAGTAAGGCACAGGCCCCATATGCCAGAGGTGCTGGGTTCAAACCCAGCCCTGGCCAAAAACTGCAAAAAAAAAAAAAATTAAGGAAAAAAGAAGAAAACAAATAGCCTCTATAATCCTATCACTCAGGGTCCTTTCAAACTCCATTCTCTGTGTGTTTTGGCACAAGGGATGATGCCTCACAGTGTTCTAACAACTTTTTATTTATTGTACTATGACCATCTTCCTATAACATAGCCTTTAATATCATTTCTTCTTTTCTCTGAGGACTCTTTTAATCCACAACTCCCCCTTTCATTTGTTACTAGTATTTTTCTTGCTATATATTTCATGAAAAACCTGGTCACCTGCTCTGTGGGTCTGTCACATCTAGAATCTGCAAGCTGCTTCCTCATGCTGTCATTTATCTGTCATAGCTTCTGTCCCTTTTATTTCCTGTAAACTGGTATTTAGGTTTAAGTCTGGGAAACAGACATTCCTTGGGTAGTTCTGTGCATTTCCAGCAAGAAGCAAGTTATGTCTCTTGTCTCTTTTCAACGACATCATTTATTTATTTATAGACAAAGTCTCACTTTGTTGCCCTCAGTAGAGTGCCATGGTGTCACAGCTCATAACAAACTCAAACTCTTGGGCTCAAGCAATCCTCTTGCCTCCGCCTCCTGAGTAGCTGAGACCACAGGTGCCCACCATCACGCCTGGCTATTTTTAGAGATGGGGTTTCACTCTTTCTCTGGCTGGTATTCAACTCCTGAGCTCAAGTGATCCACAGGCCTCAGCATTCCAGAGTGCTGGGATTACAGGCGTGAGCTGCCGCCCCAGTCTTCAACATTTTATCACTTTAAATGGCCATATGACACAATGGGTGTCCAACCTTTGTTTTCTGCTGCATACTATAGGAGGGTACACCCCTCTAGGAATGCTGTACCATACTTTTTTTAAAAAAGAGCCATCTCTCATTGTTGGGATATTGGATATCTAGCTGTTTCTAACCCAGTCTTTAACCTAGAACAAATAAACTGTGATGACCATCCTTTTAAACTTATCTTTGTACACATATGCATAACTATGTCCTTAGGTGATAATCTTATAACATTATTTAATTAAAATATGAGCTCACTGGAATCCTCAATAACAGCTCATTGGGAATACTCATCATTTAAGATAATAATTAGGAGAGAGATCAGGCTCCTGGCTTTGTCTTAAATCTATATACAGGGACAGGAGTGGTGGCTCATCCTGATAAAAAGGGAGGTCTGACTTCAAGAGTGTAATCCTAGCACTCTGGAAGGCCAAGGGAGGAGGATGGCTTGAGCTCAGGAGTCTGATGTTGCAGTGAGCTATGACGACACCACTGCACATTACCCAGGGTGACAAAGCAAGGCTCTGCCCCCAAAAAACAAATAAGCAAACAAACCACATTGAACCCAAGAGTATGGGGTTGTAGTAAGCTCTCACGATGCCGTTGCACTCTACTCAGGACAACAGAACAAGTTTTTTTTTTGTTGTTGTTGTTTGTTTGTTTGTTTTACAGTTTTTGGCCTGGGCTGGGTTTGAACCTGCCACCTCGGGCATATGCGGCCAGCGTCCTACTCCTTTGAGCCATAGGCACCGCCCAAAAGAACAAGTTTTTAAAAAAAATCTAATGGGGGCAAGACATGATTGCAAGAGGGACTTTACCTAACAATCGCAATCAGTGTAACCTGGCTTATTGTACCCTCAATGAATACCCAACAATAATAAAAAAAAAATCTACACAGTGACTGTAGGAAGTCTCAGGAGGTGCAGTATGATTTAAGGAACGTGACACTAAGTATTACTGGAATTGCACTTCATGGGGGTGCACCCTGTGGGGTAGTACATCTGAACTCATCTCACCTTTTACAATCTCCAGATATGCTGACTTTCAGATACATGAGATAAAAAGGGAGGTGTGACTTCAAGAAAAACGGAACTGATCAAGACATCAACAATGAATAAAAGAGATGCCAGGAGCCATCATTTTAACTGAGAAAAGACAAATCAAGGAGACACAGACCTCATGCCAGGAATTCCCAAGATAGTTGCCGTCGGTGTGAGCCACTGTAATCAGCGTCTTTATGGTGTCAATGTTTTTCTGCTTCATTTCAGTGATGCTGGAGCTGGCTGTGAGCAGGGAGAAGCGAGCAAGAGCCTGAACATAGGCATCTCGTTCCAGCTGTAATGTAAGCACGAGAGAGGACTTCTTAGTGTGGACATTTTCACATCTATAGGGCTAGTGCACTGGGCTTCTCTGAAACCTTTTTTAAAAATCATGTTTTTTAAATCCTGTCTGATATCTTTTTTTTCTTTTTGGTAGATATCACCCTCAGTAGAGTGCCGTGGCATCACATAGCTCACAGCAACCTCCAACTCCTAGGCTTAGGCGATTCTCTTGCCGCAGCCTCCCAAGTAGCTACATACACCTGCAACAACGACTGGCTATTTTTTTGTTGCAGTTTGGCCAGGGCTGATTTTGAACCTGCCACCCTTGGTATATGGGGCCGCCCCAGGCCTGATACCTTTGTTATGCACAATGACAGGCTTTTAGAACGTGAACATGCCAGTTGTTCCATGCTGCTATCCTCCTATGATCAGAACATCCCACTGGGGCTCCCTGCATACCACATGTCTGAGAAGCAGCTCTCTCCCAGTGACTTCAATCAACCCTCTCTATCCCATGTTGCATTCTCTCTTGAATTCTAAGATTGCCAAATAAATTCTATTATCTGCAACAATCCTGCAAAGTAGGTGTATTTTCTCAAGTTTACAAATGAGGAAATAAGAGACTTCTTAAGAGAGAAATTAGCTGGGTCAATGCTACATGGCTGGAGAAGTTGCAGAGCTGGGCTTTGAAACCCAGACTGTCTGACTTCAAAGCCTGTGGCCTTGCTGCAAAAGAAAACATCTAACTGTAAAATGAATGGGAACATAAGGCTGAGTATTTATTTATTTTGAGACAGAGTTTCACTATGTCACCCTTGGTAGAGTGCCATGGCATCACAGCTCACAGCAACCTCCAACTCTTGGGTTTAAGCAATTCTCTTCCTTCAGCCTCCTAAGTAGCTGGGACTACAGCGCCCACCACAACCCCCGGCTATTTTTTTGTTGCAGTTCTCATTGTTGGTTAGCTGGCCTGGGCCGGGTTCGAACCCGCCAACTTTGGTGTATGTGGCTGGCGCCATAACCACTGTGCTACGGATGCTGAGGCAAGGCTGAGTGTTTAAAAAATAAATGTGGCTCGGGAGGCTGTGGCAAGAGAATCGCTCAGGCCCAGGAGTCGGAGGTTGCTGTGAGCTGGGTGAGGCCACGGCACTCTACAGAGGGCCACAAGGTGAGACTCTGTCTCTACAAAAAAAAAAAAAATATGGGCGGCGCCTGTGGCTTAGTGAGTAGGGCGCCGGCCCCATATGCCGAGGGTGGCGGGTTCAAACCCAGCCCCGGCCAAATTGCAACAAAAAAATAGCCGGGCGTTGTGGCAGGCGCCTGTAGTCCCAGCTGCTCGGGAGGCTGAGGCAAGAGAATCGCGTAAGCCCAAGAGTTAGAGGTTGCTGTGAGCTGTGTGATGCCACGGCACTCTACCTGAGGACGGTATGTGAGACTCTGTCTCTACAAAAAAAAAATAAATAAATAAATGTGTACAACTTCTCACTGATTTAGAAAGTGATATGTGGGCTCGACACCTGTAGCTCAGTGGTTAGGGAGCCAGTCACATACACTGCGGGTGGTGGGTTCGAACCCAGCACTGGCCTGCTAAACAGCAATGACAACTGTAATAAAAAAATAGTCCCAGCTACTTGGGAGGCTGAGGCAAGAGAATCGCTTGGGCCCAGGAGTTTGAGGTTGCTATGATGCTAAGGCACTCTACCAAGGGTGACAGGATAAAACTCTTAAAAAAAAAAAAAAAAATAGTGATGTGTGGGGATCGACAACCTGGTTTCACAGCAGTTTCAGAATTATATTCCATTTATCAGCTTGAATTTTTCATGATTCTAAAGTTTTATAGATACATTAATATTGCACTGAACTGTCTGTTTTCCCAGAGAAGAAATGGAAAGACAGGAAATAAAATCTAATCTTAAAAGGTAAATGATATTTTTAAGCACACATTTAAAGCCAACAAGTTAGGCAGATGGTTGGCTGGGAAGGCTGTTTTGTTGAATCTAATTAAGTAGCAGGAATCTCGCCTACACTTACAGAAGGTTTGAATTCAAATCTCTAATTTTTTCCCCTAATGAGTTCCTAGTAGAAAGGTATGGGTTTCTTCTCAGTGGGCATGAGTAAGAAGTTTGCTGAGACTCTTGACTCACTGGATGTTTCTAAGTTTTATCAAATCTAAAAGAACACAACCCACTAGGATCTAGCAGTTGACAGATACCCACCTGCATTCCAAAGATGCAGGCAATTCGGATTGCACATCGAATGCCTTCCAAACACAGTGAGGCCACTTCAGTGTCATCGCAGTTCTGTAGTCCAATGCTGTAGGCTGCCAATAGTGGTGTCCACACCAGCTATCAAAGAAAGAAAGTTTCAGTAACATCCAGAGTTTTAGCATGGAAAGAGCGTCTATAGGCTATACTGTTAGTCACAGAACAGCCAGAATGCCAAGTTTACTGCTATTTTGACTTTAATCTATTCCATTCACAATGTAAAACAGTTCCTCCTAAACTACAGTCACAGCTATCTCTATGTATGTACTGTTTACTAAATATACAGTTCTAAAGGAAGGATTGTTAACATCTGGCTAGTGTGCCACAACTGCATCTATCTGTGCCTGTGGCAGACACCACTAGTAAATCCCAGAACATTCTTTTCCCTACCTAGTCTGTATCAGGCTTGAGAATGCTTCTTTACATGGTGCACTAGGCAGCCATTATTAATCAGAGGTTGGCATGCAGAATAAAACCTACAAGTGACTTATGTTCTATAGCAGTTTACTTTTCTCCTAACTTTCCTGTAAATTCTTTGGAAATAAAAAGTCACAAAAAATCTAGAATCAATACCTAACGGAATATTGACAGTTACTTAGAGAAAAATGCCACGCTATGTATACAGAATTATGTATCTTTTCTAGCTCTTTGAAAAACAGAGATTGTTTTTTTCTGCCATCTGGTCAAATCTAATAAAGTAGCCCTAAAGCCACTGAGGTGAGATGTCCCAATAAAACTGTCCCTTTATCTTTGGCTTGAATAATTATTAATTCAATACCTCCAGCAACCCTGTATGTGGCCCTATTTTATAGCTCAACAGAGGGACAGGTCAAGTAACCTGACCAGGGTCACACAGTTAGCCAGGATTCAAATGCAGATATTGTGGCCATGGCATACACCTGGTGCTTCCCCAGCATCATCAAAGGATGTGCGGGAAGGACTTGCTTTAGTTACTATTCACACAGAAGCACCCAGACCTGGCCTTTCCTCCCCTCAGTCTCATCCCACCTGTCAAGCTTCCAGCTGGCCAACTCCAGAATGCTGCCTACCCACAGGCTCTCTCACTGCTCGGGATACTCACTTTGAACATTGGCCGGACATGGTCCAAGTGAGTAGCACTTGTAAACGGCGCTTTGGCATGACTCACGGCCTCCATGAGAGCTTTGGCTGTTTTAGCCATTTGCTCCATCTCCAGATTGTACAGCAGCCGCCGCTGCTTTTCACTAGCTACACCTATAAAGAAGTAAGAGCGTGGTAAGGGCAGCTAACACTCACTGAGCATCTGTTATTTTTGGGGCACCATTTCAAAACATGAATAATGATTAACTCCTAAATTCTCCCAACCATCCCATGAATCTGCTACAAATATTATTACCATTTTACAAATGGGAAAAATGAGGCAGAAAGACTGAGTAACTTGCCTATGGTTATACAGCTAGAGCAGAACTGGGATCTGATCCAAGGCAGAGTGGCTTGAGAGCAATGATTTTCAATTGGTATATTGTGGCACACTGGTGTGTCATGAGAGGATCTTACGTGTGCCGCGAAAATTTTTAAAGATCATTTATTAAATTATTTTTGAAAGAAATTCAAAGCACAGTAAGTATATTCTTTTTTTTCCCTTTTATTAAGTCATATACACACAGATCAGGAATACATTTATGCATTTGTGGATACGATGTATTGATTTTTATACAATTTGGAGTGCTTACATCAAACTAATAATATAGCTTTCATCTCCTTTGCTTAATTATTGTGTTAAGACATTTATATTCTACACTTGATAGATTTGACTTGTACCTTTGAAATATGTTCCATTAAGTGTGTCCCCCCCATTTATCCTCCCTCTATCAAAACTTCCCCCCTCCCTTGTTCTTTCTTTGATCAACATAATTTAAGTGTGCTGTGGAATTTTAACTATATGTTCAAGTGTGCCATGAAATAGAAAGGTTGAAACTGCTCCAGAGCCTGCACTGAACCACTACACGCTGCTGCCTCTTAAACACAGAAACTGACTTCACAGGGGCCTTAACTAATAGAATTTTAATCACAATTCGCACAATCACCACTGGAATTAAAGCAAAGTTTTTATTTACTTATTTATTTTTTGCAGTTTTGGCCAGGGGTGGGCTTGAACCCACCACCCCCAGTATATGGGGCCAGCGCCCTACTCCATGAGCCACAGGTGCTGCCCTAAAGCAAAGTTTTTAAAGAACACCTTTTTGGGGGGTAATTTAGCATTCAGTTTACATATTTTAAATTCCCTTTTATTGCTAATCATAGATCTAGCAAGATATTATGAAAGAACCAATATAATTCTAACAATATCACATTTTCTATGAAGGTATGTCGATATGCAAATTAATCACCAGAATACTTAATCATGCATTTTGATACACTTGAGAATTAGAATAAACAGTTTGAATTATATTACGTCATTAATACTGACTTAAGCCTAAATATCTCCCCAGCATACCTTGAAATAACCTAGAAAGCATATCAATTTTTTTCTTGTTTCTTAAATAAACAATGGATTTAAAAAAGAAAATTAGAATAAAAATAATCTGCCTTTAGACCTTACTCTGCTTAGTAGATTTGGTTGCAATCGTGTGCTCTTTTGTTTCTTTCATTGCAATTTTCTTGCCTTCTATCTCTTCATAGATGCTTGAGAGGTATTCTTCTGGTAGATCTTTACTATCATTGATACCTCTATTCATTTTAATATACTGCTCTTTAGTCATTTTGTTTTTTACCTGAAATTGAAAAAAATTAAAAACCATTTTAAAAACATACAATTGCCCAAATAAGCTACTTATTTCACTACCACAATACATAAATCATTAAAATATTTTACCTGAGGACTGTGTAAGTCTGTAGTTAGCATAATAATTGAATACGCTAGGACATACGCGGTGTCAGCACTAGCAAACAGAGTTTGCCTGGAAGACAAGATTCCAGATATGAAGAACATTCATGTCAACGAGATTTGGAAGGTACACTGCTATAGGGCACATACTTCACTAAAAGCAGGTGGCTGTCCAGCCTGATTCCAAAGAAGTTCAAGAGTTTTCCTGTTCTCATCATCACTGAATAGTGAGTAACAACCCAAGAATACAGAAAATGCTAATGTTATGTTGGATTCTAGGCTTCTTTGAATAATATAGTTTTAAGTCGAGTTTTATTTTATTTATTTATTTATTTTGAGACAGAGCCTCAAGCTCTTGCCCTGGGTAGAGTGCTGTGGCATCACAGCTCACAGCAACCTCCAACTCCTGAGCTTAAGTGATTCTCCTGCCTCCGCCTCCCAAGTAGCTGAGACTACAGGCGTCTGGCACAACGCCCGGCTATTTTTTGGTTGCAGCCATCATTGTTTGGCGGCCCGGGCTGAATTCAAACCCGCCAGCTCAGATGTATGTGGCTGGCACCTTAGGTGCTTGAGCCACAGGCGCCGAGCCTTTTTTTTTGTTAAGAGATGGGACCTCATGCTGGTCTCGAATTACTGAACTCAAGCAATCCTCCTGCCTCAGCCTCCCAGAGTGCTAGGATACAGGTGTGTGTCACCATTCCTGGCTCTTAAGTCAATTATTTAAAAGATCCTTGAAGAGTATCTAGGGCAAGGTGAGCACAAGGTGTCAAGAGTCTCTCACTCTTGGCTGCTGACCTTGCACTTGCCCAACATCAAGATGGATGCCACAGTACATTTGATAAGCTCAGTGTCTCACTTGCCTCACTTTGCCCTGCTCCTGAGAGCATCTTCTTTGTGCCACGCACCCTGCTAGGCACCAGACGGAAAGACTAAAATTGCTGTTATTTCCATTATAATATCGAATGGAAATATAAAGGAAAACATTTATGTTGTTTTAAATAATAAGCTGATGAAGTCTGACCTCTTTGCTTTAGGCAAGAAGAAAGAGACAAAGACATGTGGATGTACAACATAATATGCAAAGCTGAAGCTAGAAAACCTGGTCTGCCCAAACTGCTCCTAATAGGAAAGGGAAAAATTTGAACACAATGAAAGGTCTACATTTTAATATGAGATTTAATTTGGTTATGTATTTGATGACTAAGGAAAACAGAATGAGGTTTCCAGGTCCACACAGCAGCATGTTTGAAGTTAATGACATCTGGGCAGCACCTGTGGCTCAGTGAGCAGGGTGCCGACCCCATATGCCGAGGGTGGCAGGTTCAAACCCAGCCCCAGCCAAACTGCAACAAAAAAATAGCTGGGCGTCGCGGCGGGCGCCTGTAGTCCCAGCTATTCGGGAGGCTGAGGCAGGAGAATTGCCTAAGCCCAGGAGTTGGAGGTTGCTGTGAGCTGTGTGATGTCACGGCACTCTACCGAGGGCAATAAAGTGAAACTCTGTCTCTACAAAAAAAACAAAAAAAAGTTAATGACATCTAATTATGTCTTCGAGGAGAATTCTAATGTCCTCTTGGTTAAATGAAAATGATCACATACTGCCTGTGACAATGCTGCCACCTCCCAGGAACAGCTTGCCATTTACTTAAAGGACTGGGGTCAATTAATATAAAAACCAAGTTGACTTGAGAGGCAAACAATTATCAAAACGTTTCCACTGAACAATTTCCACATCATGTATATTCAGACATGCTTAATTTCATGTTCAGGGGAAAAAGCATAAGCTTTCGAGTTACACAAATTCATACTTAGTCCTGGCTCTGCTACTGACTAGCTGATTAATTTTGGGTAGGTTGCTCAATCTTCCAGAGTCCCAGTTTCCTCACTGTAAAATGGGGATAATCCCCCAAGGCTTACCATTAATTAAGTGAAATACATGTAAAACTCACGGCCTGGCCTATGCACAAGCAGTGTCTGATAAAGGTTTCTTCCCTTTTCCATTTCAAATTCATACAAAAACACAGACCATTCATCAAAAAAGGCCCCAAGATGAAATCATGTTCTTTTTGTTAGTTTTGTAGCCATGTCTACAACCTGCTTATCAGTATATAGTCAAAGAAAAACCAAAATCCTTGAGATCTACCTCATATATTAAAATCAGGGAATCATCCTTGATTAGGGAAGAGGTGCCCAATTTCCTGTTCTAAACTCACAAAATCACCTTTTTTTTTTTTTTTTTTTGTAGAGACAGAGTCTCACTTTATTGCTCTCGGTAGAGTGCCGTGGCCTCACACAGCTCACAGCAACCTCCAACTCCTGGGCTTAGGCGATTCTCCTGCCTCAGCCTCCCGAGTAGTTGGGACTACAGGCGCCCGCCACAACGCCCGGCTATTTTTTGGTTGCAGTTTGGCCGGGGCTGGGTTTGAACCCGCCACCCTCGGTATATGGGGCCGGCGCCCTGCTCACTGAGCCACAGGCACCGCCCACAAAATCACCTTTTTATAGTAGTTAACAGCATAGGTTTTATCTGTGTGATCATGGGCAAGGTGCTTGACCTCTCTGGTCCTCGATCTCCTTATTTGCAGAATCAGGGAGTGGGGATACAAACAGGTGACTGTGAGGTCTTAAATGAGATAATCCCTTAGGATAGTGACTAGCACAAAGTGAACAGAAACTTTACTTGCTTGGCACAGATTTAGAAAGATTAAACATAAACCAAATTAAGCTTAGCTTTCTGATGCGGAAGGGACTTAAATATGGCACTCACCCTTGGTTGCACTCTATGTATCTTGCAGCGAATTTCTCCATTAACCGGTCAATCTTCTGGGCTTCCCCAGGTAGGCGGAAACCTTCTAGGAATGTCCGCAGGGCTGAAACAAATTCTTTTTCACAGAAGTCAAGTTGGTCCACATAGGCATACATCACCTCCTTATTGAACCTTGTGCTGTCTCCCAGAAAATCACCTACTTGGGTCTGAAACATACACATTTACTCACATCTAGAAAGAGGCAAGTAGGAACCCACAGCAAAAGTCACTAGCCAAATAGTGGAGTCAGAACACCCTGGCCCTAAATACGCAGAACAAGCTGGACCACTCAAACAGTTAGGGAATTCCCTGAACTGCCCACCCACTCAAGATTTCCAGATTTAGTCTATCCTACTATGGACGAAGGAAGATGAGGACAGATAAGAGACTTAAAATGGAGAGAATAATGGGGCACACTCAGGAAAGAGGTTAGCTGCAGTTGGACAGCCATAACCCTTTCTAACAGTCAAGGTTAAGTAGAACTCTGACCATGTTCCACCAAATATGCAATCACCTGTCAGGAGGCTAGTTTATTCCCATCAAAGAGCTTTTGCAACTGGCCAAACGGATAAGCAGGACTGCTATGGTTAGCGGGCTGACGATAAACAACGTACTTGGGGCCAGCCAGTCCCGAGGCTAAAGCTGGTAAGGGCTCAGAATCACCTGACAGAACTCACATGCAAGAGCTAAGCCCCAAGTCTTACAGAATCCAGGCGCTCCTCCTGGTGCAGGAATTGGGCAATGTCTTCAACTGATATTCCCAGCATGCCCTGCTCCTGGAGAAACTGGATCCCCCTCTTGGGTTTTTTGTTGAACCTGTTTCAAGAAGAGATGAGACACAAGTTGCTTATTTCACAATCTGGAGGATTGCAGAAGCTGCTATTTAATAAGCAATCACAGATAAGCTAGTAAGGTCCTGTGTGTCCTGGTAGCTTTTACAAAATCCCATCTTCAACTTCTAACACAGCAGAGTCTGCTGGTTGTCACCCCATATCTATTCTCCTCTTCTTCAACATTAAGACCCCTATGCATTTAATTGGGCACACAGCCAATTTGTAATAAAAACTGTATTTCCGCACCTGCCTTAAATAAAGAACAACCATGTTATAGGGTTCTAGGGAGATACGAGCAAAAGGGATGTGGGTATTTCTAAAAGGATCTTTAAACAAAGCTGACACAGGTGGGTGGTGAACCCCTTAGGCCCTTTCCCTCCTCTTCTCTAGAGCAAAGGTGGGATGGCTGATACTCCAGCATCATCAGGCTACGAAGCGACATTGAAGAAGAAAATGATGTTCTGAGATGGTAAAGCAGTCAGATAAAAGCACCCAGATCCCATGAGAGCCACCATGATAGGCCTAGACTGCCCACTTTTGGATTCCTTTTACTTGAGGGAGAAATACATAGTCTAAGCATCATTATTCTGTATTTCTTACTAAAGGCAGGCAAAGGTAACAAACACACATACACAGATTCAACTTATTATTTACTGGGCCTGCACTGGTGAGTGACATTCATATATAAGCACAAACCGGCAAGGGCAATGGCAGACACAAACAGGGGCAAGGACGGAGGGTGGTTGTAGACGGCCTCTCTGAGGAAGAGAGGTTTTACCAGCCTGAGGGATGACAAGAGCCAAGAGTATTCCAGGCAGAGGTACCACAGTGAAAAGAGTTGGAGGTGCTCAGAGGACAGAAAACGCATTGTGGGACTCAGGGTATTGGCAGATGAGCTCAACAAGGGGGGCCAGAGGCTGGGTTAGGCCGTGGTACAGAACAGGAAACCTGGGATGATTTTAGGCAGGGGAGAGATAAGACTTGATTTATGTTTTTAAAAGATTACTTTAGCTACTGTGGGGAGAATACAATGGGAGAAGGTGGGGTGGTAAGAGTGGAAAGTAGGCTCGGCGCCTGTAGCACAGTGGTTACGCTGCCAGCCACATGCACTGACACTGGCGGGTTAGAGCCTGGCCCAGGCCAGCTAAACAATATTGACAACTATAACAAGAAATAGCTGGGGTTGTGGCAGGTGCCTGTAGTCCAAGCTACTTGGGAGGCTGAGGCAAGAGAATCGCTTAAGCCCAAGAGTTTGGAGTTTCTGTGAGCTGTGACACCACGGTACTCTACCGAGGGTGACATAATGAGACTCTGTCTCAAAAAAAAAAAAAGAGTGGAAAATATTTCTTTCAATTAAAAAAAGCTGAGTATTATAATGTCAACTTTGAGTTTACTAAGTTAATTATTCAAAAGTTGGACAATATATGACACTGTGTATGTGTTTGTGTGTGTAAAAGACTAGAAAAAACAAAGATTTACTAATGACTGTGACAATGCTGTGGTTATACGGGAAAATGTCCTTATTTTTCAAAGATATGTAGCTGAGTCTTATGAGCATTATAAATTACTGTCAAATGGTTCGGAAAAATACATAGTTACAAAAATATGGCAAATTATCAATTTTTCTATATGCTGAAGTTTTTCATAATATGTAATTGGCAAAAATATGTTAATAATAGTGATTTCCTCAGGCAATAATTCTATGAGTGTTTTTTACATTCTTGCTTTACACTTTTCTGTATTTTCTAAATTGATTTAATTATTTTTATCAGAAAAGGGGGAAAAAAAGCTGCATTATCCATATAAATGGTGGCCTTTTAACAGGCATTTCTCCCTTAGGAGTCAGTTCCAGATTCCCAGAGAAAACATGGCTTTGTCAGAGGCCCCAGGAGATCCCAGTAGAGCTGCGACCACACTCACAACTCGATGCCGTGTTCAATGATTTCCTTTTGTTGCTTGATGACCTCAAATTGCTCCGGGTCATCCTGAACGGCTGTCTGGGTCCCTGAGGACACTGTGGACTCCATTGATGTCACACTGCTCCGTCTGGCCAAGTCAAGGCCTTTCCCATCCCCCATTTCCTGATCCGTGAGTCTCTCCTGACCTGCAGTGACATGAAAGCAAAGGAAACCAAAAAGACTGATGGGACAGAGACACGGCTGAGTTAGGACCAGCTTCATGGTTCCCTCTCTCAGACCTGTTACAGCAACACGTTTGTACTAGAAGGATCATAAGCACGAAACCTTAGTATCACTCAGACACTTTACTTTAAAACTTCTTTTGAGGGTGGCACCTGTGGCTCAGTGAGTAGGGCGCCAGCCCCATATACCGAGAGTGGCGGGTTCAAACCCAGCCCCGGCCAAACTGCAACAAAAAAAAAAAAACACAAAAAATCTTCTTTTGAATAGTCTTAAAAAGAAAGTTATTTTTTCATGGCACTTTATATAATTCTAAAATTCACATGAAAGAGTAAAAAAGGCAAAAACAGACACCTAAGGAATAACGGACAGGCAGACTTGTCCTACAAGATACCAAAATTTATATATAACTCCAGCAATTTGGAAAGTGTGATAGTACTGGTGTAAGACCAGAAAAATCAAAAGAACAGTACAGAAAAATCCAGCAACAGATTCAGATACATAGAAAGAATCTGGTATATCATAAAGGCAATGCTTCAGATCATGAAGGAAGAAGAGACTACTAAAAAAGTTGAGTTTTGGTGGCGCCTGTGGCTCAGTGAGTAGAGCGCCAGCCCCATATGCCGAGGGTGGCGGGTTCAAGCCCAGCCCCAGCCAAACTGCAACAAAAAATAGCCGGGTGTTGTGGCGGGCGCCTGTAGTCCCAGCTGCTCAGGAGGCTGAGGCAAGAGAATCGCGGAAGCCCAGGAGTTAGAGGTTGCTGTGAGCCGTGTGACGCCACGGCACTCTACCCGAGGGCGGTACAGTAAGACTCTGTCTCTACAAAAAAAAAAAAAAAAAAAGTTGAGCTTTGTGGGTTTTGTTCACACTATATACTCAGCACTGAGGACAGTGTGAGCTCGTGGTGGCGCTCTACAAAGGTTTACTGAAATGAATGAACTTTAAATAGAATTAAGTGTCCTTGATGTTTTTACCTGCAGAGGTGTCATTCCTAGCTCGTGTCCACTTCTTCCCTGAGCAATTTTGGATAAATTATTTACAAGGCACTCAAAAGGGGAGCACCCTGTAAAAATGGAATAACTGGCTCCCCATCTGTAACAGTACAGTTAGAGCAGAACTTTACACTTTGTCCCCAACTTCTAGAGAATTTAAAAAGCAGAATTTTTAAATACTATACATATTCAGCCAATTAAAATGTTTTCTTTGGTTCTAAAACAAATACACTAAGCCAACTTTTCCTGGCAGGGGTACGTGGCCTGTTATGAATGGAGGTGACAGCCATGCTCTCTCACCGAGGCTGGTCTGGTGGTTGGGATTCACATACAGGTCTTTGCTCCATTCCACCATGCACTTGAGAATGGACACAAGGCATTCCAAGCCTTTCTTCCTCAGGCTGAGCTCCTAAAGGACAAGGTGACACAAAATAGAAACTTAGCAGAAAAATTAAGAGCATAAACATCTACAGACCTCTTAGGGAATCCAGTGAGGATATGAGACTAATCACTAGCATTCAATGATATCGAAGATGGAACACCCTCAAGGGAAGTTAACAGGTAACATAGGTATTCAGGACACATTACAAAACTGTGGCGTACAGTACCCCCATCTCCAGCACGTCTTCTCTGAAGCCCCAGTTATATGCTTGTCTGCAGTGTTCACCATCACCTGACAACTTACTTCTTACTGTTTCCCAGTGGCAGAAACTGTGTGTGTGTACACGTACTGACATTCGCGTGGGTTTTGTTCACACTATATACTCAGCCCTGAGGACAGTGTGGGCTCGTGGTGGTGCTCTACAAGGGTTTACTGAAATGAATGAACTTTAAATAGAAGTAAATGTCCTCGATGTCTTTACCTGCAGAGGTGTCATTCCTAGCTCGTGTCCACTTCTTCCCTGAGCGATTTTGGATAAATCATTTACAAGGCGCTCAAAAATGTTGGCAGCATTTAAATCACAGTCGTAGTTGACATAAATATCCACAACACACTGGGCATCTTGAAAACAACATATAAGTATTAGAAATTTCCATCAAAGACAAACAACAATTATGGTTTCTGATGAAGCGAGATTTGTTTGTCAAAAAATGTCCTCAGCGAACTGCCGATTCAGGTGGTCACATCTCACTAAGGAAGTATATGCTAGAGGTACTAGACAGTTAGGGGTTAGGGACTGGTTTCAGGGCTAGCCTTTCCACTGACTGAAATTTCAGGCAGTTCATTCCGCCTCTCCAAGGCTCTCTTTTCTCATCAAAAAAAGGAATAACGATTGCCTGTTCTACCTCTTACTGAAGTTATATCATTCTTAAGAAATTATGTTTCATGACGGACAGGTGGAGTGCTTAATTTGAAGCCACACAATTTTATGGTGTAAGCATCTACCTTAGCACCCAATCAAGCAGGGGTCCTCAAACTACGGCCCGTGGGCCATATGCGGTGGTGTGATTATATTTGTTCCCATTTTGTTTTTTTTACTTCAAAATAAGATATGTGCAATGTGCATAGGAATTTGTTCATAGTTTTGTTTTGTTTTTTAACTATAGTCTGGCCCTCCAATGGTCTGAAGGACAGGTGAACTGGCCCCCTGTTTAAAAAGTTTGAGGACCCCTGCAGTCAAAGGTTGGCAACACCAGTATCTTGGGCCCTGTGATTAACAACCAGTGCTTAGCTTGCAGGTAGGATGACCAAGTGTCTCAGCTTCCTAGGATTAGGGGGTTTCTGGGATGTGAGATTTTAATGCTAAAGCCAGAAAGTCCCAAGCAAACCAGTCTGAGTTCATTATGCTCTCAAAAGGAGAAATGGGGCAGGATTAGGTTATTAGGTTAGAATTAACCTTTTAGGATGATTTCCCCAATACTTTATGGAAACGCTGAGAGGAGGAGTTAAGGGTATTAACAAATTAGAGCATCTAAAGGGTTTCTGGGCGAGACCAATGGATGAGTACCCTCAGGGTGAAATTACCTGCACAGATCCTTGTCAGGGTTTGAATGACCATCCACCTATGCTCAAAAGAACTTGTTGATGTTTCTAAAATGTTCAGGAAAATCTCTTTGAAAAAGACCTATATCACATGAAGACAAAGGAGGACACCACTTAACAGTTTCAATTAGAGCTCAAAGACATTAATTAATAGTTTCAGAGTCCAAAGACTCCCAAGTCTTTAGCAGCTAGACTGATCCTATGGTACATGAAGTAGCCTGGGCAGAAGGAAGAGAGCTGTGAACAAAGCCTGCTGAAAGCGCAAGGCCTCAGTGTGGGGACCACTAGCAGGGCAGGGCCCATTAGGGGCACAGCTGTTGCTGGGCTTCCGCCCAGAGCTGCGTTCTGGAAATGCAGGAGCTGTGTTCTGATTTTTTCAGAGAAATGAGAAAACTGGATTTTCATTTAAAATAGGATTTCTCAATTTGGCAACAAATTCAAATTATTTCAAACAATTTACTGAAGCTGAGCCCAGTACACAGACTTTAAACCTTTGGTGAAAAATGAAAGGTGCTTAAGAGTTAGGGGCAATGACTTTTTATAGAAAGGCATTCTCTAACTCATTCAAAAAGTTCTTATTTGCTGGGGGTGCCAGCAAGGAAACCGTGCAAGTAGTTCTGGTGAATATGTCACCAACAATTAACTCATTGGGTACGAATGTCATTAAAAAAAATGTGGCGTCCATACCTCTATCTGCATTTTTAAGTGCATTTTAAAGTTTGAAAGCAGAGTAAGAAAAATGGCGAGAGAGAGCTCAAAGACATCAGGCACTGAAGAGACGCCGTTTTTGGACAAGGCCACACAGAGATACTGCTTGATTGCGTTGATGAACATCTCGTGAGTCCTGAATACTGGGCCAGCATTTTGCAACACGGAGAGGAGCAGCTGCAGGGAAACCACCTTGGAACGCAGCTCATGGGATCTGGCAAAGACAAGGAAAACAACAAGAGGGCTAAAAGAGGAGATGTAAAACAGTTTGTCTTCTTTCTTTTTTTTTTTTTTTTGAGACAAAACCTCAAGCTGTCGCCCTGGGTAGAGTGCTGTGCCATCACAGCTCGCAACAACCTCCTGGGCTCAAGCGATTCTCCTGCCTAAGCCTCCCAAGTAGCTGGGACTAAAGGCGCCCGCCACAACGCCCAGCTATTTTTTGGTTGCAGCTGTCACTGTTGTTTGGTGGGCCCAGGCTGGATTCGAACCCGCCAGCTCTAGTGTTGTGGCAGGCGCCTTAGCCGCCTGAGCCACAGGCGCCGAGCCAACAGTTTGTTTCTTGAGAAGGCCGTGCTCCTCCACCAGTGAAGAGAATTTTCTGAGAAGCCAATGAATTAAGAATTAGCCATAGCACCTCAGTGTCAGGAGAATGAGGGCAGAGGCGGATCCTCCTGGATCCTGCCAGAACTGCCAGCTCCTATTCTTTTTGTCTCTCCCCACTACAAAGTAGATGCATACAGCAGGAGCAAAATAAGTGTCACTGGACTCTGGAGAGCAGGTTCTACAGCTGCACTGACAGAATCAAAGGCTTCACGTCATTCACATGAGACTGAGCACGTGTCCCACTCCATCTTCGTATGCTATGAAGATGATACTCTTGATCCACTCGTCTTATGACACCCTCCCACCAAGGTCAGGGATGGTAAGAAGTGGGAAATTTTCATGAACTGTTTTCCTAATGGTTCTCATAATATTGGCAGC
Source organism: Nycticebus coucang (assembly GCF_027406575.1). Lineage (NCBI taxonomy): Eukaryota > Metazoa > Chordata > Mammalia > Primates > Lorisidae > Nycticebus > Nycticebus coucang. The sequence continues at coordinate 54,923,258 of NC_069800.1, read as the reverse complement.
ATTTTCAAAAGATAATTGAGAATTATCTCTAATGAATAACAGTAATGACAGTAACAACTGTCCAAAGTACAAGACCTTGTGGTCAGGACAAAAGCTGTATCATTTCATGTAATCACTCCTGTAAGGTGATTTTCTACGCCCCACTCCATTTCTTAGTATGGAAACTCATACAGCCACAGAGCCGCCCTGATGAGGAGCCAGGATCTGAATGCGACACTCTCTGGCCCTGAAGCCTCTGCTTTCTCCACTCCACAGCACTGACATCCTGGCAGTAGTTTACTACAAAGAAATATTGGGCTTCCCTATGCTGGATCTGGGCCTTAAATCTCTCTCCATGAAGCAGATGTTTCCAAACAGAACAGGGAACTGAGGATGCAGGCATCCTGTCCTTCTCCGCTCCTTATTATGACATTCAATCTACTATTTAGTATAAAGAAGGTACATATTCAACATACTTGTTTTTAGCATATGAACCAAAATAAAATCCCCAAACTGGGCAAATCTTGGTTAGTGGAAATAGAGAAACAATTCAGTATGAAAGGAATGTAGGGACTTCATGAGTTAGACAAGTTACAAAATCATGCTAAATAAATTCTTGCACTTATACCAACAAAGGGACATGGCACTGGGACTTCCTGGAACAAGGGGACTATGAAGCACAGTACCACATGCTCCCAGTTCACTGGGCTGAAGACAGCCAAGAACTGCTGTCTGCTTACTTTGGATCTGGGGGGCCTTCACCAAGGGGTTTCATGGACAGCTTGCACAGAGAGCGAAACACGAGGAAAGCATCCTTCTGTAGGATGTGAGAGAACCTGGCAGCCACCTGATGTCCTTGAGCATCTGATTCCTAAGATTACAAACAAATACAAGAAAAATCAAAGGTGCAAAACAAAAGGATAATTCTTTTCAAAAATAAGAAATGTAATTAGCTCATAGAAATGTAAATTCTTGCATTTATTCAGCAGGGGGGTAGTAAGGGATATGAAGAGGATGCCATAGAATATGGCAATGTAAGAGCCACTAGGGAGTCATTACAGCAATTCTAAAACCTTGTTCCCTGTCCTTTAAAAAGTTGGTATAGATGGGTTAAAATGGTAATGATCAAATGTTAAACCATTAAACTAAAACAAATATAGGTAATTATATTAGCTTGGATAAGAAAGGTATTTCTAAGAATACTTTTATAGGATAAAGGAAAAAAAACTCATAGGCATTATAAAATGAACTTCTTTACCTAAAAAAGTAAATCTCATTTAAAAATAAAACTTAGGTGGTGCTAGTAGCTCAGTGGGTAGGGCGCTGGCCACATACACTAAGGCTGTTGGGTTTGAACCTGGCCCAGGCCAGCTAAAACAATGACAACTGCAACAGAAAAATAGCTGGGCATTGTGGTGGGCGCCTGTAGTCCCAGCTACTTGGGAGGCTGAGGCAAGAAAAATGCCTGAACCCAAGAGTTTGAGGTTGCTGTGAGCTGTGATGCCACAGCAGTCTACCCAGGGCAACAGCTTGAGGCTCTGTCTCAAAAAAATAAAAAAATAAAATCTTAACAATAAACATTTGTGTGTGTTTTTTTTTTGAGACAGAGTCTCACTTTATCACCCTCTATAGAGTGCTGTAATGTCATAGCTTACAGCAACCTCAAACTCTTGGGTTCAAGTGATTCTTTGGCCTTAGTCTCCCAAATAGCTGGGGCTGCAGGTGCCCACCATAATATCCAGTTATTCTTAGAGACAGGGTCTCATTCTTGCTCAGGTTGGTCTCAAACCTGTGAGTTCAGGGCAACCCACCCGCCTCGGCCTCCCAAGTGCTAGGATTACAGGATTAAATTCGAGACCAGCCTGAGCAAAAGCGAGACCCTGTGTTTACTAAAAAAAGAAAACCTGAGGCAAGAGAATCTCTTGAGCCCGAGTTGGAGGCTACTGAGAGCTATGACACCACAGTTCTACCCAGGGCGACAGCTTAAGACTCTGTCTCAAAAAAAAAAAAAAAAAAAAAAAGAGGAAAAAAGAAACAAATGATCATGAGAAACAAATCTAAATGACCTTATCATTGATCATTTAAGGCATGATCTTCCTCCTATCAGACTAGCAAAGATAAAATAAACACTATTGTCCAGTTTTAATGAGGGAATGGGAAAATGAAATACTGAGAACCTGAAGTGGGCAGGGATCCAGGTAATGCCTTTCTACAAAGCTAATTTGGTATTAAGATCAAAAATCTTAAAACTCTCAATTCTTGACCCAGCAATACAAGTTGCAGTAATTTTCCTCTAATAAAGAATGAAAGCATCCTGAAAGACTACTTGAGAAGGCGAACCTTAAGGGGTAAAAAAAAATTGTGGAGTGTCATTTAAGAATGGAATAATGTAAGCAAAGGCATGGATGAAGAAGTAAGACAGAGTGGGATAAATGTGCCAGCTGGGTAAGTAGTCCTGTGTGGGGACAGGTATGGGTATTCTGAAGGCCACAATGAATGGTTTAGTTTTTGACATCAAGAGGATGAATTTTGTTTTAAGCCAAATAAACTTTTCTTTATAAAAATAAATTAAGGATGGGCGGCGCCTGTGGCTCAGTGAGTAGGGCGCCGGCCCCATATGCCGAGGGTGGTGGGTTCAAACCCAGCCCCGGCCAAACTGCAACAAAAAAATAGCCGGGTGTTGTGGCGGGTGCCTGTAGTCCCAGCTACTCGGGAGGCTGAGGCAAGAGAATCACGTAAGCCCAAGAATTAGAGGTTGCTGTGAGCCGTGTGACGCCACGGCACTCTACCCAAGGGCGGTACAGTGAGACTCGGTCTCTACAAAAAAAAAAAAATAAATAAATAAATTAAGGATATACACAAGATTATCTATAAGGATATTCATTATAGAACTGTTTCCTGTGATAAAACTGGGATAATTAACAACCCTAACAGGGAACTGGTTAATAGATTATGGTATTCCGAATTTTACATGGCCATTAAAAATTTTAGTTAGATCTGTATGTACTGATATGGAAAGATGTCCACAATACGGTGCTGAGTGAACAAAGTAAACCACAGCCTGGTGTATAAATCGTAAGTATGTTTGTATAAGTGTATTTATAATGGGGGAATTGGTTCTTAGGGTGGGGGTGAAAAAAGCCTTGTTTTTTTGATGTATCTTCTGAAGCACAGACATACAAACAGCACATGATATCCAGTTTATCAGTGGCATTAAAATTTAATGGGTGGGTGATAACTAGGATAAAAAAGGTCTAAAATGGTTCTTTGGTAGAGGGAAGGTTGATAATAGAAAATGGTGAAAAACAGGAGAGATAGGGAGTGTGGAGTCTGGAAAGAAATTCCTGTTTCTGAATGAACTGTTTGAATGTTTATATGTACAATTTTCTTTCTTTTTATTATTATTATTAAACCATAGCTGTGTATATGTACAATTTTCAAGAGAATAAAGCTACTTCTAAAAAATAATGTGGCAGATGTATCTATGGGCCTGAAAGGATGTTCACAATATACATTAAGTTTGAAAAGCAGACTGCAACACAGTTATATATTGTGTTATTCCTTTTAAGTGGAAAAATATGTGAAAGAGAGAAAAATCTGGAAGGCTATAAATAAGATGCTAATGAGGGTTATTTTTGGGTTATGGGATCATGGATGACTATCCCAATACAGAGGAAAAAAATAGGAAACTATGTACTTTCTTATTTTTCTATAATGAATGCATATTATTTTATGCATTCATAAATGGCAGGAAATTAACATTTTTATAAGTCTAAGTAAACAGGCTTTAATAACAATGTAGAACGGAATATGCTAATACAAAGAGTATCAGGCCAGGACAGATGCGGCTAATAATCAAATAGGGATTGCTTATTTCACTTTCTTTTTTTGAGACAGAGTCTCAAGCTGTCACCCTTGGTAGAGCGCTGTGGTGTCACGGCTCACAGCAACTTCAAACTCTTGGACTTAAGCAATTCTCTTGCCTCAGCCTCACAAGTAGCTGGGACTACAGGCACCCGCCACAACACCTGGCTATTTATGTTGTTGTTGTTGTTGCAGTTGCACTGTTGTTTTTAACTGGCCAGGGCTGGATTCGAACCTGTCACCCTCGGTGTATGTGGCAGGTGCCCTGCCAACTGAGCTACGGGCGCCACCCTTATTTCACTCTTTTGATAAAAGATTTAATTTTGCATTGTCTATAAAAGCAAAAATGGAAAGGAGTGTATACAGGATGATCACCAACATACCAGGTTATCCACTGACGACAAAGACTGCCTATCATCTGCTATCCCATTGGTCTGTGAGTTTTCATCAACTCCTGGAGGAACAGTACATTCCTGGCACTCCAACTCGCCTAGAACCCTCTCAGGTTCTGTCAGACCATGCTTTTCTGCTGCTTCTTAAAACACAAGGGCAGAGGTATAGTCAAGTCAGCACTGCACATATCCTAAGAGGCTGTCTGATAGGAGAAAGAAGTTATCTGCCACCTCCCAGCTGTAGCTTTCCCCCCATTTCCTGTGCTGCTGTCCTGTGACTAATATAACACTGGAAGGGGCTTGGCCAAAGTGGGTGCTTAAGCTTTATGAGTGTCTGTTACCCACAGCTCCACTGCCAGGGCCACAGCAACACACAACTCTCTCCTGGGGCTTCACTCATACTGCAATCTGTATCAGTGGTGCCTCCAGAATTGAGCAATGCAGCAGCCCTGCCCTCCCCCATTCACTTCTGAAAAACATGAGAAGCAGCTAAACATGAAAAGCACAAATTTTTTTTTAAAGGGCCATTAAGATAGGAATTAGAAAAGAAAAGCCAGTTATAACAGAAAACCCTAGTCACAGAGAAAAATGTAAACCTGAGCTTCTTGGCAGCCATGTGAAAAGGAAATAATTTTGAAAATAATTAAACAGATTTCATTATTTAATGAAGGAAAGACTATCTCATGATCAGCAGAACAATGAAATTCTTCAAAGAGGAATTTATAATGTCTATCTTCATATATTACATCAAAGGAACACTTAATGCATACAATCTTCAGTAATAGCTCTACAAAGCATATATTACGTATTTACTGAGTGTCTATTATGTGCCACGCTCTGTGGCAAAGGCTGAAGAACACAGCAGGGAACAAGACAAATATTCAGTATGTGATCACTTATATAGACTCCAGAAACAAATCTATAGTATGAAATAAAATTGTTCCATTTTAAAGACATTTCTGGGCTGGGCACAGTGGCTCATGCCTGTAATCCTAGCACTCTGGGAGGCCAAAGTGGGTGGACTGCTTGAGCTTATAGATTCAAAACCAGCCTGAGCAATTGAGAGACCTCGCCTCTAAAAACAGCCAGGCATTATGGCAGGTGCCTGTAGTCCCAGATGCTCGGGAGGCTAAGGCAACAGAATTGCATGAGCCCAAGAGTTTCAGGTTGCTCTGAGTTATGATGCCACAGTACTTTACAGAGGGCAACAAAGTAAGAGTATCTCCAAAAAAAAAAAAAAAAGAATAAAGACATTTCTATAAGAAGTAAAATATATATGTGGCTTTGTGGTACTTTAACTTAACAAAAAGTGCTTAAAGAAATAGTTTTCAAATCATGACCTCAGTAAGAAATTAATTTTTAAAATCATGTCCTAATACAGACATGTGAACACAAATAACTGAAACACATTCAACTAAATAATACTTAACACTATATGCAATGTAGTCAGATCATTTTCACTCTATTTCGCTCTCTTTCATTAAAAAAATGCTGATGGGTGGTGCCTGTGGCTCAAAGGAGTAGGGCGCTGGCCCCATATGCCGGAGGTGGTGGGTTCAAACCCAGCCCCGGCCAAAAACAGCAAAAAAAAGAAGCTGACTACAATCCTCTAAATTTCTGATTTCTCAACCAATTAATGATATTTTTTAACCAATTAATAATTTATTGGCACTGGGACCAAGTGTTCAAACCATAGCCACTGATCTGAGATTTTAGGCAAACAAAGGAAAAAAATCATCTGATAGTCATTCTGAGTTTAATTATAGTTTCCTGAAACTATATCAGGAAACTGAGGGAATTATGAATGAAATCTAATAAAATGACTATAGCAACCCAAATGAGAATAAAATCAATCACTAAAACCAAGTAATTTTTGAAGCCCATTTAAAATGGACAGACATGGGGAGACTGTTCCCATGAGTTCACTGAGCAGGGAAGAGGGAACTTCACCACTAAAATATTTGGCTGAGGACTTTTTGGGAGGAATGAGTTAGGAGGAAAGACTGGGCTGTCCTTGGTTCTTACCTTTAATGGCGGATGTGACTACATCGTCTAAGATGCCCTTCACCACCTCCTGGGCTCCGTCATCAGTCCCTGCATACACCCAAATACACAAATAACAAAGCAAGTGGGAGAAGGAGATTATGGCAATGTTTCTCTAGAGTCATGTTTCAGAAGGCAAAAAAAGAAGGCAAATAAGGACTCCACGAGGCCAAATACGATTGTGCCAACAGAAGACAACCTCTTCGAAATATGGAAAGCCTTAAGCAGCACCCACTCTTTTGGGTTTCCCTCTGTGGAACACTAAAACCCCATTGACTTGTACTCTCTCCCTTCCTTGGGTTCAGATGCTTGGCCAAGGGCTCCCCAGCACCTCCAATTTGGAGGCAGAAGTTGGATTTTATCTAGCTATGGTTCTTGAGAGAACAAAAGATGGAGTTTTCAAGTTTTCTCTGCCTTTGCTCTAGTACCAACAAGCTTTGGTAAGTGACATGCCTTCTTGGCTTCTCTTTCTCCACACCGTAAACCTACAATTTAGCATGAGATTTCCTGTGTGACAGTTGAGGATTTACTAAATTTTTTTTTTTTTTGTAGAGACAGTCTCACTGTACCGCCCTTGGTAGAGTGCCGTGGCGTCACACGGTTCACAGCAACCTCTAACTCTTGGACTTACGTGATTCTCTTGCCTCAGCCTCCCGAGCAGCTGGGACTACAGGCGCCCGCCACAACGCCCGGCTATTTTTTTGTTGCAGTTTGACCAGGGCTGGGCTTGAACCCGCCACCCTCGGCATATGGGGCTGGCGCCGTACTCACTGAGCCACAGGCACTGCCAGGATTTACTAAATTTTAAATGAAACTATTCTGTAAAATGTTAGTTGTTTAAGTAGAACAAGTTCAGTCTTTTTATACATGTATTTTTAGAAAACTATTTCTAGGAAAGAGTTTGTAAAGTAAAAAGCTCTTGACTAGACTCTCAGAAGTTTACATTACTATTTATTATTTTTATTTTTTTGAGACAGTTTCACTTTGTTGCCCTGGGTACAGTACTGTGGCATCATAGCTCACAGCAACTTCAAACTCCTGGGCTCAAGCTATTCACTTGCCTCAGCCTCCCGAGTAGCTGGGACTATGGCACCTACCAGCAATGACCAGCAATTTTTTAGAGACAGGGTCTTGCTCTTGCTCTGGCTGGTCCTAAACTTGTGGGCTCAAACAATCCACCCACCTCAGCCTCCTAGAGGGCTAGGATTACAGGTGTTAGCAACCGTGCCCGGCCCTACATTACTATTTATAAAACACCACATTGACCAAAAAGGTCATCACCTTAAATAACAGAACCAAAATAACCCTTTTAATTTTGCATTAATAAAGAATTTCAACCCAGCCACTATTTTTATGAGTGAGAGCACCACTAAATATTTTCACCTCTGTCAAGCTCTTAACACACTGCAACTATCTAAATGGCTTAGAAAATTTATGTGGGAAATATTGATGTTCTATGATTTTCTTAAAAGGGCAAAAAAGAACCTGAAATTAGAAAACACCAACTGACAGTCACAATCTTCTAAACTCACTTTATCTTAAAGAGATGATTTAAGACTTGATCAGTGTTACCCAAACATCAGGCATTCTCACACCTCCATAAGCTTTCCCATATTCATGTTCCACTTGTATTACATATCACATATAGCCATGCATTGCCCAATCATGTTTTGGTTAACGATGAACTGCATATACACTGGTGGTCCCATAAGGTCACAATGAAGATGAAAATTTCCTACTGCCTAGTGACATCTTCATAGTGCAGTGTATCATGTTTGTGGTGATGCTGCATACACTGGTAAATAAACTTACTGTGCCACCAGACCATATAAAAGCACAGCACACAGTATCTGATAATGATAATAAACAACTGTGTTACTTGTTTATGTGCTTACTATATTGCACTTTTCGCTGTCATTTCTGAGTGTACTCCTTCTACTTATAAAAAAAACATAAAGTTGACCAGGTGCTGTGGCTCATGCCTATAATCCCAGCACTTTGGGAAACCAAAGTAAGAGGATCACTTGAGGCCATGAGTTTGAGGCAAATTAGTGAAACCCTGTCTCTATAAAAAATTTTAGAATTGGCCAGACGTGGTAACATACACCTGTAGTCCTGGCTGCTTGGAAAGCTGAGGTAGAAGGATCACTGATCCCAGGAGTTTGAGGCTGCAGTGACCTATGGTCACACCACTGCACTCTAGTCTGGGTAACAGAGTGAGATTGAAAAATAACAACTAAACTATAGAAAAGCCACTGGCAGGTCCCTTAGGAGGTATTCTGGAATACATTATTATCACAGGAGATGAAAGCTCTGTGTGTTGTTGCCCAAAGACCTTCCAGTGGACAAGATGTGGAGGTTGAAGACAGCGATATTAAAGATCCTGACTCTGTGTAAACCTAAGCTAATCTGTGTGTTTGTGTCTTAGTTTTCAATAAAAATGTTTAAAAATATAAAAAAATTAAAAACTTTAAAAATAAAAAAAGCTTACAGAATTAAGATATTAAAAAATTTTTTTGTATAGCTGTACAACTTGTTTATGTTTTAAGCCAAATGTTACAATGAAGAAGTAACAAGGAAGAAGTTTGTGCAAGTGTATTCCAATGTTTGCTCTCACAACAGTGAAATTGCCTAATGATACATTTCTCAGAATGGACTCCTGTACAGCAGCGCATGACTATATATACTTAACAGTGCTCTTTAGACTAATTCACCTCAAGCAGTAAAATCCACAAAATAACAGTTTTGACATGCTAGTTATATTTTCTGAATACATGTTAAAATAACTATTAAAATATAAACCATTCAACTATGAGCCACCTAAAATCATCTCGCCTATGCCGTGATTTAGTAAACATATGACTAAATATTTCTAAGCTTCTTTCTAGTTCCAACATTCTCTGATACTATGACTTAATTACGGGTGACAGTCTCTAATCTGTATCATACATTCCAAAATGGTACAATGCATCTTGTTCACATTCAAAACCCAAGAAACATCGCTTCATTTTATCAAAGTTACAGGCCATCTCAGACAGACAGAGGTTACAAAGTGGTGGCTGCAGCCAGTAGGTTTTGTGTTGTCTAGCCTATGCACTGCTTTTTAAAATTTTTGAATTGGCTGCCAATATTTAAAATTTAAAACCTGGGAAACTACTCAAAAAACAGATCTGGCTTCTATTGAAAAACACCCAACTATGGGGCAATGCTGAGTCACAACTGGCTAGAACCAGGAGAAAGTGCCCTTCTCAATCAGGGCATAAACTCTGCTGATGCCCTGTTGCCACAGTCCCCACCACTCCCAACTAACTACCCTGGGCATAGCCCTGACTACAACCATGTCAGTCTGATGGAGCCAGATTGGCCACAGGCCCTTTCCCTTTTCATTTGCCCACACCTCTCTAAAAGCCTATGGGGGAATTGAAACCACCCTTACAAACTGATGAAGGGGTACAAGGCAAGAATTTGAATAAGGGCCCCCAGAATTCTGCAAAGGAGCAGGCTTAGCTACAATAATAATAGCAACCAGCCATTCTCCATTTGCTTGACAAAAATCACTGTTGCTTCTTTACCATATAGTCATGCATAATTGTCCATATAGAACACCACCTGTTTGGAACCTTGGAGTAGTTTCTGAGATCTTTCAGGCCCTATATTCCAGGAATAGAACCACCCAGACCAAGGAACTAAACTCAAGTGGTCTTAGATACTCTATCCAAGGTCCTGCATTGCAATAACTGACCCACCTAGATAGTAGCCCAAAGGACTGATGGTTCCACCCCCAAACCAGCCAATTAGCAGATCCTGATTGGAGCTCCAGGGTTTTCTTCTCTCTTTTTCTTTTTTAACACCAATAGGCTGGAATGTCAGTCTTTCTTTGGTTCCAGCGGGTCTGGACATTCAGCAAAGACTAGAACTCTCTTGCTTTTCTGGTTCCATTTAAACATTCCATCCAAGTTACAGAAGACTTCTAGCAGGCAACCCTTTGACCTTTTACAAGGTCTCCAGAGCTACACGTGCACCACACCCTGAATCACTTTAAAAGAGTCCCCTTACCCTAACTCAGCGCTGTCAGCATTTTCCACCTTCAGTGGTACCTGGTCTGCTTGCAGATGCTCTTAATAAACCTCTGCTGTTAATTCTACTTGGCCTAGTTCTTTGTGGTACCTTTCCACCTTTCGACATCTAACAATAAAGTTAGTGACATGCTTGTTTCCTAGAAACCAGGGTTTGGTTGTGTCCAATGTCTAAGCACTTAATAATATATAAGAATATTAAAAGAAAAAAAACAGGGAGCACACCTTTTTGCTGTGATAGTCCCACCATACACCAATATGGCTCCTTTACAGGAAAACAATCATTTATACAGAAGAAATATGACTCGGCAACTCATTAATTAGGAAAACGTATGTCAAATGCCCAGTTAGGGAACACAGTGTTAGGCACAGCAAGTGTCCAGTTCAAGGTGGCTACACGATGGTGATGACCATAGGACAGAGTCCGCAGGAGAGCTCCATGATTGCGTTCCATGTCCAGGAAGACTTGGTAATAGGTAAGAATAGTAGCCACACTACCATATTATTACTGTTATTAGTGTACTCACTGGGCCTCTACTGTGTGGACTCTAGCCTCAGGCACTGTCTTCCTTGGGCAGCAACCCCACCGTCTGCCTACCAGGCTGCCCTTACTCCCTCATTTCCAGGCCTGCTCAAGCCCCTCTTCTTGAGTACTTGTTCTTTCTTTAGAGCCTAATCCTGAGAACTGGAAGCCATTTGCTCTTTTCATTATTTATTTATTTAATTTTTTTAGAGACAGGGTCTTACCATGTTGCTCAGGCTGGAGTGCAGTGGCTGTTCAGAAGGTACAATCACAGTGCCCTACAGCCTTCCATGCCTGGCCTCAGATGATAATCTTGCCTTAGGCTCCTGAGAAGCTGGAACTGTGGGCTTAAAGCTACCTTGCTGGCCCATTTGCTCTTCATAAAGGTGACAGCGCACCTCTATTTGGACCCATTGCTGGCAGGTTTGGAGTTTGCTTCCTGTAGGCAATTTGATCCCCACGTTCCTGGGAAAGCCTCATAGTGTGTACTAAGAACTGGCAACAAAATCCACAGGGATAGGCTAACTCCATGTTATTTTCTCTTAGTGCAGAATTTCAAGTTACTGGGTTTTTGAAAAAGTGTCATCTAGAAATCATGTTTTTCTCCCTTTATTCAAAAAGTGTATTTACTGCGTGACTGCTGTGCATGCCGAGCACTGTTCCAGGTGCTGGGAATATAGTGGTGAATGGGGCAGCCTGGGCCTCCGACTGGGAACAAACACACATAGCCCTTTAGTAATTTCAGGTATGGATAAATGCTATGAAGCATATAAAAGAGGATGACGAACCAGATGTGACAGGAGCTTCAGAGGATGATCAGGGAAGCCTCTGTCAGTGTGCATGGAGAGACCTGAGTTAAAGGGGGTTTGAGAATGGGGAAGGGACAGTAAGCGCAAAGGCACAGAGGCAGGAACAAGCACGGACCTTCAATCACCAGAAACAGCACCTGTGTATTATGTAACAAACAAGGGGATAAGGGGACAGAAAAGTGGGCAGGGACCTGGTCACACAGGATCTTGCAAGCTGTGGGGTAGGGATGGGCGTGGATTTCACTCGAATGGGACGAACAGGGAATTACCAAAGGGATTTGAGCAGGGGAGGATCATGATATAACTCATGCTTTAAGAGATCACTTTGGCCACTATATAGAAAATGGACTAGAGTGGAAGCATTTTCATGAAGCTCAGAGAGTCTCAGATTTTATACATCTGCCCAGCTATGCTCACTACAATGTGTTTAAATATTAATATTTATTGACTGACCACAGCTTGATAAATTTACAGAAAAAAACGCCCCTAACTGAAGACTGCAAAGGTAGGTGGTAACAGATATAGAAGGCAGGCCTGAGCAATGTCCTTAAAAAACGGGACAACAGGAGTGAGCAGACAGCAATGCCATGCTCACCCTGAAACTAATGCCATTCCTGGAGGCAATTTTCTCTTTGTGTTTTTCTTATGCAAACTGGATACAAAATAATATTCCAGCAACAAAACTTGAGTTTATTCCCCGGTATGCCAAGCAGCCTGGAAAATTTTAAAGGAATAAAAGCTGCTCTCTGATAGGGAACATACTACCAACAGAAATCCTTATCAGTAATGTAACTGAAGAGATGAAATTGCCTATTAATAAGGACAAATCAGGTATTTTGTGTAGGAGAACCAGCCTGAATGAAGAATTATTTCACAGAATCACTTGGGAAAGGTAAATTCCTGAAAAAGTAAGATTTTTAGATTTGGTTCATACAAGTTTTCTAGGGAAACATATACTCAGAAATAATCTTTTGACAACTCAATCCAAGATTTCTTGCCTAACAGTGCATTTACTTTAAGGCTATATTCAGGTGTGAGGTATTCTTTGATTTAAAAAGCTAACAAAAACAAGTGATGTACTTGGTCACCAAGAAGAAAACAAAACTATCTGCCCATCTTTCCAGCCAACTAACCACTCACTCACCTCTAGCTCCTTCTACAGATGCCTATGAATGGCTCCTAACTGCCAGGCACTGGGCAAGGTATGGACATCAGTCTGTAATGACAGCTGAGGTCCTTGTCCTCCTCTGGATGACACTGAATGACTACTTACCAATCTCCAATTTATTAACTACTGGGAGATAAGTGCCCCAAACTGAACCCGCTACACTGAGGTTGACATAAAGAAGCATACACCCCAGGAACCATTTAAGAGAAAACTGCACAGCTGACAATGGGACATCATACTTCATGTCTTGCTGGTTGTGTTCCCTAAGAGAAAAGTGAAGGGGAACTCAAGGGGGAGGCCAAGAAACAGAAAAGCTACTCTCAGAGGTTTCCTTCAGATGTCACCAAACACCTCCTGCATCTGCCCCTACATGGGCTGACTCCCCCAGAACCTGGACAGGCTTAGCCACAGTGCAGGAGGCCATACCTGATAGCGATGGGGCTCTTTCTCTGGGCACATCTCCATTTTCTGAGCTCACTTTTCCAGAATCACTCTTGGCATGTTCACCATTGGTTAAATCTGTTTTTTCGGGAGTTGTTGGTTTGCTCTGTGCCTGGTTCTGCTTCAAACGACTGAACTTTGGGGATCCCGCTGCAGCTTGGATCACAGGGGACTGGGGTTTCGACTGGATTGGTTTTTCCAATTCTCTGGCCTCCTGCAACTAAAAGGCAATAAAAAAAGGAATTCTATCTAAGTGGTCCCAGTATTTTGGTAAAGGAACAAAAATTATGATAGCCCATTGCTTAAAAAATTTCTAGCCAGAAGGATAAAATTCAAAAGGAAATAAGTTCCTTGGGTGGCGCCTGTGGCTCAAAGGAGTAGGGCGCCGGCCCCATATACCAGAGGTGGCGGGTTCAAACCTAGCCCCAGTCAATAACTGCAACAAAACAAAACAAAACAAAATAAGTTCCTTTAACAAACTCAAAGCAAATTCTAGATACAAACTTCAAAATCCATGCTAGATTCTCTCTCTGATTTTTATTTTTATTACTATTATTTTTAGAGACAATCTCAACTTTATTGCCCTCAGTAGAGTGCAGTGGCATCACAGCGTCCAGCATCTCCAACTCCTAGACTTAGGCGATTCTCTTGCCTCAGCCTCCCAAGTAGCTGGGACTACAGGCGCCTGCCACAACACATGGCTATTTTTCCGTTGACATTTTGGCAGGGGCCGGGTTCAAGCCCACCACCCTCGGTATATGGGGCCAGTGCCCTACCCACTGAGCCACAGGTGCCGCCCTCTGATTTTTAAAGCAAGAATAAAAGCACAGTACAGAGAATTTGCAGGAAGAAGTGATAAACTTTAAAATGCTAGTCGACTTTCACAGGTACTAAGGTCACACATCAAAGAGTTCAGACATCAGTGATGTTATTGCCCACCCCCACAACCTCCCCGCCACCTCACAGCTGATAAGTGCTACTACTCACCACTTGGTTTTCCATGCGGGTGAAAATGACGTTGAGCATCTGAGTAAGGGTAGCCTTGGCAGTGGTTTGATTAATGAGATTTTTGCTGGCCAAATAGATATTATAACATGTTCTCACTGTCTGCAGGATAGTACCTTCATGAATCTCAATGTGTGGGGAAGTCACTGCGGTTAGAAGAGCCTAAAACACAAATTGGAAACCTTCACCATCAGGAACGCCCACCAATCTCATAGCCCCCCATAGCCCAACTTTTCCAGAGGTCTTGGCTTTGTTTTCTTACTTTTTTTCTTATAAAATAAATTTTAAGATGGCCCTGCAAACTAAGTAGGATGATTAGTACCAAAAGCCAACGCCCTACAGTGAGTTTAAAATAATTAACTTCCTAAAATCCAAGTTGTTTGAAATAATTAAGTTGTATTGAAATAGGTTTTCTACTGGTTCACTTTTTTAAAAGGCAAACTTCAGAATGTTAATACTGACTGAAAAAGAGATACTTCTCTCAAAACGAATAATATTCCAACTTGATCTTGCCCTTGTTAATCACAAAATACATGTTTCCATGGGTGGTCGGTTTCCCAATTCCCTGGTGCATTTTCAAGAGAGCTTTAAGAAGGACACAGCTAAGATGGAGCCTTCTCCTCCTAAAGCTGATATATTCAGGACTCAAGATTTGGAACTTTAGCTGTCCCTGTCCCAATCCTGTTCTCAGACAAGCAGATGGTAACATCCCATGCCAAACCATTCCTGGCAGCAGAAAGGGAACAGGGAAGTGAAATGGGAAACAAGGAGCTGGAGGGGAGTTGGTGAAAAGAGTATCAAAGAAGACTTGCTGAAAAACCTCAGACTGGAAATCCAGAACTTCAGGGGAAAGACCAGAAAATTTCAAGCTGATTTAAAAGCAGAACTATTTACTTTGAAAACACACCTGGTTGGGCGGCGCCTGTGGCTCAAAAGAGTAGGGCGCCGGCCCCATATGCCAGAGGTGGAGGGTTCAAACCCAGCCCCGGCCAAAAACTGCAAAAAAAAAAAAAGAAAACACACCTGGTTCTGCTATTCTTGTCTCAGTCCATGCTAATAACATTCTGACACCTAACAAAAGATCTAAGTGATGTTTAAATTTTTCCAGCTCAACACCAGCTGAGACAACTAACACATGATAACTAAGAAATCCAAATTCCCAAAGGGGATACACTTTCTAATTTAGAAATAAGACCAGGCAAACAAACAGAAATACCTTAATTATTTGTAACTGAACTCCTTCATCGGTCTGTGGGCCCTGAAAACAATTGCAAATGGTTTCAACAATCCTGTCGATCAGCCGCTTCCCTGGGGCTCCACTGTCAGGGGCATTGCCAGTGATGTGTCCATAGGCGATGAGTTTCTAAACAGATAAAGGAGAGAGATTACAGTTTCTGCCTGGCTGGGACTGAGGCCACCATGGCAGCCCACAACAGCAAAAGAAAGGCAGTGACCCTGGCCTTTAACTTCTTTTTCCTACAGATCCCTCTGCTCCCCAAGAGTCAGACAGGCTCAAAAACTGTGAGTACAGCCTTCGGTCCTGTCTCCGGACAGCAGAAAGTCCCTGTAGTGGTGACACCATGTCTAATAAAGGAGGTACAGAGCACTCCCCAGTACAAAACCTTTATGCAAAATACCAAGGAATTAAAAATTGTACACACCAGACACAGAAAGTAGAGCTAGAGGGTAAGGAAACGTGAGGAATGAAGATTGATGAGTATATAAAAATGGCCTGAAAATTAGAGTATGGTGATGGCTGAAATAAACTAAAAATCACTGACTTGTATATTTTAAATAGAAGGATTGTATGTATGTTAATTGTGTCTCAAAAAAACCATAAAAATTTATATATACACATATTCTTTAAATGGGAAGACACCTAAGAAACAAATGAGAACTCAATAACCATGGGCAGGGGTAAGACTCAAGACTTCGCAGTAAATCTTTTCTTTTTATTTTTTCAATGTTAAATCAGTCAGCATATTTTTTATTCCAAAAATAAAAGTAAAAACAGTAACTGCATTCTGCACTTATGTTATCAAACTGTGTGTCACCCAAAAGCATCTGCTTAGCCATGCTCCCTCTGTCAGGCTAAGACCAGTTTGGACATGGCCACCTTCAGAGGTGCCACCTTACCCAAGACCTAATTTCAGGGTGGAGAATCTGAGACCTGGAAGGGACCTCAAAGGGCAGTGGCAGGGTGACTCCTAAGCTGGGCTGAAGTTTACAATCTCCTGGACCTGAACTCTGATCTACTCAATCAGAAATTATAGGGGAGAGCCCAGGAAATCAGTGTTTTTCTCCAAGCTATCCAGGTTATTTTGATGGTCAACCAGATAAAAGATCCACTCATCAGGCACATGTATACACAAACTCTAAGGAATTCTCTGCTTCCAGTGACTTGGAAAAGACTCCTAAAAATACATTTTTATCTTTATCCTTTTTAGCTTCTGGCTGGTCACATTATTCCCACTACCCACACAACCTGCACTCACGCTCTCGAGGTTATCTACAGAGCCAACACCACTCTGGGAGGACAACTGGCCACCCCTGCAAAGGCATGATGCTGTTTCTCAATGCCTTTCCCAGGTGCTGCCATTCAATAAGCAGAAAGAAAAATGGATCCAGAGAGCGGCTGAGAGTAGCAACAGAATACCACTGGACTGGGTGACGGAATGAGCAGGAGAGAGGCTCCAGCCCAAGCCCAGCACCTCCAGATGTGGGGTATGGAGCGTGAAGGACGAGTCCAGGTGCCCTCTGCCTCACCCCTCGCATAACTGCTGCACAGGTACCCTTCCTAGGAGGGCGGGGCTGGCTACCTGGAAAATGAGCTTTGGGTTTTGACACTGTTTACTCTCACTCCTAATGGACTCAGATCTATCTTGAGCCCTGGGAAGAGATGGTCTAGGAGCTCCTAAAATGTGAATGTTGAAAAGTAATCTCTGTTGAACAAAGCAAAGGTGGAGATGAATTATTGGATATTTAATTGAAGTATGAAAAAGAATGATTAGTATTCTCCCTCCAACAGACTCCTTAAAGGAAACATTACCCTTCAAACTGGAAAGGGTTTTAACTATGATTTCCCTCTCTTGCCTGTGCAGTGAGAGATGGGGCCAGAAGAAAGCTGAATTCCTGTGTCCTGTGGGTCTTTTCTGGTTCTGCTTTCTCGTCCTTCCCTGGGCCAAATGCTGTTCTGGGTAGTGGAGCTACAATAATAAGGTAGATGGGATTACTGTTTTCATAGTTTGTCTCCTCCAAGGAGAACACCAAAACCATAAGTTCTGAGCGGGATGGGTCCTGTGTGATTTGTAGGCACAACCCCATCTTCTCCTACTCTCTCCCAAGTAGACAGACGCCTTAGTCCTTGCTGTTACAATAAGGGGGTGGGAAGGACAGAGAGAGGACTTTGGGCAGCTTTGAGGGGGCTCACATAGGGACACTGGCATAGAGGGGAAGATGAAGAAAATACAATATACTGTAGCAAGTCCCTACTGGACCCAGTGCACAAGGGAACATGCTGTGTGGTCAGTTTACAGATGCTGAAGTCGGTACTATATTTGGTACAAATTAAGTATTCTAACTCACTGGTCTACTCTTCTGAAATCAGTTCCATTTCTTTTGCCCCAGTGATAAGAATCCAAAGAGTTGGGCGGCGCTTGTGGCTCAAAGGGGTAGGGCGCTGGCCCCATATGCCGGAGGTGGCAGGTTCAAACCCAGCCCTGGCCAAAAAAAAAACTACAACCAGCCCTGGCCAAAAAAAAAAAAAAAAACTACAAAAAAAAAAAAAAAAGAATCCAAAGAGTTAGCTCTGACCCAGAGAAACTCAGGCATGTGTCCAAGGAAGTTTATACAGAGATGTCCCCTATAATCCTGTGTGTAAAAGCCTCTACAGGAGAGGGACAAATATAATGACACAACACATATCAGTCAACTAATTGTACTCATGGCAAACCAAACTTGGAGGCACTTTTGCCACCCCCATCCTCCAAGTTTGAGGAATGACACAGCAAAGTGGATGTATCTGCAGCTGGCTTCAATTCTGCCAAAATGAAATTTTACCCCTACATGCTGGCCTTCCATTTCTAAGACAGAAGTTACCTCACCTGTACTAGGAAAAGCTAATCAGGCTTGGCAAGGGCAGCTACTATGAGGAAGAGCAATTTTTCCATTTAGTAGTCCAGGAAGCACCAGCCACTTTAAATGCCATAAAAAGAATGACCCATTTTGCATTTTGTATATTAGTGTAAAAATCCTGGTGTACACCTCTTAAATTCCAGAAAGCTTCCATTCTAAAAAGAAAGAGAACCATATACCATAAGCCTCAAGACCCACAATGAGCAAATAAAGCAGGCTGCCAACATTTCCATTTGAAATCACACTTATACATACAAGAAGTTCCAGAAACAGACTGTTCCAGTAATTAGAGAGGCCACAGCTACAGGGTAATAGTTAAGAGCAGGGGTCAGCAACCTCTTTTCATAAAGGACCACATACTAAGTATTTATGCATTGTGGGGAATGTGGTGTCCACTGCTGCTACTTGACCCAGACATAGGAACGGGCAGATACCCACAGATAATACCTAAACAAATGGGCCTGGCTGTTATAATGGACTGGGAGTTTACATCTCCCTACCCCCCAAACTTGCTGAATCCCTAATGTAATGGTATTAGGAAGTTGGACCTTTGGACTATAATTAGGTTTAGATGAGGTCACAAGGTTGGGGTCCCCATGATGGGATTAGTATCCTATAAGAAAAGACCATAGGGAAGGAGGAGGAGAAGGAAAAAAAACAAAACAAAACAAAAAAGACCCCAGAGAACTAGCTCTCCTTCTCTCACATGTGAGAACACAGCTATCTATAAGCCAGAAAAAGGCCCTTCACCAAGAACCAAATTGGCCAGTACTTTGATCTTGGACTCCCCAGCCTTCAGAACTGTAAGAAATAAATGTCTATTATTTATGCCATACAATCTATGGTGTTCTGTTACAGAAGATTAAGACACCTGCACTCCAATAAAACTTTATTTACAAAAGAAGATGGCAGGCTAGATTTGGCTTATGGGCCAAAGCTGATGATTCCACGTACAAACATAAACGTAGGGGCAGTAAGTCCTAGCTACCCATCTAATTTCATCACTTCCTGGCCAAGGAACCTTGGACTGGACTGGGCACTTTATTCCCTAAGCCTTAGTTTCCTTGATTCCAAAATGAGAACAAGAACAATACCTCACAGTTACTGAGAAGATTAAACATGGCAAGCTAGATGAAGCACTTAGGACCCATCGCAGGCTAAGAGCTGGATATTTGTTAACCATTGTTCTTAGTACAGCAATAATGTCAAATGCCAGCACTGGCTTCCAAACTAAACCTGGACATGGGGAGAAAACAACTAAAATTAAATGTATGCCAAATTGCCTCAGAAATGTTCATAGCAAAAATATTTTAGGATAGAAGTAGGACTGGAGCCTGCCATTTAAGAATTCTTGGCTCATTATATGTTTTATATAGGACAATCTGTACAGAATTATATTGAATGACAAAGTAGTTTTTCATTTGGAAGAGCTGCTTCTGTAAAGAAACTGTCATCAATCCTCAAGTCTGTATGTCAAAGAAGATAGATTAATACAGTAAATATTAGTCTAGATGCCAAAAACGTGGCATGCCCACTGCCACTTTGCAGCCTTGTGCCTCCACAGACATAACCAATCAATCACAGCACCCTTTGTCAAGGAAACTTTTCTAGTATAGAATCTACTCACTACTTCTACTCTAGAAAGTTCTGGTATGCTTCAGCACAAATCATCTTCTCTACTCCTGCTTCTCAGTAAAGGGTAATTTACAACAAAATTATAGGTGACTCTAAATAAAGCTGGTCCACATTATTTGCAGATTCTACATTGGCGAATGTACCTACTCACTAAAATTTACTTATCAACTCCAAATCAATACTTGTGGAGCTGTTGTGGTCATTTTCACACATGAACAGATCAGTGAAAATTTCAATCACCTGAGGTTGTGTCTATCCGAGATCAAACAAGGTGACACTCTACCTTCTTGCTGCAGTTCTACGGTAAACTAGTGCCGTTTTAGTGGGGTGTTTAGTGTTGGCCTTTTTTGCATTTGGGTCTTTTTTACTGGTGATTTTGCAGTTTGAAATGGCCCCCAAGTATGTGTTTTCTAGTGTTCCTCAGAGCAAGAAGGTAGTGATGCTCCTCAAGGAGAAATTACACGTGCTAGATAAGCTTCGTTCCAGCATGTGGTATAGCACTGCTGAATGTGAGCTCAATGCTAATGCACTATATGTTAGATAAAATGTCTTTAGACAGAAATACATCAAGACAAGAGGCTAAAGAGACCCAGTGTTTTCTCCAGGAACAAAGGTTCATGTTTGTTAATTCAGTGTTCACAATGACTTTGTAGAACATAACTACTATAAATAACGCGATTCTATTATATCTATTTCTCTATTTAGTATTATGAATTTTAAAGCCATCAAGAAAAAGCCTGCATAAAAGTGCTTTATGTACCTGAATGTATCAAACACTCCAATTATCCTATTGGCTTACTTTCCTTAAAAAACAAACAAACAAACAAACAAACATTGCAATTGCTGAAGGTTTCTTTAGAAAAACATACATAAGTGAGATCAACACAATATTCCTAGGGAAACAAATTCTTATTTCAGCTAAGGAGCTCAGACCCTTCTCCCTTCCTCCCTCATGAGATCTCTAAAAAGGAAAAGTTGACTGGCCAGGCATGGCAGCACCAGTCTCTAATTCCAGCTACTTGGAAGACTAAGGCAGAAGGATAGCTTTCACCCAGTAGTTCAAGGCCAGACTGGGCAACATAGCAAGACCCTGTCTCTACAAAGAAAAGACGAAGTAAGTTGAACTGCTCCTTTTTCCATCACCTCAGAGAACATCTGGTATACAAGGACAGTCACTAGCACAGATCTGTGTACAGACTGCCCAGAGCTTGGAGAGAACCCCCATTATTATTATTATTATTATTATTTTGCAGTTTTTGGCCAAGGCTGGGCTTGAACCCACCACCTCTGGCATATGGGGCTGGCGCCCCACCCCTTTGAGCCACAGGCGCTGCCCATACCGCCAATTTTAAAATAATACCTGTAAGCAGTCAAGGGATGTGCTGACCACTCGCGGAGACTTGGACTGGCAAGCTAGCTCAAATGGAAGGAAGTACTTGTCAGCTTCAATGAAGTTTGCCTTTGGTGGTGCGGCAGTGCCAAGCCTGGTAAGAAAACGAGAGAGGGCTGAGGTGGGGGGAAGCTTTACTTTCCTACCCCTGACTCTAACTTCTCATTCCACTAGCAACCATTTAATCAAAAGTGCCTGCAAACTACTAGAGCAGTGGTTCTCAATCTTCCTAATGCCTCCTAATGCCGTGACCCTTTAATACAGTTCCTCATGTTACAGTGACCCTCAACTATAAAATTATTTTTGTTGCTACTTCATAACTGTAATTTTGTTAGTTATGAATCCTAATGTAAATATCTGATATGCAGGATGTATTTTCATTGTTACAAAGGGGTCATGACCCACAGGTTGAGAACCACTGATTTAGAGGCTACTGGACATTAAAAGTTGAACATATACATTAGAAAAAACCACTGAAGTGATAAATGCAGACACCAAGGTCTCTGATTATTGTGCTGAACAGCATCTTGGATTGAATCCTAGAGGTAGCCAGGCCAGAGTTGTATCGCTGAAATGTGACTACCTGGCTTCACTGCTATAAAGATCACCAATGAAGCAAGTTGTCCTCATGCCTAAGGAAGCATACCACACCACACACTTTGCTGCTTCCCAGAAAAGGTATGAAGGCATTAACTCCAACCCTTTCCTGTAAGTAGGCAGTTACTGAGGCAGGAACCTGTTAGTTAACATAGCATTGTTTCAAACACACACAGAATTCTGTTATGTGCCCAGTGTGAAGATTAGACATATGAGAACATGTGCAAAAAAGGTGGTTTCCATGGCCACTACTCACTCCCTTCACACTGTATCCAAGCAAAGAGGAAGTGCCACAGCTTACCTCTGCTTCTCTATTTCTGCTTTAATTTCATCTGGGGGAGAAGAAGGAAAAGCATATTAGGAGCATGCAGCATTTATGCAAAAGAAACTTTTACTAAAAGATATTTGGAAACCACTCAAAAAAATGTTTATGAGATGTTTAAATCCAAAAACACTGATATGAAGTGAAAGAAAGAACTGTAACAGCAATAATAATAGCTAATACTTCCATGGCGGTACTGTGTGCTAGGCATTATGCTAAGCAAATGTTTCAACTCATTTATTCCTTTCCACAATCCTATGAAGTATATACTATTATTATCTCCAACTTAGAGTAAGGTTTTTCAGCCTTAGCAATGGACATTTGGGACTAAAGAATTCTGTCAGGGGGCGTCTGTCCCGTATCTTGTAGGATGATTAAAAAAAATGTCTCTAGACATTGCAAACGTCCCCTGAGCAAAACTGCCTCCCATGAGAACCGATGATTTAGATGAGAAAACCAAGGCCCCAAAAGATTGTTAATTAGCTCACCTGCTGTTACAAACAAGACTTTGAACCTGGGCCTTTTAGCTCCACAGCCCATGTTCTACATATTTTCCTACTCTGCTGAATGCCTGTTAGTGGCAGCTAGTTAACACAGTACCATGGTAATAAACATCTCAACTGTGCAAATATATGCTCAGAGGACTGCACACAAATATAATATTGAAACAAATGTTGAAAGTTGTCTAAGTAGTGGGATGACAATCTTTTTTAGCAAATTATTTTTAAAAACTGTGGTACAATGTACATAACCTATAATCTACCATTTTGACCATTTTCAAGTGTACATTAAATAGTCATGCTTTTGTGCCCAAGGCACATGTAAGTTTTATAAATTAAAACTAATTTGAAAATCCTTACCATGAAAGTTATAACTACAGTCAGGGCTATTGTGTCATTATTCAGAAATCACAATCTCAGAAATATTCTTATTTCCAGAAGAGCAAGGTTTTGTGGCACTGAAGCAACAGCACACCCCGTCTGAACACATGAAGTCCCCCCATATCCACTGAGTCAAACATATTCCTACATGTTAGGCCTACAGGTGCCACATATTATCAAAACAGGCAAGGGATGGTTTGTCCTGAATGCCACGTATTTAGATAATCTCCAAAAGGGCAACCTCCTTTATACAATCTCTTGAGAGCTTTGTAGAGCACTGTACATTGTGGTTCACATAAGGTATTAGTTATCCTAGCAACCCCAGGACACAGTCCCCTTCACTTCCTTGGTCCGTGGAAAAATTATCTTCCATGAAACCTGTCCCTGGTGGCAAAAAGCTTGGGGACTGTTCTTTAAAGGACAGAGAAGAACCAAGGAGAGAGTGCTTCACTGACTGCAGAAAAGTAACTGCAGGGGATAAAAGTGGTTTTTAAGGACTATGGGCCAAGCATGGTGGCTCACATCTATAATCTCAGCAGTTTGGGAGGTGTACATTGCTTGAGCCCCAGAGGTCAAGACCAGCCTGGATAACATAGCAAGATCCTGTCTCTACATATATCAAATAAATAAGCCAAGCGTGGCTACTACTACTGTGCCTGACCAGAAGCTAAATGTTGCTCAGCCAAAAAGCAAAGAGAAACTAAGAAGCCAGAGGACCAGAGTTCAACACCAAACTCTGACATAAATCTTACAGATGATGGCTGGGTGTGATGGCTCATGCCTTTGGTCTTAGCACTCTGGGAGGCCAAGGTAGAAGCATCACTTAAGCTCAGGAATTGGAGACCAACCTGAGCAAGAACGAGACCCCATCTCTACTGAAAACAGAAAAATTAGCCAGGTGTTGTGGCAGATGTGTGCTTTGAGTCCCAGCTACTTAGGAGGCTGAGGCAGGACTTCTTGAGCCTAGGAGTTTGAGGCTGCTGTGAGCTAGGCTGATACCATGGCACTCTAGTCTGGGTGACAAAGTGAGACTCTTATCACACACACACACACACCCCCAAACAAACAAACAAAAAAACTTATAGATCAAGAAGTAAGACCCTAATACTGCTTTTTGGCCAGCTCCAGCATGACCACAGCAAAGGCACACTCTGGTTTTTAAACGGAAATGAGAAGGGCTAGCCTGACCTACAGCAGCAATGGTTCGGGGCATAGCGACTAAAGAGCACAGACCTCCACTGTGAAAAGGAAGGAGGTACCGCACCACTGCTACCTGGGAGAAGGGCTATAGAAGTCTAAGAAACTGTGGTCCAAAATCCCAAATTCACACATTTTCCTTTGTTTTCTTCATCCATCCTTAAGTATCTCCAAAAGAATTATGAATTGTTGCATTTTCTAAATTACTCTTTGTTGAAGAAAAAGCATTTGAACATCCTCTCTGCTAGGTGCTGGGGAAGCCCAGATGATTTAGCTCCTCTGGAAGGGACAGGAGGAAGCCACAGATGTGCTGGGAAGGGTGGCCTGATCTGACCTGCCTCTGGACAGATCACTCTGCATGCTGCTTTGAGGATAAAGAAGAGGGTAGCCGGGACAGAAGCAGGGAAATCAATCAGGAGGCTACTGCTAATAATCCAAGCCAGCAGTAATGGGGGCTTGGACCAGGGCAGAAGCTGTGCAGGTAGAGAGAAGCATCAGTCTGAAGCACATTAGTGCCATTTTTACAGGCTAGAAATGTTCAAATAGTAGCATTTTCACATGGCCTAACCTAATAGTTGAGTTCTAGATATATGTGGATAATGCAATTTTTTTCTTCATTAAATGGGGGGAGCAAAAGGAACAGAGAATAAATGTATAGCAGGGGGCCTCGCAGATAGCATGGCACAGACTGGTGTGGTGGAAAGAAAAGAAATGGGGTTAAGAGGTTCATCAGAGCTGGGCTCAATGCCTGGCACGGACATCTTTTAGCTGAATGGTGCCAGGGGGGTTATTAAATCTCCTTGAATCTAAATCCCAAAATGAGGATAAAAAACAGTCCAAGACCTTCCAGGGACTATCTAGGCACTTGGGTGTAGATAAAAACATCTGACCCTGTTGCCTAGGCTGGTGTGCAGGGGCCCAATTACAGCTCACTGCAACACCCAACTCCAGGGCTCAAGAAACCCTCCTGCCTCACCTTCCAAGTAGCTAGCATTATAGGTGTGAGCCCAGTTGCTTTTTAGAAAATATCTGTAGAGACATTATGTTGCCCAGGCTGGTCTCACATTCCTGGACTCAAGCAATCCTCCTGCCTTGGCCTCCCAAAGTGCTGGGGTTACAGGCACGAGGCACCGTGCCTGGCCAGATAATTCCTTTGACAAGCCCACAAAAGAGGTCTTGTTAGATTAACAACAGTGGCTGCACAAAGCAGGTAATCAATAAATATCAGTTCTCTTGATCTTACAACAGGAGTTAGTATTAATGCAAAATCACAGGTGCTATAGGTAAAACCAAAGCAAAGGCAAGAGAAAAAGGAGTGTGAGTGGAACCCACATGATAATCCTCATACAGCTATCACTCACCGATTGCTTACTAGTGCAAGTACTCACTCAGTCCACAAGATAAGCCAGGAAGGCAAGAACACTCTAATCATCTATCACCATTTTACAGGTGAGGAATCTGAACACAGAAAGGTGACACCACCTGCCCAGGCAGCCTGCTTCAGAGCCGGCACTCTGGAACCAAAGAGGAGGATAAGGAGGACAGTACAGGGAGGGGGCACACGAGGGGGTGCACCTGCTCCATTTTATTAACAGGCAATAAATGGACAGGCTGGAGAGGAGGGAGATTGGGCCGGGCAGCTACAGCTGAAAAGCCTGCCTTCCAGGGAAATCCTTCCGGGTGTGGCCTCTCAGGTCACCTCCATTTATCAACACCTCTGGATCAGCTTCCACTCCCGAAGTGAATCCAACAATGACCATCAACCTCCAACCCAACACTGCCCCACAGTCCCCCCAGCAGGCAGAGCCCCCACATCCCACAGGGGGTCATGTCTACAGATTGTCTATCCACCGACCCTTCCCTCCCCTGCAAGCCAGTACTGTCAGCTCCCGCAGCTCCACTCCAAGCACCTCCTCCTCCATACCGAGCCAGCCTGCCACGGCTGGTCACACTGAATCTTGTCCCCGTGTGGAACTGTGGCACATCAAGCTCCTTCCTGCTCTCTGTCCACACCTTCTCTCCCTCCTCTGACCTACTCAATGCTCCCAGCAGGACCTTCCTTTGGCCTGTCAGACCTTGACTTGGATAACCTGTCAGCTTTCATTTTCTAAGGCAGACCCCAATAGCAAGACTGTCATCACAAGGACAGGCAACCAGCAGTCTTGACTCTCTCTGATCTTTAGTCTTAATTTCTGGCAAACCCCCAAACTTAGATTGTGCTGCCAGCACCTTCTGCCCTGTCTCTACCTAACCAGACTCTGACAATAGGGCAGGTTTGTAGCCAGAATTACCAACCACAAGTGGAACCCTAATAGTGCCAGCTAAGTCCATTTTCTCTCACATCCCATGACGGCTCCTGCACCCTTCTCTGATCTTCCTCCTCCTGTCGCCAACTTCTTTACTCACAGCTGGTGGAGCAGCCTTCCACTTCACACAAAAATCAGAAGAGGCCACCAGAAGACCCCTCAACATCAGGTCGCAAACCTACAACCCAACCTCCTCCTGCAGCAGGCCTGGGCTCCCTCCTGCTACAGGGGGTAGGTGTCCAACCTCCCCACCTGCAGTCTCTCACCCTACTATCTATACTATCTAGAATGTGGTCATGTCTGACCACACTAGGCGACCATCCCAACCCAGGCCAGGTCACTGCCCTTTCCCCGCCTGGACCAGCACAATAGCCTTTGACTGGTCTCACTGCACAGAGGAAATGGAAATCAGGTGACACTGCTCCTTTGCTCTGAGTTCTCCATTGGCTTTCTATCTCATCCTGGGTAAACGAAAAAACCTTGATCTTGGAGCCTGTATGATCTTGCCCCCTGCTTTCACCTTCTGCCACCCAGCCCAGCCTGTTGCTCAACACACGGAATATGTTTCTGTTTCAGGGCCTTTGCACTTACTCCTTCTGCTGGGAGGGCTCGCCCTCCCCCCAGGTGTCAGTGGGGCTCATGCCCTCATGTCCTTCAGATCTCAGTACAGGTGTTATCTCTTCAGACAGGCCTTCCCTTACCACCCAAAACTGCCACCCCTACCTTGTCGGCCTGTAGCTCTTACCTGCTTTATGTTTCCAGTTTACTCTGATTCATTTTCTAGTTTTTCTTGGCAATACTTATCACCCTTGACATATTAAGCACCAGTCATCTATTATCTGTCTGCCCCAGCAGAACACAAGCTCTCTGACAGCCGAGACTGTGGCTGTGCTTCTCACACCAAAACTCCTGGCACAGAGTAGGAGCCACTCACTATTTGAAGAAATGAAAAATGCCCTTTCTCTTTCTTGCATTATTTAATCTCTCCTTCAGCTGGCTCCCTTCTCAATGACATTTAAACAAGTTCAAGCCTCTTTTACCTTTAAAAAAAGAAAAAATAAAACAAAAAACTTGCATGATCCGCATCTCCCTCCTCCTCCTCCTCCTCACACACACCCAAACTCTGGGAAGGAGCTGTCCACGCTCACTGTCTGCTTCCTCACCTCCCACTCACGCCTCAACCCACTGCTGTCCGGCTTTCACCTGCATCAGGCCACCACAACAGCTCCAGCTGAGGCCACCAATGATCCACATCTCTCTAAATCTGACCCAGTCCTTCCCAGTCTTCACCTGACC
This sequence comes from Nycticebus coucang, assembly GCF_027406575.1. NCBI lineage: Eukaryota > Metazoa > Chordata > Mammalia > Primates > Lorisidae > Nycticebus > Nycticebus coucang. Next base: position 54,895,200 of record NC_069800.1, on the reverse strand, counting down.
TCCCCTCCCTCCAGCAATAGACCTCATGGGCCTCCCCTCACCCCACCCCTTGACATTTTCTCTACTTCTGGCTTCCTAACCACACACTTTCCTCATCTGCCCTCAGTGTCTTGTCCATCTCTGCTCTGTTTCCTCTGCAGACTCAGGCTTCTCAGACCAGCCAGGCCTAGGCCCCCCGCCTCTCTCTCTCTGCATGCTGTCTCACTAAGCCTTCAATTCCCATTAGACTCTTATGACTCCCAAATTTCCACGTCTAGCCCGGCCTCGCTCATGAACATCAGCCTCATATATCTAGCCACTTCCCATTCCACACATTAAACTGGATGCTCAAAGGCACAGCAAACCCCACACATTCAAGTCCCAACTTTATCAATCTGCTCCCTGCCTCCTACCTCCTCTACCCCCTCCATGTGGCTCTCTTCCCATGCTCCCAGCTTAGAACAGCACTCTCATCCGGGGAGTCAGAAATCAGAGGTCAGTCTTATCAATCCTCTTCTCATGTTCATACCCACTCCCCCACCAGGTTTTGTTGACTTCACCTTCTACCCGGGTTTCACTCTATTTCTGTTGTCACCACTCTAGTCCAGGCCACCAGCATCTCTCACCTGGACGAGGGTGACCACCTACTATGGTTTCAATGTCCCTCTATCAAAACCTGTGTTGCAAGATAATTGCCACTGTGATGGTATTAAGAGATGGGACCTTTGAGAGGTAATTAGATTACAAGGGCTCCACCCTCAAGAAAAGATTAATTCCATTATCAAGAGCTTCCAATAAAAAGATGAGCTTGGCCTCATTTCCTCTGTGTCTCTCACACTTCTGCCATGGGATGGCCCTTGCCACAGGCTAGTGCCATGCTCCTGGACTTCCCAGCTTCCAGAACTGTGAGCCAAATAAACATCTGTATAAATTACCCTGTGGCATTCTGTTACAGCAACACAATACTGACTAAGACACTGCTTCTTCATTGCTCCCTGGGCAATCCCTCCGGTTTTCCTCTAAGATGTTCTGAATGCAGTGGCCCAAGTGATCTTTCCAAAATAGCCATCCCGTCACATCTTCCCTTTTAAAACTCCTCAGTGTAATCCCACTATATTTGACCTAAAAAGTCAAGCTCCTTACCAAGACCTCTGGGTCCTGGCCTACTCCTCTCACTTCATCCCCAAACACTCTTCCGCTCATTTACTACATTCCAACCACACAGTGGCCTCTTTCACCTTCTTCAACAGCAGTGCCCCTCTCTGCCACAGGGCCTTCGCTCAGGCTGTTCCCTCTGCTGAAATGCTTCCCACTCCAACCTATTTAATTCTGACTCACCATTCAGATCTCAAGACTTCCACAGGCAAGTCTTCCCTCCTGCTTTTGTTCAATGGCCTTGAAAGGCTAGGCTTCCCTCCACTAGGACTTCTAGGGTTGTTAGAAGGACTGAGAGGGCACGGTCACTTGAACAATGCCTTTCTCCCCCATTAGATTATAAACTCCTTCAGGCAGGGTCCCTGTTTGTTTTGTTCCCTTTGCATCATGACAGCACGTGTCACACCCATATAAAAAAAAAACAAAACTTCTGAATGAAGGCTGGCCTGGTGTAGTCAACAGACAAAAGGACCATATTCAAAACAACAAATATGCACTGGCTACTGCCTAGGACTGAGGGAGAATTAGAGAATTTTATATCCTAGCACAAAAAGGCTGCTCTCCCCAAAAGCTATTAACACCCTATAAAATAAAAAACTGAAAGACTTATTTATACCCAAGACAGTAAACAAAAGCTAGCCTTTTACAGGGAGGTTCCAGGAATGAATCAGCAAAGGTAGAATTATTTTTTTCTAAGATAACCCTGCTGGAAAGAAAGTCAAATATTTTCCTGGCAGTCCCCCTAAGTCTGGTGAAAATGGCGAGAACTAAACATGGCTCTGAGCTATTTATATAGGACACTCCATGTTCTTGCTGATTAAGTACACATTTTCACAAGTTCGCTCTTTTCCATGAAGAATGGTCTTACTGTTTTCCCTAGCACTGCTTTCAGCATCTCCCCTGAAACTTGCAAGTACAGGGCAGGGATGAAATCCATTCATCCAACCACTGCTTCACCCCCACGGAAATGTCAGAGACTTGCAAAAAGGTCCTTAAACCAACTAACAGGGGAGGCAGAGAAAGGCAAGTATTCAGCTCTTTCTCCTTTAAAGACAGTAACACCTAGCTGGGCGTTGTGGCGGGCGCCTGTAGTCCCAGCTACTCGGGAGGCTGAGGCAAGAGAATCACTTAAGCCCAGGAGTTGGAGGTTGCTGTGAGCTGTGTGAGGCCACGGCACTCTACCGAGGGCCATAAAGTGAGACTCTGTCTCTACAAAAAAAAAAAAAAAAAAAAGACAGTAACACCTAAGCCTCTGAGTTTTAATAGGTCATCTGTTAGGTGCCAGGCACTGTGCCGGTTATTTACTCCTTAGTTCACTTCACCTTTACAATAATCCTGCCTTTATCACCTTGGGAAACTGAGGATCGAAGAAGGATCACAGGACTATCAGTGAAGTTTCAAACTCAACTCTTCATAAATTTTCCACCAACCCAATATACACAAATGCTTCTCAATAATCAACAAAAATCTTATTTTTAGATTCTGGTTTTTTCAACAGATAACCTCCTCCTAAAGAATTATCATAAACATTTTCAACAAATAGTAATTCACCAGGGTCCTGAGTCCTGTTAACACTCAAAACATGTAGCACTTATAAATGTCTAATTAAAACACCAAAAGTTGCTGAAAATTAAAGGCTTTATTCTATATTTGAAGTTAAAGCTTACTCTATTTGCTATGCCAATTTAGAGATGTTTTTGCTATTTCTCAAATTTCAGACTTGGGTTCTTCCTAAAGGAGAAAATATATATATTTTTTTAAACACATCAAAATTAGAATAATAGTATCATACAGAAGAAAAAGCAATTTACAATATATCATACAGGTCTATAAATGCTGAATGTTTCAAACATACATTAATACAACTAAAATTTATGAACATATTTTCTTAACTGGAGCCTTTCCTAGTGACATTTAAAGAAGTTAAAGTCTTTTAAGCTTTTAAACAAATAAACACCTCTCATGATCCCCGACTCCCTCCTCCTCTTTACAACACACCAAACTTTCGGAAGAAGTTGTCCATGTTCACTGTCTGTTTCTTTACCACCTACTCATGCCTCAACCCACGCCAGTCTGGCTTTTACCTCCATTACAACACCAAAACAACTCAAGCTAAGGTCACCAATGACCCACATATCTGTAAGTCTATAACCCCACACATTAAACAGTCAGCAGCAAATCCAAGAATGAATTTTATGCTGTATATGTTAGGATAGAACAAGTACTGAGCTTTCTGTCCACTTGGCTGTGCAGATGTGGTTTCCCACAGTCTGCTGTCCCCAAAGACAGACATCACTTAACTCCAGGATAAGAGGGAGTTTACTGATGATGAAGAGCTATCATAAATTAGAAAAACTTAAGAACTCAGATGAAGCTTAGGTGAAACAAGTTCTTTATCCTCACTGCTTTCTCTCCATCATCTCTAAATTAAACTGAGGACACTGCACTAACAAGCTAAAGAAAAAAGCTGTCATCTCTTAGAGCTTTAAAATATATCTCAAAATATGGTCTCTTTACTAAAACTTCACTGCAGTATGATTGTTTTAAAGACTACACTGAGTATTCTATATTTAAGAATTTTCCTATGGAGAGGCAATAAAGCATGGTAGTAGTGGTTAAGATCCAGGACTTTGCAGCTAGACTGCCTATGTTCACCCCCTGGCTCTATCAACTGGCCAGATCAACTTCTCTGGGCTTCAGTGGACATAATAATAATAGTGAAAACTGAACTGCATGTCAACCCTATGGCACTGTGCCTGGAACTTAGAAATGTTTGGTATGGGGTAGATACCATACAGATATAATACAACATGTTATTTAAAAATAATCCAATTTCATATTAAAAAAGCTTACTCTGCTTTTTTTTTTTTTTTTTTTGTAGAGACAGAGTCTCACTGTACCATTCTCGGGTAGAGTGTCATGACTTCACACAGCTCACAGCAACCTCTAACTCTTGGGCTTATGCGATTCTCTTGCCTCAGCCTCTCAAGCAGTTGGGACTACAGGCGCCCACCACAACGCCCGGCTATTTTTTTTGTTGCAGTTTGGCCGGGGCTGGGTTTGAACCCGCCACCCTTGGCATATGGGGCCAGCGCCCTACTCACTGAGCCACAGGCACCGCCCTACTATTCTTTTTATATTTTCTTGATGACTGAGAATTATGACACCTAGCAATTATAAAGCACTTAGCCATTACTTAGTTCTTTTGTGTATTACGTTATGGAGAAATGGCCAGGCGCAGTAGCTCACGGCCTGTAATCCTAGCACTCTGGGAGTCTGAGGTGGGAGGATCGCTGGAGCTCAGCGATCTTGCTCAGATGGAGACTGATCTGAGCAAGAGTGAGATCCTGTCTCTACTAAAAATAGAAAAAAATTAGCTAGGCATTGTGATGGGGGCCTGCAGTCCCAACTACTTGGGCAGCTGAATCAGGAGGATCACTTGAACCCAGGAGTCTGAGGTTGCTGTGAGCTACGATGTCACAGCACTCTGGCCTGGGTGACAGAGTGAGAGTTTGTCTCAAAAAGAGAAAAGAAAATTGGGTGGTGCCTGTGGCTCATCGGGTGGGGCACTAGCCCCATATACCAAGGGTGGTGGGTTCGAACCCAGCCCCGGCTAAACTGCAATAACAACAAAAAAAGAAAAAGAGAGGAAAAAAAAATTTAAGACTCTGCATCTCTTGATATATAACATATGAAAAGAGAACTGTTAGAACTATTCAGTTAAATTACAGACAAATTTTTCTGTACCCACTTTATTTTTTTGAGACAAGGTTTGCTTGCCATCTAGAACAGACTAACTGGCATGATCATAACTCACTGTAACCTGGAAATCCTGGGCTCAAGTGATCCTCCCACCTCAGTCACCCAAGAAGATAGGACTTGGGAGGTCTGGCTAATTTTAAAATTTTCTTATACAGATGGGGTCTCAATACATTGCTCAGGCTGGTCTCAAACTCCTGGCCTCAAATATTCTCTCACCTCAGCCCTCCAAAGTGCTAGAATTATAAGTGTGAAACACCATACCCAATTTTAAAGCACTTGGATTATCTTGCTCAGCCTTCAAATTTCATATAGTTTAAGAGTAGAAGTCTAATTTTTTTTTTTTTTTTTGACACAGAGTCTCAATGCCAGGCTATTGTTTTTTTGTTGTTGTTGTTGTTTTGTTTTTCTGTAGAGACAGAGTCTCACTTTATGGCCCTCGGTAGAGTGCCGTGGCCTTACACAACTCACAGAAACCTCCAACTCCCAGGCTTAAGCAATTCTCCTGCCTCAGCCTCCCAAGTAGCTGGGACTACAGTGCCCGCCACAATGCCAGGCTATTTTTTGGTTGCAGTTCAGCAGGGGCCAGGTTTGAACCCGCCACCCTTGGTATATGGGGCCGGCGCCTTACCAACTGAGCCACAGGCGCCACCCTAGAAGTCTAATTTTTTTAAGAGATAGTGTCTCACTCTGTAACTCGGGCCAGAGTACAATATCTCACTGAGGCAATCCTGCCTCAGCCTCCCAAGTAGCTGAAATTACAGGCATCTGTCATGACATCCAGCTATTTATTTGACTTTTTGTAAAGACAAGGTATCACTACGTTGTCTAGGCTGGTCTCGAATTCCTGGCCTCAAGCAAACATCCTGCCTCAGCCTCCTGAAGTGCTAGATTACAGGCATCAGCCACCACAGCTGGCCAGAAATATAATTTACAAATACAATTTAAAAAGACATCATGGAAGATTTCTTTTTTTTTTTTTGGCCGGGGCTAGGTTTCAACCTGCCACCTCTGGCGTATGGGACCGGCGCCCTACTCCTTGAGCCACAGGCGCTGCCCAGGAAGATGAGTCTTAAATAAGACAACTACAAAAATGAAGTTCTAAGAATATAATTATACTCTCCAAAAGAGGGCTTAAAAGGTTAAATATTACTAAATATAAATATATATGTAAAAGCTTCATTAATAAGGTAAAGAGCAACAATGCCCTTGGGGTGATGAATACTCTTAAAGACTCTCTTGATTTCTCTATAGACAACAACTGGAAAGACACCATCCTCTAACAGTCCCTATGTATGTACTTGGTATTTAGTGCAGATGGATGATTGAGATTACTCCAAACCTGTCCCCACCATGATTACCACTGTTTTACCAGACAATCTCTCTCTTCACTGAGATTAGCAAGTTAACACACCAATAAACATAACCTTTCAGTCATGTAAATACAACATTTACAATATTTACTGCATGTACAAACCAAATAAAGCAATAAGTCATTACTGAGGAACCAACTGTACTTAAGAACATCAGATCAGAGCAGTTACAGTTTCTGTGGTCTGTCACAGCTTATAATAATAAAAATAAACAGTAGTATCTGCAAGCATTTATTGAGCACCTACTATTCGCCAAGTTCTTTGTGCATATCAACGAACTTAACATTTATAATAACCCTATTAGGAAGGTATAAGATTAAGTAACCCAACCGAGATTGCAAGGGTAATTCAGGAAGGGGAAAATTTAGTGGGAGCCAGGGGATTTGAACCCAGGACATCTTGAGTCACAGAGGACATGCTCCTAGCTCTTGACTTATTCTACACTATACAGCCCCTACAGCCCTGATCCCCTCCCCTAAAATACTGCAAGTGGTAGAAACATACCACAGAAGCTGTTTCCTGTCTCTTCTATCACCCAAGCATTTCAACTGTGAGCAGTCGTTTACAGTTCCTCTTATCACAATTAATGACAATCTACATGTGATAACTGCTGAAACACTAACCACACAGCACTACTTATACACTGGCTCATTTCAGCTATTTTTTCCAAATTTCTCTTCTTTCGTGGGACTACTGGACACAAACTGGGCTCTGAGATGCAGAGTGAAATATCACCAGTGTGCTATGTTTTCTACTGTTTCTAAGTAAATGCAGTCACTTCTACTTAACAGCAGTAACACACAATTACTCTATTTAAAAAGATGGCTACTTAACACCATGTACAGATTCCCTTATGATGGTTCCTGTTATGTTACTACAGTGACAGCTCATAATTAATAAGCTACCTCTTCAATTTGCTGTTCATATAGCCTGTAGTCAACTTCTTTTTTTTTTTTTTTTTTTTTTATTAAATCATAAGTGTATACAATGATATGATTATGGTCAACTTCTTATCTAAGCAATTTTTTAACAATTCACTACTAAAACACTTAAAACATGCATTCCACAAGGCGAGTTACACAAATCAGAACTTCCGAACAAAGATATGATTTTTTTTTTTTTTTGAGACAGAGCCTCTAGCTGTCGCCCTGGGTAGAGCACAGTGGCATCACAGCTCACAGCCACCTCCAACTCCTGGGCTCAAGAGATTCTCCTGCCTCCGCCTCCCAAGTAGCTGGGACTACAGGCGCCCGCTGTAGTTTGTTGTTGTTGCAGCTATCAGTGTAGTTTGGCCAGCCCAGGCTGGATTCAAACCTGCCAGCTCAGGTGTATGTGGCTGGCGCCTTAGCTGCTTGAGCCACAGGCGCCGAGTCAAAGACATGACATTTAATAAGCTCTCAATGTTGTGTGGCCTTTTTTTTTTTTTTGTAGAGACAGAGTCTCACTTTATGGCCCTCCGTAGAGTGCCGTGGCCTCACCCAGCTCACAGCAACCTCCAACTCCTGGGCCCAAGCGATTCTCTTGCCTCAGCCTCCCGAGTAGCTGGGACTACAGGTGCCCGCCACAACGCCCGGCTATTTTTTTTTTTTTGGTTGCAGTTTGGCCGGGGCTGGGTTTGAACCCGCCACCTTCGGTATATGGGGCCGGCACCCTACCGACTGAGCCACAGGCGCCGCCCTGTTGTGTGGCCTTTTGTGAAAACTTTTTTTTTTGAGACAGGATCTTGATGTTTTGCACAGGCCTGAGGGCAGTGGCATGATCCTAGCTCACTGTAACCTCAAACTCCTGGGCTCAAGTGATCCTCCTGCCTCAGCATCCCAAGTAACTGGAACTATAGGTACACCCCACACTAGCTAATTTTTTATTTTTTGTAAAGATATCGAGGGGAGTCTTTCTATTTTGCTCAGGCTGGTCTTGAACTCCTGATCTCAAGCAATTCTCCTGCCTCAGTCTCCCAAAGTGCTAAGATTACAGGCATAAGCCACCATGTCCAGCCCAGATGAAAATTTTCTAAGTAGGTCCTAACAATGTGATACACAGTTTGGTTAAAATTTTATGTTAAGAAGTTTTCTGATGAGAAAATGAAAACTTTTTTGCCAAATAACTATTCTGAAACTTCTATTCTGAAACAATAATATTCTTAAAGTGATATTGAGAGAGTCCAGGCAAATTTCAATACGGAGTTATAAATACCAGGCTCTTGTCTAACTAACTGCTTTGTGGTGATTATTCCACATTCCTGATAATACCTAAGTTAGACTGAGTTATTGGAATAGAAAAGCTTTAAAAATCTAAATCTAGGGAAATTCCTTCCATTGATCCTGAATTTCATCAGACGAGGAGCAAACATTTGCAGATTAACTGGACCCCCAAGAAAGTTTCAGACCCTTCTGAGAATCTGACAAAAACCATGGAAGAAGTGCAAAGTTCATAAGTCAATTTCTATGTCCCAATAGAAGACTACTGCTCTATACCTTGCTCCAAATGAAGGAAGAAAGGTGATGACAATCTCAAATTCTGTCACATAAAATTAAACTTTCCATTCATTCAATTTGTTAGAGAAAAATGGGTCTTCTTACAGATTCCAAACCAGACACTGGGGCAGTGAATTAACTTCAAGACAGTTCTGTACTGATCCTACTCACACACTACTCTCTTCTTAAACTCCACATGGTGAGTATGCCTTTCCATACAGGGTTCAAATGTCACCTCCTGAGAAAGGATTAATTTAGCAGTCCCCGGGCCCTCTTATCACATATTTAATATTAAAAAATAACTCATTTCTTATTTTGTCTCCTTTATTAAAGTATAAGCTCCATAGGAGCAAGGTCCTTGTTCGTCTTGTTCTCCACTATATCCTCAGAGACTGGTACACAGTGGACATTTGATAAATATCTGAAAGATTAAAATTAAAAAATAGGGTATTGATTTTGGCATCAACTACAAAGCCTTTAACTAGCTATCTGTTAAACTTCTCTAATTCCACAATCTGAGGGTCCATTCATCAGCAAATATTTACTGAGAGCCTACTGTGTGCCAGGCACTGTTGCAGGTGCAAGGGATAGAGTAGTGAATAAATTGAGACAAATATTTTTGCTCTATAGCTCTATATCTTAGTACACATTTTAGTGGACTATCCAGAATAAGCAGACGTCTTCCACATTACAAACCCTGAGAGATTTAGAACACTCTCAGCATTCCTTCTTTGAAAGAGCTATCGGAGATTCCCAAATGAAAGTAAAACATTCTCCACTCAGACATTTCCAAAGCAAGTCTAAGAAGTTTCCCTAAATCAGCTGGGCTCCTCTTTCCACCTGCTGTGCTCACCTGAGGGAACCCCAAACAGCAAAAGTAAAGAAAAAACTTAGGGCAACGGCTACTGTTTCAGAGTACTTGGAGGTGGTGAGGGGAGGAACCAGGAAACAGGACAAGGAGTCGTGGCAAGAACCTTGAGTTGAAAGGGTGGAGAACCAGCCCTGACTGTCACCAACTTGCTAGGTGACCTTGGGCCAGTCTCGAGTTGTCCCGGCATCAGTTCCCCGGGGACATAATGAGGAGGCGGCCCAGAGAATGGGATTCGGGTTCAAGGGGGGAGCGGAGGCCAGGAGGCCGGACTGAGGCCGGGTAAGGTAACGGCCGGCGTGGAGAGGCCAGTGCGGGCCGGGAGAGGGCGGCTCACCCACCGAGCGCCACCTGGCAGGCCCTGCGCAGCTGGGAGTGTTGGGGCCGCTTCACCTCCTTGTCGGCTAAGATCTTCTCCAGGGCCCGGGACACGAACATGCTCTTTGTCTGGCTCTCCTGCATGGCCCCGGCCCGGTGGGGGCTGGCAGCCCCGCGGGCGGGCGGCGCGTGCGAGCGGCGAACGAGACTGCGGTCCCGGCGTCCCGGCCGGCACCGGCCGCGTCGGTCCGCGCCGCCCCGTCAGGAAGCGACGCCGCGGCCCCACGGCGCCGCCATGTTGGAGCGCGTCACGTGACCACGTGACTGGGGGGGCGCTGTGGGCGCCTCGCGTACGTCGACCCCGTGACCCTGCCGGGGCGGGGCCTATGCTGAGCACAGGGCGGGGCCAAGTGGACGAGCACGTGTGGGGAAGGCGAGGGAGGAGGAAGGAAGGCGGTGGTTTTTGGGAAGAGGAGGCAAGGAGGATAGAGAGGAAGACAGGAGAGTAAAAAAACCTTCAGGTAGCGCGGGGGAGGCTTGACGGGAAGAGGGAAAGTGAGAAGGGAGCAGAGGTGGAGATGGGGAGAGGAGGAGAAGGAGTCGCAGAAGTCGAGAGAGGAGGTAGGAGGGCGGTCAAAAGAGCAGAGAAGTGAGAGAGGGAGAGAGGAAGGATAGAAAAAGAAACGGTGTAGGGAGGAGGTGAGATAGGGTGGAAAGAATGTGCTGGGAGATAGAGAAAGAAGAGGAAATGGAAGTGGTAGGGAGTGGAGGCAGAGGGGAGGTGGGCGGAGGGAGAGTGATTGGTGGGATTTCACCTGCGGTGCATCTTACAAGGGTATATGTGAAACTTAGTAAATATAGAATGTAAATGTCTTAACACAATAACTAAGAAAATGCCAGGAAGGCTATGTTAACCAGTGTGATGAAAATGTGTCAAATGGTCTATAAAACCAGTGTATGGTGCCCCATGATCGCATTAATGTACACAGCTATGATTTAATAATAAAAAAATAAAAATAAAAGTAAAAAAAAGAAAGAAGGCAGAGAGAGGGAGCAGGTGTGTTCGTGGACACTTTTTCCAGCAGGATTTCTGCAAGCCCGTTGGCAAGGCACACTCATTCACATACTCCTCTGTCACTGCAGTGGCACCAGCTCCTGGCCCTCCAGTTCCGTGAACTTCTGTGCCTCTGGAGATTATCTGGTTTCTTACAAATTTGTGGATCCTCATAGTGGAGTGACCAGGACATGGGGTATTTGACCAAAGAAGAAACTGAAATGACCAGTGTCACACAGCCTGCAAGTGAGTGTAAGAAGACAGATGTCTGGATCCAGGGCAAGTTCCACTCTATCCCCACAGAAATGACAATTATCACAACAGCCATTATCGATATCCCCTAGACTCCTTCTGCCTCCTCCAGGGCAGCTGTGGTGGGGCTTGTGCAAGGACACTTGTCTTTTTGGAAACCTCAGGGAGTCATGCCCAGATACTCAGATCATCTGGGCTCAAACATATTTCAGGAGAGGCTTTCCCTTCTCTCCCCAGTTGGTGTTTCTGACAGCATTTTCTGACCTTTTGAAGAGGCCACAGAGGGGCGGGCTGTATCCCCAGAACCTGGCCCAGAGCCAGGAAGAATGTTTCATGGGCATCAATTCTGTAAGTTCTGCTGCTGTGCCACTTTGGAGCTTTTCCCAGTAAGGTATTTCTCTACCCTGTGAACCTGCACTAGCTCTGTAACTGTTCTTGACCAAAAGAATATGGCAAAAGTGAGGCTGCCCAACTTGCAGAGTCTAAGTATCAAGAGACCTGGCCTGTTCCTTCCTTTACACTCTTGGAATGCTGCATGATACTCAGAAGCAGCACCAGAAAAAAGGGCATATGGAGAGAGAGCCAATCATCCTAGGTCTTCCAGCTGAGCCCCAGCCCCAGCCAACTCTTCCACTGAATTATAACAGCACAAATGAATCTGGCCCAACCTGCAGAACTGCCCAGCCAACCCACAAAATAGTGGAAAACAATAAATTGCTACTCTGAGCTACTATGTTTTGGGGTAGTTTGTTACACAGCAAGAGATGACTGAGACACCTTTCAATCCTGTGTTGAATGAATGAAGGAGTGGGTGATTGAATGAAGGTGTGGAATTCTCAGAAAAGTATAGTGCAATCTGCTGAGTAATGATTAATAACCTCCCAACAGCAAGGCCAGACCATGTCACTCCTCTGGTGAAAACCTAAGTGTCCTGTCACCCCATCCCCCATCTCTGCCCTTGGAATTCAGTCTTAGTATTACGCTGGGGCCAATAAGGTGTATTAGGGGCTCTGCCAATTTCTCTGACCTCACTTCTCTCCCTCTCAGAACTCTGGTGGCTCTGGATTCCTTTTTGTTTGCATAAAGGGTTCGACTGTGTACTTCTGTCCCTCTCAATCAGTACTTCTCAATGAAGGAAATAGCACCCCCAAGGGCATTTTGAAATTTTGTGTGTGTGGGTATTTTATTGTCATAATCGGAGCAGGAATGCTAAACATCCTGCAAAGAGCTGGACAATCCCATATAACAAAGAGTTCTGTATGTGCCACATGGCTGGACGTCCCTGGAGGTGAGAAACCTATTGATAATGATCTGAGCCTAGACCCTAAACCACTTTACCTATAAACAAAAGTATTTTTTTCACTGTTTTAATATCACCAAATTTTCCAGAAAAGGACCTATCTTTGTAATTCGAGGGGAAAAAATGTATTTTGTCTGGAAATTTGCCAAATATCATTCACAGTTTCAAAACTATGTTGCCATCATATATACACGCGCCATGATATCTGACTTGGCACAGGGCTCCCCCAGTCATTCTGCATTCATAGCTGTAGAAATCCAGGGGATTCTACTTTTTAGGTTCCAGCATCTGGCTGCTTCATTGTGTCATCTAGTGTAATTGTACCTGAGCATACACCTGTAACTATTGAAATAAAAATTGCAAATTATACATTACATCCCTTTTGTTTCATCTTTGGAGTTTTATTAAAACTATGTGGGTAGGAAGATTTTATTATGTGTGAGTTTCATTTCAGAATAGTTAACAGAGGCCTCATACACCTTAAAAAGGGGTCTTGGCACCTACTGCGGTTGGAAATCACTGTTGACTGTCCCTCCTTACTACTCTGCTCTTAACTCAGTGTCATCTTCATGGTCACCAACTCCCCAGTATTATTGTCCCTGCCCCGACCACTTGCTTTCACATCATCTTGATTTCTTTCTTTTTTTTTTTTTTTTGAGAGAGAGCCTGAAGCTGTCACCCTGGGTAGAGTGCCATGGCATCACAGCTCACAGCAACCTCCAACTTAAGGGCGGTCTTAAGCGATTCTCCTGCCTCTGCCTCCCAAGTAGCTGGGACTACAGGCACCTGCCACAATGCCTGGCTATTTTTTGGTTGCAGTCATCATTGTTTGCTGGGCCTGGACTGGATTCGAACCCGCCAGCTCAGATGTGTGTGGCTGGCACCTTAGCCGCTTGAGCCACAGATTCCAAGCCTGTTTATTTATCTGTGTATTAGTTAACTGTTGCTGCATAATAAGTCATCTGAATAATTAGTGGCTTAGAAATTAAATATTTATTATCTCAGTTTCCATGGGTCAGAAATCTGGTACCAGAAGGAGTGGTCCTGGATCAGGATCTCTCATGAGATTGCAATTGAGCTGTTAGCTGGGGCTGCAGTCAGCCAAAGGCTCAACTGGGGCTGAAGTATCCACTTCCAAAAACATTCACTCACATGGCTGTTGGCAGGAGGCCTCAGTTCCATAGAGCTGCTGGAGCATGCTTTTATGTGGCACAGAGTCAGTGATCCAAGAAATAACAAGAGAAACAGAGGGGGTGGGGCTATAGGAATAAGGTATCATTTGTATGATCTAGTCTCCAAAGTGGCTCACCCTGTGGACTGACCAGGGATGCTGTTTTGGCAACTCAAACACCATAGTAGGTATAAAAGTTGGTGATGTGGTATTATAATGGGGAACAATATTTGATAAAGCTCCATACAAAATACAGTTTTTCCCTTGGTTTACACATAGTTGCATGGGAAGTGGGTGACTAAGTCTGGCCCGCATTCAAGGGGAGAATTGTTAGGCTCCATCTTTAAAAGGAAAGGTATATTTTCACAGTGTGTTTGCCCATTTATCATCTTGTCTTCCCAGGAGAGTGTGAATTCAGTACAGCTGAGACATTGTCTGTCTTGCTCACAGCTCTATACCCAGAACTCGTAGTAGGTGCTCAAGAACTATTTAGAGAATTGGATGGACGGATGAATGAATGAATGAAGTGGCTCTAATGGGGTTTACAGGATTTAATATTCAATGAGCAGTTATTTGGGGCACAACAATGGTCTCCAAAGATGCCACAACTCCGGGCAACACATCGCTATCCTCAAGAAAGATGAAGACAGTATCAGTGTCCATTCTCCTCTTCTTTCTTAAAGGTAGAAACTCCAGGCGGGGCACTGTGGCTCATGCCTGTAATCCTAGTACTCTGGGATGCCGAGGCAGGTGGATTGCTTGGGCTCGGGAGTTCGAGACCAGCCTGAGCAAAAGCGAAACCCCATCTCTACTAAAAATAGAAAAACTAGCTGAGTGTTGTGGCAGGCTTCTATAGTCTCAGCTACTCTACAGGCTGAAGCAGGAGGATCCCTTGAACTCGGGATTTTGAATTTGCTGTGAGCTATGATGACGTGAGGCACTCTACTCAGGGTGACAGAGTAAGACTCTGTCTCAAAAAGAAAAAAATAGAAACTCCAGTTTTTAGCGGGGGCACATTTTTGGGCCTGTCTTGCAGGTCCGTGTGTCTGCGTGACTCAGGTCTGGCTGACCGGCTGCAGTTCACAGAAAGTGCCTCTCTTCTGTTCCTCGCTTCTACAGGCTGCAAAATGGCTGGAACTGCAGGAGCAATGTGTTTTTTAACATTTCCCTCCTGTAGCTGCTCCCTTCCCTGGCCTGGGGTCGACTTTGGACTGTGTGTAGACAGTGATCTCTTTACTTCTGGGGTTGGGCTCCCACCTGGTCTGGGAGAGTGGCGCTGGCCGGGCCCCCTTCACTCTGCCCGGGTTGGGCCGGGCTCTTTCCATCTGTGTCAGCGTTAGATGGAGGCCTGTGGGTCTGCTCCCCCCGGGCCTCTTATCTGTTCCTACTTCACATGTCTTGTGGCCACAGCTCTGTATTTGTCCATTTCTCTCTCGTTCTGTCTCTGTTTGTCCCCGTCTGTCTCTCTGTCCCCACTTTTTATCTCTGTGGTCTTACATCTTCCTGTCTCTATGACCTCTCTCTCCCCCTCCCTCCCTTCCCCCCCACCCCCCCTTCTCTCTTTCCCAGTTATGGCGGCCAGATTTAGCAAAGAAAAATACAGAATGCCCAGTTAAATAACATAGACTTTTTTTAGTATAAGTAGGTCCCATGCAATAATCGGAACATAGTTAGACTAAAACAGTATTCATTGTTTACCTGAAATTCAAATACAGCTGGATATGTGGTATTTTATCTAGCAGTCCTAAACCCGGTCCCCCTCTGTCCAGCAGCCCTGTTAGATGGTGATGCAATCTTTGAAATAGAAATTGCTGTCATCAGAGCAAGAGGGAAGGCACCTGGGTCTCTGATGTTCTGGGGAGCCATGTTGATTCCGGGGTGCTTACCTACTGATTTTAACATGAGATAGAGATACACACCTTTTATTTATGTATTTATTTATTTATTTATTTATTTTTTTTAATTTGGCCGGGGCTGGGTTTGAACCCACCACCTCCAGCATATGGGACCCGCGCCCTACCCGCTGAGCCACAGGCGCCGCCCCACACCTTTTATTTTTGATTTTCTAGCCTTTGCAGCTGAACCTAGTCCTACCTAAGAAAGTTGGCAGCCACCAGTGTCTGCTTCAGCTCCCTGCTGTCCTCTGAGTCACGTGTCCCCACTGTAGGGTGGCAACACATGTGAGTCATCCAGGCAGGCCATGTGGCCGGGCCTTCCCGCTGCCGATCTGCTTGCTTCCCACTGTCCACAGACACTCTGTCCTCCCAGCCACGCCACGGGACCTCGCTGCTCTGAGAGGGCCTGTCTGTACATCATGGTACAGGCTTCTCCCTATGCTTTGAAATGTGCATTTTCTGTGTGTCCTTAAAGGCAGAACTTGAATGCAGCCCCCTGATTCCTCAGTCAGGGCTGGGAGGGCAGTTTGAGGTGGGCCTTGTATTAAGGAATAGCCTCAAATGTAGACTTGGAGATTTTCTGAGATGGAGAACGTGGGCATGTGCATGTATGCATGTGTGTTCCGGCCCTGAGAACACACACACTTAGATACACACATGTACACAATAAAGAAATTGTATTCTGCTTGTTTGTATATGTGTGTCCAGCTGTGCTAAAAAAGTGCAAATTTGTTCAATGCAAATATTTTGCACCACAGTTGTAGGGGGTTTTCTTTTCTTTTAATCCCTGTGTCTTGTTTGGGGTCCCCCAGAAGAAGACTCTAAGAAGGATTCAAGTGATTTTAGGAAGTGACCTCAGGGCATGTCTGCAGGGGTGTGGGGGTGGAGGTGGCCGGCAACCTCTGAGGGTGACAGGGGTGCAGCCCCACTGGGAAACCCCAGGAGCCAGTGTAGACCTGACTCAGGGTTTTCCCAGCTGAGGGTTGAGGGAGATGGTTCATTACCAACTCCCCACCTTTTGTTGTGGAAGGACTGCTCTGGGGACTTTACCTCTGACACTGTCCTGTGCACAGGTCGCCGCCCTCAGAGCCAGAACACTGCAGGCACCCTCAAGGCAGTGAGTGCCCAGGGCAGATGGCTGGAGGTGCCAACAGTGTGGCCTTTTATTATTTTTGTTATTGATTGATTGATTGAACTACCCACTTTGTCACCCTGGGTAGAGTGCGGTGGCATCTTAGCTCACAGCAACCTCAACCTCTTAGGCTCAGGAGATCCTCTTACCTCAGTCTCCTGAACAGCTGGGACTATAGGCATGTGCCACCACGCCCGGCTACTTTTTCTATTTTTAGTAGAGACGGGTTCTCGTTCTTACTCAGGCTGCCCTCCAACTTCTGAGCTCAAGGAATCTACCCATCTCAGCCTCCCAGAGCACTAGGATTACAGGCACCAGCCACCGCCCTCAGCCCCTTTATTTTAAATATGCCAGATTCTATCTGAGGCCTCTCTCCAGGAGGGCGTGTGCTCAGCCAAGCATAGGGCAAAGCAGAAGTGCCTGGTAAATGCCCTGGGGAGAGCCCAGCAGGGAGAACAGATGGCGGGGTGGACTGCTCAGTCTCTCTGGCCCCCTAGAGATGGGGCCTCTGGTGCCCCGGTGGCATCTGACCGGATGATGCCTCCCTGTGGCCTCCTGCCCTTCCCTGTCTCACCCCCTCCCCCACTCTCCTACTGCTGCTCCCTGGAAGCTCCTCCCAGATAAACCATTCACACCCAAATCCTCGTCTAAGGATGGGCTTCTGGGAGCCCAACTGTGGTAGACAGAATGATGGTCCCCGAAATGCCCACATCCTAATCCATGTGACCTCATGTGGCAAAGGGGACTTTGCAGGTGAGACTAAATTAAGGATTTTGAGATGGGGAGATTATCCTGGATTATCTGGGCAGCCCAAATGTAATCACAGGGGCCCTTTTAAGAGGGAGACAGGAGAGTCAGAGATGGACGAGCTGGGCCACCAGAAGCAGAGGTCAGGGTGATGCTGCTGCTGGCTGTGAAGATGGATGAAGGGTCTATAAGCCGAGGAATTGGACAGCATTTAGAATATGCAAGAAATAGAATTCTCCCCTAGAGAGGAAGGAACACAACATCCTTGCTGACGCCTTGAATCTAACCCAATGAGAACTATTTCAGACCTCTGATCTCCAATACTGTAAGATAATAAATGTGTGTTATTTAAGCCATGAAGTTTATGGTGGTTTGTTATAGCAGCCCCAGGAAACTAATGCGAAGATAGAAGGTATATCAGAGAAGGTTCTGAATTGCAAACAACAGAGTTCCCTCTAGATAATTTAAGCAGATGAAGATCTTAATAAAATATACCACGAAGCTCCTAGAAACTGTGAGAGGGCCAGAGAATCAGGTTTGGAGGCTACACAGCCAGAGGCAATGTCCATAGTTCACTGCCTCGGAAAAACCCCACTGCCACTGCCCTGGGGTGCAGGCAGCTGCCACATGGCCCTTTTGGACAGAACCTCCGCCTCCACAGTCATCTCTGAAAGCTGCAGCCTCTCTGCTGCTCTTGCCAGATGGATTTTGGGTGTGCCTTCTTTACCTCATGTGTTTCCACATTGAAGGCTCATCTGGCATGACTGATGGGCAAAGCCAAGGCTACACACGATCAAAATCCCCCAAACATAGACAGTGGGGTCAGAACGTCCCGGGTGGCCAAGAGCATGACACGTTTTTCCCACAGGTGACCTTTTGATAAGCCAGAGGGAGAAGGAGGGCCCTTCCTGGTGAAAGGAACAACATGTAAGCATAAGGAGTGGAGGCTGGTTGGCCGGGAAGTGAGTTGGGACTAGAGGTCCTCCTGGGACAGAGAATAAAGAAGAGAAACGAGGGAGCCCAGGGTCAGGGGCGGTCAAGACAAACGAAGCTTGGGGGTAAGTTTGAAAAAGGAAACTGGGGGTGGCGCCGGTGGCTCAGTTGGTAAGGGTGGCGGGTTCAAACCCGGCCCCGGCTGAACTGCAACCAAAAGATAGCCGGGCGTTGTGGCAGGCGCCTGTAGTCCCAGGTACTCGGGAGGCTGAGGCAAGAGAATCGCTTAAGCCCAGGAGTTGGAGGTTGCTGTGAGCTGTGTGAGGCCACAGCACTCTACCGAGAGCGATAAAGTGACACTCTGTCTCTACAAATAAAAAAAAAAAAAAATGAAAAAGGAAACTGGAGAAAATTAACGGTTGGGTCAATTTGATCAGATTATTGTTGGGGTCCCTCCTGTCCTGTGGCCACAGTCCCCTGGCTTTTCCACATGGAATTCTCAGTTAAACACAGCAGAGAGAGAAGAAGGCAGAGATTTCTAGTAGCTTACCCCACCACCATTCTTTCTTTCCTCTTTAGCTGGAGACCTAACTGCTCAGCTCAGGACTGTCTATCTTAGCCTTCCTTGCACTGACATGTGGTCTTGTGATTAAGTTCTAGCTGTAAGATAGAAACTAAGGATTAGGTGGGACTTCTAGGAGGTCTCCTAAAAAGGGAGGGACATGTTCTTCTTTTATCCTTTCCTGTTCCCTCTTGGCCGGAATGTGAACACAATGGCTGGAGCTTGAGCAGTTATTTTACACCAAGAAGTGAGTGGTTAAAGGGAACCAGAGAACCAAGACACAGGGATGCTGGGTGTCTGAAGACCTTTTGGTGCCTCTGACCTCTGTAGGTCCTTCACAAAGAGAAAATTGACTATCTTGTTTAAGTCACGGTTGGGGATTTTCTGTTCTATTGCCACCAAACCTAATTGATATGCTAATTCTTGCTAACTTAAGCAGAAAAAGGGCTTTATCAGAATGATGAGGGGGGTCTTTTTCAAAAGTAATCAGAAAGTGGAGCATAAGTCTCAGAAAATAGTTGGAAAATGAGAGATGCGAAGGGATCAGAAAGAACATTCTGGGAAGGATGCTGCCGCTATCTCGTGAATACTAGATGCCTACTCTTGGCCTCATCTCAGTGGCTGCCCCTGGAAAAAAGATGCCAGTTGGGTGCCACCCTCCCCCCATTTTAGAACAAGTCTTAACCTCCTGCCCTTTGCCTTGCTCATTCCAGATTCAAAGTCCTGACCCAAAGCATCTGATGGACCCAAGTGAGGTCATGAGCCAGCATCCCAGCGGCACTGTGGCAGGTGCTCGAGGCTCCTGAGTGGGCTGTGGAATCACGAGGTCAGACCTTCCACTGGCCTTCTACCCTCAAGGCTGGCCTTACGTCCTGTTTTGATTACTTACTGCTGTATAACAATCTACTCCAAAACTTAGGGGCTTCAAACAACAACAGTTCAGTACTGCTCAGTATTCTGCGGCTCAGCTGGGATCAGCAGGTGGCTCTTCTGCATGTGGTATTGGTTAGAGCTGAGGTCATCTGTGGGACTCAGCTGTGCGGGAACATCTGACGTGGTTCCTCACACGTCTGGCACTGTTTCGTGGGGGCACCTCTCCCTGTGTAGACAGAGGGCCTCCTTTTAAGTGGCCTCACTATGTGATCTCTTCCAGCAGTATGGCCAGACCTTTTACATAGTGGTTCATAGTGCCAGACCTTCCTGAGGCTTTGGCTTAGAGGGCACAGCATGCCTTCCACTGCATTCTATTGGAGCAATCCCAAATAAACATTTGAAGGGCTACACAGAACATGAAATACTAAGAGACGAGGCTGGCTGGTGGGGTCATCTGAAACAGCTGTCACATTGCTCTCTCCCCAAACCCCTGAAGGTTTCCTGGGACAGATCATAGATGAAGAAATCCCATCTACTACTACAACAGAGGGAGATGGTGCAGTGATGGAGTGCAGATACCAGACAAATGGTCTGGGTTCAAATTCTGACTTTGCCTAACTTGCTGGCTGTGTCCCTCTGGATAAGTTACTCGACCTCTCTGGTCTCAATTTCTTATCAGTAAATTAGAAATAATGACAGTGTCTGCCTCATGAATTATTTTTTAGGATAATATGATCTAATGTACAAAAGGCCCCTTGAGTATTATCTGGCACATAGTAGGTGCTCTGTGATTGTTCTCACTCAAAGGGCCAGTGTGGTACTTTATCAGCAGGTACTCCCTGGGTGAACCATTCACTGACGTCCAGGAGCAAACGCAAAAGAGGAAAAGCAGAGTCTCCAGGATCTTACGGCTGATTATTATTGGGAGATGGAAAATAAGACAAAGATGAAACGATACGAGTAATAAAATACCATACCATGGATAGAGGCAAATCCCCAGGTACGGGAAGTAGGTTAGTGGTTGTCAGGCATGGTGGGGAGGGGATGAGGAGTGTCTGCTGGCAGGCACTAGAGAATGATGAAAATGTTCCAAAATTGGGCGGCGCCTGTGGCTCATTGAGTAGGGTGCTGGCCCCATATACAGAGGGTGGCAGGTTCGAACTTGGCCCTGGCCAAACTGCAACAAAAACTAGCCAGGCGTTGTGGTGGGCGCCTGTAGTCTCAGCTACTCAGGAGGCTGAGGCAAGAGAATCGCCTAAGCCCAAGAGCTGGAGGTTGCTGTGAGCTGTGACACCACAGCACTCTACTGAGGGTGATAAAATGAGACTCTGTCTCTAAAAAAAAAAAGAAAGAAAATGTTCCAAAATTAAATTGTGGTGATGATTGCACAACTTTGTGAATGTACTAAAAACCATTGAATTGTACTCTTTAAATGGCTGAATTATATGATATGTGATTTATCTTTCTTTTATTTTTATTTTATTATTTTTTTAGAGACAGAGTCTCACTTTATCATCCTCAGTAGAGTGCCATGGCATCACAGCTCACAGCAACCTCCAAGTCCTGGGCTTAGGCGATTCTCTTGCCTCAGCCTCCTGAGTAGCTGGGACTACAGGCACCCGCCACAACACCCAGCTATTTTTTTTGTTGCAGTTTGGCCAGAGCCATGTTCGAACTTGCCACCCTCAGTATATGGGGCCGGCGCCCTACCCTCTGAGCCACAGGCACTGCCCAGTGAATTATCTTTTAATAAAGTTTCTTTAAAAAAGAAAATACAGGGCGGCGCCTGTGGCTCAGCGAGTAGGGCGCCAGCCCCACATGCCGAGGGTGGCGGGTTCAAACCCAGCCCCGGCCAAACTGCAACCAAAAAAAAATAGCCGGGCATTGTGGCGGGCGCCTGTAGTCCCAGCTGCTCAGGAGGCTGAGGCAAGAGAATCGCGGAAGCCCAAGAGTTAGAGGTTGCTGTGAGCCGTGTGACGCCACGGCACTCTACCCGAGGGTGGTACAGTGAGACTCTGTCTCTACAAAAAAAAAAAAAAAAAGAAAAGAAAATACAATGAATAAATAACTATGCAGAAATATGAGGGCTAATTATAGCTAACACTTATACGGTGCTTCCTGCAGGCCAGAGGCTATTCTAAGTACTTTGCTTAAATTAACATATTTAAGCCTCACAACAACCCAAATATTACTCTATTTGACAGAGGAAAAAACTGAGGGTTCTTGTCACATGAGAATTGGGATTTGAATCCAGGCTTGTGGCTCCAGCAGCTGAACGTGGAATGTCACACTACTGCATGCTGTCTTTAAGATGTGGCAACTCAGCGCAGGACTAAGAGACTCTCAGATGAGTAGGCAAATAAGAACGGGAGGAGCTTAGAAGAACTACAGAGAAGGGCTGTGAGCCGGGTGTTGAAGGATGTTCTAGCTAAGCTAGGCAGAGAGGGGGGACATTTCCTTCTGATCAATCACCATCTAGTTCTCGAGGCCTGTTCTAGACATCTGGGACCCTCCAGTAGGCAAAATACCCATGTCCTTTACCCTCCTCAAGTGCAACTTCTAGGAAGCAGACTGTAAACACGTGAATAAGAGTAAGAGGTGGTTATAACCTTATTGTATCATATTTTGAAGGTTTCTTAGGAGACAAGGTTTTGCTTTGCGCCATAGGCTATAGTGCAGTGACATTATCATAGTTCACAGCAAACTCAGATTTCTGGGCACAAGTGATCCTCCTGCCTCAGCCTCACAAGTAGCTGGGACTAACAGTACATGCCACCAACATCCAGCTAAGTTTTCTACTTTTGGCAGAAATGAGGTCTCACTCTTTCTCAGGCTACTCTCCAACTCTTGGCCTCAAGTGATCCTTCTGAAATGCTAGGGTTACAGGCATGAACCACTGTGCCCACCCATAGTTTGAGTTTATTTTTTCCTTTTTTTTTTTTTTCGAGTCAGAGTCTCACTTTGTTACCTTTGGTAGAGTGCCATGATGTCATAGCTCACAGCAACCCCAAACTCTTGGGCTCAAACAATTCTCTTGCCTCAACCTCCTGAGTAGTTAGGACTACAGGTTTCTGCCACAATTCCTGGCTATTTTGAGAGACAGGGTCTCACTCTTGCTCAGGCTGGTCTCAAACTCCTGAGCTCAAGCAATCCACCCACCTCAGCCTCCCGGAGTGCTAGGATTACAGGTGTTAACCACCATGACTGGCTTATATTTTAACTTTTTCTTAGAAATTAGTTGTTGTTGCCATTTGGAAATGTGTCCACAAATTCATCCAACATTCTTCCCATTGAGAAGTGAGGTCTCTGACTCCTTCTCTTGAAACTGGCTGGGCTTTTAAGATTGTTACTGAATGATAGTGTACAGCAGAGGTGACTTCCAAGACTAGGTTATAACTTCCACCTTGCTCAGAGGAACCCTGAATTGCCACATAACCAAACTGCCCTGAGTCCGCCACGACGTAAGGAAGCCCAAAGCAGCCAGAACAGAGAAACCACAGAGAGAGGGGAACATTTCCAGCTCCTTCAGCCCCAGTGTTCCTACTCCACTTATGGTCTGACTGCAGCCATTTGACAAATCTTCAGCCAGAACTGCCCTGCCAAGTCCTTTCCAAATTCTTGGCCCACAGAAACAGTGAGAAGAAACGATTTTGTGGTCTGAAGCCACTGAGTTCTGGGGTGGTTTATTACTCTGCAATAGTAATCGGAACAGTTATTTAATTAGTAATAGTAGCTTGAAGACAAAAGGAAAGATCACCATGCTAGATGGAGCTAAGAGAGAAGCTACTCAAAGGAGGGTGACCTCTAAGGAAGCTTTTGTAATTTTCTAGTTGTTAGGGGATGGTGACTTGGGCCAGGGATGTAGCCACCAAGACATATTTCAGTGAACAGACTTCAGGAGCTTCTTAAGTGGGAGGATGAGGGAGACTAGGGTGTCTAAGGCAACCCTAGTTTTTTTTTTTCTAGGAAACCACATAGGTGGTAGGGCCATTTACTAGGACAGAAAACACAAGGAAAGCTGGTTTCAGGAGGAGAATGATGTTATAGACTCCAGCTCCAATATCACGTCTTTTAATGAACATTTCTCTTACACAATGCCAGCCTCTCCAACACTTCTCAGTATACCCACCTTTTCTCTTTTCATTAAAAGGGAAAGGACATTGCATTCAACCCAATTTCCTCAACTTGTTGCAATTTCTGTATTAGCCACCAGAGGACGCCAACGTCCAGGAAATTCAGATAGACTCACCACCTGGTCCTGTTTTACTTTTTTTTTTTAATAAAGGAGCGGGAGGAGGACGCTTTTAGCTTCCTCAAAACCATTCTCATGAGCTATCCTGGCACCAGGATGAATTTCAGGTGTGAAGAAAGATTTGGTTTATTTGATCCTTCAGTGCTAATCAGGAAAAAATACCTCCCTCACTGGCACGATTTTCTATGTGCACCTGAGCCCACCTCCCGAAGCCCAGGGGACTTTCTCTTATTTATTTTGCATATACTTAACACTGCCCCCTTGCGTACTCCACAAGCCCTTATCATCTGTGACCTCTGCCCTTCCTTCTCCACCTGGCTGTGTTTCTTGCCTGTTCCTTCTGCATCCAGCTGGAGAGCAAAGAGGGTAATTCCTTCCCCTAATGGCGTCTGCTTCGTGCCTCCCACCTCTCCCTGGAGTTATATCCAAGGGATAGGAGCCTGGGGTGGGGAGAAGGATCTCAGAGGTTTGCAGACCCCAGCCTGGTGTCTGCTGCCTCAGGTGCTTGGGACC
Organism: Nycticebus coucang; assembly: GCF_027406575.1. Taxonomy (NCBI): domain Eukaryota; kingdom Metazoa; phylum Chordata; class Mammalia; order Primates; family Lorisidae; genus Nycticebus; species Nycticebus coucang. The sequence goes on along the minus strand of NC_069800.1, from coordinate 54,870,590 downwards.
CTATAGTTTTCCTGTTTTCCTGCTACACCTGCCCCAGTGGCAGGCGCCATAGCGCTAACTTCCCAGCTGAATCCCATCAGAAGGCCTATTCCCTGGGCCCTGGGAGAGGGCACCAAACCCACCCACTGTAGCGTTAATGCCCAATGGTAGGAGGTTAGTTGGCAATAGAATCTATTCCTAAAGGTACCAAGACTCTAGGAACTGTAGATTCTCTCTGATCTGGGAAAAAATCATCTTCCAGACTTGCGGGTGTGTAGAATTTGTCTCAGCCCGTTCAGATCTTTGCTACCCACCTGCTTTGCCCATGGCCAGAACTAATTTCTGTCTCCAGATTTTCTGGTTACTTGTGCATCAATTAAAGCCGTTATTTTTATCTTTCTCAGAGCCTGAAAAACTCTTTAGGCTAAGAACCCCTTCTTACACATTCCAGAATTCCTTAGAGCTGGAATACCAACATCTCCCAACTGTGAGTGTGTACGTTACACACATGAGCATGCACACAAGTGTGTGTGCACACACACATCCTGGCTAACTGGTAGACTGTGAGGAGGTTGTTTGTTTACCAATTAGTGGCACTTTTGGGAAACAGCAATTTAGTGAAATTTTCATAAAATTAAACATAAGTAACTGCTGTTTATTCTAATATTTTAATTTTCTCCCCTTTTCAGGGTAGTGGTGTTGGTTAAAAAAAGATTCTTTCGAGGTGGCGCCTGTGGCTCAACAGAGTAGGGCACCGGCCCCATATGCTGGAGGTGGTGGGTTCAAACCCGTCCCCCGCCAAAAACTGCAAAAAAAAAAGATTCTTTCTTGGCTGGGTGCAGTGGCTCATGCCTGTAATCCTAGCACTCTGGAAGACCCAAGCTGGTGGATTTCCTGAGCTCAGGAGTTTGAGACCAGCCTGAGCAAGAGTGAGACCTCATCTCTACTAAACATAGAAAAAATTAGCTGGGCGTGGCGGCTTATGCCTGTAGTCTCAGCTATTTGGGAGGCTGAGGCATGAGGATCGCTTGTTCCCAGGAGTTTGAGGTTGCTGTGAAGTAGGCTGACACCACAGCACTCTAGCTTAGCCAACAGAATGAGATTCTGTTTTCAAAAAACCAAAAATTAGGGTCGTGCTTGTGGCTCAAAGGAGTAGGGCACTGGCCCCATATATCAGAGGTGGTGGGTTCAAACCTGGCCCCAGCCAAAAATTATTTCTTTGTGAAGTCATGGTAAAAATATTTCTTTAATTTTATCTTATCTTAAAGTCTTTACTTGGCAATATAAAAAGCAGACCTTCTTATGTTGGTCACCCAGCCACTTATTTTTAATTTTTATTTATTTATTTTGAGACAGAGTCTCACTTTGTCACCCCTGGAGTGCTGTGGTATCACAGCTCACAGCAACCTCAGACTTTTGGGCTCAAGCAATTCTCTTGCCTCAGCCTCCCAAGTAGCTGGGATTATAGGTGCCCACCACAACACCTGTCTATGTTTAGAGATGGGGGTCTCACTCTAGCTGGGGCTGGTCTTGAACTTGTGAGCTCAGGCAATTTCCCCACCTCAGCCTCCCAGACTGCTAGGATTACAGGCGTGAGCCATTACACCTGGCCGCATTTATTTTGTTTTTAAGGATTTTCACTGGTTTTGAGTAGTTCAATAGGCTAGAAATCATGGTTTCCGGACACCCATCACAGTCCCCAAAGCAGGAGAGACATCAGAAAACATCAAATTGGCCTGGGCACAGTGGCTCATGCCTGTAATCCTAGTACTGTAGGCGTGTGGATCACTTGAGCCCAGGAGTTTGAGGTTGCTGTGAGCTATAACACTACAGCACTTTACCCAGGGTGACTGAGTGAGACTGTCACAAAAACACAACAAAACACCAAACTGTCATGCGATGCAGCAATTCCAGGCCTACGTATAGACTACATACAAGGAAAACTGTAAACAAAACATATACACAAAATCTCACAAATAAAGATTCATGGCAGCCTTATTTGTGATAGTCAAACAGTGGCAACAGCCTAAGTATCCATGGATGGATGAATGGATAAACCAAGCGGGGTCTACCCATGCAACAGGATATTATTTGGCCATAAAAAGGAATAGAGTAGTTCGGTGCCTGTGGCTCAAAGGGGCAGGGCGCTGGCCCCATATGTCAGAGGTGGCAGGTTCAAACCCAGCCCTGGCCAAACTGCAAAAAAAAAAAAAAAAAAACGGAATAGAGTACTGACATGGATCACAATATAGGTAAATCTTGCAACCGTTATGCTAAGTGAAGGAAGCCAGGCACGAAAGGCCACATGTCGGATGGAGCACCCAGAGCAGATTAATCTACACAAACAAAAAGCAGGTGATGGTTTGTTAGAGGTGGGGGGTAGGGAGAGAATTGGGAGCAATTGCTCACGGGTACAAGCATCCTTCCAGGGTGGTGAAAATGTTCTAAAATTCAGGTACAAGCGTCCTTCCGGGGTGGTGAAAATGTTCTAAAATTCATTGCGGTGATGGGTACACAACTCTGTGAACTGGCTGGGAACCATTGAATTGTACACATTTAAAGGGTGAATTTTAACATATGTGTGTTATATATATCTCGACAAGCAGCCAAACCATTGAATTGTGGCGAATGGGTTCCAAACTGTCCGACTAAGTTACTTCATTTTTCCTAGTCATCACACTGCCAAGCTGGCCTCATTCTCCAGCTTCCTTTGGTGACTGTAATCCTGACCGGCGCCGTTGATCTGCAGGCACATGAAGCCCCTGGTGGTTTTGCAACACGGTGGCCTCTGACCTACTGGCTTGTGTGTTCCTAGGAAGCGTCGCTCAGCTGGCAGGAGGTTCCCCTCTTTGGAAACACTCTGGGGCTTCTCCTGGACCTTGAGCTTCTCCGGGTGAAGTCAGTGTGCTCTTTCCCGTGTTGTCCCCAGTACTGCACATTCCAGGCATCCATTCATTCATTTGTTCATTCTCTGCAAGAAATATTTATCAAGCACCTACTGTGCGCTAGGGACTTGCCCTGTATGCTGGAGACACTGCAGTCAAGAAAGCAAACTGTTCTCATGGGACTTCACACTAGTCTTGCAGTGGGTCCCAACTGGGGGCTGTTTTGCCCACCAACGGACTGTGACAATGTCTGGAGATATTTTTGGCTGTCTTGGCTGGGGGGTGGTAGTGCTGTGAGCATTGGGGATGCTGCTGAAGATCCTCTAACCCACAGGACAGCCCCCACAACAAAGGATTGTTACATTCCAGAGATACCCATGGTGCCAAGAGGGGAAAGCCTGCAGGGCACTATTGCTGAGGGATTTATTTGAATAGAAGCTATAGCCTTGGGCAAAACTGTGTAAAGAGGCTTTGCCCCAGGTAGGGCTTTGTCCTCAACTTCTTTTTCTCCATTTCTTGAGGTTGAGGGTTTGTGTTAAAGTACAGTGCTGTTACCCCAAAGCTTTGCACAACCCTTTCCCCCCTTGCCTTTTTCTCTTGGTAGAGGCTGGTGAGCTAAAGGCTGTACCTTCTCAGAAGTACCTGAAGCTGGCAATGGCCATCGAGTCTGGCCAGTGGACTGGAGGCTGAGTTGCTTGGGTGAGCCTCGCTGGAAAGCCTCTAGAGCAGCGTTTTTCAACCTATGGGTCACGACTCACAGGAACCGTATTAAAGGGTCGCGGCATTAGGAAGGTTGAGAATGACTGCTCTAGTTCATATTAACCTGAGTGCCTCTTGGACTTTCAGCCCTTAGAGCTTTGCATTCTCTGTCTACAGTGGTTTGGAATCAACACATCACTCAAGTTGGTCTAATGAGACTCAAACCCGGTAGGAATAATTGGGAAGAAGGAGAGGCTATGGTTGTTTTATGCTTGAAGAATTAGTCTGGAGCTGCCAAAGCCCATCAATTATCCAGGAGCTGCCTGTGAGTGAAGTTAACCCAGAGGAAAATAGAACCAGAAGATAGAAAGAGTGAGTCCTAATGATACTTAGCTCCTGGATCCAGCCATTCCTGAAGCTGTAATGGCCCCAGATTTTTTTCAAGTCTATTAACCAACAAAGTCCTTTTCTGGTTTATATCGGTTTATGTTAATAAAAGGCCACGTGTTGGATGGAACACCCAGAGCAGATTAACTGATTGCTTAGTTAAAGAGACGTGTGTCAGGTACTGTTTTATGTACTAGGAACTACTCCAATGAGTAGATTCTCATCTCTTACTTACAGGCAGAGAGATAACAAGACAGTAAGTTAAATGTGCAGCTTGTCAGGTGGTGATAATTGCTACAGAGAAAAATAAAGCAGGGAAAGGGGTAGGCAGTATTGGGGGATGCTGAGTAGGATATTAAGTAGGATGGCAAGGAAAACCTAAGAAGCAATAGAAAATAGAAAAACTGGCCAGGTGTTGTGGCAGGTGCCTATAGTCCCAGCTACTCGGGAGGCTGAGACAAAAGGATCGCTGGAACCCAAGAGTATGAGGATGCTGTGAGCTATGACACTACCACACTCTACCCAGAATGACAGAGTGAGACTCTGCCTCAAAAAAAAAAAAAAAAAAGTGACTAGAATTAAAAATAGAAATAAATTGGATTTCATCAGAATTAAAAACGTTTGTGTTGCAAAGGATACCATCAAGAAAGTGCAAAGACGGGCGGCGCCTGTGGCTCAGTGAGTAGGGCGCCAGCCCCATATGCCGAGGGTGGCGGGTTCAAACCCAGCCCCGGCCAAACTGCAACCAAAAAATAGCCGGGCGTTGTGGCGGGCGCCTGTAGTCCCAGCTGCTCGGGAGGCTGAGGCAAGAGAATCGCGTAAGCCCAAGAGTTAAGAGGTTGCTGTGAGCCGTGTGACGCCACGGCACTCTACCCGAGGGCGGTACAGTGAGACTCTGTCTCTACAAAAAAAAAAAAAAAAAAAAACAGGATGGATTGATGAATGGATAGAGGATAGACATGTGATTAAATATACATAATAAAATGTTTAGAAAAAAAAAGAAAGTGCAAAGACAAGCTATAGAATGAGAGAAAATATTTGCAAATCATATACACGATAGGGCACTTATATCCAGAATATATATAGAACACTTACAATTCAACAACAAAAAGATAAATAAATCAATTGAAGTGGACAAAGAATAGACATTTCTTTAAAGAAGATATACCAATGGCCAATGAACACATTAAAAAATGGTTAAAATCATTAGTCATTGGGGAAATGCAAATTAAAACCACAATTAGATATTGCTTCACACTCACTGGTGTGGCAGATAACAAGTGCTGGTGGGAATGTAAGAAGGTATAGCCACTTTGGAAAACAGTTTGGCAATTCCTCAAAATATCAAACAAATCGTCATTTAACCTAGGACTCCTAGGGACAGACCCACGAGACATGAAACTTCTACATAGAAACTTGTTCAAGGAGGGTCTTAGCAACATTATTCATAATAGCCAAAAATTGGAAACAACACAAATGTCTATCAATTGACACTTGGCTAAATAAAATGTTTATCAGTATAATGGAATATTCTTTGGATGTAAAATTGTATAAAGTATTGATGTATATTTAACAGGGATAAAGCTTGAAGACATCATGTTAACTGAAAGAAGCTAGCTACAAAAAACATATTGTGTGATTCTATGTATAAGAAATACATGGTGCATCTTACAAGGATACCTGCGAAATTTACTAAATGTAGAATATAAATGTCTTAACACAATAACTAAGAGGGTTCCGTGAAGGCTATGTTAACCAGTCTGATGAAAATATTTCAGATTGTATATAAAACCAGCACATTGTACCCCATGATTGCATTAATGTACACAGCTATGATTTAATTAAAAAAAAAAAATACACAGGGGGCGGCACCTGTGGCTCAGTGGGTAGGGCTCTGGCCCCATATACCGAGGGTGGTGGGTTCAAACTCAGCCCTGGCCAAACTACAACAAAAAATAGCCGGGCATTGTGGTAGGCGCCTGTAGTCCCAGCTACTCAGGAGGCTGAGGCAAGAGAATGGCTTAGGCCTAGGAGTTGGAGGTTGCTGTGAGCTGTGTGACATCATGGCACTCTGTTGAGGGGGATAAAGTGAGACTCTGTCTCTAAAAAAAACACAAGAAAGAAAGAAAGAAATACACAGGATAGGTGAATGCATAGATACAGAAAGTAGATTTGTGGTTACCCAGGGTGGGGGATGATGGTGGCAAAAGAGGAATGGGGAATGATAGATATGGGGATTCTTTTGGGGATGATGAAAGTATTCCAAAATTAGGTTGTGGTGATGGCCACACAACTCTGTGAGACACCATTGAATTGCACATTTAAAAAGTATAAATTGATTGGTTACGGTGGCTCACACCTGTAATCCTAATGCTTTGGGAGCCCAAGGTAGGAGGGTTGCTTGAGCCCAGGAGTTTGAGACTATCCTCAGCAATCGAGAGACTTTACAAAGAAAAAAAATTAGGCAGGCGTGGTGGCACATGCCTGTAGTGCCAACTATTTGGGAAGCTGAGGAAGGAGGACCCCCCTGAGCCCAGGAGTTTGAGGCTGCAGTGAACTATGATGGTGCCGCTGCATTCTTACTCGAGTGACAGAATGAGACATTGCCTCAAAAAAAAAAAAAACAAAAAACGGATGAATTATATGGTATGCAAATTAGATGTTAAAAATAAATTATGAAATGAGGTAAGTAGATAAAAAGGCCAAAAATACGAGGGAGTAGTTATGATAGAAACCACCTGTCAATTGAACTTAAAAGCAAGTTTATTAAAAAGAACATTTTAAAAAAGTAATTGTGGGGAAGGATTTATTGCTGAGTTTAAATTCTTTTTTTTTATTTTATTATGGAAAAATGTTAAATATACACCAAAGTGAAGGGAAATGTGTAGCAAACTCCCATGTCTCCGCACCCTGTTCAACAATTATCAATTCACGGCCCATCTGGTTTTAGCTACACTCCCACCCACTCCCTGATGCCGAATTTTTGAAGCAAATTCCAGAATCATGTTTCATTATTGCGGAAATATCATGAGGATAATGTCCACCATGTCCCACGTCTTCCTCATGAAGACCTTCCGGTAGACTTTCTTTTTAATCTTCATATTGGGAAAAGATAGGTTTTCATCCCCTGAGCAATGGGTTTGATTTCTTTGCTTGAATACAGTTGGCATTTTATTCATGATTCCCTTTCTGCTATTGTCACTATGATGCTCAGGGACGAGTTGGCAGCCAGACACCTCAAAGGTCCTTAGAGTAGGCAGTTTGTGAACCAGCTGAACTCCTGGCCTTATTTTACTTTCTTACTTGTAACAGAGATTAATACTGGCCTACCCATTCCCCATTCTCCCTTCTTTCCTATTTACCAAGCCCTGATTTTATTTAGTGTGGCACTGTGCACAGCTAAAAGATTGCACTTCTTAGCCTTCTTTGTAGCTAAAACTAAATTCTGGTCAATGATATGTAAGTTGAAATTTTCAATTTGAACTTCCAAAATGCTCTGTAAAGAAAGATGGGATTACAGAGTTTTCTACCCTGAAATGTGGCTGCAATAGCTGGAGCTCCTGCAGTCATCTTGTAGCATGAGGTAGTCTTGAGGATGGAAGCCACATTCTAAGGACAGTAAAGCAGAATGCTAGAAGGAGCTTCTATCCTCAATTTTGTGGAGCTACCATACCAGCCCTGTACTTCCTCTTTCCAGATTGCATTAATCCCAGAGAAAAATAAACATCATGATGTTTAAGCTGCTGTTATTTCTGGTCTCTCTTACCAGCAGTTGAACACAATACCCATCAGATACACTCCTATTTTTCCTTCTCCTTGATTTCCCTTGTGTATTGATTTCAATGTGTATATCTATATTTATAAACCATTTAAAATCCTTTCTAGAATTAGAGTCAAATAATTTATTGAAGCAGCATTATACAATCGAGTGCATGGATTCTCATTTCAAAGAGCAACAACAGAAAAAAACATTTGCAGACAAAAAGTTAAACTGTGTCTTGTGATTTGCAAAAGTGTAGTTCGAATCAGGAAGGAAATCCATTGCTTATTACCAGAAAGATGGGCACCACATGGAAATTCAATTTCCAACAGAGCCAGTTTTTAACATTTGAAAAGCTGAACAAAAATAGACCATATGTCACACCATGGAGAAAGGGGTAGGCCAGCCGTAGTGTGTTAAAACAAAGGAATATCGGATTGCCACTATGAGTGACAAATAAGACCACAATGTAGAAATAAGGGTGGGGGCTTTGCAGATAACAGGCAGGGAAAGAGACAGGACTTGGCCTGGTAACCATGTCTGCTTCGTTACCACTGTACAAAATTATGTCTCTGGTCTCCTTAGATCAGAAGAGGTCACATAGTTATCAATGACTGTTGATGGGGGGGTGGGGGGAGTGAGATTCTTATTTCATAGGGCTGTTAGTAATTTAGTGTTTCCATTTAATGTGGGCGTACTGAAGAGGTGACAGACATTCCCAGAGGTGATATTAAAAACATGTAGCATGGAGGAGGCTTTAGTCATAGACAGGCTACAGGAGGCCCTGGTGGGCCTGGAGTTAACCCTTTAGGTGCTTAATTGTAGGATAAGCTGGAGATATCCAGGAGAAGGGTCGGGTGCATCTGGAGAGCCAGGGAGCACGTGAGACATTCAGAATGGTGCTACGTGTATTTATCAATGATTACGGAAGTGCTTCAGTATCAAAACACCATGTGTGGCTACACCGATACCAAGTGACTATCAGCCCTGATTATATGTAAGTTTAAACATTTTTTTCTTAAGTACAAATTTTTTTTTTTTTGTAGAGACAGAGTCTCACTTTATGGCCTTCGGTAGAGTGCCGTGGCCTCACACAGCTCACAGCAACCTCCAACTCCTGGGCTTAAGCGATTCTCTTGCCTCAGCCTCCCGAGTAGCTGGGACTACAGGCGCCCGCCACAACGCCCGGCTATTTCTTAAGTAAAAATTTTAAAAGTAAAAACAGATTTAAATGAGCAGGTGGAAGATGAATCATAAAATATTAATAATAATGACTTCCTTTTTTTGGAGCACTGATATTATGCTAAGCACTTTATAATTTACCATCTCAGTTAACTCTTTCAACAGCAGCCTTTCAAAGTGGTCTTCTGGTTACAAGTGACTGAAACCCAATTCAAATTGGCTTGAGCAAAGAAGGGAACTTACTAACACAGGAGAGCCTCTGTAAGTTGACCACCCAAGGGACTGTAACAAACCGGTCAACATACAAGGTGGTCAGCACGAGGAGCTGGGCCTACTGTACTGACACATACATGTGGTGCATGTCTGGTGTATGAAAATGAGGTCCGAGGTGGTCAGTGTAGGGACATGCTCAGCTATGGAGGCACTACTGTGTATGTAACTGCAAACTCTGGTGGGCTTCTGGGATGGCTGAATCCAGGAGCTCCAGGAGGTCATCAGAGCCCAGTTTTCCTCTTCCTCTCTCACTGCTGTTTTCCCAGGCATTGGTTTCGCTCACAGGTAGATTCTCTTTCCACAGGGCGGCTCTGGAGGTTTAAGGCTTACATTATCCTTCTAACGGCATCAGCAGAAAGACAGCTTTTTATTTCTAATCATTTCAGTGAGAGGTCAGGATGAAATCTGACTTGGGTTCCATGATCATCCCTGAACTACCTGCTGTGAGTGGGTCTGGGGTGCTACCGGGTGCTCTGATTGGCCAGGTCTGGGCTGCTTGTCCATGTCTGGACCTGGGATGGGGCAACACTTCCTGAGCACAGAGGGGGGCTGGGGAAGTGGCAGGGAGGGTGCCACTGAGTTGCTAGAAAAAGAGGACTGCTGGAGGCACCTGTAGCTCAGTGGGCAGGGTGCCGGCCCCATATACCAAGGGTGGCAGGTTCAAACCTGGCCCCCGGCCAAACTGCAACAAAAAAATAGCTGGGCTCTGTGGCGGGCGCCTGTAGTCCCAGCTACTCAGGAGGCTGAGGCAAGAGAGTCGCCTGAGCCCAGGAGTTGGAGGTTGCTGTGAGCTGTGATGCTACAGCACTCTACCCAGGGCAACAAAGTGAGACTCTGTCTCAAAAAAAAAAGAAACAGAGGACGGCTGGGCAGGAAGATATCAGATGTCTGCTACGAGCCCCCATTTCATCAGCAAAAAAACTGAGGTTCCTGCATGTGTAGTTGTTTGTGCATCTTCAAGGAGAACGGCCTGGCCAATCACTGTGAGCAAGTGGGTGATGAGCGGAAGGTGAAATCAGTAACTGGGGTTGGCGTGGGGTCCTGATCGCACAGAGCCTCGTGGGCCACAGTAAGGACTTGGGCTTTTGCTCTGAGTGGGAGGGAGGGTTCAGGCAGAGACATGGAATGATTTGATGTAGATTTAAAAAAGGACTGCTCAAGGGCGGTGCTTGTGGCTCAAGCAGCTAAGGCGCCAGCCACATACACCTGAGCTGGCGGGTTCAAATCCAGCCCAGGCCCACCAAACAACAATGATGGCTGCAACCAAAAAAAAAAATAGCCAGGCGTGTGGCGGGCGCCTGTAGTCCTACTACTTTGGAGGTAGAGGCAGGAGACTTGCTTGAGCCCAGGAGTTAGAGGTTGCTGTGAGCTGTGATGCCACAACACTCTACCCAGGGCGACAGCTTGAGGCTGTGTCTCAAAAAAAAAAAAAAGACCACTCAAGGCCAGGTGTGGTGGTTCACATCTATAATCTGAGCACTCTGGCAGGCGGAGGTGGTGAATTGCCTGAGCACAGGAGTTTGAGATCAGCCTGAGCAAGGTGAGACCCCAACTCTACTAAAAATAGAAAAACTAGCTGGGCTTTGTAGCAGGCACCTGTAGTCTCAGCTACTTGGGAGGCTGAGACAAGAGGATTGCTTGAGCCCAGGAGTCTGAGGTTGTTGTGAGCTATGATGACACCATGGCACACTACCCAGGGTGAGAGAGTGATACTCTGTCTCAAAAATAAATAAATAAAACAAGGACTGCTCGGGCTGCTTTATTGTTCAAATGTAAAATGATCTTTCATATTTATTCATATTCATATTTATTCAAATATGAAATGGACACAGGGCCCGGACACGGCCAATCAGCCTATTCCATCTCCCTGGCCAGGGATGGGGATGTGATCCACCCTGTCCCAGCTACAGCCAGTCCAAGCACTTCTGCTGAAACTATTGGGAGAAAAGAAACTCTTTCTACTGGTGTTGCTAAGCTATCTTGCCACCAGGAGCCACCACTTAGTAAGAGTCTAGATTACAGACACCTTTTGAGCAAAGACATTCTGTTACCTTTTCTGTCCCCCTAAGAGCATTTAGCCCATTGTGGGGCTATTTGGGTGTGCTCCCTAACCATGCTCAGCAGCTTGCTTGAGGATGTGATTTCCAACAAGAAAATGTTAAAAATCCAGGACGACTGGGAACAGCCTGCCTCCCAGGCAAGATTACAAGTCCACGAGTCACTCTCAACAGTCCCCCACCCCGCAGACCCCTGGCTGGCAATTAACCAGGAAGTAAAAGGAGGGAAAACAAGAAAAGCTCTAATCCCTCTCTGGTTCCAAGGAGCAGTTTGCTTGATAAGATAAGCACTTGGCCACCTCCTGCCATCTTTTATGTTGCATTGGGTTTCATTTGTGTCATCTAAAGGGCTGATCCCAGAGCCAGAACCGTCTCCAGAGAACTCTGGTTGGCTTTTATCCTGCCCACCTGAGGCTCGGTGGATGAGAAAAACAGTTTTCCAGCCTCAGTCTTAACAGCAGTCTTGGGCTGGAGCCTGCTGGGGAAAGGGCTTCCTGACCAGGATAAGATTACAGGATCTGTCACCCGCATCTGCCACTAGACCTCCCCAAAATGTGTGTCTTTGTGTGGTGGGAGAGGGGGAAGGGCCCTAAGTGACTGGCTCTAGTCCCTTGGGCTGAAAGAGCATAGGAGGTGATTCTGCCATATTAGTACCAACCACCTAATCCTGCTGCTCCTGGTTCCTATGTCTGCACAGCTAACCCCCAGGTGTCTCCCTGTGCCCCCTCTTCCAGGAGCCTGAACTCGGACCCTTCTGAGTCTGCTCTCTGCACCAGCCGGGCACATTCCGAACACCCCACCTTTGCCTTTGCTCTGTCCTCTGCCCTTCCTGCCCATCCTCCCAGCCTTGCTGAGTAACAGTCTATTCATTCAGCTCACCTGTCACCTCGTGATACCTGCCTTCCAAACCCTCCCCACCTTCTTCCTCTGCGAACACATCAGACTACTTTCTTGTGCTTTGTTCAAACTCCATATAAAAGACTTCTCCAATTTTGCTATTTGAAACACCCTTTTGAAACCTTACATTTTTAGCTGCAGACCTACCCAGAGCCTACCTACCCCAACCCTGCTTCCAAGCCACTTACTGCCCTGACCTTGGCCTCTTAGAAGCTCAGGATGCCATTCTTCCATGCTCTTGGTTGTGGAAAGGAGACCGTGGCACCAGCTTGTGGTCATGCCACGCTTTTCCCTCTTACGGACTGCCCCAACAGCTCAGCCCCTGCGTGCCAGCCACCCAGCCTTCTCCCACCCTCCCTGCCCTCCTCTGCACCACCAGCCTCCTTTCTCTGTCTGCAATGCCCAGCCCTCTCAGCTCCAAGACTTTCTCACACACTGTTCCCTCTGGTAGGGTCTCTCTTCCCCTGTTCTTCAGCCACTGCCCACTCAGCTTTCGGGTTGCAGCTGGAATGTCCCTTTCTCAGGAAGCTGTCTTCCCTGACCCCTGTCTAAATTAAGTCCCCTGAGCACATGCTGCTGGTGAGTGTAGCATTCGTCACTGTCTCCACTTCCTAACGAGAATATGTTCTTTCACCTTTCTTTAGATCTCTCCCATTTTCTGGGAACGTGGCTCAGGCCTGTGTCCTCCCCAAAGCTGAAGCAGGGATACTAGCCCTGGTTGAGCTCCCATCAGTGGTCAGCTTTTAGATCGTGCCCAAGTCACACAGCCTGTCCTGTTAGGAAGCTGCCTCAAGAGAGGCTCCTGGTTTCTTTGGGTTAATTATAAGTGACATGGGGTGAGGGTCCTTCCTCTTTTATATCTGTGTCTCCCAAAGCCCCTAACACAACTCTGGTCATAACACAAGTACATCACCTCCCCCATGACACACACACACACCCCTCTCTCCTTCTCTGTGGTCTGGTGGGATAAGGTTAGGGGGTTGATAAAAACAGCTGTGGTATAGCTTCTCTGTAATTGAAAGAAATTTTGTAAAGTCTTGAGTTCAAATACCAATTCAGCTATTTAAGATGTGGGTGATCTGGAGAAACATGAATCCTATGTACTCAATTTTGATATGAGGACAATTAATGACAATTAAGGTCATGGGGGGCGGAAGGAAAAGCAGAGAGAGGGAAGGAGGGAGAGGGCGGGGCCTTGGTGTGTGCCACACCTTCTGGGGGCAAGACATGATTGCAAGAGGGACTTTACCTAACAAATGCAATCAGTGTAACCTGGCTTATTGTACCCTCAATGAATCCTCAACAATAAAAAAAAAAAAAGATGTGGGTGATCTTGGGTAAACATCTTTTTTTTTTTGAGACAGAGTCTTAAGCCCTGGGTAGAGTACCGTAGCATCATAGCTCACAGCAACCTCCAACTCTTGGGCTCAACTGATCCTTTTACCTCAGTTTTTTCTATTTTTAGTAGAGACGAGGTGTTGCTTTTGCTCAGGCTGGTTTCGAACTCATGAGCTCAAGCAATCTACCCACCTCAGCCTCCCAGAGTGTTGAGTAAACATCTTAACTCCAGATCCCTCATTTATAACACAGAGACCCCAAAAGCCTAGTCATGGAGTCCATATAATAATAAAGTGACTAGATACTTAACATTTATCAGGTGAAGATACATGTAGAATGATCTCATGGCATAAAATAAAACTCGGTGTTTTTGTGTGCACATGCCTGCGTGTCTGAGAAAACCTGGGAAAAGTGTGACAGGACTTGTTCCAAACTGATAAAGGGTTACCTCTGGGGTGGAAGGAAGAGGGTAAGATGGGAAGGTTGGTAAAATATTTTCCTCTCGTGTCATGCTTTTATACTTTCTTTAAAAATTTTTTAATGATACTATATTCATATTTTTACTAATTATAGTATATTAGATTAGCCATACAGCAATTACACTTTCCTCTTCCCTTTTCCTGGAATGAATGTACCTCCCTACCTCTGGTCTCTGGCCTTGGCCATGGACTTGCTTTGGGCAGTGAGTTCTCAGCAAATGTGCTAAAGACCAAGGCTTGAGATATACTGGTGGACCTGGGCTTGTTCCCTTTGTACCCCCAGATTTTCACCATGCTGAGAACATGCCCTGGGTAGCCCATAAGTCCTGGAGAATGAGTGATCCATGGGGCAGATCTGAACTGAACCCAGCGGCCCAGCAGAGATTATGAGACCAGCAGCATCTCCCAGAAAACTCACAGACGTACGAGCTGAAAGTAAATGAGTGTTTGTTACATAGCCAAAGCTGACAGATACATGTTGTTAGTTTTAAAAGGGAAAAAAATGAACCGGAAAAAAAAAATCAGGAGACAGAGGGTAAGCAAATCACTATTCAATAGAAGCTGGTTCCTCTTCCATTCCCTCACCCTCCTGGGACCAGGCTCAGGAGCCTCAAGAAACATCCCCAGGCTGTCTTTCCTCATGGCACTATGCACCCACTGCTTATCTTGTTCTACCTTATAAACTATTTCGTTGCTCCTAAGCCTGTCTTGCCAACTCAATGATGACAGTCCTTACTTTCAAGGAGCTTACAATCCAGCTGTATAGACACAGCCGATATATGGGAATTGCTTTACACTCATATTCCGCTGACACATGGATAAGTCTATGTGCTTAACAAAAAACCCAAACCATGATTTGATGAGTATGGATGATTCTGCCCACTGGTGTTGATTCAATGAAGTTAAGACCAGGAGAAGTACAATTGAGAGGGGCCCTGAATCTGCTCTCTCACGCCCTGTTCCTTCAGCCCTTCACAGCCTGAGTATTTTGGTGACATGGACCCGACTCTAATGTTGGAAGGTATCTATTTTGTGTCCACTGTGGTTACCAAGTACAATGCTAAATGGAGACTGTTATTACCCATATATTATAGTGGAGAAAATGGAAATCTAGAAGGGACAAGTAAATTATCCACAATCATACAGCGTGTAGGAGGATGAGCCAGGATTGAGGGTTAGGTCTGTGTGGATCCAAAGCTGAGTTTTCGTGGCAGACTTGCTTCTGCAATAAGGAGCTTCCTTGAACTCTTGGTGAAGGGTTTTTGGATGAAAGAATAGCAGTAAATATGATTTTTTTGTGGTTGGTTGTTACGCAGCAAAAGCTGACTGCTACATCTGAGAGGAGGGTATAAGGGTAGCCCCATCTGTGGTCAACGACTATAGATAGGCTTGGGACTCTTTGAACTCCTGGAACTAAAAAAGGCTCCAGCTGACTTCACAGAAGTGATCCTGGGTTCAAGTGATCTTTCTGCCTCAATCTCCTAAGCGACTGGGATTACAAGTGCCCACCATGATGCCTGGCTACTTTTTCTATTTTTAGTAGAGATGGGGTCTCACTCTTGCTCAGGTTGGTCTCGAACTCCTGAATTCAAGGGATCCACCTGCCTTGGCCTCCCATAGTGCTAGGTGCCATCATGCCCAGCCTGAACTTTAAATTTTGAAAAGAAAAGTTTAAAAAAAGTCAAGGTTTTCATGTTTGGGTGGTCTAGCATTCCTGCAGGCAGGAGTGGGCTGGAGCTAATAGTAGGTAGTCTCCTAGAAGGGGTTGGGGCTCTGTAGTTTGCCGTAGTCTCCACTACTCCCTCTTGCCTCTCTGGCCCTGAGTCGCAGTGTCTGCTGCCATTTATCATTTTGTTCCCTGGTGATATTTTTAGACTAGAGCTAAGAGAAAACAGAAACACTCCTTATATTCATGTCTCTATCAAGAGTGCCGAGCTCACTGCACAACAGTATGAATGTACATAACACTACTGAATGATACATTTAAAAGTGGTTAAGATGGTACCTTTAAGCTTACGGGTATTTTACCACACTGATTTTTCTTTCTTTTTTTTTTTTTTTTGGCCGGGGCTGGGTTTGAACCCACCACCTCCGGCATATGGGACCGGCGCCCTACTCCTTGAGCCACAGGTGCCGCCCAACCACACTGATTTTTCAAAAGTGGCAGGCTCTACACATGTGGGTAGATGGAAAGATGGCAACCTTCCGGTATCAACAAAAGTTCTAGAATGGATTCTCATCAGCTCAGTGTGGCTCACGTGCCTATTCCATGGCCAGTGGAGATGAAATAGCTGATCCGCTTCTCTTCCTGTGTGGCTTCTCAAGTTTGTAACTCTGGAGCTGGTGCTTTCAAGGTCTCTCCTGCCTTTATGATCCCTGAGCTGCTGCTAACGTGCTAGGTGGCTGTGGACAAACCACCTCCTCTCTCTGGGCCTTGATTTCCCCACCTGGTACACGGATTGTCCCGGAGGCCGTTGAGCTCTCAGAGCCCCCTGCTCACTTTCTCCTTGAGCAATTCCTCTGTTCACTGTCTCCAAGGACAGATGAAGCAGGCTCCAAGTTGGGCTGGGGAGCAAGACATCTTCCTTCCTCGTGGGGGCTGTGTGGGCTGTAGTGGGAGGTCCTCTTTTCTTTCTTCCTTACTTTCCTTTTTAAAAATTTCAACTAGAAAGTTATTTTAAACCCTAAGTGGGGAGCTGCTAAAAGGCACACGCTGCAGATCTCACGTGCACGTACAACCTCTTTCAGAGAAAGAGAGCATATCTTGATTTTTGCTGTTTCTTCTCCTCCCCACTGCAGTGAGGGGCAACTCATTCCATTCACCCTTTCCGAGGCTGAGTTCTGAGTCTCCAAACATGGGAAAACTTGTCTTCTGGCCTTTGGAGGCCTCTGGGGCTGCAGTCCCTAAGCTGGCCCCTCTCACACTTGCACCTGCCTGTGGGACGTCTTGTTAATACAGATTCTGGCTCAGCAGGTCTGCCTGGGGCTGCGGTCCTGGGCATTTCTAATTGTTTCCCTGGGCCTGGCCTCTGACCAGCAAGGCCCAGCAGCTGAAAATTCATGGAAAATCGCCTGGAAATCACTCTCCTGCTCCTTCTGATTTTGATTTTTCCCTGCTTCCCTATTTTAAATAACATTTTCTTTAAAACATAGGATACGGGTGGTGCCTGTGGCTCAAGGAGTAGGGCACCAGTCCCATATGCCGGAGGTGGCGGGTTCAAACCTAGCCCCAGCCAAAAACCAACCAAACAAACAAAAAACATAGGATACTGCTGGGCGTGGTGGCTCATGCCTGTAATCCTAACACTTTGAGGCTTGAGCACAGGAGTTTGTTCGAGGTTTGCCAGAGCAAGAGTGAGACCCTGTCTCCACAAAAAATAAAAATCCCACCTGGGTGTCATGGGGCACACCTGTAGTCCCAGCTACTCGGTAGGCTGAGGCAGCAAAATCTCTGCAGCCCAGGAGTCTGAAGTTGCTGTAAGCTGTGATGATGCCACTGCACTCTGCTCAGGGCACAGAGTGAGACCTTACCTCAACAATAATGACATTGGATACATGTTTTAAAGAAAGTTGGGGAAAAAAGGTTAACACTCAAAACACACTCAGCTACACTGAGAAGCTGGTCACTCCTTGTCCTAGCTCCCAGGCTTCTCAGTGGCCAGAAAGTTATCACTTTTTCTGTGCCTTCCTCCGGAGTGTTTGTACAGAATGATAATAGTAATAATTATTATCTAGCCTTTCCTTAATGATCATTTTGCTATTCCATATTGATCATTTCTTTTTTTCTTTTTTTTTTGAGATGGAATCTCACTATGTCGCCCTCAGTAGAGTGCACAGCTCACAGCAACCTCAAACTCTTGGGCTTAAGCAATTCTCTTGCCTCAGCCTCCCAAGTAGCTGGGACTACAGGCGCCCGCCACAACACCCGGTTATTTTTTTCTTGCAGTTGTCATTGCTGTTTAACTGGCCCAGGCTGGGCTCGAAGCTGTCAGCCTTGGTGCATGTGGCCAGCCACATAACCACTGCACTATGGGCGCTGAGCCCGTATTGATCATTTCATATGTCCTAGACACCAAGCAATGCCCCTTGTGTAGATAACATTATTTAATTTTCCCAAAAAGTTCAATTTTAAAGTAGAGGAAACTGAAGCACAGAGAGGTTGAGTACTTGGATCTTCACGGCACAGCAAGGGAGAGCCATAACTGGGATACGAAGCTCCAGGGTCCTTGTCCTCTCTCGTCTTTCAACACTGCCATAGACGCAGTCCCGGCCCAATCTTTCTGTTCTGGTTCCAGCTAGGACAGCGTATAATTTTCTGAACTTGGCTTTTCCCCCCTTCAATAATTTATCTTGAAGAAGGCTCAATTACAGAACATGGAGAGCTGCCTTCTTTTGAACAGCTGCATAGGATTTCTTTGCAAGCATGGCTTTATTTCTTTAATCAGGGACCTGTATGGGGGTGTGTAGAGGACGCAAGGGGTCACCCTAGTTCTTTCACTCCACATGGCTGTAATGTGTAGCTTTGCATACACCCCATTTCACATGGGTGCCAGGATGTCTGCAGGATGAACCACTAAACCTGGAATTACCAGTCAAAGGCTGTTTTCCTTTAAAGTTTGGTAGTTGATGTCCATTGTTTTCCAAAGGGGCTCTGGGAACGATCTACGAGGGCACCTGTTTCCTCAGAGCCTCACCAACACTGTTTTATATATTTTTGGCTTTTTCTGCTGCAGATTTGAACCTTCTTGCAGGAAGCAGAGTTAGGCAAGACCGGCTCTCCCCGCCTGATTGTCAGAAAAATCGCCTGAGGTGTGCGGCTTGTCTGTGGCCGGCCACTCTGTTCCCTTGGTCAGGTCAACCTGCTCCTCTGAAGAGCAGTTTTTGCCATCAGGGATTTAATGGCTTAAAAATAAAGGGGATCCAATTGCACACCAGAGCCCTGGCCTGCCAGGAGCTCCAGGCCCTTCCCCCAGGCCCCAGGGACCACAGCAAAAAGACTGGAAGAAGCCACAAAGAACAGTGATGTTTGGCTTCTCAGAATCCTGAAAGGCAAAGGGCCCAACATAAAGGAGATAAGAAGGTGAAGATCAGGGTTCAGCTGGGCTCTGCCCCCAATCTTTGGTCTGAAATTATCCCCCCATATTTTACAACAGCTATGAAGTGCACAGACTCAGGAGTACCATGACCTGGGTTTGAATTCTGCTTCCTCCACTCGGGAGCTATGTGACCTTAGGTTAGTGATCTCACCTCTCTGAACCCCGGTTTTCCCATCTGCAAGGTTGATGTAATGATAGACCTCCTTGCTGGTGTGCTTGTGAAGATCAACCATCTTACTGTACATAAAGTTTTTGGAACCACACTTGGCACAGAGAGTACACAGTAAATATTAGCTGTTATTTCATGATTCACATGATTCATTTGTTTACTTGGATATTGTCTGTCTAGAACACCAACTCCAGGAAGGGAGAGATGTCATCTCTTGTTGCCATGTTCAGGCACTGTGCTGGGATGTCCCTGCCGCAGCACAGTGTCTGATCACAAATGTTTGTCAACATTTGCTGGAGGAATGAGTGAATGAATGAATGAACGAGGGGAATATGTCATTTCCCCTCCCTCAGCCTCAGTTTCTTTATTTGCGAATAGGAGATTTTAATTTCATTCTCTGTGTTCTTCTGTGTTTTCCCAATCTGCAGGGATCCTATGTCATTGCTTTTTGCAATGGGAAGAAAAACATTATAAAAAATGTATAAGCCAGGCTGGGCATGGTAGTTCACACCTGTAATCCTAGCTCTCTGGGAGGCCAAGGCAGGTTGATTGCATGAGGTCAAGAGTTTGAAATCAGCCTGAGTAAGAGGAAGCCCCCATCTCTACTAAAAATAGAAAAAACTAGCTTGGCATTGAGGTGGGTACTTGTAGTCCCAGCTACTCAGGAGGCTGAGGCAAGAGGATCTCTTGAGCCCAAGAGACTGAGGTTGCTGAGAGCTATGATGATGCCATGGCACTCTACCCAGAGCAATACAGTGAGACTCTGATTAAAAAAAATAAATGTGTAAGCCCTTATTCACAATTGCCAAAACTCAGAAGCAAACAAGATGTCCTTCAATAGTTGAATTGACAAACTATGATACAGTCAGACAATTAAATATTATTCTGCGATTAAAAAAAACTAACAAGTCATGAGAATACATGGAAGAATCTTAAACATATATTGCTTGGTCAAACAAGACTACGAAAAGGCTACATATCATATGGCTCCAACTATATGATGTTCTGGGAAAAATAAAACTATAGAAGCAATAGAAAGATCTGTGGTTGCCAGGGGCTCGAGGGGGGGAAGGGGGAAGGTTAAACAGGTGGAGCACAGGGGAGTCCAGGGCAGTGAAATGATTCTGTGCGATACTGTAATGGAAGATCTATGTCATACATTTGTCAAAACCTGTAGAATATATAATACAAAGAGTTAACTCTAAAATAAACAATGGGCTTTGATTAATAATAATTTATCAGTATTGGCTCATCAGTTGTAACAAATGTATCACACTAATGCAAGATGTTATTTGGGGGGAGGAGGAGGGAGTTTAGGGGAACCTTCTGTGCTTTTCTCTCAATTTTTCTGTAAACCTAAACCTGCTCTTTAAAAAAGTTTATTTGTTTAAAAAAAAATAGGCTTAATTTTTGAAGTTTTTACTAGCTGGCTTTTAAAACACACACACCCTACACAAACAGTATAGTTTCTAACTCATTCTTTTTATGTATGCTTTGACTTTTAGGCAAGTTGTTCAAGGAATAACAAAATGTGTAGCCTGTTATGATCACCTTGTAGAACTTGCAGATTTCACAAACAACTGAGACCTGGAAAGAGGAAGTGATTGTTTACAGGCACATGATGGGAGATGAGAGAGCTGAAGTCTATCCCAAGTCTTCTCACCACCATGTGGGCCCTACCTCAATTTTGCCTTCTGCAAAGTGGGGTTATTTATTTATTTATTTATTTATTTATTTATTTATTTATTTATTTATTAGACAGAGCCTCAAGCTGTCACCCTGTGTAGAGTGATGTGGCATCACAGCTCATAGCAACCTCCAACTCCTGGGCTTAAGTGATCCTCTTGCCTCAGTCTCCCAAGTAGTTGGGACTACAGGTGCCCACCACAATGCCCCACTATTTTTTGGTTGCAGCCATCATTGTTGTTTGGCGGGCCTGGGCTGGATTTGAACCCACCAGCTCTGGTGCATATGGCTGGCGCCTTAGCCACTTGAGCTACAGGTGCTGAGCTGCAAAGTAGGGTTATAATAACATCTACCTACTTAGATTGTTGTATTAAATTAAATAATATGCAAAATACTTAGAAGAGGGCCTGGCACATAGTAAATGCTCAATAAAAGTTATCCATTATTAGTGTCGAATTATGATGATGAGGAGGAAAAGGATGATGATTCTGTCTGTTTCTCTTATTCCCTTTGTCATGAAGACTCAAAAGCAAGTGTTTAATAGGCACTTTTTTTGTTTTTGCTTTTATTTTCACTTTCATTTTCTATATGCTTTGGGGGGAGTGAGAGGACGGTTATTGTATGAAAGCCCCTCAAACAATGGAGTCCACTTTAGATATTCTTCCTTTCCCTCTGGAAATACCAGCCAGTTCAGGTGGGAAGTCAAGTTGTGAGGTGGCACTGGGGGTTTTGAAACCCTCTTGGGGAGTCTCCCTATTAGGGGAACTCATCTGCATAGTCCAGTGGTGGAGGGTGAGAAAGGAGAGGTCCCAGAGATAGTATGTCTCATGATCAGAAACCCCAGAGCTGCGTTTCAGAATAAATCTTCACCTGCAAAACCCTAGCCATGCTGTCACTGAAGTCAGAGGGCCCTCTGGTGTTCTCAACCTCCTTTCACTGTGAAACCCTTCTGGGGGCCAACAGCACCTCTGAAAGTCTGGGATACCTTTTCTTAGAGCCACACAAACCTGCTCCGGGCTGTTAACATACATAGAGGGAGCTGGGTGTGGCTGCAGGATTGTGGCCAAACCTTCTCCTTCCTGTCAGAAAATGAGATTTCTTCTCTGGGTCCCAGTGAAGTGGCAAGGTGTCTCTCTCCTTCCTTCCTTCCTTCCTTCCTTCCTTCCTTCCTTCCTTCCTTCCTTCCTTCCTTCCTTCCTTCCTTCCTTCCTTCCTTCCTTCCTTCCTTCCTTCCTCCCTCCCTCCCTCCCTCCCTCCCTCCCTCCCTCCCTCCCTCCCTCCCTCCCTCCCTCCCTCCCTCCCTCCCTTCCTCCCTCCCTCCCTCCCTTCCTTTTCCTTCTTTCTTTCTTTTTTTTTTTTTTGTAGAGACAGAGTCTCACTTTACCGCCCTCGGTAGAGCGCCATGACGTCACTCGGCTCACAGCAAGCAGCTGGCACTACGGGCACCCGCCACAACACCCGGCTATTTTTTGGTTGCAGTTTGGCCAAGGCCGGGTTTGAACCCGCCACCCTCGGTATATGGTGCCGGCGCCCTACTCATTGAGCCACAGGCGCCGCCCCTTTTCCTTTTTTCTTTCTTTCTTTTGGAGTTTAATGAACTTTTATTGATTACTAGAATGAGGAATAACCAAATACATGGTACAAAAAATTGGCTATCATACTCCAAGAGAGTTTTAGAGATGTAGTATAAAGCAAGAACTTACAAGTTCAGACTGCCTACTCAGATTTTTGAGTTTGCATCCTGGCTGTATACTTAGTAGCTATATAACCTTAGACAAGTTGTTTAATATTTGTTTAAAAAGTTTCTCAATGTTAAAAGAGATAATAATGCCTCAAGGGGTTGTTACCTAACATGATCTGTATAAAGTAGACATTCAATATATCTTAGTTAACATTATTAAGAAATATGTTTAAGTTCAGGCGAGGTACAATGGCTCATGCCTAGAATCCTAGCACTCTGGGAGGCCAAGGCAGGTGGACTGCTTGAGCTCAAGAGTTGGAGACCAGCCTGAGCAAGAGTGAGACCCCATCTCTACTAAAACCGGAAAAAAAGCTAGTCAGGCGTAGTGGCAGGTGGCTGTAGTCCCAGCTACTCAGGAGGCTAAGGTAAGAGGACATGTTGAGCCCAGGAGACTAAGGTTGCTGTGAGTTGTGATGATGCCACTTCACTATCCAGGGCAACAAAGTAAGACTCTATCTAAAAAAAAAAAAAAAGAAAGAAAGAAAAGAAAGAGATATGTTTAAGTTATTTTTCTTTTTTTTTTTTTTTGCAGAGACAGAGTCTCACTTTATGGCCCTCGGTAGAGTGCCGTAGCCTCACCCAGCTCACAGCAACCTCCAACTCCTGGGCTTAAGCGATTCTCCTGCCTCAGCCTCCCGAGTAGCTGGGACTACAGGCGCCCGCCACAACGCCCGACTATTTTTTGGTTGCAGTTTGGCTGGGGCCAGGTTTGAACCCGCCACCCTCGGTATATGGGGCCGGCACCTTAGCGACTGAGCCACAGGCGCCGCCCATGTTTAAATTATTTTTCAAACCTAAAATATTTAAAACATTGTTTCTTTTTTTAACATTTCAGATTAATATGAAGGTACAAATGTTCAGGGTACATTGTGTTCATTTCTTTCTTTTCTTTCCTTTCTTTCTTTCTTTTTTTTTTTTTTTGAGACAGAGTCTCACTATGTCATCCACTCCGAAGAGGGCTGTGGCATCACAGCTCACAGCAACCTCTAACTCTTGGCTTAAGCAATTCTCTTGCCTCAGCCTCCCAAGTAGCTATGACTACAGGCGCTGGCCACAACGCCGGCTATTTTTTGGTTGTAGTTGTCATTGTTTGGCAGGCCCAGACTGGATTCGAACCTGCCAGCTCTGGTGTATGTGGCTGGCACCTTAGCCACTTGAGCTACAGGTACCGAGTCACAAAGTGGGGTTATGATAACATCTACCTCCTTAGATTGTTTTGAGTATTAAATTAAATAATATGCAAAATGCTTAGAAGAGGGCCTGGCACATAGTAAATGTTCAATAAAAGTTACCCATTATTAGTGTCAAATTATGATGATGAGGAGGAAAAGGATGATGATGGATTTGAACCTGCCAGCTCCAGTGTATGTGGCTGGTGCCCTTGCTGCTGAGCTACAGGCTCTGAGCCCATTTCTTTCTTTTCTTTTTTTTTTTTTTTTTTGCAGTTTTGGCCAGGGCTGGGTTTGAACCCGCCACCTCTGGCATATGGGGCCGGCGTCCTACTCCTTTGAACCACAGGCGCCACCCTCTTTCTTTTCTTTTTTTTGAGACAGAGTCTAACTTTCTTGCCCCCTAGTAGAGTGCCATAGTGTCATAGCTCACAGCAACCTCAAAGTCTTGGGCTCAAGCCATCTTCTTGCCTCAGCCTCCTGAGTAGCTGAGAATACAGGTGTCTGCCACAACACCCAGCTATTTTTTAGAGTTTGGGTCTGGCTCTTGTTCCAGCCGGTCTCAAACTTGTGAACTCAAGTGATCCACCCACCTCAGTCTCCCAGAGTGCTGAGATTACAGGTGTGAGCCTGGTGCCCGGCCCTATTGTTTTCATTTCTAAGGTAGCGTTCCAGTTGTGGTTGAGAATTTTTTATTTTAAAAAATTCTTTTAATTGTGGCAAAATATACATTACATAAAATGTAACGCCTTAACCATTTCCAAGTGTATAGTTCAGCAGTTTAGTACCTTCACTTTGTTGTGCAACCTTCACCACTATTCCCGTGCAGAACTCCTTTTGCCTTCTAGAACGAGGACTGCAGGCGGGTAAACACTGACTCCCATTCCTTCTCTGCCACGGCCCCAGCAAGCACCATTCTACTTTCCGACTCTATGATTTTGACTACTCTAGGGACCTCAGATGAGTGGACTTGTACAGTTTTTTTTTTTTTTTTTTTTGCCACGGGCTTATTTCACTCAGGATAATATCTTCAAGGTTTATCCCTGTTGAAGCCTGTGTCAGAATTGCCTCCACTGTTAAGGCTAAATCAATTTCACTGCATGTGTAGATACCACATTTTATTTAGCCATTCGTGTTTGGACGAACATTGGGGTTGCTTCCATCTTTTAGCTATTGGGAATGGCGCTGCTGTGAATATTGGTGTTGCATTTCTCTGCCTAAGACTTTGCTTTCGATTCTTTTGGGTATATACCCAGAAGTGGAATTGCTAGGTCACATGGTAATTCTATTTTTAATCTTTTGAGGAACTGCCATGCCGTTTTCCACAGCAGCTGCACCATTTTACATTTCCTCCAGAGACGCAGAAACGTTCCAACTTTTCCATGTCCTCCAACATTCGCCATTTCTGGGTTTTGTTTGGTTTTGGTTTTTTGATAGCGGCTATGCTAATTGGTGGGAGGTGAGGCAGGGGCTTCTTGATTTGTGTCCAGAAGGTCTTCCCCAAGGACAGCTCCAGAATAGTCACATGAGAGGATCCTTGTGGGGCCTTCATGAGGGATGGGGAGAGTGTGTGTGGGGGGTAATGAGATTTGCACAGAAGCAGAGCTGGCAGACAAGCTCAAGCGGTTTGTTTTTTGTTATTGTCACAACTTAGCTGGTCTGTTAAAATTCCTAAAAATTAACTAAGTTTTCTAAGAATCTTTCCATTACCCTTTGACATAGATCCTTAACGTAACTTAAAATCGAAAACTACAGTGAGTAGCACACAATAAGTGCTCAACAAAATGAACTATTATTATTAGTATTAAGAAGAGTTCAGGCTCGGCACCTGTAGCTCAAGCGGCTAAGGCACCAGCCACATACGCCAGAGGTGGTGAGTTCGAACCCAGCCTGGGTCTGCCAAACAACAATGACAACTACAATAAAAAAATAGCCGGGCGTTGCGGCGGGCGCCTGTAGTCCCAGCTACTTGGGAGGCTGAGGCAAGAGAATCACCTAAGCCCAGGAGTTGGAGGTTGCTGTGAGCTGTGATGCACTCTACCAGGGCGACAGCTTGAGGTTTTGTCTCAAAAAAAAAGAAGAAAAAGAAGAAGAAGAAGAAGAGTTCAAATACCTACATCAAAGATAGATGCAACCTCCAGGTTTTGGAGGTCCGATGGTGATTTGATGGGGGGGTATTAAGACCCCCAAGGGACCACTAGAGGCTGCCCCAATGCTTGGCCATTTGGGGCCAACCTCACTGTGGGATCTCACTTTGGATCTCAACCTCACCGTGCCACCTCCTGACACCAGGGTTGAGGCCCTGGCCCTCAGGAGCCTGTACCCCAGGATGAGTTGATGAGCATCCCAAGCCAGGTCTGGCCCGTGTTCTCTATGCCTTTCTATGTAGCTTCCAGGCAGAGTCACTCATGAAGGACCTCTCTGTTTTCTCTCTCTCTTCCTCCACCCCCAATTTCTGCTGCTGCGAGGAGTGAGGGGAGATGCAAATGCTGCTGGTGCAAGGTTTCCAGAGAGTGTGAACCTGAGAAGCTCAGGCGCAGATCTGCCTGTGTGCGTGAGACAGGCAGTTGGTGCTGAGTGAGTTTGTGGGAAATCAGGGCTGTGGGAGTCACTTGACTGCCCAAGGCGGGCAAGACAGAGTCGCATGACAGGGGAGTATCACCAGGAACTTCTGGGGGCACTGGAGGAAGTCCAAAGAGAGTTGCAGAAGAGTGGGCCTTGGCTTTGAAGAAGGAGGTCTTGGTTTTCAGGCCTAGTTCTGCCACCAACCATACAGCCCTCAACTAGTGGCCCTTAGGATTAATGCACATTCCTTACCCAGGCCTTCAGGGCCTGCAACAGTGCCTGGCCCCTGCCCTGGCCTCTCTGCCATTGCCCTGACTCTCCCCTGGTCTGCTCTGTTTCAGCCCATTGGCCTTTTCTTTCATTTTCTGCAACACCAACCTCACACCAGCCACAGGGCCTTTGCATTTGTACCTGTTGGCCCGGAACCCCCGTCTGCTTGGCTCTGGGTATGGCTGGCTGCTTTTCAAGCCACATCCCTGCTCATATGTCACCTCCCCGGGGCTCTTCTCTGACCACCACTAAATTAGTTCTGCCGATCTTTCTGTTTTATTTCATCCACAGCTCTTGGTGTCCTCTGAAATGATCTTTTTCATTATGTTATATTGGTTTATAGTCATTTTTTCTAGAGAGAATGTTAGCTCTGCCTCCTGCTCAGGTGAGCTGTTTCACTACCCTGGGCCTCAGTTTCCTCATCTAGAGAAGGGATGCTGATCTCAGCATCTTCCCTGACTTCTTCCTCACCATGGGCTCTGAGGACCTGAGAAAATTAGGGGAATGTTTTGAAAACCACAAGCGAGAAGTTGACAAGTCCAGAAGTTGCTTGCTGAGAGCAAAGAAACCGCCCACTGGAGAAACTGCTCATTTAACACATTTAATTTTCTTTCCAAAGTGTTACTTCCCTCAGCCCAACTACCAGCAAATAGTCTTCTTAACTTCCTAAGGAGGAAAGAATATTGATTTTATTACTCTCGTATCACCTGGGTGTGGGATAGTTCAGTATTTGTTACAGTCTTGAGTTAGATCTAGGAAACTGGGGTTATGGCAGGAACTTGTTACATGACCTTTGGCAGTTATCCTCTCTCTGGGCCCTATGTTTTCATCCCTTGAAGGAGGGGGTGGAAATGTTTGAAACTTGTGCTCTCTCAGCACTGGTATTTAGCATAACATGGACTCACCAGGAGGGAGAAGAAACCACACTGGTCCAAAGTGCCCCTGACCTGGGCCTCATCCAGTGCATCCATTAATAACACTCAGACTGGCCCCTGGTCAGCCTCCAAAAGCACTATCACATGCCTTATCTCTCAGTAACTCTGGGATGGAAGTGGGCTGCAGGCCACTGTCCTTACCCCAGTTTGGCAGAGAAGAAAGGAGAGAGAAGGAAGGCCTTGTCTGCCTCTCCAGACTCAGTTCTGGAGGTTCTGCCTCAGGACCTTTGCACATGCAATTTAGGCTCTCAACTGGAAATACTCTTTCCCCAGTTACCCTTGCTTCATTAGCCTTCCTCTCAAATGTCTCCAAGAGGCCCCCCTATTTAAAATAACAGCTCCTTTTATCACCCTCCATCCCTTTATTCTGTTTTAGTTTTCTTCATGGCATTTCTTGAAATTAAGTTATTTCTTTACTTGTTTATTGCCTGTCTCCTTGCCCAAAATGTTAGCTCAGGGAGATGAGGATTTTTGCCTGCCTTGTTCAGTGCCATGTCCCCAGTCCTCAGCAGGAACAGCTGACATGCAGGGGCGCAGAAGTAGAATTGAAAGATAAATTTCATCTGTTCCCCTGCCACCAGTCTGGACTTGGTGGCCAGCTAGGTCTCTTTTCTGTGAGAGTCCCTCAGCAGAAATCAAGATTCTTTTTTTTTTTTTTTTTTGGCCGGGGCTAGGTTTGAACCCACCACCTCCGGCATATGGGACCGGCACCCTACTCCTTGAGCCACAGGCGCCGCCCAGAAATCAAGATTCTTAAAAGAAAAAAAAGAGTGGTTTTAATCATGACCAAGATCCATGCACTTTCTTTTCTGCCCTACCTTGCTTTCTTAGAGGGTTTGACAGAGACAGGCAAAAGAGGCAAGCTACTTAGTTATCTGTTACAGATGAACGATATGGACAAATGGCTAAAAAGAGAGGTTTTGATTGCTTCTTGCCCAAGACCTGGTTTTTGAGCTGTTTTTTTTTTTTACATCTCATTTGATAATGTTGGATAATAAAAGGCATGATGATCATATTAACAAGGGCCTGTGTGGAGGATTTTAAATACTTCATTACTAACCCTCAAAACAGCCCTGAGAGGTGGGTGACCCTCATTTTACAAGGGAGGAAACAGAGATTCTGAAATGTGAAGCACAGGACAGGAGGTAATTAATTTGCCCAAGTTACAAGGCCAGATGTGAGCAGAAGTTGACAGCATTTCCGTCATCATCACTTGCCGCTCTGGGACAAGTGACCCCTGAAAAGCCCCTCCAAGGGATGAAGTCCCGTGTAGCCAAGAGGTTAAGAGTGTGTGTTCTGGAGTCAGATTGGCTCTGAATCTGGGCTATGTGACCTTGAGCGAATTCATTACCTGCTCAGTCTCTTCATCTGAACGTGGGGACGATGCTGATGATGATAATGCCAGTATCAGTGAAGATTCACGGAATTTAATCTGTGAAGTGCTTAGGACAGTAAGTGCTTAAAATACAGAGGGTGCCAAAAAATCTATACACATTTTAAGAAAGGAAAAAAGCTGTACTGATAATGTCCATTATCTCGTATAGTGTATCTTGTATCTTTTACAATTGCAGAAGTCAAACGCAGCTTTAGTATTGCAACTTTAATACAATTTTTTCTTTTTTTTTAATTTTTCTTTCTTAAAATGTGTGTATATTTTCATTTTTGTGGCACCCTCTATATTCAGTTATTTTTAGTCTCATCCCTTTGTTCATTCTCTCTGTCTCCCTCTCTCTCTGAAACACACAAACACACTCGCGCATGCACACATAAGCATGCATACACCTGGTGGTCTTCCTGGAGGAAGAGTTCTGCCAGACAGCCCAGGCAGCCACCTGAGTCCTTTCCTAGGGTCAGGCTTAGATATCCTCTCCTGGCAGGAAATTTCCCACTGAGGGAGGAGTGACCGCCTCTTGCCACCTTCACCACTCTCCCCCAACCACCACCCTCACACCAGCCCCACATATAGGTCATGTGCCTGGGTGTGACTCAGCCTGGCAGCTGGACCCAATGGTGGGAGGAGAGTGGAAGATTAGCACTGCCAGGGGTTGCTGGGAGCAGCTGCCTGACTGCAAAGGTCAAGGGATTGGGTTTCCACCTTGCACGCACGGCCTGCGAGTTGTGTACGGGACCCCGTGGGGAGCAGGCCGGGGCCTGCCTCATCTCTTGCTCACCATCTGGGCTCATGCCACAGTGAGTCTTTTCATGTGTACACTTCACAGTTTATGCTGTGTTTTCCCACCACCCGTGTTCTGCAGGGCAGAAGGGTTATTTTGCTTGTCTCCATGAAATAAGTCTCATTGAGGCTGAGTGTTTTGTGGGATGTCACTTGGCTGGTGGAGCTGGGATCCAGCTGAAATTCTGAGAGATTAAGCCCAGGGTGCTCCCAACAAACTGCACTGACTATCCTCAAAGCTGTATGCAAGTGTGTGTGTGCACGCATGTGTGTATGTGTGTGTGCACAGGACATGTACGTGTGCCTGGTGTATTAGGGGAGGACGTGATCAAACCTGTAGTATGCGGCTCAGCTTTTCTGGTGGTCTAAATTCATATCTGAGCATTAGAAGTACATGGTAAACTGTTCTATTTTATATTATTCTAATTTAAAATTTTTATTTCTTTTGAACAGGTATTATAGTCACATAGTTTAAAATCTGAACAGATATGGTTAAATATCCACTCAGTTTCCCTCTCTAAAGGCGGCACCCAGTTTCTTCTGTCAGGCAATTCTGTGCTTCTGTAAGTCAATATGAATATGAATATGCATGTCCCCCCTTTCATTGGCCAACTCTTTTTTTTTTTTTTTTGTAGAGACAGAGTCTCACTTTATGGCCCTCGGTAGAGTGCCGGGCCTCACACAGCTCACAGCAACCTCCAACTCCTGGGCTTAAGCGATTCTCTTGCCTCAGCCTCCCGAGTAGCTGGGACTACAGGTGCCCGCCACAACACCCAGCTATTTTTTGGTTGCAGTTCAGCAGGGGCCGGTTTGAACCCGCCACCCTCGGTATATGGGGCCGGCGCCTTACTGACTGAGCCACAGGCGCCACCCTCATCGGCCAACTCTTTATACAGATGGCTGCCACCTCCATTCACCATTCTGCTCTTTGCTTTTTTGTTTAATAATATGTCCTGGAGATCAGTCCATAGCAGTCCAGGAAGAGCCTTAATACTTTTTGAAGCTGTGTAATGTGTTCCAGTTGCAGGGATGTACCATAATTCTTTTTGACTAGTCCCCTATTGATGGACAGTTAGGTTATTTCCAATACTTGCAATTATACACTGTGGTCAATGAATCATCTTGCATATGCATCACTGGGTGCATGTCTAGAACAGGAGCCTCAGTCTTCAGCATGTCCCAGGACCAGCAGTTGAGCACAGAATGGGAGCTTTGTTAGAATCAAAGCATTCAGGCTCCACCCCAGAGCTGATAGATTGGGATCTGTGTTGAAAAAAGATGACCAGGAGATTTGCATGCACGTTAAAGTTTCAGAAGCCTGTACAGATCCCCAGGAGTGGAATTGCTGGGCCAAGGGGAAGGAGTAATTTTTTTTTTTTTTTTTTTTTTGAGACAAAGTCTCACTTTGTCACCCTGGGTAGAGTGCCATGGTGTCATAGCTCGCAGCAACCTCAAACTCTTGGGCTCAAGTGATCCTCTTGCCTCAGCCTCCCGAGTACCCGGGACTACAGGCACCTGCCAGAACATCCAGCCATTTTGTTTTTTTAGAGACGGGGTCTCACTCTTACTCAGGCTGGTCTCAAACTCTTGAGCCCAGGCAATCTGTCCACCTTGATCTCCCAGATTGCTAGGATTAGGCATGAGCCACTGTGCCAGGCCTAGTAAGGAACATTTATAATTTTGACAGGTATAGCCAAATTGGCATCTGCAGAGCTTGATTCAGTACATATCCCCAGCCATAATGCATAAACTTTGGGGGTCAATCTTGAATAAAAGAATCCATTTCCAGCACCATGACCTATGGAGAGTAGGACTTGGTGGGTCTGAATGAGCCTAGGAATCTGCATTTTATACACTCCCAGGGTGATTCTGATGTTCAACCAGGTTTGGGAACAACTGTTCTAAATACATCCTTAACCTTTAAATCCAAAGGCTTTTTTTAGGGTGGTGTGGCTGTAATGACCTTTAATTTTCCATGCAGGGATGGCAAACCCAATGCCCCAAGGTCCAGATGGATATTAGTGATGACTAAAATGAGAAAGGTTAGCTTTATATTGACAACTAAGTGAAAAAAAATTAGAACAGGTGCAGACCTAACAAAACACACGTGGGCTGAAATCTGGCCCGTAGTCCTTGAGTTAGTGACTTACAGTGTTCTTGAAATACCTTTCTTTATGTTTTGGCAAATAATACCCTACTGCCTGGTGAGGCCTTTGGTGTCCTTCCTCCATATAGTATTGGAGATCTTAGGGATTAAGGTTCTCACTTTACAGATGAGAAAAGTGGGCTCAGCATGGCGACCAGGTGGCCTTTAATATTTAAATATTTAAAATACTGGGCGGTGCCTATGGCTCAGTGGGTAGGGCGTCAGCCCCATATACCGAGGGTGGCAGGTTCGAACCCGGCCCCAGCCAAATTGCAACAAAAAAATAGCCAAGTGTTGTGGCGGGCGCCTGTAGTCCCAGCTACTCGGGAGGCTGAGGCAAGAGAATCGCCTAAGCCCAGGAGTTGGAAGTTGCTGTGAGCTGTGATGCTATAGCATTCTACTGAGGGCAATAAAGTGAGACTCTGTCTCTATAAAAATATATATATATTTAAAATATTTACATTTAAAATATTTAAATTAGTATTTACTGGCGCCAGACAATGTGCTCAATGGTAGGAGATTTAAGCCTTCAGGACAAGGTCCAAGAGGGAAGGGACAAACACATGAGAAACCAGTGCTGGCCCCACAGTGTGCATCATGTCATCACAGGGGCTAGTTCTCAGGGCTAAAGTGGTTCACACGACCAAGGAAAGGTCACAGAGGGGGAGAAAGACGGTGGTTTTTCTTTTTCTTCATCTTGAACAGAAATTTAGACCAGGGGTCAGCAAACGTTTCCTGTGAAGGGCCTAACAGCAAATATTTCAGACCTTGCAGGCTATGGCATCTCTGTCACAACTGTTCTACTCCGCCAGTGTTGCAGGAAAACAGCTGCAGGCAGGAGGTAAACAAAGGGGCGGGGCTGTGTGCCAAGAAGCTTTACTTATGGGCACTGACATCTGAATTTCACATCATGTTCGTGTGTCATGAAATTGTCTTCTTTTGGGGCTGGGCGTGTTGACTCATGCCTGTCATCCTAGCACTTTGGGAGGCCAAGGTGGGTGGATTGCCTTAGTTCATGAGTTTGAGACCAGCCTGAGCCAGAGAGAGATCCCGTCTCTGAAAAAGATAGGCGGGTGTTATGGCAGGTGCCTGTAGTCCCAGCTATTTGGGAGGCTGAGGCAAGAGGTTGCTTAAGTCCAAGAGTTTGCAGTTGCTGAGAGCTATGACACCAGGGTACTCTACCAGGGGCAACAAAGTGAGACTCTGTCTCAAAAAAAAAAAAAAAAGAAATTGTCTTCCTTCGATTCTTCCTCTACCAGACCTTTAAAAATGTAAAAACCATCATTAGTTCATAAGCTGCACGAAAGCAGGCAGGTGGTGGGCAGGATCTGGCTGGTGGCTGTGGTCTGCCGACCCCTGATTTAGAAGATGAAGGACAGGTCACCAGGCAGAAAGAGGAAGGGTGCTCCAGGCAGCGAGGCTGCAGGTGCAGAAAAGGGAGGTTGCAGGGAAGAAATGATTTCACGTAGATGTTGGGATCAAGATGCCTGGCTCTTGGCTTCCACTCCAGCCCCAGCTCTGTTCCTCTTACATCCTGTATTCATGGCTCTGGACATAAGTTCCCCCCTAAACCTGTCAGAGCTTTTTATCTTTAAAATCAAAAATCTTTTTTTCCCCTTCAAGACACAGCCCAATCTGGCCAGGTTTCTCAGAAAAGCAGTCGGTGGCTCCCGGAGCACTCCCTCACCCAGGCTCGGGTGCTGTCCCTGTCCCTCTGAAGCTGGCTTCTGCCACAGGTCGCTGGTGACTTCCCTACTGCCAAACTGTAGCTGCCTCATCTTGGTCGGCACGGCGCTCCTGCACTGGGGCTTTTGTTGCTGTTTGCCAGCCAGTGGCTTCTGGAAACTTTATTCTCTCTTGGTTCCTGTAAAGATGCTCCTCCCTGAGTCCCCTCTCCTTCCCCAGGTCTGTCCTCCCTCTGCAATAAGGGTCCTAGATTAGTTGATGGAAAAGTCAATGCCTATTGGACTAGGAAAGTAGAGGAAATGACCCGAGCTCAATGTGTTCTTTAGCCACGGAAATACTTTGGTTGTTGAATAATAACTGTGGATAATACTTAAGCGTATGTAACAAGTGCTGCTCTAAGCATTTTGCACATATGTTAACTCTTATAACAACCCTTGGAGGTGTCTCTTATTATCATTCCCCTTTTTCAGATAGTGAATTGAATGAAGCACAGAGAAGTTGAGTAACTTGCGCAAGGTCACACAGCTTGACAATGGCAGTCA
Organism: Nycticebus coucang; assembly: GCF_027406575.1. Classification (NCBI taxonomy): domain Eukaryota; kingdom Metazoa; phylum Chordata; class Mammalia; order Primates; family Lorisidae; genus Nycticebus; species Nycticebus coucang. Next base: position 54,836,476 of record NC_069800.1, on the reverse strand, counting down.
CGGTTTGAACCCAGGGCATATGGTTCCAGAGTGTGTGTGTGTAACCACTGTACTACAACTTTGATGCCACCTTCTCCATACCATCCCCATTTTGTCCAATCATAAAGATCTCACCCAATCGCCTTCATTTCCCCGCCCATTTCTCAAGTAGACAATGTGTTGATCTCCTTGCAATACCTTGTGGTAGAAATCCAGACCCTTTGGTTGATTTTACTAACATTTAAGGACAGAGGAATGAAAAAGACATTTTGCATATTCAGATCACAGAATATACAATGCAGCAGGTTGCAGAAGGAAATAGGCTGTAACTGTTGATGTGAAAAGATCTATGAGTTATATTCAAAGAGGTGAAAAAAGCAAGTGGCTGAACAATATGTCCACTGTGGAGCATCCACCCTATGCTGGATGCTATTCTGGGGACTGGGAATATTACAGTGAACAAAACAGACGAACTCTCTGCCCTAGCTGAACTAACATCCTAGGCAGGGAATAAAATAGTTTATCAGAGGTGGTTAAGTATAATGAAGAAACATACAACAGATTTTTGTAAAAAAGAATTACTACAAAATAATACTGTATTTTTTCTGTGGGTATTTATGTAGACAAATGCACAGGAAAAGGTCTGCAAGGATACCCTCACCACTGATGGTGGTTATTCTGGGGGATGATGGATGCTAGGTGGCTATCAAATGTACTTCAGCCTTCTAAGAGAATATAGCCATATATTGCTTGTGTAATTAAAAAATAGTAATGGTGAGCCTGGCGTAGTGGCTCACGCCTGTAATCCTAGCATTCTGGGAGGCCGAGGCAGGTGGATTGCTTGGGTTGAGGAGTTCAAGACCAGCCTGAGCAAAAGCGAGACCCCTACTAAAAATAGAGCCCTACTAAGAATAGAAAAACTACCCCGGTGTTGTGGTGGGTGCTGTCGTTCCACTACTCAGGAGGCTGAGGCAAGAGGATTGCTTGAGCCCAAGAGTTTGGGGTTGCTGTGAGTTATGATGTGGTAGCCCTCTACCCAGGGCAACAGAGTGCGACTCCATTTAAAAAATAAAAAGTAAATAAAATAACAATAGTACACAACTGAAACCCTCATACGGTGCTGGTGGAAATATAAAATGGTACAACCACTTTGGAAAATTGTTGGCAATTTCTCATACAAATTTATCATAGGACCCAGCAATCCCACTCCTAAGTATTGAAGCAAAGTGAAAACCTATGTCTACACACACTTGTCCACTAATGTTTATAAGTAGCTTTATTCATAACACATAGTCCCAGAGTGAAGACAACCTGGAATGGGTGAACACTGGGGTAGAGCCACACAATGGAACACTACTCAGCAGCGAAAAGGAACGAGCCACCAATATATGGGTAACTCTGAAAATATTATTCATGCTGAGTGAAAAAAGTCAAGACACAAAAGCACACATTCATATGATTTCAATTACACAACAGGCAAAACTAATTTGTGGTGATAGACATCAGAAAGATGGGGGTTGGCTGGCAGGGGACCTGGGGGAAATTTCTGGGGCCATGGAATGTTCTAGATCTTAATTGGAAGGGTGTATGACTGGGTGTAGGCATTTGTCAAAATCCATGGAATCATACACTTCAGATCTGTGCATTTCATTATAAGTAAATTTTACTTTCATAACAAGAATAAACAACCACCAAATCCTGGAGAGAAATGTGTTAAGGGTGTTTCTCTCTAAACGGTGAAATGTAAGTGATTTTCCTTGCCTTCTGTACGCTCTTCTGGGTTTTCCAAGGTTTCAGCAATGTACATATATTCCTTTAGAGAGCAGAAAAAAAAAGTTTAAGGAATTAAATGACCTATATACATTTATGGGAATAGATCATATACCTCTTTTGCATGTCTTTTATTTGTTTAGTTATTTGGAGAATTTTTTTGTTTGTTTTAAAGAAGAAAAGGAAGAGGGAGCGCAGGTGAGAAAAGGAATCCTCTCAGTCTTTGCAGTGCTCATGAAAAGGCCCCCTCCTCCATGAAGTCTTCTGGGATTTCTCCCTCAAACCTCTCTTACCTCTACCCCAACACCGGAGGACTGGGTGCTTGCTTTTTCTCTGAAAGCCCAGCACTGCCCCTTGCACCCGGTGCGTTCTCGGTCTGGGTTCTCTGTACTGACTTTTGTAAAAAGCCCCCAAGCATGGGTAGGTCCCTGGCTTTTCACACTTTCACTCACCACTGAACCCATCCCAGGCTGATGAGGAAGTGAGACGGTGACCTCCCAGCCTCTGGAAGAGTGAGAACAGATACTTAGGGGACTCCCAGAGGCTCTGCAGAAACTCCTGCCTCCCCTTGAAAGGCCGAGCAGCCATCTCTGGCCTGCCTTCCCCTTCTTTCGGGTTTTCTTTGCCTGGAGTGAGGCGCGTAGGGGCGGAGCGGGGTGGGGACTGCAACCTGCTGCGGGCAGGAGCGTCTGGCAGCGCACCTCGCGCCCCCTGCCTTGCCCTTTGGTTCCCGTGGGAGCTGGGCTGACACCCCCAGGCGCCCCTCCGGTGGAGCTAGGAGGTTGTGTTTGCCTGGGCCACCTCTGGCTGGGCAGCAACTGGGTCAGTCGCATTGTTTTCTGTCTTCCGCAACACAATAGAAGTTTTGCCAAGGCTCAGGGAGCGTCTACAAAGTGCTGTCCTCCAAGAGCGAGCGCCGCGGCCCGGCTTTTTGGCGGCTTTTTATCTTCGCACGCGGGCAGGGAGGTGTGGAGGGGCAGGGCAAGACCAAGGTCGGAGACAGTTGTACTGCCTGCAGCAGGGTTGGGCTGTTCCCAAGGGGAGGCACGAGGTGCCACGCAGCAGGATGGGAGGCAGGGGGAGACAGTGGGGACACCCCCATCCAGTGGTGAGCAAGGAGACCACTGAGCCAGGAGCCACGTCAAGAGTCCTGCGGAGAAGGAAGTCTGAATGCACAGAGGATACTGGTCACCCTCAAATTCTTTCCTTTCATCTTGGAATTACATTCCGGATCTTTGCATTTCTCTGCCTTGCTGCCAGGCAGGACCCATCCAAAACTCATCCTCTCCAACTCCTTACTGGATGTGCACCACTGCCTCTAGCTAGTCCCCGGTTCCCACAGTCCACGCTCTGATTGGCTGTGTGACTCCAGGCAAGTTACTTCACCTCTCTGTGCCTCAATTTCTTCATTCATAAAATGGGGATGATTGTGTTGCCAACCCTCCTGGGGTTGTTGTGGGGATTTAATGAGTTAATAGATAGCATATGGAATGCGCTTAGAACAGTGCCCAGTACACAGAAGCAGCTATAAAAGTGTTAGTTCTGCCCATTTTTATTGTTACAGGCCATCCTCCACCCAAGAGCCTGTGAAATCATTTAAAAACCTGAGATCATGTCACATCCTTATTTAAATTCCTCCCCTGGCTGCCCACTGCACTTGGCATAAAATCACTTATGGGGCTCTCTGGATCTGTGTCTCTCCACATCACCGTGCTGACTTCATCTCCCACCGCTCCTCCCGTTACTCATTTGCTCCCACCTCACTGGGCTCCATTCTGCTCCTGGAATGTTCTGAGTTTGGTCCAGACGCAGGCAGCCTTTGCCCTTGTTGGTTCCTCTGCCTGGAAAGCTTTTCTCATGCTTTGCAGAGCCTGGTTTTGGCTTTTAGTTTAACCATTACCTTTTTGTGGGAGCTTTCTCTGATCACCCGAGCTGGGTATGTGGCTCCCTGCATTTCTCTATGAAAACACCTTGCTTATTTCTTAGCTGCCATTGGTTAGGTGTTGTTTATTCAATCTCTCTCATCTTCTGCCTAGAATATGAGGTTCATGAGAGATGGAACTTCGTCTTCTGTGCTGTTTTATCTCCTACATCAAGCATAGTAGTACATAGAGGTGTTCAGTAAATATGGGTTAGTTAAACGAATACATAAAGGAATGAAAAAGGACTTGAGGACTACTCATGAGAGACTACCTAGAGGATGATGCCATTCAGCTAATGAATTAATGTCAGGGAAGTGGCAGATTAATTGGTTCAAGTTGGAACATGTTTTGGAGGTAACTTGCAGGACTGCTTGGGAAGGTGCCCACTAAGCACCTTACTTAGGTCTGTAGTAACCTGTAAAGGAAGGTTATGGTTGCAGTCATGTTTCTGGAAGTTTCTCCATACACAGGATATATCCATCAAAATGATTTCTGCTACAAATACATGAAGAATAAACTCCATGTGTTTTACTCAACATGTCCTGAGACGGAGCAATTCCAGAGTTAATTCAGCAGCTCAACAGCAGCATCAAGGTTCCAGGTTCCTTCCATCTTTCCATTTGCCAAGAAAGCATGGTCTCCCTGGTGAGGCCAAGGCAGCTGCCCCAGCTGTAGACATTATCCTCTTACAGCAAAATCCACAGGTCAGAAGAGTGGAGCAGGTCACTTTCCTTTCTCATATCCTATTTCAAGAGCAAAGAAAACTTTTTTCTGATGCTTCCAGCAAACTTCCATAAAGTCTTACAGGTTAGAAATGTGTCACATGCTGGTTCCCTGTGATTGGCTGAGACTCATTAAGATTTGCCCATTAAGGATAGATGGGGTTTATTCTTACCAGAAGCATATGGTAGAGAAGGGGAAGTTATTGTTAGGTTTGCAATCAATGTCTTTAGTGGGCGTATAAGATAAAGATTAGGCCAGCACAGTGGCTCACGTCTGTAATCCTAGCACTTTGGGAAGCTGAGGTAGAAAGACTGCTGGAGGTTAGGAGTTTGAGACCAGCCTGAGCAACAGCAAGATCCCTCCCCCCACCAAAGATAGAAAAAATTATCTAGGCATGGTGGCAAGTCCATCTCTAGTCCCAGCTACTTGGGAGGCTGAGGCAGGAGAATTGCGTGAGACCAGGAGTTTGAGGTTGCAGTGAGTTATGATGAGGCCACTGCACTCTAGCTGGAGTGACAGTGCAGGACTGTGTCTCAATTGAAAAAAAAAGTCCAAGCACACATCTGCTGGCAGAGAAGGCCAGTGGGAAGTAGCAGAACAAGGGAATCAGCAGTGTGGGGGTGAGGTCGGGGGGGAGGCACACCCTCGATGGTTGCTGCAGAAAGCATATTTTAAGTAGGATAGCACTGTGCTGAGTGCTACTGAATAATTGAGTAAGATAAGGATGTAGACACAGCCACTAGATTTAGTCTTAGAAGTCCAGATTGTTGACCTTGATGAGACCAGTTTCAGTGCAATCATGGATTTCTCTGGAATCTACACCCATATTCCCACTCTTGCTGTCCAACTCCAGACCTCACCATTGCTTGTATGGATTCTTAGAACAGCTTCCTTACTCATCCCTCAGCCTGGAGAAGACCAATATCACATTGCAAAGGACATTCCATGCCAAGCTAAGCAAATCATATAATTATTTCAGTAGGGAGCCAGTGGAGGGTTTGAGTCAGGGAATAACTTGATTGATAGCTGCCCTTTATGTTAACCTGGCAGAGTGTGCAGGCTGGAATGCAGCATGGCGAGTTTGGTGGAGCCTCCCCCCTCAGTCCTTTGATTTTGCCTGTCCACATCTATTTCTCTTTCTCTAGTGTTAGGACCCCTCTGGGGACCACCTCTCCTCTCCTCATCAGTGAAAGCTGCCCGTCCCAGGCTTGTCCATTCAGAGTTGTAACGATTGGACACATGACCTAATACTGTCCAATCAGCGACAGCCTTCCAAAATAGACTCTTGAGAAAGATGCAGTCTCTTTCTTTGAGTTCCTGGATCCAGTCATACCTGAAGCCAGTAGACTTTGAGTTGGATGAGCCAGTACATTCCCTGTTTTCCCTGAATTGGTTTCAATTGGATTTCTGTTGCTTTCAAGGATGCTTGAATAATATGGAAATTAAACAATTTGAGGAATCAGAGTTCTGAATATGGATAACGGGAGAGTCAAAGTTGATTTTGGAGGTTTCTTCCTGGGAGGATGGTGAGGTTTCTTTTCTTTTCTTTTTTTTTTTTTTGTAGGGACAGAGTTTATGGGCCACTTTATGGCCCTCGGTAGAGTGCGGTGGCCTCACACAGCTCACAGCAACCTCCAACTCCTGGGCTTAAGCGATTCTCTTGCCTCAGCCTCCCGAGTAGCTGGGACTACAGGCGCTTGCCACAACGCCCGGTTATTTTTTGGTTGCAGTTTGGCGGGGCCGGGTTTGAACCCGCCACCCTCGGTATATGGGGCCGGCGCCCCACCGACTGAGCCACAGGCGCCGCCCAATGGTGAATTTTCTTAAGATTAGACAAGTATATCTAATTAATAGTGCCTAGCTTAAAAAGAAAAGATTAGGGAAATGTGGGAAACAATCCATTCATTCATTTATTCAATAAATGTTTGATTACTTACACAGGGCCAGGCTCTGTCTGTTCTAGACTATGAACAGACAGCAGTGAGCAAAATAATTGAAAACCCTTGCCTATATTGAGCATACAGGCTAGTGTCTCAGGAAAAATTATTTACCTTTAGTCTGTTATTATGATTATCATCAGCATGCCCATTTATAGAATTGGAATCTGAGGCCCTGAGAGGTGAAGTCACACAGCCAGGGAGGGACCAAGTGGAGATCTGACTTTATGTCTTCATAATTCCCCAGTCAGTTCTGTCCACAGCACTGGACTGGAGAGAGAGAATACACGCACGTGGAAATGACTTCACAGCCCCACAGGAAGAAAGCTACAAATTGATTGAAAGGAGTAGAATAGGACATTTTCTAAATAAAGGCTGCAGAAGCACACTGAAGATAGAAATGGGATCAGGAGAGGGTAAGATTTGATTTGCAAATCATAGCAGTTTTAGAGCTGGTCTTTGAGATCAGATTAATCAAGAAAGCTTTCTGAAAAGAGAGGTGTTTGCGGCAGGGTTTTAAAAGCAGGGAAAAGTATTGGTAGGTGAATGTCTAAGTCTGTAGCTGCCTAAATCACTTTATGTGCCTCATGCTCAATCAGACACTAAATCTATTTCTTTCTTTCTTTTTATTTGTTGGATGCTGATGGGTGTGGGGCAAAGAAGTCGTGGTTAGCGTGACTTGACAGCTTTTGTTGTAGCTGCTGAAGTCATTAGCCTCTTGCCAACAGCACCTAGACCTTGCAGGTCTGCAGGCCAGAGATACACACACAATGATGCATGAAAAAAAATTCTCCAATAGGAGCTGTGACTCATACACATTTCTGCTGGGACAAATAAAAATCTGAGAGTGAAAGATGGATTAGTCACTGGAACAGTTTGCTTTTGAGAACTGAGCCCCCTACTGTTGCCCATTAGCTTCTGAAATTGGAAAATGAATTCCCAAATTGGTGACCTCCTGGTATGTAGGAGAAAGGCTGGTTGGGTGGAGTGGGATTGGGGTCAAGAGGGTGATTTCAATGGAGCAATTGCAGGGCAGGGAATGATACTCGGTCCAGGACTGGTCACCCTGGTGCATGTGGCTCTCTTGCACAGGTTGCTGCATCTGGTGCTGTTCTGATTGGTCCTTGCCTGGTTTATTCATTGGGACCATTTCTAAATTAAAACCATTTATTCATTCACTCATTCATTTATTAATTCAATCAGTCTATTGCCACAGGCAAGGTAATATGTCAGGCTCTGTGTGGACCCCTCTGTGTGGATAAGAGCCGTGCTCCAAGGTGCTAAGATCAGGAAATATGGCATAAACATTTATTTACACAGAGATTTAGAGGAAGGCAATGTCTCTTTTTTGTCACACTCAGGGATTAGCAATGGTTTAGGCTGTTTTTTCTTTTAAATTTTTTTTTATTGAATCATAGCTGTGTACATGTATGCAATCATGGGGCACCATACACGTGTTTTATATACAATTTGACATATTTTCATCACACTACTTAACATGGCCTTCCTGGTATTTTCTTAGTTATTGTGTTAAGACATTTATATTCTACATTTAGTAAGTTTCACACGTACCCTTGTAAGATGCACCATAGGTGTGGTCCCACCAATTACCCTCCCTCCACCCAGCCTTTTAGGCTGTTGTTTTTATAAATAAAGTTTTATTGGAACACAGCCACACCCATTCATTTACATACTGGTTTTGGCTGCTTTGTCATCACAACAGCAGAACTGAGAAGTTTCGAGCAGAGGCTGTATGACCTACAAAACCAAAAAAATTTACTACCTGCCTTTTACACAAGAAGTTTACCTTCCATGATCTGGCACATACAAAGGGATTTGCAGTCTGGGCATGGGGGCTTGTAATCCTAGCATTCTAGGAGGCCAAGGCCTAGGAGGATCACTTGAGCTCAGGTGTTCTAGACCAGCCTGAGCAAGAGTAAGACCCTGTTTCTAGTAAAAATAGAAAAATTAGCTGGGTGTGGTGGTCCATGCCTGTAGTCCCAGCTACTTGAGACAGGAGGATAGCTTGAGCCTAGGAGGTTTCAGTGAAGTCATAGCTGTACTCTACTGGGGTGAAACAGTGAGATTGTATCTCAAAAAAAAAAAAAAAAAGCGATTTTCAATTGTAAACAACAGAACCTGCTCACAGACTCTCAGAAAGCCAGCTTAGAAGCCATGCTGCCAGACAAGGGTCTATCTGAGCGGTGGCATCAGTGATGACCTCTTGGTGGCCAGCTGAGTACACACACCCGGACTGGCAGCGCTGAGCAACTGGATACCAAAGTCCCTGCTGTCTCTGTCATCATTTTGGTCAAACCCTATGGCACAGCCGTTCCCTTTCTGTTGGGTAACCGAACATACCTGCTCAGAGATGCACATGGAAACACGGTATATCGCTTCAAGGAGTTTGGGACAACAGTGTTCAGCGCTCGGAAATGGGTAAGTGGATTGTTTTTGTTTAATATTAATATTAGCCAAAGACTCTAAGTATATACAGGTTCAAACGTAATGGAAGTCTTACAGTTCAAGGTGAGTGTATACTGACCCAGTCAGAGGGTGGCTATGCCACTTTGAAGCCACGCCTCCTAAAGTCACTCTGGGGTTCGTCATCCGAATCGGCTTTCAAGGATAGGAGCCGACGTGGAAGAGATTGCACCGACCAGGACTACACCCGGGGATGCGCATCTCATTTAACAGCCGCATCCAGGAGCAAAAACCCCTTACGTGGCTCCACCCACCTGCAGGGGAGACTGGGAAATGAAGTCCGCAGCATCTACCAGGTGGTGCAGACTCACCGCGGAGCCCTGATCGTTGACCTGGATCTGCAAAGGGAAACAGGAATGATCTCAAGAACGTGATGTTAAGTGAAAAAGGTAAGATGGTATGGGATGCATACCTCTGCACCATTTATGTAAAAAATTAAAAACACACATTAACACTAGGTCTTTATCTCTTTATATGTTATTTTTTACTATGTCTATTAGAATGCACACATATCCAAACAAATGTACGGCAGATGGATAGAAAGAACATGCTTTAAATATACCCGAGTGGGTGTCTGTGGGGGAGAGGGAAATCAGAGTAGTTGGAAATGGCTGATGAAGGCAAAAATAAGAAGTGAAAATAAAACAAAACTGAGGCTACACTCAAGTATTGCTGACCTTGTGCTATGGCCCAAGGAGTGTGATCAACTGATTCTGTGCAACTGAGGTCCAAATTAAAAGAGGCAGGGAAAAGATCAAAGTAAAAGATAAAAGTCATATGCATCCATGGTAGAAATTTTGGGAAACCGAAGCAAGTATAAAGAAGAAAACAAATACCCATAACCCCACTCCCCAGTTACAGCTCTTCTTGTTATATTTAGTATAGTTCCTTGCTGTGTTTTTTGTTTGAATATGCAGTATTTATTTACAATATTGAGATTATAGTCTACCTATAATTTATTTATTGGAGGTACGTGTTTAATAATTAATTTAAAATTCATTATATGTAATTTTTATTCTGCTCTTTCCCTCCCCATTTTATCCAGGTATCATGAGCATTTTTTGAATCCCATTAAATATGCTTTGAGAGCAGATTTTTCAGTGGCTAAACCATTTTCCAAATTGTGGATATATCATCATATATTTAACTATTTGCCTATCAGTGGGAATTTAAGTTGTTTCAAATATGGAGCTATTATAAACAATGCTTCAGGGAACATCTTTGGGCATCAAAGTTTGTCCAAGTATATAAATATTTCCGTAGCTTAGATTACCACAATGAGAATAACTTGGTCAAAGAGTATGAATATAAATATATATTCATAGATTTATTTTTAAGGCTTTTGATGCATTTAAAAATCGAGAAATAGACACCACATAGAGAAAAGGGCACAAGACATAAATGTAAGACATAACAAATTATTATAAAGTGAATCTCTGTGAAATTACATTGGCTAAGAAATAGAACATTGCCAGTCCCCTGAAGCTCCTGTGTGGCTCACCCAGGACTCCGACTCTTCCCAGCCCAAGAGGAACCTGCTGTCTTGATTTGTGCAGCAAAGTCTCCCCACTTTTTTTTTTTTTTAAATAGATTTACTGTTCAAGTCGGCACCTCTGAGCACTTTAGTTCAGTATTGCCTGTTTTTGAGTGCTATATGGGTAGAAGCCTACATAATGTGCTCTCTACTTCCAGCTATTCCATCAGTAAGTGGGCACACTCCTGCCTCCAAGCCCTTGCACTTGCTGTCCCCGCTGCCTGTAACAGGCAGAGCCCATTCCCTCACTTCTTTCAATTCTGTGCTAAAATGTCCCCTCCCCATCGAGACCTTCCTGTGAAGCACTCCCTGTTGTCTCCCCTACTTTGTTTGTTGTCTATAGCCTTTAGGAGGATCTGACAGACTTTGTGTTCAACTTAATGGGGGTATTTGCTGTTTCTTCTGCCACCTCAAACTCCTAGGCTCAAGCGATCCTCGTGCCTCTGCCTCTCAAGTACCTGGGACTACAGGTACCCACCACCATGCCCAGCTAATTTTTTTATTTTTAGTGGAGATGGGGTCTCATTCTTGCTCAGGTGGGTCTCAAACTCCTGAGCTCAAGTAATCCACCTGCCTCAGCTAGGATTATAGGCGTTAGCCACCACATCTGTCCCTGTTATTTGGGTCTTGTCATACCAGCTCACCTAAATTCTAATACAGTGATCTTTCTTGAGTTCCTTTATGAGTCTGTTTTCACATCTGTAAAATGGGGATGACCTTTGTCACCACCACGAAGGGCAGGTGTGAGAATTTGATGTCATGTCCCAATAGAGTGAGCCCTTAAAGAATGGTAACAGTTGTTATGACAACTTTCCCTCCTCTCCACAAAGTGTCTAGAAATGAAATTTTCCCTGGAAATTTGGAAGGCAGGTTGCAGCATAAATGAGTCTTGGAGAAGGGTGTGGCCATTTGTGTTTCTGTTGGTTAAAGAGGAAACTATCAGCTTTCAGTAAAAGTTACCAGTGGGGCTGCCAGGTGTCTGGATTTGGACTGGGCAGCCCTATTTTGAGCTTTCAGTCCAGGAAGCAAACTGGAAAAAAAAAAAAATCCCAGACACATAAATGTGTGTCCAGTATGTCTGTTGAAACCATCTGGCATTCCTGGCTTAAAATTTCAAGATGCTTCATTCAGGTCACTCTCTGGACTTGACTAAGTTGCAGAATTTACTTGGTGTGCATCAACGTTTTTTCTGAACCCTTTTATTTTATTTTTTTAAATTTTTAAAGAAATATTTTTTTGGCCAACCCATTCAGGACTCCTTCCATTAGTAGCTTTCCTATCTTCTAAAAAACTATTGCTCTATTGATAAAAAATATATATGTAATTTATTTATTTATTATTAGAGATGGGGTCTTGCTCTGTTACCCAGGGTGGAATGTAGTGGCTATTCACAGGCATGATCACTGCACATTACAGCCTTGAACTTTTGAACTTCTGGCCTTAAGCGATCCTCATGCCTTAGCTTCCTGAATTCTTTTCTTTTAGACATAGGGTCTTGCTCTGGTGCCCAGGCTGGAGTGTAGTGGTACAGTCATTGCTTACTGCAACCTTGAACTCCTAGGCTCAAGCAATCCTCTGACCTCAGCCTCCTCAAGCAACTAGGATTACAGGAGTGTGCCACCCTGCCCAGAAATTTTTTTTATTTTTTATAGAGATGAGGTCTTACTATGTTGCCCAGGCTGGTCTCAAACTGCTGGCCTTAGGTGATCTTCCTTGGTTATCTTCCATGGATTATGGGCATGAGCCACTGTGGCTGGCCATGAACCCTTTCTTAACTTTCTTTTTTGTTTTTTAAGACAGAGTCTCACTCTGTTACCCTGGGTAGAGTGCTATAGTGTCATCATAGCTCACAGCAACCTCAAATTCTTGGGCTTGAGTGATTTGCTTCCCACCCTTCCAAGTGGCTGGGACTACAGGTGCTGGCCATGACACTTGGCTAAGTTTTTTATTAGTAGTAGAGATGGCTTTTCACTGTTGCTCAAACTCAAGGAGTTCAAGTCTGGTCTTGAGCTCCTGAGCTCAAATAATCCACCTGACTCGGGTTCCTAGAGTGCTAGGATTACAGGTGTGAGCCACTGCACCTGGCCCCTTTTCTTTTATCTCTATCCGGTCTTCATGTTATAAAACTTAGGCCTTTGCTCCATTAGGAAAGTGATATAGTGGAGAACAGTACTCCTCTGGGCATTTTAAAAGAGAAGTAACTACTCGGGAGGCTGAGGCAAGAGAATCGCTTAAGCCCAGGAGTTGGAGGTTGCTGTGAGCTGTGTGAGGCCACGGCACTCTACCGAGGACCATAAAGTGAGACTCTGTCTCTACAAAAAAAAAAAAAAAAGAAGTAAGAAAATGGCAAGGCATATTTGAAAGGATAGGGTGGTTATATGGTGAAAACAGGATGTTATGGATAAATTTTATTATATTTTAATACAAGGAGGCTGGAGGCAGGGCGGTTCCATGGTTGGTTAACTCAGGAGCTCAGTGACATCAAAGATCCAGGCCTTTTCCATCCGCCATTTTACATTTTCAACTGGTCAGCAAAGTCCTCCCTCTTGGCTTCAAGATGGCTGCCACCCCCCCAGATATCACAGCCTCACCCAGTTATAATAGCTAACACTCAACTGAGAGTCAGGCAGCATTCTAAGCACTTTGGATCTGTTAAGTATTTTAATCTGCTCAACAACCCTGTGAGGTAGGAGCTCTTACCAGTTTTACAGATAGAGACATTGAAACCTAGAGAGGTTTAGTCACTTACACAAAATCACACAATTAGGAAATGATAGGGCTGGGATTTGAACTTGGGCATTTGCTCTCTAGAGCTACGATAGTGTCCTAAGGCTGGAAAAGAAAGCCTACATATCAGCGGCATGAGATTGGAACTGAGGGTCGTAGGCATTTCCCTCTTTACTTCTTCCAAGTGGTGTTTCCAATGCTTTCTGGCACAAATATTTGCCAAAGCTCTGGAGCTTGATCTGACATCTATTACGCGGGAATCAGACCTTGAACCAAGGCCCTCTGGAGGAATCTACTCCCACAGCAGGGCTTCTTTTGGAGATTTGACTTGGGCAGTCAGTCACGGGTGGCTCAACTAAGACTATTAGGAAGAGAATTCTATTTTGGTCCGAAGAAATGAACCCTAGCTCATGTGTCTAGCTTTGGGTTTGGTTGTCCAGCTGTTCTGTCTGATCCCTAGCGTGGAGCAGCTTCTCTACTATTCTCAGAAAGTTGTTCTTGGTGGTCAGAATGGGGAACAGCCTGACTCTGGGCTGCAGGCCTGACTTACTGAGAACTCATTTGCATTTGGGAAATGATGGCACTCCTGGGCAGTCTAAGAACTCACTTCTCACCAGGCTCATTCAACTTGGAATGGAAAAAGAAAATACCCTATTTTTCTTTCTTCTTCTTCTTCTTCTTTTTTTTTGAGACAGAGTCTCAAGCTGTTGCCCTGGGTAGAGTGCTATGGTGTCACTGCTTATAGCAACCTCAAACTTTTGGGCTCGAGCAATTCTCTTGCCTCAGCCTCCCAAGTAGCTGGGAATACAGGTGCCTGCCACAACGCCCGGCTATTTGTTTTGGTTTTTTGGTTGCAGTTTGGCCAGGGCAGGCTTGAACCTGCCACCCTCAGCACATGGGGCCAGCGCCCTACCCCCTGAGCCACAGGTACTGCCCTCACCCTATTTTTCTTTGTTTTCTTAGTTTTCTTTCTTTTCTTAGTTTTTCCTTAAACAGAGTTTGGGAGGTGGAGACTTCAAATCCTGAGCTTGTACACCCTGATAGAGTCTCGTCAGGGAATAAGAAACTCAGATGTTTCCAAGCAGCAGAATCTTCTCCCCCGCAGCTGTGAAACTTATGCAACAGAAACGAAATGGTATTTCCCAGTATTTGTAACGTACATTGCAATGGGAACTCTAAAATTGTCCCTGCAGAAGAGAATTTCCCTATCATTATCGTTTTTTCCCTCCCCCGAACTGAAAGATTTTTTTATTCTCCCTGTTCTTTTGGCAAATTTACCCAGCTTTTGTATTGTTTTAGGCCCTGCTCTGAGACACATGCATGGGACCTAAGGGCTCCCCACTAGATATCCCTACTAGATAGAGAATGGGTGGGTACGATGCAGAAGAAGGGAGAAGAGGTCAAGGTTGACACAGGGATGGGAAAAGAAAATCTCCCCCAGGTCATGATTGCTTAGTCATGTTTGGTTCAGTGAGTCAGCCCGTGCCAGGATGAGCTGGGAGGCAGCTAGGCCTTGAGGTAAGGGAGTCCCCACTCATTCCACTAAGTCTGAGTGCACCCTGTCTGAGTCACGAGACCTGGGGTGGGCAGTGACCTGAGACAGAGTCCCCGAGGTGCCACCAACCAACTCTGGTTTCCCAGGCCCATCCCTTGCGGGCCTTAGAGAAGCTGAATGGATCTTGTTTATTTATTGCTTATTTGCTGATTGTCGTTCTCCCCCTGCTTTGGACTGGAGATGACAGGAGGGCAGGGACCTCATCTGTCCATGCTGTATTCCAGCCTGGAGCATAGCAGTATGCCCTCGGGACACACTTGTTGAGTGAATGAGGGAAGGAATTTGCTGCCTGTCTTTGCTGAATCCATCATCCTCTATCCCCTTTGCTGGAAAATGCTGGCTCTACAAGGGCCTGAGACTTGTTTACTTCAGCAGCCCCAGCACCTCACTCAGTGCCCTGCACACAGTAGGTGCATATGGCAGACACTTTGAGATGCTTGCCCACACTAGCTCCCCTTCTTTCTTCACAATAGAACCCCAAGTTGTCCAGGCAGCCATGTGCCAGGGGATGAAGCAGGATGTTTTGAGTTGATGGTGGCAATCTTTTTAAATTTCTTTTAGACAGAGTCTTGCTCTGTCACCCCAGGTGGAATGCAGTGGCCTCATCATAGCTCACTGCAATTCTTGGGCTCAAGCCATCCTCCTGCCCACCTAGTTGCTGGCACATGCTAGCTACCATGTTCAGCTAACTTTTTCTGTCTTTGGTAGAGACTGGGTCTCACTCTTGTACAGGCCGGTCTCAAACTTCTGACCTCCAGGGATCCACTCACCTTGGCCTCCAAGAATGCTAGGATTATAGGTGTGAGCCAGTGCACCCAGTCTGACGGCGACAATTCTTGTCAGGCACTCTTCAAGGGTGGTCATTTGACTCAGCTCTGATCTGCTGGGGGCTTAAGTTTTTTTCCCATGAAAGAAAAGGCAAGGAGGAAAAAGAATCCCTTTTGTCCTTTTCTTCCCGGCTTTCAAGTTGTCATGATATTTCTGTTTCAGCAGCCATTTTGTGATTCCGAGGCCCAAAACCTTGGGAGAAAAAGCCACCACGGTGAAGGTAAGAGTGTCAATGTTGCCACCATGATATCAAGTCCTGAGCCAGCCTTAGAAACCAACCTCCTCTGGGCCTCCTGCTCAGTAAATAATGTCCTTACGTTTTAAGGCCATTTTTTCTCCTCCTTGTAGCCAGATGCAACTTAATGCAGTATTCAGTGCATGAGATGAATAAATGAAAGCTTTCACTCACTGAGCACTTACTATGTACCTTCTTGTAAGTACCTTCTGTGTATTTTCTTAGAAATCCTGCAACAATCTGTGGGTCCTCAGTTCACAGATAAGCACAGAGAGCTTAAGTACCCCATTTAAAGCTGTATCATTTTTCAGTGCCATTGTTATCACTGTGGATGGGGATGGAGTGAGAGAAATATCCCAAAGGATTCTGAGAGAGTAACAGAAGGTCTAAGACATGGGAGTGGGCCAGGGATGGGCTCCATTACAGATGTGGAAATGTTTTCTAGGCAGGGCCAATTCTTTGGTGAAACATGGGATTTGAGTGTAAAATTAAGATTAAAGCTAATCTTTCTTGGTCAAGGGCTAAGAAGGGGAAAATAACATTTGTTGCGCACCTACTGTGTGCCAGCTACCTTGTATCAGTGGCTTTCAAATGGGGCTGATTCTGTCACCCAGGGGATGTTGGCAATGTTGCGAGACATCTTTGGTTCTCACAATTAGGGAGGGAGTGCTACTGGCATCTAGTAGGTATGGGATACTGCTAAATCTTCTGCAATGCACCGGAAGGACTTCCCACAACAAAGAATTATCTGATCCCAAATGTCAATAGTCCTGAGGTAGAGAAACTGCATTATATGTATTTTGCTCTCACAAAGACTCCCATTTTACAGATTAGACAACCGAGGCCCTGGGAGATGAACTGTCTTGGCCAAAGTCACCCAGATAGTTACATCTGAAGCTGGGATACAAATACAAGCCTGTTTCATTGCATGGCCCCCATGTATGTTGCTCCCACTATGCTCTGTACTTGTGGTGGAAAGGATTAAAATAAAGACCAGACAACTAAGGCTCAGCTCAGAGAGGTGTTGTGACCAGTTTAAAGTCACATACAGAGCTACTACAGAGACTGTTACTATTTTGTCAGAAACCCAGAAACAAAAAGACAGCTGCCTTTTGGGCACATGTGACTCCACCATCCAAACCTGATAGGCTCACTTACCTCACATCCTTTTCTTCCTGCCCAGGAGAACTTATTTACCCATGAAGGAACAGATCAAATGCCACCGTGTCCACGATCCCAAAGAAACAGAGCTCTGAGAGGGCAGAAGCCATCTCATTCTCACTCCATGTCCTTAGGCACTTGGGGTATTTACCCAGCAGCCAATGGGAGAACAGTCCTAGGACTTTGGAACAGAAATTAAATAAGCAATAACATTCCTGCTCCCCAAATGATTACAGTCTAAAGGAGGAGATTGTATGAATCAACTAATCCACTGCAGAGAGAACACAGTCGCTGGTCTGGCAATAAGAGTGGGGTAGTGACTATGTGGGTAGGTTAGTCAGTGGGACTAGGCCAAATGGCAGTCTCATATGCAATAATAATAGACTTTTACCAAGAACTTTCTAGGTGCTGGGTACTGTTCCAAGTACTTCCCATGAATTAACACAAAACCCTGCGCAGGACCTTAGGAATGAGGTACCATTTTTATTCTTTGTATTGATGAAAAAAACACAGAGGCAAGAAAAGCAGTCCAAGGTCATTCAGTGAGTGAGGAGCTGGGACTCGAACCTGAGCAGCTGACTCCAGGCCCAGAACTCCCTCACGTCTCCCTCGGTACCTTCCTGTGAGGCAGGTAAGGACATTTGTCAAGCGGTTCAATGATTACCAAGGTCATGCAGCCTGGACTAGGAGCCGAGTGTGTCCGTAGATGGAAGGGGGAGCACGGGCATGGCACCTGCCACTTGATTAATAACTCGAGAGCAGGTAATAATTTCTTCCGGGGAAGGTGGAAAGGGCAGGGTCATAAGGCAAAGAAGTTGAGAATGAAAAAGAAAGGAAGGAAAGAAAAAGAGAAAAGTGAGAGCAAGCCCAAGTCAAGCATATTTCTTCCCAAGGTCGTATCAGTGCCCGAGGGCACCCACAGGGCCCGGCAGGGGCCGCCCCTCTGTCTTCCCGGGGCCGGCGGGGGCGCGCGTGGCGGGGCGGTCTTGCTCCTGAGCGGCTCCGCCGCTTTTCCGACCCGCTTTTTACTCCGGCGAGAGCGGCAGCCTCCGGCCGGACCTGCGTGCGTGTGTCTGCGCGCGGCAGTGTTGCGTGTGTAGGGGTGGGAGCGGCGCAGCCTGCGAGAGTGGGGGGCGCCACGCGTCAGGGCGCGGAGTCGGTGCGCTCCACACGGCGCGCACGCTGCTCGCCGACCTCCCGGCACCCCGGGGCCCCTTCCGGAGGGTTCCCGCCCTGGCCGCGCCGAGCTTCCGACTTAGGCGCCCGGCGCCGCGGCGCGTCTCCAGAGGCCCCGTGCGCGCGCGGAGCGCCTCTGCGGCCGAGAGCGGCGTGGCACTTGGCAGACGCTCCCTGGGCGGCGGGGGCGGGGGCGGCGGCCGGGCCAGCCGTCTGGGAGCCCCGAGGACCGGCCCCCTCCTGCCCCTGGTCCAGCCTCCGCACACTGCCTCCGCCCCCGGCCCGGGCCACCCGCCCCCCAGTCCCGCCCGCCGCGCCAAGCGCCCGGCCAGCCGCTGAGCCCGGCCCGCCGGCGCGCCCCGTCCGGGATGGGGCGCCTGGACGCCTGAGTCGCCGTTCGGCGCGACCTCCAAGCGGGGGAAGGAGTCAGCGCCGCGCGGCTGCACTAGAATGGAGGTGCCCAGCAGCAGCGGCTGCAGCGGCCCTAGCGGCGACGGGGCAGGGGACGGTGCTCATCCGGACTCCCGGACCCCCGGAGCCTCTGCGCCCAGCTCCAGCCAGTGCGCGGCCGCCCGGGAATCGGAGCGCCAGCTGCGCCTCCGCCTCTGTGTTCTCAACGAGATCTTGGGCACCGAGAGGGACTACGTGGGCACCTTGCGCTTCTTGCAGTCGGTGAGTGTCGCCCGGGGAGCGCGGAGGCAGCCTTCGCTCCGCCGCTAGCCCAGCTGATGTCCCCACTACCTGTGGCCGCGGTTCCCGGGGGGTCTAGAGTAGCCTTGGGGGCGGCCCGTGGGGCGCGCAGAGAAGTGGAGGAAATCCTGGCTCCTCCAGTGCTATGGTGTAGCCTCTCTGGGCGGCCCGCGGTCCAGCTGTAATCCGGGGTCTCCCGCACTCTATTGCTCCCCACGGCGCGCGCTGCCCTTTTGTCTTTTCTTCCTCCTCCCCTCCTTTCAAATAGTTTTAAAATTAGTTACATCCGCGAGGCAGGGGCTCTGGAACCGAGACTCCCGGAGCTTTCGCTCCTGCGTCTTTTTCCCCGGAGCAACTTCGCCGCCTGGTGTACCAGCGACTACTTATCTCGAACAGACTTTAGTAATCATAGAGCCTAGGGACTCACCGCGTTGAGTTGCGCAGGATAAAACCCAAATGCCCAGAGGAGGGATGGGAATTGACAAAACCCCAGGGTAGAATCTCTGATGCACACATTTTTGCTGGAGTTCGGGGAGAGTGGATTTCGAACACACGTCTCGGCAGTACAGGCTCCCTAACTTCCCCTCCCCCTCAGTCTCCAAGTTGCAAAACCACAGCCTCAGGCTTTGTGAAATAACAACTGAGCTCTTGCTGTGTGCCAGGTACTTTACATGTGTCATTGATTAGAGGCTTAACCTTCACAAGTGACTCTTGAGGCAGGGACTCGAATTTCCCCATTTTTTAGATTGGGAGAGTTTAGCTCCAGAGGGGCAGAGAAACTTGCTCAGGATCACACAGTTGGTTAAGTGGGGACACTGGGCTTTGAACTAGAGCAGTCCCAGCAGCTGCTCTAAACACCTATTTTATGCTGTATTTTTATTTTCTTTCTGTGAGAGAGAAAGGGGCCACTTCCTTACTCTCCTAGGAAGTGAGAAAACTGGCTAGAGGGTGGTGGGGGTGGATCAGAGATAGAGCCTTGGATGGAAGTTAGGAGACTCTGGGGCTTTAATCTCCATGCCTCCTGCTGGGACCTCATTTACTCCCCTTCCCTGCTCGAGGAAGTCTTTTAATCCTGGTTCTGGAAGAGCTGGTGCGGGGGTGGCTCTTTCAGAGACCCTTAGCGCCAGGCTCTGCTGCTCCCAGTTTCTGGGATAAAGGCGGTGACTGGGATCCTCTGGGGCTCTCAGTGACATAGGGGTATAGTTGAGGCTGCATGAGATCTGAATTCCAACTAAGGGAGGAGAGAACCCAGGAACCCTTACCCCTGTGAAAGGAGGGGTGTGTGTGTGGGTGGGTAGGTGGAGGGAAGGAGTTGTGCAGAGGCATTGAAAACCATTTGGCCAAAGTACCCTTCTAGAAAGGCCTGTAAGAATAAGGCAAGGTTGGCTCTCTTTCCCTATCTCTTCCTCTCTCACCGTTTCAATGGGGGAAGAAAAGGCATCTGCTCAGTTTGAAGCTGGCAGTTTCTGAATTAAAGATGCAGACAGTCCTGGTATCTTTGAGCAATGTCAAATTCTAGGGAACTCCTCACTTCTCCTTCTTAGCCACTCCCTGCTACCCAGTCTGGAAGAGAAACAGGAAACACAAACCAATTTTTATATTAATAGGAAAGAAAATATACCTCTCCCTCCTACGCCCCTGCCTAGATGGTGTGGTTTATTTCAGAAAAGATACGGATTGTGTTTGAGTTAGCTGTGGTTTTAAATCGTCCACGTGTTGAGTTAGAGGAAGCTGGAATAATGGAAATTGATTGGAGTCAACCATTCTTAGGATTAAAGAAACAGAAAAACAAGATTTTTCTACTTCCACATTGTCTCCTGACACTTTTAATATGCTAAGCTCATCAAAGTTTTTTTTGGGGTGTTGATGTGTTAGTTTTGAGATGAGTTGGTTCTGTCTTTGACATGTGTCTTGGACCATTTATGCCACTTGTCCTGACCTCAGTTTCCCTACCTGTAAAATAAGAGGAGGGGGAATCCAGATTTCCTTTCTGCCTGCCCTTTTGTGTGTCCCCAAGCCGGAGACAGAAATGGATTAATTGTGTAACCTGACCAGCCATACCTCATTTGTGAGCCACAGGAGTCCTCTCTGGTCTTGCTCCATGAGCAGTGGTCCCTAAACAACCCAAGGAAGGCCTCTTAGTTTTGAAAACCCGGGGCTTAGAGCTTCTGGAACTGCTAATTACCAAGGCTTTCCATGGCAGTGAGGCTGGCAGTCTGCAGGTAGTGATTTTCTCCTGTCTTCCCACTCTCTCTTCCCAGCCTTTGTACTTGCTAAGGGATTTTCCCCACTGCCTCCTGGCTTGGAAGAATGCACGGTAATCCCTCTTTGCTTTTAATTCCTTGTGGTAGAGGTAGGCCTTAAGGGATAGTGCTGGCCTTCCTGTGTCCCTGGTTTAAAGGTGCTGTCAGCCAGTGGAAAGGAAGCCTTTGTGATAGGCTGAGCATTGTGGGGGATGCTGCGAAGCCAAGTCTGGCTCCTGTCTTTGAGGAGAGGAGAGTCTAGTCAGGGGTGACAAAAATGGGCATTAAAAAAAAAAATTCAAGTGCAAGGCTGGGCTCTGGACTGAGACTGCTCAGGGTTAAGTCCTTGTACTTGTGACCTTGGGTGAGTGGCCTAACCTTTTTGAGGCTTACTTTTCATCATTTGTAAAATGGGAGATGATAATCCTATTGTACAGATTTTTAAAAAAGGACAAGTGAGATATAAATTGATATAAAGCATGTAGAACAGTGTCTGACAGGTATTAAGGTATATAAATACTGTTATTATTATTATTTGATAATTAAAAAGTAATACAGGTGATTAGGGTTATGATATTTCAGCGTTCAGAGACTAGGGATCTGACCAGGGAGGGCTTCCTGGAGGAAGTGTGGTCCCAGGCAACAGTGAAAGGAAGACAGAGGTCTGAGTGAGTTTCCTTTTGACCCTCTAAACTCTGGCCGCAGGAACTAGCGGTTTTTCTTTCTTTTTTTTTTTTTTTTTTTGCAGCTTTTGGCTGGGGCTGGGTTTGAACCTGCCACCTCCTGTATATGGGGCCGGCACTCTACTCCTTTGAGCCACAGGCGCCACCCGGAACTAGTGGTTTTGTTTGGTTCCGGGCCTGGGGCTTTGTGGTTCCTCTAGAACAGTGGTTCTCAACCTTCCTAATGCCACGACCCTTTAATACAGTTCCTGTGGGTCGCGACCCACAGATTGAGAACCGCTGATCTCCCCATCTTTTCTCATCTCCTGCAGTAACTCGATTGCATCCCCTGCCCTGTCTCCAAGGAGTCCTGTGAGTTTGGTGTTTTGTGTGTGTTTGATATTGAAGAATTATGGAAAGGCAAGGACATCCCTCTCGTTGAGATGCCAGATCTATCTTGGAGGACACCACAGAAGTTATGGGAGACAGTGCCCAGGTTTTTGACTTGAAACCTTGTATATCAATATTTACAAGCCCTGGCCATCCTCTTGCACTGTGTTCATCATGGTGAAAGTGATGACAGTCATTACTGTTTATCATTTGCCATTCTAAGCATGTTCCATGTGTTAATTCCTTAAGTCTCCTCTATGAAGGAGGTGCTGCTGTTATCGTTTCATTAACAGTTGAGGAAAGGGAGGCAAAGTGGGTTTAAGTGAGCTGCCCTGGGTCATGCAGACAGCATCGGGAAGATTTGATTTTGGGCTCCCTGACCCCAGAACTCATGGCCCCAGCTACTTTGCAGATTGCCTCTGGCTCATAAAGTAAAAGCTTGGTACGTGATTTTTTAAGGTGGCAGAACTGGGATTTGAACCCAGGTCCCTGTGCCCCTTAACTTCCTCCTGTTACTTCCCCTCTGTGACGTCTGTTCTTTTTTCTGCAGATTGGGCAGAACTGTGGAAGAATGGAAGTGGCAGCTGCCAGGTTCCTTCTCTATGCTTCATGTCTGCTCATGGTGCGGGGGGTTGAGTGGGGCTCTGGAGCCAGGCTGCTGGTGTTCAGATCCTGGCTTTCCCCCACACCAACTGTAGGTGATCCTGAACAGGTCACTGACTTCCTCTGTGCCTCAGTTTCTCTATCTTTACAATGGGCATAGTATATAGCACCTGTGTCACAGAGATGTCATGAAACTTGGATGAACCTGAGGTTAAATGTCTTAGAACGGTGCCAGGAATATTGGGTGCTTGGAATGCTGTGGTGGCTTTTTGGGGGGATATACAGCAATGGGATTCTCTCTTTGGGGCTCAAAGGCTCCCAAAACCTGAGTAAGCCATGAGCCCACCTGCCTCTTGATTGGATTGGCTCAGAGTCTCTGCCTGCAAAGGGAGGGACCTTAGGGGCAGGTGCCAGTGGCTCCTATGGGGAGTAGACCAGCTGGGCTGTGATGGGGAGTGAGAGGGAGTCTAGATGGTTGGGCGGAGAGACCCTTGGCTGGGGGTTGGTCAGCAGCTTTCTGGAAGGCTCCCCTTGGCTGAGGACAGAGACCTGCCACTCCTAGGCACCCAGGGGGGTCTGCCCTGAATTTGCTGGCATTTCTGAGGAACAGAGATTGTGGACAGAAAGCACTTAGAATGCTTGCTATGTTTCTGCTTTCTGGAGGAAGGAGACCAAAGTTTTTCTTCTCACTGGAGCTCTGCTTGCCAAACAAGAAACTGTGGTTTTGTGTTGTCACTATTTTTTGTTTTTTTGAAAGATTCTGTACTTCTAGTCTCACACTAGGGAGATGTGTCGGTGGGTGGTAGTAGTGGCAGTGGAGGTGGGGCCACCTTTGATTCTGCAGTCATTGAGACAGAGTGACCTCCCCAGTGACTTGGGGGGATTTTCACGTTGTCCTGTTGTGAAAAGTGGGATGCTAAGAAGTAGATAATAGCACAATTCTGCTTTTGGAAAATAAACAATAACCATAATGCATGTATGTATGTATAAGGAGCTTGGAGAAAAGGATGTAGAAAAAAGCAGCCAGAAAGATAAAAAGGCAAAAACATGTACTAAGAAGTCCCTTTTGTAACACCCTTTTCATATAAAATTATGTATATATATGCAAATATAGTATTAAAAAAATTCTGACAGGAAGAATTGTATTTTCAGCAGTTATTGGATTAATGCAACAATAATAGTTACAATAACTTGCTAATATTTATACATTTGCAAGCCCTGTGCAAAACTTCCTTATGTATTAACTCAAAAGCCTAATTCTTAGGCTTCCCATTTTACAAGTGAAAGGCACAGAGAGGCCAAGTCAGTTTCCCGAGATCACACAGCCTGACAGAGCTGGTGTTTGAACCTGGGCCGTTTGGCCGCATGGCCCAAGTTCTTCACCACTACCTTGAATTGTTCCAGTGTGATGCTGGATTCATATGCAAAATTGCTGCCTTTCTGAGACTTCTGAGCTGTTCAAGTGGGTAAGAATCAGGCCAAAAAGTCCAAAAAGTTCAGGTAGCCTAGGCCAGGCCATCTTGTTTTGGGCTGAATGTCATCTGGAAGTCAGTGAAAATCTTTTTTTTTTTTTTTGAGTCTCACTTTGTTGCCTCTGGTAGGGTGCTGTGGCGTCGTAGCTCACAGCAATCTCAAACACTTGGCCTCAAGGAATTCAGCCTCCCAAGTAGCTGGGACTACAGGTACCCGCCACAACACCTGGCTATTTTTAGAGGCGGGGTCTTGCTCTTGTTCAGGCTGATCTCGAACCTGTAAGCTCAAGCAATCCATCTGCCTCGGCCTCCCAGAGTGCAAGGAATACAGCATGAGCCCTTACTGAAAATCTTTCGATGATTAAAAACTGTGTCAGGACTGAGATGGGCCCCACTTTTGGGGTGTGGTAAGCAGAGCTAAGTACAGGTGAAACCATAAAGGTATTGTTAGACTGCTTTTCTCAGGTATTTATGGAGCACGTGCTGTATATTCCAGGCAGTGGTTTAGGCAGTGAGTATGCAGCCTTCAATAGGGCAGACATGGTCCTTGGCCTTATAAGAAGGACAACCCGATGGAGATGGTAGAATTAATGCTTTTGAACGAGCATAATCTTCAGATACTGGTAGTCCATCTACTATGACTCTGGTGTTTGCCATGGTAACCATTTAACTACCCCTTTTAAGAAGAGATGGATAGAGTTGGTGTCCATGGCTTTCAAGACTTCAGGGCACCCCTTTCTTGGAGAGTATCTTTTATCACACAGTAGGCTGCAAACCTTTTTGGCTGGAGGCCTCACAGCCCCCTTTCTTAAAGGTTTTGCAAAAAGTTAAGTTTTCGAAGCAAAGCAGGTCATGCCTGGCTGCAAGATAACCTCACCTTTCCAGTTTTGGTGCCTTCTTTTCCAACAGACATGGGCTCTCCAGAATCCTGGTGGGAGGTGGGCGGTGGGGTGGGTTGTGCTGGCCTCCTACTCCAGGCACAGGGCCAGGTCAGAGCTGATTCTTTCCCTAGAGGTTAGGAGACACAGAATCTAAAAGGAAGCCAGGCAGGTCATTGAGTCTGAATCTACTTGTTTTGCTGGTGAGATGAGCCAGTGGAGGGGAGATGGACACTGATTTAGGGCATCCACAGTGTAGCTTGTTAGGTTCCATCCTCAGGGACCTGGGGAGAGGGCTCAGTGGCCCACATCCTTTTCTGGGGATTTGTGTTTTAACTAGCATCAAAGGTCCCTCTTAAAGGTCCTACAGAAGGTCCTACAGAACGTGATATGGGCTACATCCCATTGCTCTCCCAATCCGTAGTCCTGTGGACACATTAGGGCTGATCATTCTTTGTTGTGGGGCTTGCCTGTGCATTGTAGAGTGTTTAGAGGGCGGCGCCTGTGGCTCAGAAGGGTAGGGCGCCGGCCCCATATGCTGGAGGTGGCGGGTTCAAACCCAGCCCCGGCCAAAAACTGCAAAAAATAAAAATAAAAAAAAATAATAATAAAAGGGCGACGCCTGTGGCTCAAGGAGTAGGGCGCCGGTCCCATATGCTGGAGGTGGCGGATTCAAACCCAGCCCTGGCCAAAAATCACACACACAAAAAAACTGTAGAGTGTTTAGAAGCACCCTTGGTCTTTACCCACTGGATACCAGAGGCAACCCCTTCCCCACTGGGGAAAATCAAAAATCTCTCCAGACATTGCCAACTATCATAGGCATGTAGGATACCCTGGCTGAGAAGCACTGGGCTGAAACCTCCTCTGGCTGCCAACTCTGTTTCCAGATTGTTTGGGGGCACTCACATGCCTTTGTTGAAATATACAGGATCGATGTGTGTTCATGCAAGTAGCAAGCTGCCGTTTGCTTTTCCTTCTAGCAGTGTGGGTCTTGGGCTCTTCCACAGACTCTAGATTTTTATTTTGTAGATCCTGCTCTGCCCCTGCATGACCTTGGGTATGTCCCTTTGCCTTTTTGGGCCCTGGTTTCTTCATCAGCAAAATGGGGATGCTCCCAGGCCCCATAGGAGTGAGGGCAACAGTCTGTGGAAAGTGGGTGGCCGGGCTGAGTGCAGAGAAAAAGGCAGAGCTCACCCTTCTCCACGAGGAAGCACCAAGGAAGCAGGGGAGCCTTCTAGCCTCACAGCTCTATGTGGGGAGATTATATGTATATATATAAATATAGATTTTTTTTTTTTTGAGATTGGTCACATTCTGTCAACCAGGCTTAAGTACAGTAATGTGATTATAGCTCACTGCAGCCTCAAGTTCCTGTGCTCAAATGACCCCTCCACCCCAGCCTCCTGAGTAGCTAGGCATGAACCACCATGCCTAGCTAATTTAAAAAGTTTTTTTCATAGATAGCTGGGCGCCGTGGCTTACGCCTGTAATCTTAGCCCTCTGGGAGGCTGAGGTAGGAGCATGCCTTGAGTTCAGGAGTTCAAGACCAACCTGAGCAAGAACAGGAGCCCGTCTCTACTAAAAATAGAAAAAAATTAGCCGGATGTTGTGATGGGAGTCTATAGTCCCAGCCAGTTGGGAGGCTGAGGCAGGCGGATCGCTTGAACCCAGGAGTTTGAGGTTGCTGTGAGCTAGATTGATGCCATGGCACTCTAGCCTGGGGCAATAGAGTGAGACTTCGTCTCAAAAAAATTTTATTTTATTTTTTTTTCTTTTTCTTTATTTTTTTTTTCTCTTTTTTCTTTCTTTCTTTTTTTTTTGTAGAGACAGAGTTTCACTTTATTGCCCTCGGTAGAGTGCCATGGCGTCACACAGCTCACAGCAACCTCCAACTCCTGGGCTTAGGCGATTCTCCTGCCTCAGCCTCCCGAGTAGCTGGGACTACAGGCGCCTGCCACAACGCCCGGCTATTTTTTTGTTGCAGTTTGGCTGGGGCTGGGTTTGAACCCGCCACCCTTGGTATATGGGGCTAGCGCTCTGCTCCCTGAGCCACAGGCGCCACCCTCAAAAAATTTTTTTTTATTTATTTTTGCAGAGATGGAATCCTGCTATGTTCCCCAGGCTGGTCATAAACTCCAGTATGGAGTTTAAGTTTACTTAGTTTACTTAGTTTACTAAGTAATCCTCCTGCCCTAGCCTCCCACAGTGCTGGGATTGCAAGTGTAAGCCCCTGTGCCCAGCCTCCGTGTAGATTTTATTTTCTTGGCTCTGAGAAGACCAGGAAGTAATCTGTCTACTCCTCTTTTCTTTTTTCTTTTTTTTATTTTTACTCCTCTTTTCTTGTGGTAAGACACTCAATCTGTGTTTACCTTCCTGGTTCCTTCCCCAGTGTGGAACTGACAGATGATCCTTTCATCCTGGGCCGGGCCAGGAGAGGTCGTTTCAGGCTGACAGGACCAGGACCCGAGGACTTTCCCTCTTGCTCTGGAGGAGGGTGGCTTCTGGGGGCTTTTCTTAGGAGAAGCGAGGCCAGGGCAGGGTGTGGGCAGTCAATGTTATCAGTTGTTTACTTATTTACTCCGTGTGTGCACTCTCAGCCAGGCACTGTACTGAGTGCAAGCATTTGGCAGGAACGGGATGGATAAGCTCTCTGCCCTCAGGGAATTTTCAGACGACACAAAAAGAGAACACTTGTGAAAAGAACAAGAGTTGTCATGATTATAGCATTAACTGCAGCCCTACTGTGTGCCAGGCACTGTGCTAAGTGCTTTATGTGGATTATTTTTTTTAAAGTAGGCTATTATTTTTTAATACCTATTATGCCATGAATTCATAGGGAAAAGATTCCAGT
Organism: Nycticebus coucang; assembly: GCF_027406575.1. Lineage (NCBI taxonomy): Eukaryota > Metazoa > Chordata > Mammalia > Primates > Lorisidae > Nycticebus > Nycticebus coucang. The sequence continues at coordinate 54,808,653 of NC_069800.1, read as the reverse complement.
AGCTTAGGGAGGCAGGCACCTTGCCATTGAATGTGACAAACCGTTGCATGACTATTATGCCATGAGTTCATGGGGAATAGGTTCCAGCACTTTATATCACTGTTACATGGGGTCTGTTGGTTATCCTGTGTGCTATGCTGTGTATTATGCCATGAATTCATGGGGAATAAATAAGTTTCAGCACCTCATATCACGATTCCATTAGTTCTCCTGTGGGCTATGTTTATGCCTATAATGCCATGAATTCACGGGGAATGGGTTCCAGGACTCAGGCTCCTTTCCGTTGGTTCTCACCAAGTGGGCTTCTCTGGGTGGAGCAGGCCGGCACTTCAGTTGAACCCAGGTACCTTTTTCTTTGGCTTCCTTCTTTTTCTGATCATTTTTCTTCGTGGGTTTTAGCAAGCTATCTTGGCTCTTAGGGTGCTTAATATGCTCAATATGAACATTAATCCTCTTGGCAAGAATCTTGCCCTTAACTTGTTTGTTTACAACAAGGCCAACAGCACGCTGGGTAACACTATAGACTCTTCCACATTTGTGTGGCATGCCTTTTTGAATAGTACCCATTCCCTTGATGTCTACAATATCAGTGTTCTTGTAGATTCTTATATGTGTGGTCAAAGGAACAACTCCATGTTTTCTAAAAGGCGTAGAGAACGTGTACCGGGGGCCTCTCCTCTTTCCCTTTGTGTTTGTCATTTTGGTGAATTACTGGAAGATGGCGTCTCCGGCCGAAAGGTGGGTTATCTTTTTTTTGAGCTCTTGCAATCTTCTGAGGTTTTTTTATTTTTATTTTTTTGCAGTCTTCTGAGGTTGATACATCCTTGTACCTATTTTGCAGATGGGGAAACTAGGGCACAGAGAGGTTGAGTAACTTGCTCAAGTTCACACAGCTGGGGAGTAGATGCATAGGGAAGGAAATAAAATGTGGATATGTTGGTGATAGGGACGGCAGCATCCACTTTAGATAGGGTGGCCAAGGAAGGCCTCTCTGAGGAAGAGACATTTGAGCTGAGTCCTGAAGGAGGAGATGGAGTCACCTATGGAAAGAGTTGGGAGCAGGTGTTCCAGGTAGAGGGAGCATTATGTGCAAAGGCCCTGAGGCAGGACAGTGGTTGGATTATTTGAGGAACAGTGAGAGTTCAGGGTAGCTGGAAGGGAAAGTAGGGGAGATGAAATTGGCATGATTGGTAGAGGCCAGGCTGTCCGGGCCTTATACCTGTGGTGAGCACTTTGTGTTTTATTCCTATTGCTTGAGGAGCCCCTGGAGGGTTTTTAGTAGGGGTGTGGAGTGGTTCAGCTGATGATACAAAAAGCAGAACTGTGCAGTGGTCTTTCCAAAACCTCAGCTGTCTCCTCTTGCCTCCAGCCTGGACACCCACCCAGGAGGGAGTGACCACACCTTTCCTCCCCCAGGCAGATCCTCTGCCTGTTCCCAGGTTGCTATGTGATACGGGGGTGGTTCTGTCCCCTCTCTGGGTCTTAGTTTCCCTATGGGTATTCTGTGAGCAAGTAACTAGGGCAGGCTCCCTGAAGGGGGGTGGCTGAACTGACTACACCCAGAGAGGAGTTTGGGCTCCTGTCTGTGGCCAGGATGTGGACAGGATGTGAAGGTGGCCACCTCTGAGCTGCGAGGGCTTTTAATGTGAGACAGGTCCTGCTTCTTGACACAGAGGAAGGCACCCCTTGTTTTCTGTTCAGGAAACTAATTTGCATGATTAAGAACTGTTAGGCAGGACCTTGGACTCCACCCTCCAGCTCTAATCATTTTTTTTTTACTCTCCAAAGTTTTATTTCACTAACTTCAGGTCAAATTTCCACAACTGTGTTCCGGTCAATTTATTATCCTTGCTTGCCTTCCCAAAATGGTAGTACCAAAAGATTTGCAGATCAGGGAGAAAAGACCACTTTAAGAAGCACTGTGTTTATTCATCTTCCCCAAGGCAACAGAGTTGAGCATCTGATTGTTCAACAAAACAAAGCTTTAATAGCATCCAGGAGGGCAGATAGGCAAACCAGATGTAGACACTCTTCAATTAGTCAAAATCAAACCAGAAAAAACTTACTCCACAGATATAAAAGGCTGATATTCATCTTTTCTTTTTCTGCTGTCGCAACATTTTTCTTCTTTTAATTATCATATCATGTAGTTTCTCAAGTCCTTCCTTTAGTCCATCTCCTATGATTGCACAGGTAGGCTGCAAATGCCAAGGAGTTGATGAACTCAGTTCACCCATTGCTAACAATTTCTCAATTTCTGAAAGAGACAACGAGTTTCTCAAGTCTTGTTTGTTAGCAACTATAAGTACAGGGACTCCCTGATTTTCTGATATCCTAGTTATTTTATGAAGTTCAGTTTTGGCTTCTTCCATCCTCTCGACATCAACAGAGTCCACAACAAACACAATGCCATCTGTGCATCTGGTATATGACTTCCACAGTGGCCTTAATTTCTCCTGACCACCTACATCCCAGAAGTGAAAAGTGACTGTTTTAGAATTTCCTAAGGTTACCTTAATTTTCTCAGTGTTAAATCCTTTGGTAGGTACAGTATTTACAAATTCATTGAACTGCAGCCTGTATAAAACAGTTGTCTTTCCAGCACAGTCCAAACCCAAAATAACAATGTGGAAGGACTAAAATGAAGGCAAGCTGGACAGGATAGAAGTCTGGTCTGACAGTCCATTCCCCATTTCCAGCTGCAGTAAGTGTCCCAAATTGAAATGCTTTCTTCTTATTGCTTTAGAACTTCTCTTCCTAGGTGATCAGCTATAAGACTTCTGGCAAAACGTCCTTGCCCTCGTCCGGGCTCAACGTCTCTCAGCTGCTTGAGAGCCGCGCTGACACCTGTCCGTGGGCGAGGCCTGGGAGGTAGGGGGACACAAGTCACCCCTGCCAGGGGCGCCGGGCGGGCGCTGCCAGCCAGGCAGCCCTAACGGTGCTCACCGGCAGCTCCCCTCTAATCATCTTTATGACACTTTGCCCTCTATCAGCTCTCATCTCTGCCCTCTGGGGATTTATTTTGCAGGCCTACTTCATGGGGGAGGAAAACAGGTACAGAGAGGTGAAGTGGATTGCCCAGGGACACACAGCCAGGGAAGGGCCAGGACTGTTGTCATCACCTCCTCTGATCACACTCTTGCCTTTTGCATTCTTGTTCTCCTTGGGGGGTCAGAGGGATCTGATGGAACCTAGTCAGTTACATCTCACTCAGTGAAAGCAAAGCCCTTAGAATGGCTGCAACATCCTTCAGGATCTGCTCCCTGATTACTCTTTCTTTTCTTTTTATAAGATTGAGATATGATTTACACACCATAAACCTTACCCTTCCAAGGTGTATGATTTGATGGTTTTGTGTATATTCACAAACATGTGCAGCCATCCCTATCACTCCAATTCCAGAATCTCCTGTTGCTCTAACCCCTTACCCACTCCCCAATCACATTTACCCTCTCTCAAATGCAGTAAATATGCACACCCCCAGGGCCCTTGCACCTGCTCTATCTGGAATGCTCTTTTCCTAGTATTCCTGTGGCTCACGCCTTCCCTTCTTTCAGGCCTCTGCTCAGACATTGAATTCTCTCCCAACTCTCCTCTGACCTCCTCCCCACAGCTCCTCCTTATCTTCCTTCCCAGCATCATGTTTTTCATTAGCTAACACACTAGACATTTTACTTATTTATGGTTAATCGTCTGTCTCCTTCACTGGAATGTCAGGATGGGGATTTTTATCTGTTTTATTCACTTTGTCTCTCCGATACCCTGGCACATAATAGATGCTTATTAAATATCTGTCGAATGAAAAACCCCAAGGTTCTCCTCTATACATGCGTGGCTTTATTGCATGATATGATTGTTTTGAATTACATAACTTCTGAGTATTTTTGTGCAGACTTCCATGTAGATTTGGGACTATGATAGTCCCGTATTCTGGGATTTTTTTTCTTTCTTTTTTAATTTTTCTGAGACAGAGTCTTACTTTGTCACCCTGGGTAGAGTGCTGTGGCATTACAGCTCACAGCAACCTCAAACTCCTGAGCTCAGCCTCCTGAGTAGCTCGGACTACAGGTGCCTGCCACAATGCCTAGCTATTTTTTTTTTTTAAGAGATGGGGTCTCACTCTTGCTCAGGCTGGTCTTGAACTTGTGAGTTCAAGCAGTCCCCCCTCTTCAGCCTCCCACATGGCTAGGATTATAGGCCTGAGCCAGTGCGCCTGGCTGGCTTGAGGGGATTTGACACAGGAGAATTATCTGCAGTGTGGTGCTGTGCTCAAGTGCTCAGGGTCTTGACTAGATTGTCTGGGTCTGAATCAGTGGCTGTGTGACATTGGGTTAGGAGCTTTTCCTCTCTGAGCCTTGGTTTCCTCATCTGTAAAATGTGTTAGGGTACTTGGCTCAGTACCTGGAACATGGTCAGGTCCTAATAATCGGTAATGATTCGTTCTTAAAATTGTGTTTTCACATGTTAGTATTTCCTTACTTTCTGCCCTGGGACAGTTATATGACACATCTCATCTTGAGCATGCTGCCTCAGATCCTTCCTGGGACTTGCAACAAGCAGCTGAGTTCACCTGGACCAAGTGGACCATTGCCCCAGACACGTGGTCTCTGCACTCTGACGCAGCTGGGTGCCAGAGCATCCCTGGGATGGTTGTAATTTGGAACTAAAGATGCTGTTTATTTTATTCTCCAGGGAACCCGCCCAAAGATAGTGGCAAAAAAATCAATTTCTCAAAAATTCTCCCGTTCCTCCTCTGTGAAATCTCACCAGGGACCTGGACAGGCAGAGAATAAACTGCTCACCACATGCTGGGCCTGTATCGTATTTGATTTGCAGCCTCATAGTTTTGCAGATGAGGAAACTGAGGTCCAGAGAGGGAGGGTCACTTGCCTGAGATCACACAGAGTTGCTATATTAGTTATCTGTTGCTGCTTAACAAATAACAACAAATTCAGTGGCTTTTTATTACCTCAGAGTTTCTCTGGGCCAGCAGTGCGGGGGTCTCACGAGAATACCAGGATCTCACGAGAATACCAACAAGGTGTTGGCCAGGGCTGTGATTTCATCTGAGGCTCGGAGTGGGGGCGGGCTATGATTTACATTGTCGGCAGAATTCAGCTCCCTGAGATGTGGGGCTGAGGTTCCCGTTTTCTTGCTGGCTAGTGATTTGTCTTACTTCCTAGAGGCCACCCTGAGGTCTGAGCCATGTGGCGTCTCCCAACGTGGCTGCTTTACAGCCTGCAGGTGACTTACAGGTTTTGAATCTCCCTTCAGGAAGGGTCTTGGACTCCCCACCCGTTTTTCCCCTTCATCCTCTTTTAAAGCCTCACCTGATTATATCAGGCCCATTTGGAGTTAAGTGATTTGGAACCTTGATTATATCTGCAAAATCCTTTTATCTCTGTTACATGCTCTATCTCCCTCACAGTTATAGATCCTGACCTGAGCATACCTAAATTCACATTCACAGTCCCATCTGTGTGAAATGGGAAGGAATCCTGAAGGCCATGTACCAAGTGGGCAGGAATCTTGGGGATCATCTCCAGATTCTGCCTGCGAAGATTGATTGATGGTGAATTTGAACTCAGGATTGTCTGATTCAAAAACTCATGCTGTTGACCACTGTTCCGTTTGTTCCCTCACCGACCCTGCCCAGAATGACCCCTGAGGTGAGTAGCCAGGCTGGTGGACTCAATTCTGGCTCATTTTGAGTGAGGTGGGGCAGATGGGACATATGGTGGGGTGCAGTTTCCTCCCTGGCAGGACCTGGTCTCTCTCACCTGGTACACATCCCACCAGGCATCTCTTGAAATGATTTGTCGATTGGATTGTTGAGGATGAGCCCAGAGTATCTGTCCTCCTTGGTGCCCTCCTCCACCTAGGGGTTAGGCTGAGACCTGGCCAGGGAGCAGGTGCTTGACTGCTCTCTTCCCAGGAGATATTTATGCCAGATGTCTGCTGTTTACTCTGATGGTGGGGTGGGGAGAGTCATTCTGGTTATATTGATTTCTGAGTATTGGGGCTTATCTAGATAACTTATTGTTCAGTGATTTTAAATTTAATTCTGTTGTGCTCAGAGAATATGTTCTGTGGGGTTTTTGCTCTTTGGAATTTGACTGAGACTTAGCTTATGACCCAGCATATGGTCAACCTTAGTGATCATTCCATGTGCCTTTGTAAAGAGTGTACACTCAGCTTTTGTGAGGAATGTTGTACAAATGCCATTTTATTTATTTATTATTCATTTATTTTTATAGAGATGGGATCTTGCTATGTCGTGCAGACTGGTCTCGAACTCCTGGCTTTAAATACCTTACCTGCCTGGGCCTCCCAAAATGCTAGGTTTTGGGAGGCCCAGGCAGGTGAGGTATTTAAGACCAGGAGTTTGAGACCAGTCTGAGGTCTCCAGCCAATGAGCCAGTGAGCCCAGTCCAATGTCATTTTTAGATCCAGAGGGTGGGGAGCGTTGTGCACGTCTACTGTATTCTTACTGATGTTTGGTCCACTTGTTCTACCACTTTCACAAAAATGCCATTTGTACAACATGTGAAAATCTCCAACTATGATTTTGTAGATTTGTGTATTTTCCCCCAGAAGTTCTGCTAGTTATTACTTTGTGTATTTTAAAGTTCTGTTGTTGGTAATACACATTTCTGATTATATCTTTCTAGTAAGTTGACCCTTTTATTGTTGTGAAATACTTCTCTTTACCTCTTAAAATCTGTTTTGTCTGATGTTACTATGGCTATGCCAGCTTTTTTATGCTTACTGTTTTCCATTTTTTTTTCGTTTTAGCCTTTTTGTGTCTTTATATTTCAAGTGTATCTCTTACAGGCATCTTATGGTTGGATAGTCACTGCCTTTTAATTAGACTGTTTAGCTTATATACATTTAATGTAATTATTGATGAGGTTTAGATACAACACCTTGTCATGTCATTCTGGTTTGTTTGATGGGATAGTAATAGTCATAAAGGATCCTATCTTCCCCCATCCCCACTCTACTAGAGGTAAAGAGAGCAGAAGGTTAAATCATCCCTGAGGTTAATTGAATCCCAGCTCTTTATCGTGGCTTTGGGAATATGTGATCTGGCCGCTATGCCAGCCACATCTTCTTCCTTTGTTCATTCTGCCCCAGCCCTACCAGCTTTCTTTCTGTTCTTGAGCTGTGCTCAGCTGGTTCCAGCCTCTGAGCCTTTTCACTTGCTATTCCTGTTGCCTGGAACACTTGGCACCCTGATTTGTGTCAGGGCCCCCGCCCTCTCTTTCAGTTCTCAGCTTAGGTACCACTTCTTCAGAGAGCATTGAGGCCTTTCTCTACATGACTGTACCTGTTTTCTTGTTGGTACCTGTCACTGCTTGAAATTACTTTGTCTATTTACTTGTTTAGTGTCTGTCTCTTCCCTTAGAATATAAGTCACATGAGGTCAAGCCCTTGTCTGCTGTGTTTTCTGACAAGTCCCTTACACCTAGCACATAATGGGTGCTCTGTTAGTATTTGCGGAAGGCATGAATGTGTAAGAGAAAGGAATTGAATGAGGCCTACTCAGATGGAGGCCTTCCTGGCCGTGACTTTGTTTCTGACTGGGAACCTGGTGTGGGGGGTAGCCACACACTGGGCCCTTGGCCTCTTGCCCTTACCACACCGGGAGGGAAGAGGGATTGGAATGTTTTATTTGCCAGGTCAGGAAGCTCTGTGTGGTCCCAGGCACTAGTCGATGGGCCACCGGGCTGTTAATTGGGTGGTTTTATGATTTATTTTCCCTTGATCACTAAGGTAGTAAATGCAGCAGAGGTGTGTGTATCAAAACATGTTTCCTGTGTCTCTTCAGCTTCTGATGCTGTCCTATGCAACCCAGGGTGGTAAGATGATGTTTTGCATGTGTGTTTGGTTGCGTGTATTATAAAACCAAGTTTGTTGTACTTATGGGCAATTTAATGCATTTTTCCCAAGTTAACTTTTGGGTAATTTTTTCATTTATCATTGTTCCCTTCCCATTCCCCCCCCATGTCTCCTCATCCACACACATATGCATATTATTATTGTTTTGACCCATTTGAGAGTAATTGCAGACATGATGCCTCTAAATACTTCAGCATGTGTCATCTAAAAACACAATCTCTTCTGTAATCACAGTCCAGTGAACAAAATCGGAACATTTTGGCATTGTTACTAAATGATATAATCCATCATCTGTATTCAGGTTTCACTTGATTTCCCCAAAATGTCCTTTATACCTGTCTCTTCCCCCATCCCCAGCCCAGGATCACATATTGTGTTCAGTCACACATCTCCTTGGCGATTTTGATGGTCCTCGGGAGAAACTCTCCATTAAGGTGTGGCTCTGCCCACTCTTCTCCTGGTGCCATCAATAACCAGCTCTGTGACCTTGGACCTCAGTGTCTTCAGCTGTAAAGGGGGAAAATCTCTGTTTCTACCACATTGGCTTGTTCCCTGCTGCCACACATTTTATTGAGCACCTACTGTGTGCCTGGCCCTGGGACACAGCAGGAGGCAGGGCGGGTGGACAGCCAGCCCTTGTGGGTAGGTGAGAGCTGGGCCTGGAGCTGGCCCCCTGGGATGCCCACCGAGCACTGGCCGTGTGTGCTGCTACTGCATTCCTTTTATAACATTTGGGGGATCAAGATGAGTGAAAAGAACTCGCCCTGCCAAACAGCTATTTCACTTTTAGGTACATTTCCTCCTTGTTCTTTGCATTTTGTTTTGGCCTAGGTAGGATCGTGCTGCACACACCATGTCATACCCTGCTTCTCTTGCTACCGTGCACATTGCCTCGCGTTCCTAGTAAGAATTCTACACTGGGAAACCTTTAATGGCTTCACAGCGAGACGTGGAGGCTCTGGATCCCCGCCATCAGATCCTGGCCACTTACCAGCTGTGTGATTGGTGGGCAGGTTGCTTTACCCATGTGCGCCTCAATTTCCATATTTCCTAAAATAGTACCTACCTCTTAGATTGATGGGGGAATGAAGTGAATGGGATCTACAAAGCTGTCAGGACAGTGCCTGGCACATGGTAAGCACTCCCTGTATATTAGCTATAGTTATAAGAATTATTATACTAACATAAAATATAGTAGTGTTAGACTAATAAAATTGTCATTTAACCATTCCTCTTATGTAGAGTATTTAGGTAGTTTTCAAAATTTTAAATCATGTGCATCTTTGTTCTTGTGTTACCAGTTCTTTTATCAATTTAGCAACTGAGGGCTGAAGAAACCTTGATTCTTTGGTCTTTTTTTTATAATTTTTTTTTTGAGACATAGTCTTACTTTGTTACCCCTGGTAGAGTGCCATGCCATCATAGCTCACAGCAACCTCAGAATCTTGGCCTCAAGTGGGTTCTCTTGCTTCAGCCTCCCGAGTAGCTGGGACTACAGGTGCCGGCCACAACTCCCAGCTATTTTTAGAGATGGGGTCTCTTGCTCTGGCTCAGCCTGGTCTTGAACCTGTGAGCTCAGGCAATCCACCTGCCTCGGCCTCCCAAGTGCTGGGGACTCTTTGGTCTTTATTAGTTCAAGCCAATGATTGACACGAGAATCCTAGAATCAGGTTGTCAGAGCTTCAGGACACTGAGACGTCATCTCATCCAGTCATCTCATTTTTCTGGGAGGGGAAACTGAGGCACAGAGCTGTTCAGTGACTTGACCCAGGATTACCAAGTGAGTTTGTGGCTGAGTGGAACTGGAACCCAGGTTTTCTGACTCATATCCCACAATATGGATATGCTTTTGTCCAATGGCCAAGACTCCTTTGAGGACAGAGAGATCTTCTTTGACTTTACTGACTCTGTGTGTGTGTCTGGTTCTGGTGTGAAGTCATTTTCTGGGCCCTTGCTCTGGTTCAGGTCTGTGCTAGCTGCTGCAGACACATGGGATTAAAGCAGAGCCCCTCACTGTCATTCATGGTCAGAACCACAGAGTCCAAACTGTGGGTCCTCAGGTCAGGTTCATAAGTGGAGGTTCTGTCAGGCCGGCATGGCATTTTTTAAAATTTTTATTAGTTGGCAACATTGAAAAATGAAGAAATTTCATATAAAAATCTATAGTTCTGGCTTCTTAAATAATCAAAAGCTCTGTCCATACTAAGCTTGCATTTCTATAGGCAATGCTCGGCTGGAATGAGTAGCACCTGCCCTTATACAGGGTACAGGGCTTGCACTCTTCAATTTTGTCGCAGTCTCTACCCCTCTCTAGTGTGTTCCTGACACTGAGACCAGACATTGGTTGCCATTTGTCATTGCACTGGCTCTGTTTTTTTTTTTTTTTTAAATTATAGAGTTTATGGGGCAAAGAAATATTTCTTTTAACTCTTTTTTTTTTTTTATTACATGGAAAACTGAAAGTCTCACCATGAGGGTCATGTGTTTTAAGAAAAGTAGAAGGTGGAGGCTTTCTCTCTGGAAGAGAAGAGTGTTCCTGTGTGTTTCATAGGCAGAGACACACTTTTCTGTTAAAAGGCTACAATTTTTGGTGTGCTCTCAGCTAATGGGTACAACAGGACAACGTCAGGGTATGTGGCACACCTCCTGGGTGAGGGGCGCAACTCCAACAGAGACCCCACCTAACAGTTGTAAACATTGTAACCTAATTGTTTGTAGCTTCCTATTAATCCGAAATTAAAAAAGGCTGCAACTTGAGTTTGTGGGTGGTCCCCTTGCTTCTCCGAGGTGAAGAAGAAAGGGGGAGAAGTTGGTTCTCTGTCAGAGGGGCTGATTCTGTCCCTCCAGTTTCCACTTCCTGTGGCCTGTGGGCGATCATTCCCTTTTCTTTTTTGCAACATCAGCTGTTAAACTGGAGGTTCTAACTCTTTTGTCTGCCCTGCTTGCTGTATTTGTGTCCCTTTTGGAGACTCTGGGGTGCAGACTCCAGTGAGGAAGCATTGGGTTCTTCAGGGTCCTGCAGGTGCTGTTGGGGCCTCTTCTTGGATTGTAGGATGCTGGTACCAGCCCAGTCAGGATTGGTGTCTCTCTGCTCTTGAGGCAGCCAGGTAGTGTGACCTCCCCTCTGGCCTTGTTTCTCCCTGATCTGGGAGATTATGAGCAATGATAGAACAACAACAATAACAACAGTATTGTACCCTCAATGAATCCCCAACAATAAAAAAAAACAAAAACAATAACAACAGTTGCTGCTGCTGCTGCTGAGTGAGCAAAGCTAGCTGGTTGTCAGGATTCTTTGGTTGCAAGCAACAGAAAACCCAGCTTAAGGTACCATCAGCAGGAGTAGGAATTGCTTGGCTTGTGTTAGTGAAGGGGCTGTCCATTGTCCCCAGGTGGGCTCTGAATGGGTCGTGTGCCCAGCTACTGGGGCTCAGGCAAGGTCTGGGTTGGGGCCCTGCCTGTGCTGCCTGGCAGTGGGGGAGGTGCTTCATGGAAGGAAGACTGCGGTTGTTGGGACAGAAGAGGAAGAGGGATTCCAGGTGGGAGCATCTCCTCTCCCTTGTGCTGGTGTTACAGTCCCAGATCGAAGACTTTGCCTGCCCTCAAGTCTTGGGTCCCAGGGGAACCCTCTTGTCTACTTGCGCTTGGCTTGGCTTCTTTCTTTTCTTTCTTTCTTTCTTTTGAGACAGAGTCTCACTGTACTGCCCAGGCTATAGTGCTGTGGCGTCTTAGCTCATAGCAACCTCAAACTCCTGGGCTCAAGTGATCATTTTACCTCAGCCTCCCAAGTAGCTGGGACTACAGGCACCTGCCTTGATACCCAGCTAATTTATTTATTATTATTATTTTTTTTTTTTTTGTAGAGGCAAAGTCTTACTTCATCGCCCTTAGTAGAGTGCTGTGGCATCACTCAGCTCACAGCAACCTCCAACTCCTGGGCTTAGGCGATTCTCTTGCCTCAGCCTCTGGAGTAGCTGGGACTACAGGCGCCCGCCACAATGCCTGGCTATTTTTTGTTGCAGTTTGGCCAGGGCTGGCTTTGAACCCACCACCCTCGGTATATGGGGCCCGCGCCCTACCCACTGAGCCACAGGCACACCCAACCAACTCATTTATTTATTTATTTATTTATTTTTTTTCTTTGGCCAGGGCTGGGTTTGAACCCACCACCTCTGGCATATGGGACCGGCGCCCTACTCCTTGAGCCACAGGCGCCGCCCTATTTATTTATTTTTATTGTTGAGGATTCATGGAGGGTACAAGAAACCAGGTTACACTGATTGCATTTGTTAAGTAAAGACCCTTTTACAATCATGTCTTGCTCCCCAGAAGTGTGTCACACACCAAGGCCCCACCCCCTCCCTCCTTCCCTCTCTCTGCTCTTCCTTTCCCCACCCCTCCCTTTTTCTTTCTCTCTCTGCTTTCCCCTTCCCCCACTGCATCCTTAATTGTTATTAATTGTCCTCATATCAAAATTGAGTACATAGGATTCATGCCTCTCCCTTCTTGTGATGCTTTACTAAGAATTATGTGTTCCACTTCCATCTAGGTTAATACAAAGGCTATAAAGTCTCCATTTTTTTAATAGCTGAATAGTATTCCATGGTGTACATATATCACAGCTTGTTAATCCATTCCTGGGTTGGTGGGCATTTAGGCTATTTCCACATTTTGGCGATTGTAAATTGAGCTGCAATAAACTATCTAGTGCAAGTGTCCTTATGATAAAAGGATTTTTTTCCTTCTGGGTAGATGCCCAGTAATGGGATTGCAGGATCAAATGGGAGGTCTAGCTTGAGTGCTTTGAGGTTTCTCCATACTTCCTTCCAAAAAGATTGTATTAGTTTGTGGTCCTACCAGCTAATTTATTTTTTATTTTTATTTTTCTTCTCTGCTCTTCTTTCTCCCATCCCCCTCCCTCCTTCCCTTTCTCTGTTCTTCCGTTCCCCGACCCTCCTCCTTCCTTTTCTCTCTCTCTCTCTTTTTTTTTTTTTTAGTAGAGATGGGGTCTCACTTTTCCTCAGGCTGATCTTGAACTCCTGAGCTCAAATAGTCCACCTGCCTTGGCCTCCCAGAGTGCTAGGATTACAGGCATGAGCTACCGTGCCTGGCTGCGCTTGTGTTTTTCACATCTTTCCTTCAGAGCCTTGCTCATGTCCTCCCTCTAGATGCCTTCCCTTACTATTTCAGCTTTTTCTGTAGGTCTAGTAATAATGCCTGTGCTCATACATGTGAGATGTTCTGCTCAGTGGGCACTTTCTGACCATTGTAGCCTCCCAGGAACCTGATGGGGAAGATGTTCCTATGTTGCTTATTGTATAGATCAGGCATCCTCAAACTTTTTAAACAGGGGCCAGTTCACTGTCCCTCAGACTGTTGGAGGGCTGGACTATAGTTTAAAAAAAAAAAACTATGAACAAATTCCTATGCACACTGCACATATCTTATTTTGAAGTAAAAAAACAAAATGGGAACAAATACAATCACACTGCCGCATGTGGCCCGCAGGCCGTAGTTTGAGGACCCCTGGTATAGATGAAGAAATAGAGGCTCAGAGAGGCTTAGTAACTTTCCCAGGGTCACACAGTATCCTTCTCTTTTATTAGAGACTCAGCTTGTGTGTTTTGTCTTCTCTGAGGCCACACAGCCTGGGTTTGAATCCCCTTCTAGGTGTGTCACCTCCCGAAAAGGACTTGGCCTCTGTATCTGGGGGAGAGCATTCCAGGTCCAGGAAGAAGCAAATGCAAAGGCCCTGAGGCAGGAGCATGTTATAGGATCAGCAAGGAGACCAGAGTGGCCAGGGGGAAAGTGACAGGAGGTGAAGTCAGGGAGGTGACAGCAGGAATAGGAGGCTGGTGGACTTACTGTGCAGGACCTTGTGGGCCACTGCAAGGACTTTGTATTTTATGCCAAGTGTGTGTGGGGTAGCTCTTAGAGCATTTCAGCAAAGGAGGGACAGACCTGACTCAGTTTTCCGAGGATCCCTCTGGCTGCCGAGGGAGAGTAGATGGCTGGGGTGGAGGCAGAGGAAGGGGAGGCTGCCATAGCAGCCTGGGTAAGGGAGGATAGCAGCTGGAGCTCAGGTGTCCTACAAGGGGTCAGGAGATAGTTAATTGCACCTCCTTTGTGCTTCTGTATTACTCAGAAGTGGTGCAGCCCTGAGTCTTGGCCTCATGTTATTGAGCCTCTGTTTTCTCATCTGCAAAGTGGTCTTAATGATGTTATCTCTCTTGTCGGGCTGTGGGGATGAATTGCATGAGGTGACAAATGTCAGGTGCGTCCCATGCCTGGCACAGTGTAAGCTCTCAACAGACGTTCATGGAATGACCCAGTGAGTGAACAGTAGGGAATTTGGGGCTGCTGTAGCCCTACCCAAGGTGCCCACCCCTGAGGTCAGCCCCAGAGTGGGAAGCACTGAGCTTCTTCTCCCACTCTGTCCTCCCCCTTCCCCCACACAGAGATTTGAATGAACAGAACCCAGAATGTTCTGGCAACAGTTGCTCCCCCTTTCCCAGCGACAAAGACATCTTTGTTATGCCCGGGTGTGAAATCCATTTTGGAAATGAGGATGACACAGGCTCAGAAGTTAGCTTGTGAGGATGGGAAGTGTCCCATCCTGCCCAGGGCCCCCATGGACAGTTGGCTTCCCCACAACTTTCTAGCCTCATTTTGGTCCAGAATGCTCTTGAATTGTGGTGGCTGGGCGCCTATTGCTCAATGGTTAGAGCGCTGGCCCCGTGTACTGGGGGTGGCAGGTTCGACCCTGGCCTGGGCCTGCTAAACAGAATGCTCTTGAATTGCTTTTATTTCGTGGGATGAGAACACATTTCTGCTGAGAAACCACATCAGCCAACATCACCTTCCAGGCACTCACCACCATCACATGAACATGGGAGTTAGAGTACCCGGTGCTGGTGTGACTGCAGGGAAGCAGGCAGTCCCATACAAGGCTGGTGGGAGTGTTAATGTAAAATAGTTTGTCAGTGTCTTTAAAAATAAAAACCCATGATAGTTGATTCAGTTCCCTTTAGGAATCACTCCTGTAGAAACAAGAAAACTATGTAAAGATGTAGTGACAGAGATTTTTATTCCAGTTTTATTTATCATCGGAAAAGAAATTAGAAACCACATGAGTGGTTGTCAACAGAGAATAGTCTAAGATTGTTGTTCATCCACATGTTGAGGTAAAAGAATTCGCTTGGTCTCTCTCTCCATGGATGTGAAGGGCTGTACACATTGTACTGTTATGTAAGAAAGGCCAAATTACTGAGTCAAATGTAGATTATGATCCCAATTTTATAGGGAAAAAAAACCTTATAAAGAAGACTCTCTTGGTGGGCATTTATGAATGTGGAGAAAGAAACTTCAGGGTGTGCACCAGGATACTCGCTTTGATGGCCTCAGGCTGAGAATAGGGAGGTGTGTAGATTACTCTTTATATGGTTTTTTTTTTTTGTATTGGTACACTAGTTATAATTAACACATTATTTTTTCAAATTAGCATAGACTAACAATAATTAAAAGATGGTTCCCTCTGTAAGCCGTCTTTCCCCAGGTATGAGTGTGGCTCACCCCTGCCTTCAGCCACTCTGTGCTCCATTGTTACCTCCCTTGGAGCAGCCTTCCCTGACCGTTCATGAATGAATGGATATTGGATTCCTTTGAGCTGTCCCTTTCCTCAGAATGCCTCCTCTGAGAAGCCATTCCTGCTACCCTTAAGTGTCTGTGATGGTTCCTCTTCTCCCTCCCTGGCCATCCACATCACTCCTAAACTGTCACCACATTCTGCCTGATGTTGCAACTGTTTGGGGTCCACCTTGACGGGGGGATCTCGGATGCTGAGTCCAGTGCCTGGCACACAGTGGGTGCTCAATAAATGCTTGCTATTCCCTTGTTAGGGGGCTTTCCTGTCTGAATGCTCAAAGTTTGAGAGGGCCTGGAATATTATCTTTTAATCTTGGCCCCTCTTCTGACCAGCTGTATGAGGGCAAGTCATTTAACATTTTGAGTCTTAGTTTTGTCCTCAATAAAGGGGCAGTAACAATAACCTTGTTCTTAGGGTTGTTGTACATCTGAAATGAACCATGACTTGCAAAGGATATAGTGTGGTGCCTGGCACCTAATAAATGCTTAGGTAATGTTAGTGTTCGTTATTGGTGAGGAACCAAGTCTGGAGTTCAGAACAGACAGAAAAGATGGCCATTTAGAGAACGTCCACTCAGTGTCAGAGTAGGCAATATTGGGTCACATAAATCCTCCTATGGCCCTTGGAGACTCAGGATGGCAGGGCGATTGAGCACATTCTTGAAACCAGGCCCCTTCAGTTCAACTTTGGGCCCTAGATTTGATGGATGAAGATCTTTGCCCTCTTGGAACTGACCTTCTGGCCTCGTGCCTAAAACAGTGGTTCTTAAATGAGGGCAGTTTGAGTCCTCACTGGGAACAGACAGCACTGTCTGGAGGCATCTTTGGTTGTCACAACCGGGTAGGAAGAGATGCTGTTCAATGTCCTATAGTGCCTAGGACAGGTCCCCACAGCGTAGATTTGTCTGGCTCCAAATGTCTGAGGGTGGGAAACCCTAGCCTAGGGAGCTCAGCAAATGTTAGGGGCTCTGATGCCAATGATGATGTAAGTGTTTGTGTGTTTGCCACCCATCTTACAGATGAGGAAATCGAGGCGTGGGGAGGTATTGCAGCTCATCCTAATGGAGCTAGGATTTGAACCCAGCTCTTGGTCCCTGAAAGCTGTGCCCTGTGGCACAGCTGGGAACAGGAAGCTCCATCTATAGCATTTCTCCGGAGAGTAGGTGGCTGCAGTGGGCACAGAGGGAAGAGGTGGATTTCCGGGCTTGGGGCTGCCCAGGAGGAGGAATGCCCCGGTGGAGGAGGCTTTGAAGGCCCAGCCTGTGTGTGGTGCTGGCTGCCCCTCTTGGCTTGCTGGCTCGATGCTGGCACCCTGTGTCTGCCAGTCACTGTGATGCCTCGGCCAAGATGCATTCTCATCCCCCTCCCTGAGTGTCAGCTCTTTGGCAGCCACAGAAGGTTGGGTGGAGGGAGTCTCTCTAGCTCAGCTTGTGCAGAGCTGCACTTGGCTGAGTATGTGTCTGCAGCCCGGGCCTTCCCGGGGCATCCTGGCCACTGAGTTAGCCTTCCGGTCACCGTGGATCAGCTTGTTCTCTGAAAGAGCCTCAGTTTCCCCTCTGGGTGATGGTGTGGGGTGGGGAGTGCTTATTCCTGCCCCAGCTGCCTCTCTGGAGCAGGCGAGAGCATGGAAGTGAAACTCTTGTGACGACAGCAAGGTGTTCCAGGAAGAGCTGATGTCAATGACAGCAAGATGTTCTAGGAAGAGCTGATGTCACTGTCACTGTTGGTCACCTTCCCCCTCCCCCCCATGGTCGGGAGGCTGGTGGGCATTGAGTGCCCAGCTGCAGGGAAGGGGGCTGATTCCCTCCTCCTTTCCCTCTGCTGTTTTATTATCATCTGTAGTCTGATTTGTCCCATGCAGTGGTTTTAGAGGCCTTCCTGTTGCTGATGTTGCCCAAGTTACATTGGACCCTGACTTCTGCTCTGACCTCTGGGCATCTGATGACAAATGTGCATCTCTACCTGGGTGTCCTGCGGCGTTGCAAACTCACTGTTCTCCAGCTCGCCCTTCGCACAACCCCTCAGCCAGCCTTTCAGTCACTCAGGCTCCTCCTCGGGCCCCCTCCTCTCTGCTCTTCTTCTCACATCCTTTGTCCAGCTCATCAGGAAATCCTGTCTGCTTCAGCTTTGACAAGTAGCCTCCTTAGTCCCCTGCTTCTACCCCTGTTCCCTAATGGTTGGCTCCCCACAGTCGTACCCCAGGTATGTTGGATCATGTTGCTCATTGCCCCGGACTCCCCGGGGCTCCTGCTTCCCTCAGAGTAAATGCCGAAGCCTGCGGTCCCGTGTTCACCTCTCTGACTTCAAGGCCAGCCATGCCCAGCACACTGCTGCCTCAGGGTCTTTGCACTTGCTGAGCTGTTGGTTTGGAATACTCCACAGATATGCAGGTATGCATTGCCTCCTCAGGTCTCTGCTGAGATTTCTCCCTCCTATCTGAAACTCCACCTCCTCCCATGCTCCCCAACTCCATTGCTCTTACATTTTACTGTTCTCCCATCCTGCTAAGGAGAACAGGAGGGTTTTGTTTCTCCTCTTCCCTGCTATGTCTCCATACCTAGAACAGTGCCTGGCACACAGTAGGTGCTCAGTAGATGTTTGTAGGGTGAAGGAAGGAAGAGCCATCCCATCATTGTCACCTATTTCCTAAGGTTATATTTTATCCAAGCCCTTCTTCTGGGCATCAGGGACACAATGGTGTGTGTCCTCAAGGGACCACAGTGGGGGAGGGTAATGGATGCACAAGTTTACATGGTAGTAAGTGCTTTAACAGATCCATCACTCAGCTCAAGACTGTTTGGCTGTTTGGATTGTAAATGACAGAAGCTCCAATTCAAGGGGTCTTAAGCAAAAAAAAAAAAAAAAAAAAAAAAAAAAGGACTTTATGGTATCACTTGACTCAGGACTAATGTCTTTAGGCATAGCTGGATCCAGGTGCTCCCTGGCCTGACCCTTAGGTCATGTATCCACACATGAACCAAGTATTGCCCATCCAGGGGGTCAAGAGGTATAGTTGGCCAGGTCTGGGTCACACATTCATCATTGCAGACAGGGTGAGATGTCAGCATCTTCACAGCCTCGTGTACCAGGAGTGGGACTCAGGGCTGGACTTCCAGAAGATCAGGCCTCTGGAAGGCCCAGAACGTACCATCATGATGAACGAATCCATCATGTGGATTCTCAGCCATTTGGGGGGTATGTGGCCCTATGTGTTACAGGGGACTGGGAGGAGGAATTGGTCTTGATGACAGGTGGCCCTCCCTCTCCCTACACACACCTCCTTTGCCCACTCACCCGCACCTTAGAAATACTCTGGGCTCTCACTGTGTTCTTCTCTTCATCACAAAGGGGCTCCAGATGGTGCGGCTCTCGGGGAGTCTGCCACGTAAATCTGTCGGGCTCATATCCCCGTTTTCCCTCCCCCACTGCACATGCTGGCTCTGAGCTTCTTGGATTCTATTTCGGGCCTAAGGGAGGAAGGATGCTTGGGGTCCCTGGTGGGCCTTGCTCCTCTTTCTGGCCTGTTTGTGTGAGACTGGCCTGGTAGGCCTCCCCTAAGCCTCTTAGTTCCCAGGGTACCCTGAACCAGCCATGCCTGTTATCACCTCTTCCAGGGTTTAAACCAGGATACCCCAGGTTTTACAACACATATGAGTTACCTGGGATCTAGTTAAAATGCAGATTCTGGAGCAGCAGGTCCAGGTGGGGCAGGAGATGCTGCATTTCTAATAAGCTGTGAGGAAATGAGATACTGGGGCTGCTGGTCTGGGGACCACACTCTGAATGCTGAGGGTCACTTTCCCGGGAGGTCCTTCTTGGTTTTCCCACTCCTCACCCCCTAATCTGGGTCAGAGCCCCTGTTACAAGCTCTCAGAACTGCTTGTCTTCTCTTAGAGCCCTTGTCACGGAGGGAGCAGGTGGTTCACACACCTTGCCAGGCATGTTTGAAGCTCCAGGAATCTTGTTTTCTGTGGTCTTCATACCGCCAGCAGATACTGATTAAGGTCCTACTATGTGCCAGACACTGAGGAAACAGTAGTCAACAAAACAGACAAAAATCCCTGCTCCCATAGATCTGACATTTGGGCGGGAGGAGATGTGTGATGAGCCAATAACAAACAAGAAAAATTCTGTAAGTGACAAGTACTACAAAGACAGTAGCACAGGCATGTGAATTTGAGAGAGATTTGATGATCAGGGAAGACCTGTCTGATGAGGTGGGCCCTGGATGCTGAGAAGCCAGCCGTGGGAATAAAGGCAGGAGGAACTATGATCCAGGTAGTGAGATGGCCTGTGCAAAGGCCCTGAGGCAGGGATGAGCTTGTCCAGTTTCAGGATCAGTAAGGAGACCAGTGTGGCTGGGTTGGAGCGAATGAGGGGAGAGTGCTGGGAGAGGTCTGAACAGTAGGTGAGTGCTGCATGGTGTAGGGCCTTGGAGGCCACAGTGAGGGGCTGGACTTATATTTAGGAGCAAGGGAAGCCGCAGGGGAGTTTTAGGCCAAGGGGTGACAGCGAATGACTTATCTTTTAAAAGAATCCCTCTGGTTAATGTGAAGAAAGTAGACTGTGGGTGTTGGGCGGTATCGTAATCCATTTTCTTCTGCTTGTAATATAATACCTGACACTGGGTAATTTATGAAGAAAAGAGGTTTATTTAGCTTGCAGTTTTGCTGGGCTGGGAAGTTCAAGGGTGTGGCCCTGGCCTTTGGTGAGGACTTCCATGTTGCATCATAACATGGCAGAGAAGGTTGCCACACTGAAGACCAGGTTACAACATGACTTTTGGCGGAGACAAGCAGACCATCTCCAAACTGTAGCAGGGGACAGAGTTGGGTGGGCAGACCATGAGGAGGTGACTGCAACTGTGGAGGTGGAGATGACAGGGCCTGGTGGTGATGGGAAGAAAGAGTAGTCAGATCCAGCATACGGCTGGTTTCTGAGCAAAAAGCCAGTTACCATGGAGCTGAAACTGTGGCCTTGGCTCTTACCTGCTAAAGGATGACACTTGGGCCAGAGTAGATTCTGTTAAAGGGTAGCTTGAAGGTTCTCTAGGTGCTGCTGTGGGTGTGGGGTTGGGCCTCCTTGGAGATGACCAATGGCAGGCCAGCAGGTGCAAGGTCAGACAGGCCTGGTGTGATCTTGTCTTCTCAGAGCTCAGAGGCAAGAGGGAGAGCCTGGCTGACCTGCCTCTCGGGCTTAGACCTCCGACGTCATTTATCCATAAAGACATGCAAGTTGTTGAAAGAGGGGATGTTCTTTGTTCCTTACCAGCTTGCATGGTTTCCATAAAAAGACCACATGCCTGCACCATCAATAAATACTAGTGCCAGTACTAATCCCACTGCTGATAGCTAATTCTTGCTGAATGTTTCCTTCATTCAAGCCAGTCCTTGTCCTAAGCCCCGATGTGTGTGATCTTATGGGATGCTCACTATACTCCCGGGAGGGGCGTACTCTTATTATCCCCACTTTACAGATGAGGGAATTGAGGCCCAGCAGCATACAGAAGTTGCCAAAGCTTGACCAGATAGTAACGTAGTGAGATGTAAGCTAACATAGTTTTAGAAATCCTGTAATTATTTGCATCCACAATGGTTTGGCGAACCCAGCCTGGGCCTGCTGAACAAAAAATAAAATAAAATAAAATAAAATAATATATAAAAAACAAAAACACAGGGGTTTGGTCGCGGATGTTATGTACTTAAAGACATTGATCTCATAGGCGTTCATGGTTCTCGGGGCCCTCTTTTGTCCCTACCTGAGAGAGGCTGGTCTGCTTTTGCCGTCTGAAGGCCAAGCTCCCTTTACTGGGCTCTGACAACTCCGTGGACGAGTTTTGCACCTCTCAGTGAGAACGTGCTCTGGGGGCTTGCACAGAGCCCGGCACACACAAGCACTCAGCTGTTGTTAGCTGCTATTACTATTACTGTTTGTATTTTTTTTTTCTTTTTTAAACTTTTATTTTTATTAAATTTTTCTATCTTTTCCTTTTATTAAGTCATATACACATAGATCATGAATACATTTATGTTTTGTGGGGTACAATGTGTTGATTTTTTTATATAATTTGGAATGGTTACATCAAACTAATTGTATTGTTTTTAATTCTTATTGGCGAGCAAGGTTGTAAATCAAGTGACCAGTTGCCCCAGTTTGCATAGGACTGTCCTGGTTTTAAAACTAAAAGTCCCGCATTCCAGGAAACCCCTCAGACCTAGATAAACTGGGACGGTTGGTTGCTCTCCTGATAAGGGGCTTACAAATAAATTTGGGTCCTGGTGTCAGCAAAGCCTGCATTTGGATCTGGCTGTGCCATCTCCTAGCTGTGTGACCTTGAGTAGGTTACTAAGACTCTCTGTGCCTCCTTTTCCCCACCTGTAAAATGGGGAGTGATGATAGTATCTACCTCAAAGGTGGTTGTGAATTTTAAATGAGATAATAGGTGTAAAAATTCGGTGAACTAGTTTTATTCAAATTACCCAGGGGCCTGAGGGGACCAAAGAGAAGCTGAGACTACTTGAAGTCTGGGCCTGGGGCCCCTCGGGTCCACCCCTCCCCCACTGTTGGCCCAGCCTGGGAGTCAGGCTGGCTTTGTCCTCCACCACATCAAAGCTTGCCCAGGCCCCCTTTATGGCAGGGGTCTGCCGGCCCCCTGGCGCAGAGGCAGATTAGAGTGAGATCCTATCTGGGTGGGTGGAGGTGCCTAGCTGGGGAGAGGCCCTGGTGGCTACTGATAAGCCCCTCCCACACCAGCCCATGCACCAGGGCATGGCTGATGTTCAGCCTAGCTGGCCTGTCACTGGCCTTCTTGAGGGTGAACAGAAGCCGACTTGCTGGTGGGACAACCCCTCTACAATCAATTTTTCTCCTATCTAAAGCGGGGCTGGAAAAGCTTCATCCAAGACCCCTCCAGTATTGGGCTGTACTATTAACGAAATACATGCAGGACAAAACTGGATCCCCAGGTGGTGACTTTTGAAGTATTTGACTTTGAATCAGCTAATGCTTTGAGCACATGCAGACTCCAGGGCAGTATGGTGGCTGTTCAGGGTAGGGATATGGATCTTCATTCTTAGGAGGCTACGGTGCTCAGGGGGACACTGCAGAGGGACGCTTTGGATGTCTTCCTTTCTCAGACCTGTCTGTGTGGCCTCATGGGCGGAGGCATTTCACTTAGTAGTTGTGAGAGGCCTCTGTGTAGTAAGCTCCTGGCACCCCATCCCAATGTATGGGGGCATTGGAGAATCGAGTGGAAGAAAATATGTGGGCATGCAAGAAATGGTAGCCAATTAAAATTTTACTTATTAATGTTTATGTATTAAAGTCAGGGTCTTGCATGAATCTGAAGAGATTTCCAGTTTAATCCCAGTGGGAGGATCGAACACATAGTTCCCTATAATCTAATTTAGGCAGATGGTAATAACTACAGGAGAGAAATTTCCTTGAGCACCTACTATGTGCTGAAGCCCTTTAGGTCCCTGCTGTCTCCAGGTGTGCTCCAGGGACTGGAGGCATCTCAGGGGAGCGTGGGCCCACCCCACATTCCTGCATCAGCATCTGCTTTTGGCAAGACCCCCATGTGATTTACAGGTACACTTGAGCTTGCAAGCGTGAAGGCTGGGAGGTGGGCAGGAACTTGGCAGAGTGGAGTTTAGGTACAGTGGTGAGGCCTGGGGCTGGCGTGGAGGGAGAGAAGGTTGAGAGGAGGTTAATGGGGTTGGGCTGTAAAAGCAGTGACACTGTGATAGGGCCGAGTGCGGGACCCGCCAAATAGAATGGAATGCTCTCTCAGACTGGTGGCTACTTCAGTGTCCAGAGAGGGGTGGGGGTGGCCTACACCATGAGGCAGCATGGGGAGAAGACAAACTTAGGATGGAGGGAGAGCTGGGTCAGACTTGCATTGGTGATAGAGGAATGTGGGTGGGGACTTTTCTTTTGGAGACAGAGCCTCAAGCTGTCGCCCTGGGTAGAGTGCTGTGGCATCACAGCTCACAGCAACCTCCAACTTCTGGGCTCAAGCGATTCTTCTGTCTCTGCCTCCCAAGTGGCTGGGACCACAAGCGCCCGTCACAATGCCCGGCTGTTTTTTGGTTGCTGTTGTTGTTTGGCGGGCCTGGGCTGAATTCGAACCTGCCAGTTCAGGTGTATGTGGCTGGTGCCTTAGCAGCTTGAACCACAGGCGCAGAGCCAGGGTGGGGGGCTTTTCAGTGGGGAAGTTAGACCTTGACTGGTGTACCTGGAAGGCTTCCTGGAGGAGGTGGTGACTTTTAGGGTACTTGGGGGACATTCCGGAGGTAGGAACCCCATGAGCTAGGTCAAAAGAGAGTTTACATGAAGGACAAGAGATTGGCTTATGACCCTTTCCTTATCCTTAAAGGGCACCAGATAAGCTCAGAGTTGTCCCTGGGATTGCAAAGCTAGAGAAGAGGTTAAGGGTCAAAGGTTTTGGCCCCCTCCTTGAATGGGTTGCAAGCAGGCAGCTTAGGGCAAGTCATGGAATCTCGGCTGAGGAATCTGGAGCATCTTAGCACTGGCTCTGGCTGGACAGAAGACCTGCTGATACTCCTCCTGGGCCTCAGTTTCCTCAGGTGTCAAGTGGGTTGCAGTGAGGTGCACAGTGAATGTGCCGGTGGCTGGGAAGGTTGGAACAACAGAGGCTGCCATTGCAGGCCTGGTGCCCCCGTGCCAGGGCCAGAAGCAGCTTGGTTTGCAAGACTGTGCTTTCTGGGTGAGAACAGAGTTGTTTGAGGAAGGTGGTAAGGTGGGGGTGGGGTCGTCCTCTTTCTCTCTGGGGAAGATCATTGAGAAAGAGTGGGGTGCACAGAGGGGCAGTGAACAGAGACAGTGCTGTGGACCTCTTTTTTGGGGGTTGGGGTGGGGAGAGTGAGCTAGGTCAGCTGTATGGGCCACTTAATACCCATGAACTTGCAATTAAATGCGGAAGTGGGAGACAAGAGGGATGATAAAAGGGGATATTGTTCCCAGCTTGGAGAGGAGGGAGGCTGAAGCCCTGGGGAAATGGCCAGCCTCCAACATGAATGGGCTTCAGTATCCTGGGGGGGGCTGGGGGGAGCAGGGGGCCGTCATTTGGCCCTTTGTCCTGCTCTGCTGGACCCAACCACAAAGGCTAGCTTGATTCCCATTCGTTCTCTTTATGGGGGAGAAGTGGTGGGGGGGTGTGGGGTGTGGGGGGGGCTTGACCGGCTTGGCTTGCTCCCAGGGTCCCAAGCAAAGAGCTCCCTCTGGGAATGGGGGGACAATAGAATTTAGGGAATCTCTAGAAATGCTCCTCACCATGAGCAATCATTTTTTTTTTCCCTTACAATTTTAATTCTGTTCGGTATGTCTTGTGTGTGAAATGTACAATGTTAAGTGAATGGCTTGGTGACTTTTTAGTATGATGTATCTGAATAGCTATCAGATCAGATGGTAAATATTGCCAGTACCTTAGAGGGTGTCCCCTCCCAGTTATATCCCCAAAAGTAACCACTGTTCTGATTTCTTTCGTCAATGATTAGTTGTGCCTGTTTTTGAACTTTATGTAAAATGGAATTATGTGCTATGTTTATGACCCTTTGTGTCTTTTAAATTAACTTAAAAATATTATAACGTGCATATATGTCACATGTATATATAACTATATAAACTATATGTGGATATGTATAAAACTATATATATTATATCTTATATATAACATCTATTTGTTACATATACCACACACCATGTATTATATATATATGTAACTATATGTATATACACACACATTTCTATCCCTTGCTTCTATATTGTGGAAGTTGTTCCATAATAGTTCATAGAATTGCCTCATTTAAAAACTAATAGTGGGCGGCGCCTGTGGCTCAAGGAGTAGGGCGCGGGTCCCATATGCCGGAGGTGGCGGGTTCAAACCCAGCCCCGGCCAAAAAAAAACCAAAAAACAAAAAACTAATAGTGGCTGGGTTTGGTGGCTCACACCTGTAATCCTAGCACTCTGGGAGGCCCAGGCCTGTGGATTGCTTGAGTTTAGGAGTTCAAGACCATTGTGAGCAAGAGCGAGACCCTGTCTCTACTAAAAATGGAAAAACCAGCTGGGTGCAGTGATATACACCGGTAGTCCCAGCTACTTGGGAAGCTGAGGTAAGAAGATTGCTCAAGCCTAAGAGTCTGAGGTTGCTGTGAGCTATGATGACACCATAGCACTTCACCTAGCAACAGAGTTAGACTCTGTCTCAAAATTTAAAAATAAAAAAATAAAACTAACAGCTGCATAGAAATTCCATTGGATGGAATTCAGTCCCCTAATGATGGATACTGAGATTGTGCCCATCTTTTGCCATCGTAAGTGATAATGGGGCAGACACAGGCCACTTGGTACCTGAAGGTTTCTTTCTTTCTAGGAATGGAGTTTCTGGGTTAAAGAGTATATGCATTTGTAATTTTTCATTAATTTTTTTTTTTTTTTTTTGAGACAGAGTCTCACTTTATTGCCCTCGGTGGAGTGCCGTGGCGTCATAGCTCACAGCAACCTCCAACTCCTGGGCTTAGGTGATTCTCTTGCCTCAGCCTCCTGAGTAGCTGGGACTACAGGCGCCTGCCACAACACCCGGCTATTTTTTGTTGTAGTTTGGCCCGGGCTGGGTTTGAACCTGCCACCCTTGGTATATGTGGCCGGAGCCCTACCCACTGAGCCCACAGGTGCCACCCAATTTTCCATTGTTTTAATTACACAACAGACATGACTGCATTCTTCTTGTGGATAGTTAAGGCACTGCAGATGTAGCCCTGACCTTCATATTCCTGGTGCCCTCAGCCCTCCCTGCTCTTGTTTGTAGTCTGGTCTGCGGCCTTCCGGGTCTTCGTCTGGGTTCATGTCATTAGCATACATAAATATGAACCTAAGGCAAGGACATGACATGCTTTGAGTGTGTGCATTTGAGTTAGTGAAAGACAAGGAGCTGAGGCTGCAGAGCGGTGATTAAAGCCACAGGCTCTGGAGCCAAGGGCCTGGGTTTAAATTCTAGATTTCTCAGGGTAAGCTACTGTGATCACCTAACATTCTGCAGCTGGCTTTGTTCACGGGCTGTGTATATCTGGGTGATCAATGTTGTTTCGCGTAGTTTCAGCCCGTTCTTTCTAACTTCTGCCTGCTGTTACATAGATGTTTATATTGGAGTTTATACATTCATTCCCTTCTTCATGGGCACCTTGGTTCCTGTCTTTCTCTTTTTGTCTATCAGGATTTCTCAACCTCAGCACTAGTGACATTGGGGGCTGGATAATTCTTCATTGTAGGGGCTGTTCTGTGCATTGTAGAAAGTTTAGCAGCATCCCCAGCTCTACCCGCTAGCTAGTAGCACCTCCCTCCTTAGTCATGACAATCAAAAATGTCTCCAGGCCATGTCAAATGTTCTCTGGGGTGGCAAAATTGCCCTTGAAGATCATTGGTCTATGCTGTGCAGTGCTGTAGGGAGCATCCTTCTCTGAGCCTCCCTGCACGTGAGCAAAGCAAGGTCATCATTATTGTATTCCCATTCCACAGATAAGGGGGCTCAGAGAGGTCGAGTTACTCGCTTGAGGTCACACAGTAAATACATAGCAGAACCAGGATGCTGGATGGCACTTCTTCCCATTTTTTGGGTACCCATCAAGTGCCAGGCACAGCTCTACGCTGAGGTGCGTGTGTAGTGGGTGACAGAGCAGATTTGAGCCGCTGTTGTCATAGATCTAACATTCTAATGAGGGGCAGACAGTAAGGCAGTGATCAAATACCCAGTGACACATCAGGCCGTAGTTAGTGAGGGTAAGGACATAAGAGAATCACAGTCACAGTGCCACCTGACGTTTGATGATATTTTATAGCAATAGCTGACAGTAGAGATTTCAGCACATCAGGTACTGTACTAAAGAGTTTTACACAATTAACTCATAGAATCTCTGAAGCAAACTCCTGTGAGATACTCTCGGTATCTGTAGTCCCAGCTACTCGAAAATGAAGCCTGGGTCTGTTACGAGCCCCTCCCAGGGCTTTACCAGGAATGGAAATGGTGGTACTAGCTAGCGCTTGGACTGCTAGAACTCACAACCCTTTGGCAGTCTACCTTCAGGCCTACTGTGGGACCTACTTCCTGGATGGCCCTAAGGGTCACCTGGGCCCAGGCAGTGTGACTCAAAGAGTGTAGTTTGCAATGAGGTACAGACAGAAACAACGGAGAGTAAACACTGAAACTTTTATAGCATTTTGGCAGAGCAATTTTATGCCAGTTGAATCTAATACTTGAAAAATTAGACCTGTAGTCTTTTCATTTTGTTTATTTTTTTAGTAATTTATTTTTATTGCATTTTCCCGACAGTGTTAGTCTCAAATGGATTGGAAATTAAAGAAAAAAATGTTCTTCTCTGCAGACAGTTGGAGGAACACTGTGTTAAGGTGGGGAATGTGTGTAGAGCGGACCCTGGCCTATATGAGCTCTTAGACTTAATCTGTTATTCTCACATTGGGTTCTTGTTGTACAAGCCCCTTGCCCCTGGGCACTAGGACAAGCTGAGGAATACTCAGGGATGAAGGCCCAGGAGGGTTAGCTAACATAGCTTGGCTGGCAGGGTGCAGATGACCGTGGGCCATTCTCTTTGCTGTCTACCTTCTGCCTGGGCAGCTGGATAGGTCCTGACCTGCAGGCTTCCCTGTGGAGGTGCTGGTTGGTCCCAGCCTGGAGCCCTGGTTAAGCAGGTCCTTGGAGAGGCTAGGCTTTCCCCGGGCTGTCAGCAACTGAGGCCCCTCTTGGGACCCTGTCCCTGGGCCTCTCATCAGCCCCTCTCTTTGTTTCCGTGGCCATGGCAACCTGGCTGGACGCTTGGCACTTCCTGGCCCAGCCCCCAGCCTGACCAGCAGCTTCCTCCTCCACTGAGGCTGTCCTGGCAGGCTTCAGTTTGGCTGGGGAAGCTGTGCCCACCGCCCACTGATGGGGGCTCCCGGGCAGTGCTACCCTGTGGTATGGGAAGGACCCTAAGCAGAGGCCCCTGCTGGGTCACTTCTGCCTCTTGGCCTTTTTCCTTCTGTCTTGGAGCACTTTTATTTTCATTCTCGGCGTTGGCTTGCTCTCCCCGGCTTTGCCTCCAGCTTTCTGAGGTTCTGTGTCCATCCTGCTCTCTGTCTTTCTGTCTCTCTCTGTGCCTCCCTCTTCCTCTGTCTCTCCCTCTCACTGTCTAGCTTCTGATATTTCACTCAGAGATCAGTCCCTGCATCTGACAGTGGACTGGTTTGGAGCCTCTGACTGTAGGGTGCCCTTGAGGTCCCTTTTGTGCTCTGAGCCAGGCCACATGTGGGAGGGGCTCGTTCACAGCCCCCAGCAGCTCATTGTGATTCTGCTGTTCCCACGCCAGGGAGGTAATCTTCTACCTGGTGAGTCCGGGGCCCTCCTGGCCAGACCCCGCTGGGAGGAGGGAAGCTGCTGACATCTGAGCCATCCACATGAAGGGCTTGGACTGAGTAAACCCAGAGTGTTTTCTTTCGATCCCCTGGAAGTGGGCCCGTTCCCACTGCGGGTCATTAAAATCATCATTTATTAATGGTCACAGCTGTCCTTATTCATAGATATGAATAAGTAATGCTTCCATATAATGCTCTAGACTTGTAGGGTCTTTGGGGGACCTTTGAGGGGTCTAGATGAAGAGTCATCCCAATCTGGCCTTTGACTGGGGCTCAGAGAGAGGAAATGATTTGCCTGGGCAAGAGTTATAAACCCACGTGCCTGTGGCTCTGACAGGTAAAGCAGCAGGTGTAGAAAAATCACGTAGCCTTCACCACCTGTCCTTTACCTCTCTACTTTCAACATTGACGTGAAGAGAGAGGAATATTCTTTACCCTTAATCTCTCTGTGTCTTGGTCTTCTCACCTGTAAAATGAGGATAATGACACCTGTCTCATGGGTGGTTCTGTCCTTCTTCTTAATTTTTTAACTGAGGTCTAATTCGCATACATTACAGATTGTCCATTGGGTTTTAGTCTATGCACAGGATAGACTAAATGGAATCATGACAATACTTGACCTTTTGTGACTGGTTTCTTTCACTTGTCCTGATGTTTTCAAGATTCATCCCTATGGTAGCATGTGTCAGAATTTAATTCTTTTTATAATGGCTGAACCATTTATTCTGTTATATGAATAGACCACACTTTAGTCATCCATGGACAGATATTTAGATTTCTACTTTTTGGGTAGTATGAGTGATGCTATGAACAGTGTGCACAAATTTCTAAAAAATTGAAAAAATATTTTAATGTACATACATACATATATACGTATTTTTGAGACAGACTCTGGTTCTGTCACTGAGGCTGGAGTACAGTGGCACGATTACAGCGTACTGCAACCTCAAGCAATCTTCCCACTTGAGCCTCCTGAGTAGTTGGGACTACAGGTGTGTGCCACCATACTCACCTGAGTTTTTATTTTTTTTACAGGAAGGGTCTCGCTTTGTTGCTCAGGCTTGTATTGAACTCCTGACCTCAAGCGATCCTCCTACCTTGGCCTCCCAAAGTGCTGGGACTACAGGCTGTGAACCATTGTGCCCGGCCTCCCATGTACAAGTTTCTGTATGGACATGTGTTTTCATTTCTCCTGGGCATATACCCAGGATGGGCTTATAGATTAAATAAGTTCATAACGTGCAACTCTCAGAACAGAGCCTGGCACATAGCAGGTGCTAGACATGTGTGCTCTTAGTTTTACAAAATCATGCCTGAAGCCTTTGGCCTTGGATATTGTGGAGATGCAGTGTTATTTAACATTTATTGAGTGCTTACTGGGAGCCAGGCATCAGTCCTGTTGGGGGCTCTTTTATAGATGAGGAAATGGAGACAGTGCAGAAATAGTAATTTGCCCAAGATCACAGAGCAAAGAGATGGCAGAGCTCAGGTCCAAATGAGCCCTGGCAGTCTGGCTGCAAAGCCTGTGTCCCTGACTCCTACCTGGGCCTTCTGGAGAACCACGGAGCTGGTGTCCCATGGCGTCAGGCAGGGGTGGGGGGAGCTTCTTCTCAGCCCTGAGCAGTGGATCCCATGCAAGAACACGAGCCCATTATTGCCAGATCTTCTGACTTTTAAAAGACATTTTCTCCAACAGCCGGAAATGTGGAGTTTTTGGTATGAAATCACTAGATTTTTAAAAGCTGGCAACTCAATCACATTTTTAACAAACACTTCTCAGGCCAAACCAAACATGTCTGTGGGCCAAACCCGTGGTTGCCAGTTTGCACACTCTGCCCCTGTGATGACTTGGTGGTGGTGGTGGGGCTTTGCTGGGCACTGACTTTGATGTCAGACATCTCTGAACCTGGGTGCTCATTTTCCCTGGCGCGTTTCTGGCTCATGTCTGTTTCAGTTGTGTTCAGATCTGACCTATGACTGGAATGGTGGGCTTGTCAAGGGCCCCCGTGCATTTCCTCATTTTGGGCTCCTTCCCTATTATCCCCCAAGTCATAAAATCACGGCTTTTCCATATTGTTGCTTTCTCTCTATCCTTTGCCTTTAGCCCTCACTGACAGTGTGACCTTGAGGCTAGGGACTTGACCTCTGTACCTCAGTTTCCTCACCTGTGAAATGGGTGATAATAATGCCTCCCTCTGGGGTTGACGCAGCATTTGGACAGTGTCTGGCACCTAGTAAGAACACAGTAATGTCAGTTATCATTATTATTACATGCAGACGCTCAGATGTGCAGGCACAAGGCTCTGCCATCTGGCAGAAATTGCGAAGGTGCGCTTTATCTCTCTGCTCACTGAAGGGAGTGATATTAGTCTGTGTGCGTGCATGTGCATGAGTCCGCACAGTTCCAAGCCAGCTAGCAGGGGTGCTGTTTCCTGCATGCAGATGTCCCTGCATAAATAGAACGTATATATTATTTGTGCACATGCGCACACGCTCCCGTATCCTCACACACACACTCTCTCTCTCTTACTGTCAAACATTCTCAGAAATAAGTACATGTTGGGGTTTTCGGGTAGTGACTGCAGCCACCTGAGCAGCCAGCAATTTCTCAGTTGTTGGGGGAAGGTGGGAGCTGACGGGGTTGGGGATGGGGTGGGCAGAGGTAGTGGGTACGTGGAGAAGCTGGGTATCTGCTGCTGGGGAGGGCAGGATGTGGCAGGGAAAATGTCAGGTGCACTGAGGGCTGGGCTGTGGGGTTTGTGTGTATCCCAAGCTGTGGCTGTGGCCGTGGGGAAAGGTGCTGGGTCTTGGTGTTCTGCGTGGGGTTGGACAGAACCCCCAGTAGGCCCCTGAGCCTGTCTCTGCCTCCTGCACCTTCCCTTTCTTCTCTTCAGCATATTGTGGGCACTAATTTAGGCAGAAGCTCCTTGGAGTCTAAGAAAAGCTGAAGTATGCAAAATTAGCACAACGGAATTTAGCTATCTGGAGAAGCCGCCCGGGCTACTGAATTTATCTTCTTTCTGCCCCCCATCATTCATATCGAAGTTCTTTTCTTCCCTGTTAAACTTCTTAAATTATCTTGCAGCCCACCACCCTCCTTTTTCCTTTGAGTCTGGGGGCAGTGGCATCTTCTGTTCCTTTCTTTTCTCTCTTTGTTTCTGCATCACTTTTTTTGAAGAAACCAGAAGGACTTGAGGTTGCCTCTGAAAGAAGGAGGTGGTTAGCCCCAGGATGGATTTAATGATTTCTTCATCACACTTGTTAGTTGACATTTATCCAGCCCTTAGGATGCTTCAGGTTGGGTTCTGAGCATTCTGCCTACCTTAACTTGTTTATTTCTTCCAACAGCCTTAGTGGAGTATTCTTATTGTCCCATTTTACAGTAAGGGAAACTGAGGTACAGAGAGGTTTTTTTTTTTTTTTTGTCACATGCCCAGGGGCCCTCAGTGAGGAGAAGGTGAGCCGGGGTATGAACCAGCGGTCTGGCTCCAGGGCCCATACTCCCACACTCCTAACCACAGCACTATATTGCTTCTTTTGCGAAAGGCTCATTCAGCAGATTTGCTGAGCACCTACTATGTGCTAGGTTCATTGTTCTTCTCTTTTCCTCCCCCTCCTTGCTTCCTTCTTCCCCTCCTCCCTTCCCTCTTATCCATCCATCTATCCATCCATCTGTCCGTCTGTCCATCCATCCGTCCAGTTAGTGTTTCTTGAAATACACTCATTCCAATATCAGTCTTATGATTTTTGTCATGTTGGAATCCCAACTGCAGTATTATTTATATAATATTTTTACTGAATCTGAACCTCCCTCACCCCCCCCTTTTTTTTGAGACAGAGCCTCAAGCTGTCATCCTGGGTAGAGTGCTGTGGCATCACAGCTCACAGCAACCTCCAACTCCTGGGCTCAAGCAAGTCTCCTGCCTCCGCCTCCCAAGCAGCTGAGACTACAGGCACCCGCCACAACGCCCGGCTATTTTTTGGTTGCAGCCATCATTGTTGTTTGGTGGCCCGGGCTGGATTCAAACCCGCCAGCTCAGGTGTATGTGGCTGGTGCCTTAGCTGTTTGAGCCACAGGCTCTGAGCCCTCCCTTTTTTTAAAGCTTTAGTATCATCTTAGGCAGTAACGTTTATGAAGTCATGGATGTGCTGTGATAGCCATAGTTATTCATGTCAATGTAAAGTTGCTCATTTCAGGTTGCCGTGTGACCCTGGGCTTTCAGCTCACTCCCTGCAGCTTGGTTTCCTCATCTGTAGCATGGGGGTAATAACAGTACCCACGGTAAGGGTATTGTGAGTGCTGAATGAGATATTACATGACAGTGCTTAGAGCAAGCCTGCTGGCCCCTCCTGAGCTCTCAGGGAGCTCTCTCTATTGATATCATCATCAGGGCTCGGCACGTTGTCCCAGTGATGAAGTTGGGTGGAAATGTTGAGGAAGCAGATGCTATATCACATAGCAAGGTTAGGTGAAGCTGGCCTCCTGTAATTTACTCTCACCCATGACATTGAAAGAACTCCTTCCATTCTGAATTGGTGGCTATTTGAAAGGGGCAGACACAGCTTGACTTCTGTGTTCCTAACGTGAGGGTTGTAAGTGACTGTCTTGGTCTGATTTCTGTTGCTTAATAGAATACCTGAAACTGAGAAATTTATAAAGAAATTTATTTCTTACAGAGGCTAAAACCCAGGTCAGGGGACCGCATTCAATGAGAGCCTTCTTGCTGGTTGGGACACTAAAGGGTCCTGAGGTGGCATAGGGCGTCACGTGACAAGGGGAGTGAACATGCTAATGCTAACTAGGGTCTCTCTTCCTCTTCTTATAAAGCCACTGTTTCCCCACCCGTAGTAACCCATGAGTCCACTAGCCCATTAATCCATGAGTGGATTAACCCATCTATCAGGGCACAGCCCTCATGATCCAGTCACCCCGTAAAGGCTGCATGTGTCAATTCCATCACGTTGGGGATTAAGTTTTGTGACGTTTGGGGGCCACATTCAAGCCATAGCAGTGACTGAAAACCCAGACGAAACTGACTTAAACAAGAGAAGAAATGTAATAGCCAACTTGTGGAGCTAGAACTATAGCTTCATGTACAGTTTGATCTGGGAGCTTGATCGGCTCCATGGAGACTGTTTGGCTCAGGTGGGGGATGAACAACACGTCTCAGGCAGCATTAGGGTTCTTTAACACCAAAAGGGGGGATAGAAGCTGGTGGGCAAAGGGGGAGATGCCTGACATCATAGCCAGGGCCAGAGGGGGCTTCCTGTGTGAGGCTGGTGCGTGGGCCTTTGGGTTCAAGCTCTGTGTTCTGCAACTGAGATTTCTGAAGGACATTTGAGGGCTGTTTTCATGACTCATCCTTGGATGAATTCACTTCACCCAGGTTACATCATATTTCCAAACATCTGCCTCCGTTCTGCAAAAGGCTCTAGAACACTGCCCTCCTGTTCCCTGGGTGCTAGAGGCTGGAGGCCTTCTTAACAGTAAAATGTCTCTTCTTACAGGAAACTTTCCACAGGCCTTTTAAATCCATCAAGTGAATTGCAAGTTGGGTTTTAGTTTGCACACATTCTCTCCGGGTCCCCCACTCCAGGGTTAGATGTTTGGTTTCTGGGTACGTTTATCTCTGCGCCTCTGGCAGTCTGCAAGTTCAATTTAGTCACCACATCGGCAGTGTTCCTATTTTATTCTTTTCTTGGGTATCTGCAACTTCCCTAATTTTTAGGTTTCTTAAAAACAAAGACAATAAAACAAACCACAGTCATTATTTCCTTACCCAGCATCTGGTGGCCACTTGTAATTTGTGATGTTTAGGGGAAAAAAACTGTTTTGATCCATTTTTCAAAATTAGACTTTAAAAATGTATCATTGGGCGTTCTTATGTTAAAAGCTTTTATTTTTCCTTTTAAAAACATTTTGGAACCAGACTTCTTTAGGGGTTTTCTTACTTGTCCTCTTATCCTTCAGATCCGCTTATAAAATTCCTTGCAAAGTGGGTTTTTTTTTTTATTTTTTTTGCAAGAGGGTTTTTGTTTTCACCCCTTGCATAAATCCATAATGTGATGAGCAGCAGAAAGAGGAAATGAGCTAGAAAGTGCTAAAGTCTTTCAAAAATTCTCTTGCGTATCCTATTTGGCTGGGGGCTGCTTGCTGTTAGTGAGGCTCCTTCAAACACAACTATGATGTTTTGGAGTCTTCCTTTCTCTCTTCCCTTCTCTTCCTTTCCTTTTTCTTTCTTTCCTTTTTTTCTCTCTCTCTCTTTCACTTTCTTTCTCTCCTTCCCTCTCTCTCCCTCCCTCCCTTCCTTCTTACCTTCTTTCTTATCTTTATGATGGCTTTGAACAGAAATTGCTGGACAAATAGAAGTAGATTTTACATGATTCTGAGATTGATACATTGGTAAATGACATGCAGTTCTGGGACCTGGGGGAGCAGACGCAAGTGTCAGGGTCTGTTTTCAGGGCTTAAAGAAAGAATTCTCCCTAGCCCTTTTCAGGAGGTCCCAGGCTGGAGGGCAGTGGGCACCCATCACCATAGTAAGAAAGGACAGTCTGGGGAGTGGCCATCCAGCCTGCTTCTTGGCAGCCTGAGCTGGGTGTCTCTGCCACCAGTGAGGCCCAGAGAAGGTATCAACAGAGGGCCATCAGGTGTCCTGTGCTCAAGGGGGCTTTTGAGAGGTCCTCGGAGTGTGTCATGGGGAGAGGAGGGCTAGGAGGGTTAGGGGTCATGACCCTGCGACCTCTTTCCCTCCCCTCCCCTCCTCTGTTCCCTTTCCTCTTTCTTCCCCTCCCCCACTCTCCATCCTACTTCCTCTCTCCTCCCCTTCCCTCCCTGTCTCTCTTCTCTCCTCTACCCAGTCTTGGGTCCCAGAGACCCTGGGGTCTCTGCAGGACGGGTCCTTCCTTTTAGGGCCCATAGATTTTGGACTTTGGTAATTGTTGCTTATTTGTCCTCTCAAAGGGTTCAGCCACTTCCCTTCTTTCCTTCAGCATGGCACAGGCCTAGATTCCAGGGTCAGGCCTTATCTCTCCCATCTGCCTCTTCCCCTGGCTCAAGCCAGCGGGGGGCCCCTTATAGCCCTAAGAAACCCCCAGCAGCCCCGTTCCCTTCCCTTCTCATGAGCTGCCTCCTCAGGCCCCTTCATGGGGCCTCCCTGACCACCTGTCCCCAGCCCTCCACACTACCGTGCCCTCACCTCCTGTCAGTGCAGATTTGTCTGCTGGTGTGAGGTCAGTTCCCCTTCTCCAGAAGTAAGCGCTGCCTGGTCCCTGCTCCCTGGATCTCCGCTACCTGGCCTGTGTGTGCACGTGAGAGCAACATCTGTGAATGAATTTGAGGGTCTACGTGCATAACGGAATCAGAACCCTCTGAGGAGCACAGGCTTAATGAGGGAACAAGGAGGGGTCCCTGGCAAAATTGTGAAGGTTTTGGAGGTTGGAGGTCAGAAAGCCCAAAGAGGTCAACCAGTTGGGACAAGTTGTGGCTGCCCAGCCCCAAGTGTCATAGATAACGTGGTTTTGGGTTTCCTCTAACCCGTGAGAATTCCTCAGTCTTTCCTTGTCTTTCGTGACATTGATGCTTTTCAAGAGTCCGGGTCAGGTTTTTGTAGGCTGCCCCCACTTCAGGTTTGAGGTGACGCTGGGTTAGGGTATTCCAGGAATGACTGTATTTCCCCCCTGAGCATCTTATCTGGGGGTGGGGGTGGGGGGCACGTGATGTCGATACGTACAAGGGGAAATGTTGACGCTCAACTAGGATGGTGAAAGCCACAATTCTGTGTAGTAAATTTACTGTCTTTGTTTTCTCTTTGTAATTACTAGATATTTTGGGAGAGATTCTTTGAGCCTGTGGCGATGTCCTGCTTCTGTTTAAACCTTTGCCCACTCATTTTAGCATCCATTGGTGGGGCTTGCCTGTGCCAGCTCTTACTGTGGGGTTCTAATGGTGCCTCCTTAGTTCTTTCATTCCTCCTTCTTTTATTAATTGAACCTCTTCTGTAGGAAAGAACTCTCCCCCTTTTATTCATTTCGTTATTATTATTTTTTAAAATTCAATCACAGCTGTGTACATTAATGCAATCATGGGGTACAATGTGCTGGTTTTATATACCATTTGAAATATTTTCATGAAACTGATTAACATAGCCTTCACAGGATTTTCTTAGTTACTGTGTTAAGACATTTATATTCTACATTTAGTAAATTTCACGTGTACCCTTGTAAGATGCACCTTAGGTGTGGTCCCACCAATTACCCTCCCTCCACCCATCCTCCCTCCTCCCCTCCCCTCCTTCTCCCCTTTCCCCATATTCTTGGGCTATAATTGGTATGAAAGCTATATCAATTATAATTCATATGAAAGCTATAAATTGGTTTCATAGTAGGGCTGAGTACATTGGATACTTTTTCTTCCATTCTTGAGATACTTTGCTAAGAAGAATATGTTCAGCTCCATCCATGTAAACATGAAAGAGAGAAAGTCTCCATCTTTCTTTAAGGCTGCGTAGTATTCCATGGTGTACATATCTATTGTCATAAACCAGTCCGGTCATTATTTTGTTGTTCACGTCGTCCCGACTCTGATGATTAGGAATCCCTTCTGGTTGATCCCTGTGTCCTTTTGTCGTGAGCTTTTCTGTTGGTTTGTTTTTTCCATCTATCTCTTTCTTTTGAGCAGTTCTTTATTTCCTGGCACCACAAGATAGTCCAGGCTCATTTTGTAGTTTCCCTGCCCCTGCCCTGGGATCGACCAGCTCTCTAAGAAGCCCTTGTTCTTTTTATTAGACGACAGTGTTTAGAAACCTAGATCTGGGTGCTGGATATGGTCATTGCTACCGATGCCACTGCAGCTAGAAACACACACACAGGCTAATTCATGCATGCACACACATCTGCATTTATTTCTGTATCTTTCTGTGTATGTAGTAAAAAAAAAAAAAAATCTCAGTGTCCAGACTGATCTTCAGCGTGAGATTTTTGAAAGATTTCATCTGATTTTTAGAGTTTACATAGAGTAAACAAATGACGTTTTTGGGTGGCTTAGAGTTTTGTAAGAGTTTTAACACATGCGTAGAGTTATGTACCTACCACTAACTCTGGCTATAAAAGGACTTTCATCATCCCCCAAACCCTGTGTGCTGCTACTTTGTAGTCACACTGTCAGCCCTGACAGCCTCTCATCTCTTTTCTGTCCCTCTAGTTTTGTCTTTTCTAGAACATACACACTGGTATAAACGCCTTCTTCCAGTGTGCAACCTTTCGCGACTGGCTTCTTTGACTCAGCATAAGGCCTTTTGAAAGTTATCTGTGACGTGCATATCTGTTGCTTGTTCCTTTTCATTGCTGAGTAGTATTCTGTTGTTTGGACACTCCACACTTTGTCTATTAAAGAGACTCATCTTTCTTTATTGGATTGCCTTTGCACCTTTATTAAAAATCAAATGGCAGCCTGGGGCCACATAGCAAGACCCCATCTCTAAAAACATTTTTTTTTAAAAATTAGCTGAGCATGGTGGTGTGTGTCTGTAGTCTCAGCTATTTGGGAGGCTGAGGGATGAAGATCACTTGAGCCCAAGAGTTTGAGGTTACAATTAGCTATGCCTGTGCTGCTGCATGACAGCCTGGGTGACATAACGAGACTGTCTCAAAAACAAAAACAAAACAAAACAAAACAAAACCCTGAAATGACCATGTTTGTGTTGGTCTGTTTTTGGGTTCTCCTTTGTGTTCCAGTGATCTAGGTGTCGCCCTTTTCCCTGTGGTCATGATAATTGTAACTTTATAGGAATTCTTAGAATTGGGTAATGTGAATCCTCTGACATTATTATTCTTTTTCAAAATTGTTTTAGCTGTTGTAGTTTCTCTGCCTTTCCATCTATGTTTTAGGATTAGATAGCATAAGACTTTAAAAGCTGGGAAATGGTCACAAAAATCTAGATTTCCAGTTTCTCTTGGAAGTAAGAGATCCGGTTGTACTTTTGCCTGGTAAACTGGGACAGGCTGGTCTCATCTTGGTACCAAATTTGAGCTGCTTTTTTTTTGAGACAGAGTCTCACTTTGTCACCCTGGGTAGAGTGCCATAGTGACCTAGCACACAGCAACCTCAAACTCTTAGGCTCAAGCGATCTTCTTGCCTCAGGCTCCCCAGTAGCTGGGACTACCGGCGCCCACCATACCCAGCTAGTTTTAGAGACAAGGTCTCGCTCTTGCTCAGGCTGGTTTTGAACTTACCCTCCCAGAGTTCT
Source organism: Nycticebus coucang (assembly GCF_027406575.1). Classification (NCBI taxonomy): domain Eukaryota; kingdom Metazoa; phylum Chordata; class Mammalia; order Primates; family Lorisidae; genus Nycticebus; species Nycticebus coucang. Next base: position 54,769,437 of record NC_069800.1, on the reverse strand, counting down.
GGGATTGCAGGTGTGAGCCACCGAGCTGGCTTATTATTATTATTAGTGGACTTGAAATACTTTTTAGACCAAGAGGTGAGGAGAGCACCTCAGACTCTTCACATGTCACAGGCAGGAGGACAGCATGGTTAGGGGGCCCAGCATGGTGGTCACTCTCTCTTACTTTGCCACTCTTCTGTGTATGTGACACTTTTACCTTTCAGTGCCTCAGTTTTCTCACCTGTAAAATGGGATTAATAATAATATCACCTTCCTCAGGAGGTTGTTGGGAGGATTAAATGAGACAATGGCACATAGAATATGTAGCACAGCCCAGCGCAGAATAAGTGCTTCCTAAATACTCTTCTTATTTTTTCATATTAACACTGAATTCTAACGTGTCCCTGCATGGTAGACATTCATCTTCCTTCCTGGAGAGGAGAATGAGTGACTAGGGAAGCAAAATGAACCCCTCAGGGGCCCAGCACTGGGCAGTTTCTAGGTAGGTAGGGAAGGTCCCTAGTCCTAGGAGCAGTGCCCTGGAATTTAGGACCTGCTGGGTTTTCTGAGGGCCCGTGAATCATGCTGCTTTGGAGAGGAGCCTGGGAACCCTTTTCACCTTCCCGTGGACCCCACTCCCCTAGGCACTGCATGGCCTCCTGGCCCCAGCTGCTGGTTGCCATGGAGTCCAGTTGCCATCCCATTGCCCTGTTGCTAGGCAGGCGTCTGGTTGCCAGGTGCCTCCTCCTTGGACATCTTGGCTCTCAGAGAGCCTGCCTCGGGCTATCTGAGGGGGTTGGATCCCTGGGGACCAAGTGCTTCTGTTAGAGTAGACACTGGGACATGGGAGGCTCCTGGGATGAAGGAGTCAGAGTAGCTGTGAGGTTGGGGTCCAGGATGACCCAGACTCCAGCTTCACTGTGTCAGCCACGCTCCTTATTAAACCCCCACAGGAAGCTGGGAAGAACTTGTGTCTCCACTTTACAGATGGGGACAACTGAGGCTCAGGAGACAAGGGGAGGGGCTAGTTGGACCTTGGAGTCCTCTGTACTGTCCTGGGGTAGGAGGCTGCACTCTCCCTCCCTGGCTTAGCTTCCCCATCCTCCTCCCTCAGGCCCTGCCCCCTGTGTGCAGAGAGAACAGAATCCTGTCTCCTTTGCCTGCACCACCTGGTCCCGGGTACCTTTCTGCCTGTATCATTGAAACCTTCCCCGCCCCCCTGAGCCTGGCTTACTTTTTCTAGTGCTGCCCATTGGCTCTGCTCCAGCCGTGGTGATCTCCTTCTGTCCTCAGATGCACCACATAGGTCTGTACCACAGGGCCTTTGGACTTGCTGTCCACAGTGTGGGCTATGCTGTTCCGGTATCCCGTGGCTTGCTCACTTCATCCAGATCTCAACTGGATGTCCACTGATCAGAGGGGTCTTTCCTGGCCACTGTGTTTTTTTTTTTTGAGACAGAGTTTCACTATGTTGCCCCCGGTAGAGTGCTGTGAAGGCTCATGGCAACCTCAAACTCCTGGGCTTAAGTGATTCTCTTGCCTCCGCCTCCCAAGTAGCTGGGACTACAGGCACCCGCCATAACGCCCAGCTATTTGTTGTTGTTGTTGTTGTTGCAGTTGTCATTGTTCAGCTGGCCTGGCTGTGTTTGAACTCGCCAGCCTGGGTGTATGTGGCCAGCGCCCTATCCATTGAGCAGTGGGTGCCTCCAGTGCCCACTGTGTTTAAAATAGCGCCCATCTCCCTACTTCATATCCCCCCCTTCTTCCTTGAGTTTCTCCTTAACGCTTATCCACTACGTTTCTGTTAATTGCCTGTATCTCAGCTATCCCCACCACTCTAGAACGTCGGCAGCTTCGTCTCTTTTGTTTGTATTTTATTCTCAGGGCCCACAACAGTGCTGGCCCTCAGTAGGTGCTGAATACTCATCTGTTGAGTACGAGAATGCGCGGATCGCAGCGGAAGCAGTTGTGTTCTAGGGGTAGAAGCTGGTGTGAGAGCAGCTAGACAGCTCGTAGCCGGCTCACCAAAGCTGGGGAGAAGAGTAGGTTCCAGAGGGCAGTGGCCCCTGCCATCCTGCACAGCTGTTGAATGCTGAATTGAGCCTTAATCTGGAAAAATACCCCCCCCATGCCAAACTGGAGGCCACGTGTGTTCATGGAGTTCCTATTTTGAAGCGGTGGAAAATCCCCACAGGCTGTTGTGCACTTGGCCAGGGCCTGCAGAGGACAGAGGCTTGCCTGGACCCTGTGGCCCGGGCTGTGGTTTTAGCCCTGTGGGTCCAGCCACGCCCTGCCTGTCTCCTTCCAGCTTCCCTGACAAAGTAGCTTCTCACTCAGTTGGGTGGTGGTGGTCGTGGGGCATCTCTCTGGGTTTTAGAGCTTCACGTGACCTCACAAAGTTGCTAGAATCACCCTGTTTTAGGCATAAGGAAGTGGAGGCAGAGAGAGGTGAAGTCACCAGCTCTAGACCACACAGCAAGAAGGGGATGGGTCTGGGATTTGAACTTGTGTCTTTCTGACTGCAGATCTCCTAACCTTGGAAGCCACACTGCCTTTCTTCTTGGCCCCACTGGGTATGAGGTGGGAGGGTGAAGTGATGAGGGAAGTGGGGGACACACAGAGGTGGCAACTTTTTCACTTCTGCCACTTGTCCTGGCTCCTCAGTGCTTTGAACTTGGCTCTGATGTGCCTCTTCCCAGCAGCCTTCCCTGAATGTTCTTCCTGGGACCCCTCACCCAGCTCTCAGCATGAGTGCAGTTGAATCTGCAAGGATTTTCTGACTGACGGTCTGTCTCCCTCACCAAACTGGCTTGCGTGAGAGCAAAGACTTAAAATGCCCCAGATTGAACTCTTATTCTACCCCCACCCCTCAAACCACAGCCTTTCCTGACTCAGTAAAAGTGCCCTCCGTCCTACCAGTAGTGGAGGCCAGAAACCAGGGAATCAGCCTTGACTTCCCTCTTTCCTCCCCCACATCCTGTCCCTCAGCAAATTCCGTGGGCTGTGCCATCCAAATACTTCTAGAATCTGACCCCTGCTATCCTGGTTGAATCCACCATCATCTCCTGCTAGACAGTGGCAGGATCCTCCTGGTGGACTCTCTCACTGGGGTCCGTTATTCACAGAGAGCCACATGGCCCTTTTAGAACCCAGGTCACATTCTGTCCTTCCTCTGCTCAGAACCTTCCATGGCTCCCACCTTACCCAGAAAACAGTGGAAGACCCTGCAGTGGCCCATAGGGTGCTGAACATTCTGGCTCCTTGTTGAGTCTGTCACCTCACTTCCTCCTATTTCTCCCCTTTGCTCCCTCTGATTCAGTCTCGCTGGTTTCCTCATTGTTCTTTGAACACACCAGGCTCCCTCCTGCCCCGGTTCTTTTGCACGTGCTCCTCGTGCTGTCTGGAACAGCCTTTCTCAGGTGTATGCGGCTTACTTCCCACTTCTTTTAGGTCTCAGCTCGTATGTCACCTTCTCAATAGATACTTGTTGAATGAACAAATAGGCCGGGCTCAGTGGCTCACTCCTGTAATTCTAGCACTTTGGGAGGCCGAAGTGAGAGGATCTCTTGAGCTCAGGAATTCAAGAACAGCTTGAGCAAGAGTGAGATCCCATCTCTACTAAAAATAGAAAGATTAACTGGGTGTTGGGGTGAGTGCCTGTAATCCCAGCTACTTGGGAGGCTGAGGCAGGAGGATCACTTGAACCCAAGAGTTTAAGGTTGCTGTGAGCTAGGCTGATGCCACAGCACTCTAGCCTGGGTAACAAAGTGAGACGGGGTCTCTAAATAAATAAATGAATGAATAAATGAACAAATAAGTGTGGAAAGGTTCTATCCCAAGAGCGTTACTTGCCTTTCTGTGTCCGATTTGTTGCTGCCGCATCATGTGGTTAGTGGTGGTCAGGACACAGGTTAGTATTAGGCACTTGGAGGCCACTGAGCAGGGTCCCAGCCCTGCTGGAGGAGGCTTTGGTAGGATGTGGTTGACAGATGCCAGGATGAGAATCTCGAAGTTCATAATTGTTATGGGCATTTTGTAAGCACCTACTGTGTGCTGTGCCCTGTACTAGTATTTTACAGATCTTATGTAAATCTTCATTGTAGCTCTCGAGTTAGGTGCTGTTGAACAGATTGCCTATTGAACAGATGAGGAAAACTGAGGCCAGTGAAGCTAGCGACTTGCCCATGAATACACAGTCCCAGAGTAAACTTGCTTCATTTCTCCAGACAACGTCTCTGTTGCCCTTGGTACTTGGCCATGTGCCCATCCTGGCTGGACGACAGTGGACAGAACCAGCCCCGGCTGCCTCTTCCTCTTTCCTGAGCAGACATAAAATGATTTGTTTTGCTGCCACCTTTCCTCCCGTTGGGTTGCTGGCTTCCTTTTCAGCTTGATGTGGTAGGAAGTTCCTCAAAGAGAAAAAGGGAACTGGGATATTTGTTTGGGGTCTGTGTCCCATGGTTGGTGACTGGGCGATATTTGGGGTTCTGGGGTGCCATCCTTCTGTGGGCCTGCCTCTCCCACTGATGTATCTGCAGACTCATGTCTTCATTCAATCATCTGTTCCCTGACGTATTTCTGAGGCCTTGGCCTCCAGGGTATCTCTTGTGCAGGCAGGGTCCAGCTGTGGCCAGGAATACGTGTTGCCCAGTGTCACAAGGACAAGGGCTGGCCTCATCGTTGGAAGCAGCTCTCCCACAGGCTGTGGATTGGTGACCTCTCTTGTCCCTTCTTGCGGGTGTCAGCACCCTGTGTGGCCATAACTATGCCATTTGAGAGATGTGGCCCAGCTTTCTAGAATCTGAGTTTTGCTCAGTGATATGTTTGGACAAATCTTTTTTTTTTTTTTTTTTCCAGTTTCTGGCTGGGGCTGGGTTTGAACCCACCACCTCTGGCATGTGGGGCCGGTGCCCTACTCCTTTGAGCCACAGGCGCTGCCCTGCACAAATTATTTTTATAGGAAAATCAGTGAGGTGATAATGCTGACAAAATGTACTTGCTGAGTGCTTGCTGTATACTGGAGCATGGGCATCACACCCAGCTCACAGGGTCAGGGAGAGGATTATGTGAGTTTATGTGGACCAAGTGCTTTGTACAGTGCCCAGCACGCAGTGATTTACAGTAAGCATCGGCCGCGGGTGCTTTTGCTCCTTGGGCCTTAGGCTCCTCTCTGTCTGGCAGTGGGGCTGCCTGTGAGGCTCAGCTTGTTGCCTGTGGCATCGTTTTGGCCAGTAAATGGGGATGAACCCTTTGGCAGGGCAGTTAGCAGAGACAGCAAGAGCCTGCAAAGCAGAGATTCTCCTGGAACTGCACGGGATCCACTTCTGAAAAAATCCTAAGCCTGGGGGAAAAAAAAACCCTGATGCTTTTATTACCAGGCTATTCACGGAAGCACTGTTACTGAGCACTCAGAATTGGAAACAACCTAAAGGTCCCGAAATGGGGAAACGATGAGGTGCGTGAACCACACCCATTTCCTCAGCCACTGCAGACGAGTGGGAAGGTGACATGCCAAATTACATACCTCCTGTGGTGACAGCTGTGCCTGAAACTGCGCAGGACAAGCCAGTGAAGGTGACACACTGAAATATTAACAGTGGGTGCTCTTGGAATGCGTGAGTTCCAGTGTTCTTACTGTGTTTTTATTAATTTTCACGTTGAAAGGCAACTATACACACTCTCACCAGGAGATCAGGCTCAACCCGCACTTCCTAAACCTGCTGCCCATCTCAGGCACATATTGAAAGTGCAGATGCTCAGCTTTCTCCTGGTCCCACTGCACTAAAGGCTCCATGTGTACCAGGGTCAGGAATCGGCATTTTTACCTAGTGCCCCAGGTGATGCCAACGTCTGCTGCAGCCCCTTCTTAAGGTTTGCAAATCCAGACACCCTTTATTTCTCATTTCTGCTTAGCCAGATCTTGCCTGTTTGTCAAGGTCATGCTCAAGGTCGTCCCTGACCTCCTCCTCTGAGCAGCCCTCCCTGCTTACCTGCCCATCTGCCCACCTGCACCCACTTGGCTACTCCCAGTTCCTTGTGCCACTTGAACCCTTCAGAGTTACCTGGGAGCTTTTATAAAAGCAGATTCCTTGGCTTTCCTAGACCTCTTGAGTCAGACTAGAATTTCCTGGTGCTCCTCCTGGGCAGGTATGTTTTCAGAAAAGCTCAAGGTAATTCTCATGCCCACCTCTTGGGCATCAGACCCACTGTCCTAGAGATGGCTCGACCTGTCTTTTAAAACCAGATCTATAATTGTGTGCTTTTTAAATTGTCAAGGTGACATTCTTAGCAGAAAATTGAAATGATACAGAAATTTATAAGGAAGTCAATCCTGTGGTAAACCTCAGGTTGACCTGTTTGGGCCTACAAGTAATTTATTGAGCACCTGCTGTGTTCCAGACCTTCATGATACAGCAGTGCACAGTATGGACAAACGTTTACAATGAAGATGGACAGTGAAGATAGTAAATAAGAAACACATATAGTGTTATCAGGTGATATGGTGCTGCGGAAATGAATGAAGGAAGGTGGGGGGTGGGTGCTGCTGGGTGGATGTGGCTTTTTCAGTAGAGGGGGCTTTACTGAGGGGGTGACCTTTGAACAAAGACCTGAAGGAGAGGAGGAAATGAATCATGTGGGTACGTGGTGATGGGTGCTCCAGGTATCAAGGACAGCCAGCGTAAACGCCCTGTGGCAGGAGTCCGTCTGGTGTGTTCCTGGAACATCCTGGGAGGAGATGAGGGAGACAGGAGTCTGGGAAGGAGGAGGCGAGGCATTGGGAGCCCTTAAAGGCTGTGGAAAGGAGTATAGTTTTACTTTGTCAGAGGCAACTTATGTTTAAAGGAGAGTTTAAAGAGGGAAGTGACTTGCAATGGCTTTGCCTTTGGCGCATGGGGCTTGCCCATGCCTGGTCCAGTGCTGGGATCCTGGAGATGCTCCATCGATAGCTGTAAAGTGGATGTTTATGGATGTCCCTGGGCCCGTGGTGGGAGGGGACACCTGCAGACAGTGTTCAAAGCATGTCTCCTTCAGCAGGGAACCCCCTGCCTCCCCCTCGGTTGCACTACCACCCCTGAGCTTGTTGTTTCAGAACCCAAGAGCAGACAGGGGTTTCCTGTTCCTGAATCTACTCAGAAGGTGGGCTGGGGAGGCAATGAGGGTATGTGTGTTTGGTGGGGTGGGCTTAGCCCTTAGGCAGCGGGCCCCACGGAAGCCAGGGTCTCATGGGTATAGGGCCTGGGTCCTCCTATTGGCCCTCAGGGATTGAGCTGGAACAGCCTGTGCATGTGTGGTGGACAGACAGGGTGGACAGTGACAATCCCCTTTTAATCACTTTGCTGGAAAAAAAATTTTATAGATACCTATAAAGATTATAGATAGGATCTATAGGATCGTTACGTATTGTGAAGCCCACAAGTTTAAGACGTGCACAGTTCTATTAGTATTTACCTGTGCATCACCATCACGTGAAGATCTAGAACATTCTCTGCCCAAGGGGCCAGTACCCAGCCCTGAGGGAGGAGTTTTCTAACCTCTGTCATCAAAGAGGAGTCTCTCTGGTGTTTGAGCTTAGTAGCTGTGGGATCCCACGGGTCGCAGCCTTTTGCGTCTGGCCTCTTTCTCTCGGGTGGTGTTTTTGAGATGTGTCCAGTTTGCCACGTGTATTAGCGTTTTTTTTCTTTTGATGGCCGAGTCGTGTCCCATTGTGAGAACGCACCGTACTTTGTCCGTCCGTTCTCCTTCTGATGGCCACTGGTGCCTTTTAGAATCTTGAGTGTTTGTGCTGTTCCCTTCCTTGTGTTAAGCACTTCCTGCTCCACGTGATGTTTCCTTTCATCCTCAGAAGGACCCTGAGAGGCAGAGGCTCTTTTTTTATCCTGTATCACTGATGTAGCAATGGAACGTCCCCTCCTTTCTTCTCTTAACAAGTATTTGCTAAGCATCTTTCATCCACCCTGCCCCACTCTAAAGGCTGTGGGTACAGTGGTAAACTGGACAGGAAGCCCTACCCTTATGGATCTGGCAGCCCGGGGAGAAAACACTAAACTAGTAAGAAGTACAAAATAACATTTGAGTTGTGACACCTGCTGTACAGGGAATTGAAATGGGGTGTCAGGGCAGAGAATGACAGGGCGAGGCTGGTGGGAGGCCACTTCAGCCAGGGTGGTCAAGGTGGGCTCCCAGGGCTGTGATGATGGGGGGATCGCATGTGCAAAGGCCCTGGGGTGGGAACAAGCCTGGGATGTCCTCGGGAAGGCAGGCCAGCCACTGTGATTGGAGTGGAGTGAGGCATGTAGTTTCAGAGAAATGTCAGGAAAGTACAGTGTGGTTTGTGTGTTGGAGGGAGGTTCTTTTATCATGATGCACTGACAGATACAAATACTATCAGTGATGCGAATGTGAGTGCTGGCATTTCACTCCAGTATGACGCTGAAGCTGAGGTTCATTATCAGTTTCATCTTCAGAGGGAGGTGGAAACTGTGTACTCTCTTCCCTGTTGGTGGGTGGGTCCTAGAACTGGCTTGTCTGTCACCAGAAATCCCCCCTCCCCAGCTCTCAGTTGTCACCTCTTTAGGGCCCTTATTTGGGGGGGGCGTCTCAGTGACCCTTTGGCGGCCTCCTCTCCCTTCCCTTCTGGGGGTCCCTGGCCCATGGTCTAGTACCTCAGGGAAGATGCTGTTGAAAGGCTCCCTTGTGGAATACCTGGTGACCTGTCACAGTTTGTGGTAGGGCTGGTTATTAGAGATCTGACTGGAAGATGGGGGATGAGGGTGGTTAGAATGTGTGGGCCACACCCCTAGCCCCAGAACTGGGGAACCCTGGGGGAGCCTCTCACCTGACCCCTCTTCCCTGTTGCATGGAAGAGGGAACAGAGGACAGCTTGTGGGAACGGCTTCCCCAGGGTCACACAGTGAGTCTGTGGGGGACTACATTTGGTGGCAGGGAAACTGAGGCTCAGAGAGGAGGAATCACTTGCCTTGAATCATCCAGCTAACATGTAACATTTCTTAGAATCCTCATGGCATTCCTTGAAGGTTACACTGTTTTATAGCACCTGTCTCACAGGAGAGGAAGCTGTGCCCCAGAGAAACGAGCAGTTTCTTCTCTCCGTTCTTCCATCCAACTACCCTTTCATCCTTCCTTCCATCCATCCATTCACCCACCCACCTACCCACTCTTCCTTCCATCCACCCACTCTCCCTCCCTCCCTCCCTCCCTTCCTTCCACCCACCCATCCAAAATGCATTGAATGTCAGGCACCTGGGTACTAAGTGTAGGACTATAACTGAATAAAAGAGTGTGAATGAAAGAGGCTTAAAACTGGGACGAATTGGGACCTCTGACAGATTTCAGTCAAGTGGGGAAGACCGCTGTTGATTGAGTAATTACTTGAATCAAGGTTAAGATACAGCTGCGGTAGTGCTAAGTACAGAGCCCTGACAGACCTTGGGCAGATCTTGGAGAGGGCAGGAGCAAGCTCTACTTGTTTGAGGAACAGCTCAGGAGTCTGCTGGCAGTGCTGGCCACAACAGTCTGGTAGGTGCTGAGGTTGGGTTTTTTTTTTTTTTTTGAGACAGTGCCTCAAGCTGTTGCCCTGGGTAGAGTGCTATGGCATCACAGCTCACAGCAACCTCCAACTCCCAGGCTCAAGCGATTCTCCTGCCTCCACCTCCCAAGTAGCTGAGACTACAGGCGTCTGCCACATGCCTGGCTATTTTTTGGTTGCAGCCATTATTGTCGTTTGGTGGGCCTGGGCTGGATTCGAACCTGCCAGCTCAGGTGTATGTGGCTGGCGCCTTAGCCGCTTGAGCCACCCGTACCGAGCCCTGAGGTTAGTTTTGATGGTAGTTTTGGAGCAGCAGGGAGTGGCTGATGGGCAGGGCAGGGTGGCAGATGACCATGTTTGCATTTTGTGATGATCCCTGGCATCATTCCAGTCAGGGATGCCTCCATGATCAAGACCTCCTGGACTCCTGGTTCTCTCCAGGTCTCCCCAAGACCACTCTCATTCAAGTCCCCATCATATTTTTCCTTTTCTATGATGTTTTTATCCATTTAAATTCATCTGGCTGGGTATAGTGTCTTATGCCTATAATCATAGCACTCGGAAGCCAAGGCAGGAGGATCACTTGAGCTGATCCTCCACTAGGCCACACTACTCCCCAACTCCTAATTTCTCCCGACTTTTGAACCCTAGAGGCAGTATGGTCCCCTGGGAGAGAACTTGATCTGGAGCCCTACAGGCCTGTACGTCGTCCTGGCTCTGCTGTTTCTCTCTGCCTGACCTCAAACAAATAACTTGTTTTCTTTCATGAGAAATAGCAGTTTTCTTGTCTGTGAAATGGGGGCATAGCAGTCACCTCCAACTATACCCCGGCATTGGCATGAGGAAAGCACTTAATATGTACTGTAGCCGGTACTTATGTCCATACTCCGTTGGAAACCCAGGTATCATATGGTTATGACAGCTTAGCATCCTGATCTTATTGGAAAGCTTCTTGCCTTCTAAACTCAGGAACTGAATAGGTCTGGATAGTAAAGCATAGTTAATTATTATAATTATTATATGAATTGTTATTAGACCATCCGTCCTTAATGGGTTTTTGTTAATAAAGATTGTTGGGGGTGGGGAAAGAAGGCTTCCTAAATACATGCCAAATAGGGTACGAAATGTATAGCTATACTTCACAATAATATCTATTTTGTGTTAATCATAACAACGATAGAGTATCAGGGTTTTGTTTGGCTGCAGTTAATGGAGATGTATGGAGATTTAGTTTTCTACATAGATCTAGCAGGTGTATCAGTTTCCTATGGCTGCTGTAGTAGATTGTCCCACGCTTGTTGGCTTAAAGCAGTGCACATTTATTATCTTAACAATTCTGGAGTTGGAAGTTTGCAGCAGGTCTTAAGGGGCTGAAATCAAGGTGTTGGCCTGGTTGTGTTCTTGCTGGAGGCTCTTGGGGAGATTTATTTCCTTTCTTCTCCAGCTTTTGGGCCCTGCATTCTTTGACTTGTGGTCCCTTCCCCCTTCCAGCCAGCAGTGAGGCATCTTCCAGTCTTTCTCTGATTCAGACCCTTATTCTCCTACTTCCCTTTTTTACTTTGAAGGATCCTGTGCTTACACTGGGCTCACCTGGATAATCCAGGATAATCTCCCCTATTTCAGGATCATTACCTTAATCCCATCTGCACAGTCCTTTTTGCCTTGCGAGGTGATGTATTCACAGGTTCCAGGGATTAGAATGTGAATGTCTTTGGAGGGTCATTATTCAACCCACCAGAGTGGTCAGGAGCTATGGAGTCTTCTCTGAAGGCCCCAGATGTCTGCAGGCTCCAGGTCCCTTCTGTCTTGCCATTCTCCCTGCAAGATCTTCCCTTCTCTTTGGCTCAGAAGGCCTGGCACAATGCTGGACCCTGGGGACACAGGTACTTTCCCTCATGAAGCTTAGGGGAGACCACATTAGTGGTGTAGCCCCATCATGAGTGAGGAGTGGGTAGGTGGTCAGGGAAGCAAGGGCACAAGTCAGGCACATTTGATGTGGGAGAGGTTAGCACCTGGACTCTCTTGGCCCAGAGGTCAGATTCCAGCACTGTTCACTTAGATGTGTGCTCTGAGGCTGTTGGTCTGGCCACTGAGAACCGTGGTCTCCTCTTCTATAAAACGGAGATGAGGCTATCTGGGAAGAGGCAACGTATGGGAAGCCTTGGGTACATAACTGACACTTCCTAAGTTTAAGACCCCAAGCTGCAGCTGAGCAGCAAAAAGTCTGTGCTCCTGAGACTGGCCCTGCTGTTGGCAGCCTCTCAAATGCCTGAATTCCCTCCCTGGGGCCTGAGCAGGCGCTGGGAAAAATAAACCGTAGGAAACCTCTGCGTCTGCACCTCCCTCCCTGCCCGTTCCCTGAATGCCACTATTTTTACATTCTCTCACTTTTGTGCATTGTTTCCTGACTCACCAAATACAATCCTTCATAAGCTAAAGGGGTGGGGTGGGGGGGCTGCTAACCCGCCAGCCCCAGGAACAATTGTTTGGGGAGATGGAAAAAAAAAGTTGGATTGAAGAAAAAACAAAACCTCTTGAAAGTCATTGTCTTCAGATGTCAAGTGTCAGCCCCGTGGAGAGGAGCCCACATTCCACCCATTGTCCTGCTGCAGACAGGCACAGGGACCCCAGGACGTCCAGCCACCCCACCCTGCATCCTGGGGCCCCTGAGTGACTTGGTTTTCTTTGTCCATGATATTCTGGTGGGAAATACCACCCGAAGCCAGGCCTGTTCCCAGCCACCTCTGTCGCCATCACTTTAGGGCTTTCCCCCCAGCTGCCTGCTCATGCAGGCCCCAGATGGGCAAGGGCTGGTACTGGTGGTAAGGGCCCAGGGGCTCACTAATGCACCTTATCCCAACTCACCAAATTCTCACAATACCCGTGCCACACAGTCACCTTTTCTTTCTTGGTATAACAGCTTATTGAGATATAAGTCACATCTGACTGTATCATTTACCCATTTCAAGTGTACAATTTGATGGTCTTTAGTATTATCACAGTGGTTTGTCACCACCACTACCATCTAAGGACATTGCCATGACCCCAGGAAGAAACTCCATACCCATGAACACTTAGGTGCCATTTTTATATATCCCCATTTCATAGACACAGAGAGGCTGCCTAGGGTCATACAGCCAGCAAATGACTGAGCCAAGATTTGAACCCAAAGTCCTTGGTTCAGAGTCCATTTTCTTTACTTTGCTATAATGCAGTGGTTGTCAACCAGGGGTGATTTTTCCCCTAGGGGGCATTGGGCAATGTCTGGAGACATTTTTGATTGTGACAGCTATTGAGGAGGGAAGGTTGTACTTGGTATCTGCTGGGTAGAAGGTAGGGGAGCTGCTGAACATTTACACAGGGTGGCCCTCATAGCAAGGAATTATCTACTTAAATGTCAGAGTTCCAAGGTTGAGAATCCCTACTCTGATGAGCCCATTTTTCAGTGGAAAAAAAAAGCTGAGGGGTCCAAAGGAGCAGGGAGAGGCTGGGGTTTGAATAGGAAGGATTTCAAACCATGTTATGGGTATATGTGTCAATAAGGAAGGGGGGTACATTCTGAACAACGTGGTGGAGTCTCAGCAGGAAAAAGATCTGTGCTCCATTAGTGATGTCTGCCCTGGATGAGGGTAAGGATGAAATGGCAGGTGCTGTGTTTGCCATGCCTTTATCTAGGACAGGGATCTCACACTCAGGGCCAGGCAGGAAGAAGAGTGCAACGGTGAGTTGGGGGGTGGAAAACAGATGAGTGTTCACCCTGGGTAAAGGTGGTAGCTGCCATTCTGCTATAGCCACCTGCAGTTCTGTAGGCATTAGAGATCATTGTCAGTTTTTACAAAAGGAGCTGGGAATTGGGATTTTAATGGGCAATCTGATATTTAAACTTAGGGCTGAATTTTCTCAAAGCCTTTTGGAGGCCAAACTAAACATGTCTGTGTGCCATGAGTTTGAGATCTATGAGATAGCTATGTAGTGGGGAGGAGGTGCTGGGGGAATTTTTGGTGAAGGAATAGCCTGTTGGTGAGTTCAGGATTGTAGGCAGGGCTCTAGCCCCTTTGGAGAAGGCTGTAGGGGAGAGTGCTGGCTTTCCCTCTGTGGCCCCTGTACCTTCCCCCACCGTTGCATCAGGCCTCTTCATAAGTTGTTGCAACTTGTTTTCTGCTTCAACTTCCTCCATGGTGGGGGCTGGGGTAGGACTGGGTGAGAACTGAGCACCTTTTATCAGGGCCTAGAAGCTGGGTGGGAGGTGGGGTTGTCTACTCCAGAAGAGCGATTGATTAATCAACTAAACTCACACTTACTGAGAGTCTGCTATGTGCTGGGTCTGATCCCTGCTCTCTTGTTGGTGACATTTGGGTGAGCTAGATGGACAATAGACTGATAAATAAACACAGATAATGTCCATGGTGACAGGTGCTGTGAAGAAAACAGAGCAGGAGCAGGGACAGACCTTTTAGATAGGGTTGTAGGAGGACTGAACAGGCCTCAGGGACTTTGCACTGCTGTTCCCTCTGCTTAGGAGGCCATTTCTTCAGACACCTGCAAAGATGTTCTATCACTTTGGTCCTATGTCTGCTCAAAAGCCATCTTGTTCGAGAGGCTTTCCCTGAGCATCTCTGTGAGATAGCTCCTCAACCCTGCCCCTCTCTGTTTTCTCATTTTTTGTTTTTCTTCACAGAACTCATTCCTACTTGACATTTTATTTTAATTCCATTTATAGCATGTCTCTGCCACTGCGTTGTGAAGGTAGGAAGTTGGTGTGATTGTCCATTCACTGTTGTGTAGTTGGCTCCTAGCATAGCTCTTGGCACATAGTAGGTGTGTGATAAGCATTTGTTAAATGAATGGATGGATACTGGAATGAATAAAGCCTTCCATGGTGGGGTCCCGGCTGTGGGTGCTTCTCTAGCTCCTAGGCTGGTGTCTGGCCACACTGGGCCTTGGGTAGCACTTGTAGGAATGGACGGTGCTTGGAGGGAGAGCGTTTTCTTCCATAGACTGTGATCACGGGCAACTTCCTGTCTCCTTTTGGCATCCAGCCCGCCTCTCTGGCCCAGCCTCTGTACCAGTTCTTCCAGGAAGTTTTGTAGCTAAAGAGTTCACCTGCATCTTCTCACTTAAACCTCAGCGACTACTCCCTTTGTTTTGGAAGAGGAAATTGACTCAGAGATCTGTGGTGCCTCGCTGAGGTCACGTGGCTGGCAGCAAGGAAGAGGGGGCAGGGTGGAGGGCTGTACCCGTGGTGCAGTGAATGGCTGGCCGGGGAGGAGGCAGGGCTCTCTACAGTTCATAGCCTTTCCCTCTCATCTCTTCTGAGGATACTTGGACGCAGGCAGTCTAGAATAGAGCTGTTTTTAGGATTGAAAAAAATAACAATTAAGTAAAAATAATGTGAGATGTATGTGAGTATGTTTGGTGCATAGTAGCAGCCCTAAAATGTGGTTGATGCAATCTGAGAGATTTCCTTAGGCAGCATGGTGGGTTCTGTTGCTGTCCACCCTAAAGACCCTCGATAGCTGCGATCGATCCCCAAGCCTGGGGCCTGTTGACATGTAGTGGTCTGTGGCCTGTTGGGAACTGGGCCACCTAGTAAGTCGTAAGCAGAGGACAGAGCGGGCAAAGCTTCATCTGTATTTACAGCGGGTCCCCATCGCTCTGATCACCGCCTGAGCTCCTCCTCCTGTCAGACCATCCGAGGCATTAGCTTCTCATATGAGCACAAATCCTACCATAAACTCGTGCGTGTGAGGGATCTCGGTAGTGCACTCCTGATGAGAATATAACGTCTGATGATCTGAGGTGGAGATGTAACAGACTTGAATTATTCTGAAACTATTCCCTCTTCCCAACCCTGGTCTGTGGTAAACTTGCCTTTCATGAAACTGATTCCTGGTACCAAAAGGGTTGGGGATTGCTGGTCTATACACTTGAGATGGGAATTGCTAAAGTTCCTTGAGCACTTACTGGGTACCAGCATCATTCAAAGTGCTTTTTGTTCTATGTGTTAGCTGCTGTGATTCTTACTGTAATCCTGTGTGTGCATTTTATCCCCATTTGATGGAAGAGGACAGGCGAGGGAGGATCAGTAAATAAAGCTGCTCCAGGTCAGATAACTTGTAAGGGGTAGAGCTGGGGTCTGAGCCCACTTAAATGCGTTGCCACAATGTTTCATTTTATCCTCTCCATGGCCTCCAAGGTCAGTCCTTTTATGATACCTACCTGTGTTGTAGCTGAGACACAGAGAGGTCGTTGTCTAGGACACAGAGCAATAGGTGGCAGAGGCAAGAGAAAGCCCAGCCTGTGTGGCCTTGGCCCTGCAAAGCCTTGCCCTTCCCCTGGGGGCAGACACACCCGTGGGGTGAGGGTGGTGATGGTGGTGGTGTCTACACCCTCTTTCTTTTGGAGGCTCCACTTTCACAGTCCAGCCACTCAGGCCACACCATACATTTATGTTTAAAAAATGACTTTTGATTAAAAAGTGGCATGTTCGGGCGGCGCCTGTGGCTCAGTCGGTAAGGTGCCGGCCCCATATACCGAGGGTGGCGGGTTCAGACCTGGCCCCGGCTGAACTGCATCCAAAAAATAGCTGGGCGTTGTGGTGGGCGCCTGTAGTCCCAGCTACTCAGGAGGCTGAGGCAAGAGAATCGCTTAAAGCCCAGGAGTTGGAGGTTGCTGTGAGCTGTGTGATGCCATGGCACTCTACCGAGGGCCATAAAGTGAGACTCTGTCTCTACAAAAAAAAAAAAAAAAAAAAAAGTGGCATGTTCATTGTAGAAATGAAAGGGGGTGAAAAAAAAAGAAATGAAGAAACAAGGAAATTGAAATTAGTTATGACTCTACTCTGTCAGTGAGGGTCAGGTTCAGTAGCTTGTGATAAAACCCAAATAAGAGCACCTTAAATGAGATAGAAGTTTATTTCCTTCTTATGTAATTATAGCCAACCCAGGGCAGATAACACTGGGTCTCCCACCATTAGGGACATAAGCTGGCTCTGTCTTCTTCAACACATGGCTTCCACCTCATGGTGAAAGATGGCTGCTTGACCTCTAAGCATTGCATTTATGAATTAATTAGTAGGAAGGAGGAATAGCAGAAAGAGAATCTCTATTTCTCTGCCCATCCCAAGGATACTTCCAAGATCTTATACGTAATATATCTGCTTATACCCTACTGGCCTGAACTTAAGTCACGTGGCCAGTGACTCATCTGGCTAGAAGAAAGCTGGAAAACACAGTCTTTATTCTCAAATCTGGAGTTCTATGACTACAGAAAAGGGAGAAAATAGATATTGGGAGAGAGCTAGTAATCTTGGCCACATTCCTACACAGTTGAGGGTATTTCCTTAATTCATTTAACCAAAAATGAGATTGTGCGGGGTGAGGTGGCTCATGCCTGTAATGCTAGCACTCTGGGAGGCTGAGGCAGGTGGATTGCCTGAGCTCACGAGTTCAAGACTATCCTGAACTAGAGTGAGACCCCGTCTCTAAAAATAGCCAGGCGTTGTGGTGGGTGCCTATAGTCTCAGCTACTTGGGAGACTAAGATAAGAGAATCACTTAAACCCAAGAGTTTAAGGTTGGCGTGAGCTAAGATGCCACGGCACTCTACTGAGGGGGACAAAGTGAGACTCTGTCTCCAAAAAAAAAAATTATATGTTATATATTCTTCTTTAACTGGATTTTTTTCTTAGTACGTTGACAGCCCTTTTCTATGCTGTCAAATGGACTTGTGTAAACCATTTTTAATGTGATAGTCCTTTGTCAAAATGGTAATTTATTGAAGTAAACCCCTAGTGATTGAATTATAAATCAGGCACTGAATTTAAATCTTCACGCCACATAAGATATTTATTTTTTTCTATAGGATAAAAAATGCCTAGAACTTCAATTGATGGAGCATAGGGTTTCAGCATCTGAAGGGGTCATGTACGTGTAATTGGGGTTTCCCTAAATTCTGGACTATGTGGAACTGCTTAGGGCAAGCCCTCTTCTGTTGTTATTGTGGCTGTTCTATTA
Organism: Nycticebus coucang; assembly: GCF_027406575.1. Taxonomy (NCBI): domain Eukaryota; kingdom Metazoa; phylum Chordata; class Mammalia; order Primates; family Lorisidae; genus Nycticebus; species Nycticebus coucang. The sequence continues at coordinate 54,751,897 of NC_069800.1, read as the reverse complement.
TTATTACTTGGATTCCAAGGCCCTTACCATTCCATGACACTTTACTTTGAACCCCTGGCTACCCAGACCACATTGGGGATGGGGCCTTTGTCCTTCCTGTGGTCTGGGGATGCTCCACCCCCAGCCCCCTTTGCTCCCAGTTGGTCCCCTGATCCTCTCAGGTTTCGCCATATGTCTGGTGAGGTCAGCCTAGCCAAGGCGCAGGGGTGGGGGTGGGGGTGTCCTTGGGACAGCTTAGGGCTGCCTCTCAACCCCATAGTCAGATCAGGTTGCTGTTGTCAGTCTCAAGGAGTGACTTCAAGGCCTCTTTCTGTTCTTTTTATCTCTAGGGAGTGATTTATCCTCCTAAGGCTGTGGCCACAGGTCCCAGACAGATGGCTGCTCCCTGGGGGACACCCCTAAGGTCAGCTGCTACCTGTTTTGAAGGCTCCTGCAGTTTGTTGTTCACAGTCACTTACACCGATGATGATGTATATGGGTTGGGGACTTGTTTCCAGGACAGATGCCTGGGTTCAAGGCTCAGCTCCACCACTTACCACCTGTGGCTTTAGATAAGCTCTTCACTGTGCTGGGTCTCAGTTCCCTCCTCTGTAGAATGAGCACAGTAGTAACAGTTTAGGGAATAAAACACTGAGAGCAGCACTTCCACATAAGCCCCGAAGGCGGCAGGTATAATAATAATAATAATAATAATAATAATAATAATAATATGATCTTATGGGCAGCGCCTGTGGCTCAGTGAGTAGGGTGCTGGCCCTATATACTGGGGGTGGTGGGTTCAAACCCAGCCCCAGCCAAAACTGCAACAAAAAATATAGCTGGGCGTTGTGGCGGGCGCCTGTAGTCCCAGCTACTCGGGAGGCTGAGGCAAGAGAATAGCTTAAGCCCAGGAGTTGGAGGTTGCTGTGAGCTGTGAAGCCACGGTGCCATAGCACTCTAACGAGGGCGACAAAATAAGACTCTGTCTCTAAAAACAAAAAAAGATCTTATTCTAGTAGCTTCTCCCAATTCCATACCAGCTTGTTCCTGGAGCCTTTTCTAGGCTCCCTTTCTCTCTTTCTCTCCCCTTCCTCCACAGATGCTCTTGAGCACCTACTATGTGCCAGGCACGTTTCCCAAGTGCTGAGGAGATGGCCATGAGTGAAACCAGCTTTTGCCCCAAGGGAGCTGATACTTTAGTGGGAGGGATGATGTTGAACAGTCACTTCTATACGTACTCTGAATTGATCAGAGCGTAGCGACTAGTGCTTACTTCTGTGAAGGGTACGTGGGTTCGGACTGCTGTGGGTAGAGAGATCCTCCTTTGTATGCGTCCGAGGGGAGGCCGTGTGAAGGGGTGGAGGTCTCCCCTGCCAATTGAGTGTCTTGGGGGAAAATTTAGTAGGCAGAGAAAAGTGGGTGCCAAGGTCTGGGGGGGGGAGGGGACAGGCTTGCTGTGTTTAAGAACTAGAGGGGACCAGCGCAGCTGGAGCTGAGCGAGTGTTGTGGGAAGAGCCCATCAGACAGGGTCTTGTGGCTGTGGAAGAGGTTAGATTTTTTTTTTAGGTTTTAACAAGAGCCTCTTCTAAGGCGAGGGTTTCTTGACCTTGGCACTGTTGATGTTTGGGGCCAGATACATCTTTGTGGGGGCTTCTCTGTGCATCAGCAGATGTTTAGCAGTGTCCTTGACGTTGACCCACAATAAGCCAGGAATACCACCTTTCTAGCAGTGACCATGAAAAATGTCTCCAGATATTGCCAGAAGTCTTTCGGGGGCAAAATCACCCCTAGGTTGAGAACCACTGGGCACAGGCAAGGTGAGGCAGGGACAAGATTAGCCTGACATCAGGAGACCTGGTTCTAAGCTGTGTTTTGTCACCAACGTGCTATTTGACCTAAGACCACTCTCTCACCTTCTGGGTTCTTTGGTCTAGTAGAGGCTCTCAGACTCACCATCCTACTACCTCTGTCCCTCCCACATCTGTGGCAGACATCACTAATCAATCACGCACCATGGAGACACTTGGGCCAGTCACCCAGTGAGCAGCCACTCTGAGGTCCCCTCCTCCCAGCAGCAAGCAGGAGCCAGACAGTCCTGGGTTCAAGTTCTGCTCTGTTGGTTTCTGGCTAGGTGGCTGACCTCTGTTAGGTTGCTCAGCACCTAAAACTCAGTTTTTCTCATCTATAGAATGAGTCCAAGAGAACTCCCCTGAAAACTGATGGTGGGGTTTGAAATGAACTTATGATGGGACTTTGCAAGTATAAGCGAATGTTTGTTGCATGAACGAGTGAGAGAATGTGTTTTGTTCTGGGGTGTGGAGCAGCGGGTACTCTCATCCCATTGCTGATCGGAGTGTAGGTTGGGACACTCTCGTTGGAGAGGCATTTGGCTTTCACTAGCCAAGTTGAACATGTCCTTAATCAATAGCCAGTCATTGCATGCCTAGAGGAATGGGCACAGCAGAGCCCCAGAAGATGTAGGTATAGGGGGGAATTCCTTTTCTGATGCCCCAGAAGACTCGAGTATACACTTAAAGGAACTTGAACACTTGAGCTCCAGGAAGCCTGCATATCACTTAGGGGAGCTTGCACACTTGAACCCCATAGATCTAGGTGTACACCTGGAAGAACTAACACCTCAGGCATGGACCTGTTCACCGTAGCTTTGTTTACAGTGAGGACGCTGAAATAAATGTGTGCCGCACGATGATGGCTACCGCGTTGTAATTTTAACTACTGAGCAAGAAAATGAACTATTTGAGGTCTGTCATAGTGTGGATTCCCCAAGAGACACATCTAGAGACTGGTTCAAAGGCAAGTAGTTTACTTGGGAGGTCACCTCAGGAAGCATCAGTAGGAGAGTGGGGGGATGAGGCAGGGAAGAGAAATCAGCCACCAAGAAAGATGTGTCATCAAGCAGGTGACCGCATGGGGCCCAGGACCTTACTCCTGCTGGGACACTTGGGGAAATGGCATCCAGCTTGTGCCTCAGTTTCCTCATCTGTATTTGCATGGCGGCCTCTGCTGTCTTCCTGAAGGGCTGCTCCCAGGCAGCCTTAACTTGTTTGGCACATCCGCCTTCCCTACACGCGAGAGTGAGCCCTCAGGGCAAAAGGTGCAGGTGCAGGTGCTGGGCGTGGGTCTGGGTAAGGGTAGGGGCTGATGGCAGGTCCTGCCCAGCGTACAGTATCAGGTAAATGGTAAATGGGTAAATGTAGAAGACGTGATGTAACGTGAGAAAATCAAGTTGCTGAAAGCATGCTGCTCATGTAAGTGTCAACATGCAGAACAGTGTTCTCTATTGCTTATAGACACATGAGCGTAGCAGGTGGGTAGAGGCAAGCGTGGAAATAAGGAGCCCGAGTCCAGAGTGGTGGGTCCTTTGCAGGGAGGAAAGGTGCCCAGGTGATTTACCTCTTTGTGTAATGATTCCTCTCTGCCTTTTCCCACATGGAGGTTGGATATCTGCATGATAATGGGAAATAATCTCAAGTGGGCACTGATGGGGCTTTGCATATGTGACCTGAGTAACCATGGCTGGGATGAGAATATGGAATGTTTCCAGCACCCTCCAAAGGGCCCCTCCTGCCCCTTTCCTGCCTGTACCTCCCCTACATTTGATGAATTTTTCTTGTAAGTGGTTTCAAGTGAATTTGACATAATGTTAAGATTTGCCAAAGCTGGGCAGGGATGAGTTAGTGGGTGTGTGTTAAATTTTTTGTTACACTTTTCTGTATCCTTGATAGAGTTCATCATCATCCTCATAACAAGAAGAGTTGAATGTGGGGAGGTGAGGGGACCAGTGGTCTAAGCATGGACAAAGATTCTTAGTCTGGAAGGAGTTTCTCAGGCAGCCCTGGAAATCCTGAGAATGGTCTAAAGGAGGTTTCCAGGATGAGAGCTGCTTTTGACCTCAGCATTTCAAAGCTGTCAAGCCTTGGACAAAGAGACGCCTTGGAGGGTCCCTTTAACCACCCCTGCCAGCACAGAGGACATCGGTGCTGCCTGGAAAAGCCGGTTGGTCAGTCGTGGCTTGGGCAGCAGGAGGCTGGGCCCAGAGCCCCTGCCTGCCCATTCTTTCCGGGTCACAAGCTGCCCATGGTGCCTGTCATGCTGGCTTGTTTGCAGTTCCTCTGTGGGTGGCCCCAGCCTCCCATTGTTGCATCACAATAGTGGTGGCCCAGCTCCTGTGAAGAAACCGGGACAGGAAGCCCTGATCTAGGCCAGTTGAGTACTCCCTGCTTCCTGCCCTCCCTGGCTGTGCTGGGCAAGGCTGCCTTCATCTCCCTCCAGTCTGGAGAGGCCGGGGACCGACTTCCCCTCTGTAACCCAGGTCCTGTTAAAACATTCTCTAGGAACGCCTGTTCCTGGCCCCCGAATCCATCCTTTTAAAAGCAAGATCAGCACACTTCCTAAGGGCCCAAATTGAGGCTCCTGCCAGGTGTCAGGCACTGTAACAGCCACATTCCATACCTTCCTTTGATTTTTGAGTACCTACTGTGTGCCAGGCACTACATTGGCCCTGAGAATACACAGCTGTTAAGACAGGCAAGGTCCCTCCTTCATGGAGTTTCCATTCATTTTATCATATTATATTCTGAAAGGTAGGCACAGTATTACTATGATCTCCCTATTTGGGAAGAATAAGACACAGAGAGGCCAGTGCATTTTCTGGGGGTCACACAGCAGGAAGGAAGATGTATGACTTTTAACCTGACCTCTGTTGGTGGATTGAGGTGTTCAGGTTTCATCCTAGCCATGCTCCCTTATCTTGGCCTTTCCTTTAGGGGCTGGTATAGATTGCTTAAGCTCAGTTTTCTCACCTCGCATGGGCTTATACAACATGGGAAGGTAGAAAGGGCATGAGAACAAGAAGGCCCTCTTGGAGGAGGTGACATTTAAGTTAAGACCCAATAGATGAGAAAGAGCCTGCTCAGGGCAGGATGGGGGAGAACATCCTGCAGGAACGGCACGTGCAAAAGTCCTGAGACAGGAGTGTGTTTGGCAGGTGGCTGGAGCTAGAATGAGGATCATTGAAGTGTTGAGGGCATGGCATGCTGAGAGGTGAGATCAGAGAAGTTAACAAGGACGAGGCCGTGGGGTTCTTATGGGCTGTGGCAGGATTTGGATTTTCAGTGCACTGGGAAGCCATGGAGAGTTTAAAGCCATGGACTGACAGGCTCTGATGTACTTATTTAAAAGGATCCATCTGGCTCTATGTGTGGAGAAAAGGGTTTTGGGAGGGTAGAGTGGAGTTGACCAGGAGGAGGTGATAGTGTTAGTCTAGGCAGGAAAGGATGGTAGTTTGGCCTGGCAGGTGGCCATGGAGGTGGGGAGAAGTGGTCATGTTTTTCAGGTAAAGCCAGCAGGTCGGAAGTGGAGCATGGGAGGAGGGAGGTCGTGGACGACGGGGGGTTTTATCTGGAGCCCCTGGAAGGCAGAGGCGCTATTACTCAGGTGGGGATGTGCTCTGGTGGTGTGGGTTTGGAGGGAAGATCAGGATTAGATGTTGGATGAGTTAAGTTTGAGGTGAGGGGACATGTTGTATTTGCAGCTGGAGAGAAGACGGGATTTCAGGAGAAGTGCTAGCTGCAGGGTATCAACTTGAGGGTTGTCACCATAAAGATAGGATTCAGAGCTCTGAGACTGGCTGAGATTGCCCTGCACTCAGTGTAGACAGAGACAAAGCTGCCACCTTCTATGTCCCCAGCTTCCCTCTCCGTGATCCGTTAGGTGGAATGCCTTTTTGGAGTCATGGACACCTCGCCAGCGACGGGAAAGGATCTGACAGCCATCCATGGAGGGCCAGCCTCCTCTCTGCCCACCTGCCCCTGCTTTCCTGACCCAGTGCTATCTCGGGTTCTCCCCGCTATCTCCAGGTGCTTGCTCACAGATCTCCCCAGACAAGCGTGGTCAGATGAGACACGCTCTTAATTAGCCTGCACCCAGGCCTCCCTCTGGACTCTGCATGCTATAATTGGTCTTGGCAGGGCAGACAAATGACAGCTCCCCACTTTCTGTTCACTGTCACCCTGCGACTGTGACACCGTGGATTCCTTTTTCCAGGCATCTCCACATGGCTGTTGCCAGGTTAACCTGGGATCATGCCCCATGTCCTGGAATTGGGGCAAATCAGGCAGAGGATGCTGTGAGTGACAGGCCTCCATGTGCCTCGAGTGTTGACTCTGCTCTCTCTCTGCTCCCCCACATACATCCTGTCCCTTCAGCCTGTTATGGGACCCCCCCAACTGCTCCTCCTTCTGCTACTCCAGGGTGGTGCCCATCTCTGTTGGCCCCCCTGTGCTGGTCTCCCCCACTTCACGTTCAACCCCTAAAATCCAGTTCTTCATAATCACAGAGGGCTCTTTCACTAATGCTTAAAAATTGTGAGACTGCTTTAAGAATTCTAATTTCTGGGCGGCGCCTGTGGCTCAGTCGGTAAGGCGCCGGCCCCACATACCGAGGGTGACGGGTTCAAACCCCGCCTCGGCCAAACTGCAACCAAAAAATAGCCGGGTGTTGTGGCGGGCGCCTGTAGTCCCAGCTACTCAGGAGGCTGAGGCAAGAGAATCGCTTAAGCCCTGGAGTTGGAGGTTGCTGTGAGCAGTGTGAGGCCACGGCACTCTACCTAGGGCCATAAAGTGAGACTCTGTCTCTACAAAAACAAAAAAAAAAAAAAGAAAAAAGAATTCTAATTTCTGGCTTCAATCAAAAAAAAGCAAAAAAACATAACCTCTGGCAATACTGGGTCCTCCTCAGATGGGTGTGCACTCGAGGCCCCCTGTCCTCGGCAGGTACGCCTTCTTTTTGGTCATTCTCTGTTGTGTCTCACAGAGGAGAGAAATGATTTGTGTGTTCCTGGGCCCCGGAAGGAGTGGCAGGAAGGACTGTGACCCATTCATCCAGCAGCATCTTGGGTGTCTGTCGGGGGAATGAGGATGCTCCCCGTGTAGTGATCTGGACAGAGCTCTGAGCTATGTTAAGTGGGAGAAGCAAGTGCAGGGCATCCTGTGTCTGTTGCTATTTTTTCGGTGTGTAAAAAGAGGAGAAAATAGAAATAGATGTATGTTGATGTGGATTTGTGCATGTCTGCATTTGCGTAGTTTGTCTAGAAGGATACCCGAGAGATTCGGCTAGCTATGCTTCCGGGGCTGGGGGCTGGGGTTGGGGAAAGGAGGGAGACTTTTTGTGTTTTTGACATTTTATGTTTGACTTTTGAGCCTTTTAGTGTGTTAGGATTTAGAAGTTAAATTGTTAAAAAAAAATGTATACATGTATATATACATATTTTTTTTTTAAGTGGAAATGAATTGTAGTCTTGAGAGGTGATGCAGCTGTGATGAAGCAGGTTTGAGCTCTGGGGCAGGCTTGGTTCTCTTCTGAACCTTCAGGGTCTGCCACAAGGCCAGGCCTGGCGGGTGCTCAGTAAACATTTGGGGCTTGGGTGGGAGGGAGGGATTTTCCAATGCTTCCCAGAGCAAGTTTTCCCTTGTTCCCCACGTGTCCTTGGGCTGTGGCACTTTCCAGGTCCTAGCTGACATTTGAACTTGTGACCCTTCTGTGTAGGCTGTCCTGGGGAGAATGGGAGGTGTGCACACTCACCTCTCTGCTTCTATCCCGCAGGCATTCCTGCATCGCATCCGGCAGAATGTGGCAGACTCGGTGGAGAAGGGCCTCACGGAGGAGAATGTCAAGGTGTGGACGCTTGGGCTCTCCCCTTTCTGGATCATCCCTGCTGCTTTGTACCTTGCTCACACCGGGCCCCTGCTCTGAGTGTGCACAGTGGGGAGGCGTGACTCTTGCTGGCTCTGCCCCACCCCAGGTCACTTTCTGTAGCCTCTGTGAGCGGCCTGTGTGTGGGGGAATCAGGAGGAATCCACCCCCGGCCTGCTCCCCAGCCCCAGCTCCTCTCCTCGCTCAGGGTGACCACCCTGTCTTCCAGTGCCCTGGTGCCAGGTCCTGGCATGGAGCCAATGGAAAATCCCTTCCCAAGTGCCCCGAGGAGCCTGGTACCCCCCTGTTGTCCCCCAGCAGCCCTTTCTCCGCCCCCGCACTGGGCATCCAGTGTCAAGGCAGGGCTGATGAGTAATTGGGTCCGGCTTTGCCTTGGCCGTGGCTCTGGGAGCTTGAGGAGAATATCAATAGGCCTCTGTGTGCCTGGCTGAGCCCGGCCTGGCTTTCTAGGTGACCTCACTCTCTGAGCCGCCAGGCTCTGAGGTCCTGGTCCAAGGGTAGATGGGGAGACAGGGTATGGCACTTAAGTGTCCAAGGTGCCCAGCATGCACACAAACAACCTGGTCAAGGAGGACAGTTCCCCCCATATTCCTGGTTACTCTGGAGGGCAGTGACCTTGCACATCGACAATTGTAAGCCCAATTTTTTGCATAAGAAAGCTGAGGGTTGAACACGTAAGGGGTCTTGCTGAGGGGCTCTGTAGTGGCTGGTCCTGGGGGTTGGGTGTGTGTATGTGTGTTCACTGAGATCTAAGCTCTTTATATATTCATTCATTCAGTCAGTCAGTCATTCACTCATTCCCTTAACAAGTATTTACTGAGCACTTAACTGTTTATTCATTACATTTACATATTGCGTTCGATTATAGTTTAAAAATCATGGTGATTTTAAACTTCAGCTTATTACAGTTTTTCCCTAAACATTGAGCATGGTATGTTTTCCCATGTGAATACACTGGTGTGACCAGGACCCAAACAAAGGCAGAGAACGTTCCCCGCCCCAAGGCGGGACCTCTGTGTCCCCTCGCAGTCAGTCCTCCCTCCCTAAAGGTAATCGCTAGCTTCCAGTACCACTGATTAGTTTTGCTTCTTCTTGAAATAATATCCAGGCACGCTCTTTTGGGTCCGGTGTCTTCTGCTCCCCGCATGAGTTTTGCCATGTTGTTGCGTGTAGCTGTGGCTCACTCATTCTGGTTTCATTGCTGAAGGCACCACAGTCCACCTGTCCAATCTCCTGTGGGTGCAAACGTGAGTTATTTCCAGTTTGGGCTGTTACAGCCATTGTCATGTATGTCCTTTGGGTGGGCGCAGGCTCTCATTTTTAGATACACACTCAGGAGACAGTTATTTTGAAATTTTGCAGCCTTTCCTTGAAGTAAGTGTAACAATAGAGTCTATCACATGCACTTTTAACATAAGTCAATTCCAACATGTGAGCTGGAAAAAATGAAAGAGGGAAAAAGCCCCGAGCATGTGAGTGACTCTTGCAGCCGCTTCATGTGGTGAGCATCCTGGGGTGGGGTGGAGGAGGACCCTGCCATGACTGAGCAGTGGGCTCCAGCCCCCTTGCCCTCCCTGCCCCTATGAAGCCATCTCCTTCTGCAGATTTTCTGTGCATTCGAAGGGCCCATGGAGTTGGTCTTCATTCCTTCACGTCTCGACTCACTTGTCACCTTCTCAGAGTGACTTTCCCTAGTATGGAACTTTGCAAACTTCTGGCCCAACCTGGGACTCTCTGTTACAGTAATATTTTTGTTTTTAGAGCTTCTTTCCATCTCAAAAGTTCTATTTTACTTACTTGCTGTCTGTCTTCTTGCATGGGAATGTCACTTACATGGGAGCAGGGATACGTCTGTTCCCTCCTGTATCATCAGGGGCTCTACCAGTGCCTGGTACACAGTAGGTGCTCAGTAAATGCTTGCTGAACAGGAGAGAGACTCCTCACTTTATTTTTTACTCATTTTACTATGTTTGATTTTTGAAGTTTGTATCTTCTTCAAAAATTAAAGCATGCACTTGTTAATAGAAAAAGAAAAAGGAATTTATGCAGTTCAAAAGGACCTAAGGTATGGCCAGGCACGACAGCTCACGCCTGTAATCCTGCCACTCTGGGAGTCCCAGGTGGGTGGATTGCTTGAGCTCAGCAGTTTGAGACCAGCTTAAGCAAGAGCAAGACTCTGTCTCAAAGCAAAATAAAAGAACAATCCCCACCCCGCAAAAGGTCCTAAAGTAAAAAGAAAGCTTTCCCTAGTTTTCTCCTCCAGTCCCTAGACTAGTTATCAGCTTGTATCATCATCAGAGTCTCTGGTTCTACCGGCATAGATTGGAGTGGCCTTTTTTAGCTTGTTATTTTATGCAAATAGGCCCAAACTGGAACCCTGTTTGACACCTGATTCCCCCACCCCCTGAACTTAACAATGTGCATTCAGGATCATGGCAGGATTCCATATCCCTATATGCACACCTACAGATCTTTTTACAGGGCACATAGAGTTCCAGTATGTGGAGTTCATTTACCTTTAACTTCATGAACCAGTCCCTGCTGATGGACATCTGGCTTGTGTCCATCTTTTGCTGCTGCGAATAAGGCTGCAGTGTATGTGCTTGGCCAGCCCCTAAGTTCTTGACCTTGGCACTGTTGACACTTGGGCCTGAAGGCCTTTGTCTTGGGGTCGTCCTGTGCATTGCTGAATGCTTAGCAGCATCTCTGGCCTCTGTCTATGAGGCCATTAGCACTTTCCCCTCTCCTCCCCAATATATCAGAGCTGTCCCCTTGAAGGGAAAAATTGGAAACAAATGATCTAGAGTTTAAGTTCTGAAATGTAGAATTGCTGGATCAAATTCTATGTGTACTTTAAACTTTATATTGAAGTAGGGAAATAGTCTCATGCATAGTTTGTGGGAGTTAAACAACATATTTCAAACATCTTGTATTTTCTTCTACCACGTATTTTAATAGGTACATGAAAGTACGTTCAGCGCTTCAAAAATTAGTCCTGTTATGATATTGGGCACACCAGTTGTGTGATAAGTTTCTATGTACTACGTATGAAGCTTAGTTATGCCACTTGCTGGACGGTGGGACCTTGGGAATGTTTTCTGAGCCTTAGATCTTCATCTATAAATTGGGAATAATAGTAATTTCCATCTCATGGACTTAGAGGGAGGATTAGATGCCTTAAACGCACATAAAGTTCTTAGCACAGGATTAATCACTAATCCTGATTAGTATATGTTGGCAATACTTTTATTATAATGATTATCTTATTAGTGGTAAGCTGTGTCTAGTGTTGAGGGTGCCTGTTTTACTGAGCTTCACCTGCACCAGGGGTTATATGTATTTTTTATGCTCAGCTTTGCTCTCTCCCTGTTTGGATTAACACACTCCTTGGGACTCACTTTTTCTTACAGATACTGTTCTCAAATATCGAAGACATCTTGGAAGTTCATAAGGATTTCTTGGCCGCCTTGGAGTATTGTTTACACCCGGAGCCCCAGTCTCAGCATGAACTTGGGAATGTTTTCTTAAGATTCGTGAGTACGGGGGCTGCAGCCCTGGGTGGACTCTGTAGCTTTTGAGATGTGGACCTCCCCACCTAGGTTCCTGCTCTGCCTGTCCCTGACCAGCACCCTCCAGAGGCCTGTCTGGGAGGAGGAACAGCCGTTGTGGGCAGGTGGGCCACGCAGACTGGGTACTTCTCCTCTCCTTCACTTTCACACAGTGTGCCCCCTGCTGAAGGGCTATGTCCTGGGGTCCTGTGATCTCATGACTTGGGGGGCCCCTCTGCCACTAATAACCCACAGAGTAGCTAGTGGCCAAGAAGGTGGACTTGGCTTCAGACAGACCTGGGTTTGAGTCCAGCCACCCACTGGCTAGTGAGGGTGAGTGGTCCTTGGGTGCCCAGTTGGGCCGCTGGTTATTACTGCCTCTCCCCCTGCAGGATTCCTGACTCGTGTAAGAACTGGGTGGTGGGCTGGAGGAAGGAAGGCAACTGCTTGTCCATGCCCTCTTTTCTGTGCTGCCTGGGCCCCGCCACCTTCGCCTCTCCAAGCCTCAGTTTCCTCCAGTGATTAAGAAGTGGGGATGGTCATGCCTCCTCCCTAGGTTGAAGCAGGAAAGTACTGAGCTTGGAGAAGGGCTTCTCAGCTGGTGGCGACTGCCCTCCCCTGCAGGAGACATTGGGAAATGTTGGGAGAGATTTTTGGTTGTCATAAGCCTAGGGGCAGGTGTGGCTACTGGCTTCTAGTTAGAGGCCAAGGATGCCCTTAAACATCCTACAAGGCATGGGAAAGTCCTCACGGCAGAGAATATCTGACCTCAAATGTTAGCAGTGCCGAGGTAGAGAAACTTTGGCATCTCGTGAGCACTCGGTATCAGCTTTTATCATCAACACTGACTCACTTCTCCAAGGAGTCACCTCTTAGTGGTCAGAGTCTCTGTCTTCAGAGAATTACAGCCTAGTGGACAGTCTCATGTCGTGGTCAGAAGAAGGGTGCTTCTGGCCAAGCTGCTGAGCTACTCAGTAATTGTGTTATGCTTCATGAATTGTTCTGACTTGTCTGTGCCTCAGTGTCCTCACCTGTGAAATGGGTACAAACCCACGATGTCATAGCAAGGATTAAGTGAGATGCCAGGAGAGTGCTCAGCATACTTTCTGACACACACTAAGCAAGCAATGCCTGTCAGGCATTCTCTTCCTGCTCATGTAATAGATACCCCTCTGTTTGAGAAGGACAAATAAGAGCACAGGATGGGGCACAGGTGGGATGGGTGTGACTGAGGGCCTTGGCTTGTGATCCTCTTTGGATTGAAAAGGCTCTTTGGCTGCTGGGAGAGAGCATTGATGTGGAGGGGAAGGAGGCAGACCCCAAAGAAGTGACCCCAACCAGGTCCCAGCTGGAGCCTCCGCCCAGTGATGTGGCTGTGGAGGTGGTGAGAAGTGGTTCTAGAAGTGTGTTCAAATAGGAAAATGAAAAGAGCAGGAGGGAGAGTCTCCCCTTCAGGTTCTGAGGAAAGAGTGAGTGCTTGTTTCTCTGGAGACAACAGTCGACAATCAAACCCCTGTTCTGCTGAGCAGCCACGGGACCCTGGGCAAGTCGCTTCACCTCTCGTGGCCTTAGTCTCCAACTCTATAAAATGGGAATAATGATAGTACCTGTTGCACGGGGCTGTCAGGAGGATAAAATGTGCTGGCTCAGCACCGAGCCGATGGCTGTGTGAGTGTCGGCTGTGGGCGTTACTCCAGCCAGGACACTAGGCAACGCTTTTTCTGGGGCAGTGGCTTTGGAGCTGGCAGTGAACTGATGACCAGAGATTGGAGTGGGATAATCTGTTCTTTAGCCAGAATGGTGGAAGGGGTCTTCAAGGTGCATTATCCAGCTTGCCACAACCCACAAGCATCCTGGGTCCTCTGGCTTCTCTGCCTACACCCCAGAGGCTGTGAGTAAATGGGTGTAACTCATGGGTCACTGAGGGGCTCTGGACCCTGTGTTCTGCACTGGGGCTCTTTCCTCCTCTCTCTCCACAGGGGAGACTAGGGGTCTAGTGGGGGAAGTTCACACACACGAGGCACCCTCTTCTTCCATGCCTCTCCTGCCTCGCCTGCTGTCACCTGTCAGGTCGGAGCTGATGAAGGCAGTGCTGGCCATCAGAATCACAGCACACTGATCGTGAAGTTCAGGCCTTCGCAGGAAGCCATTCTGGGCTGGGGGGCCTTCCTGGCATCCACCCCCGGACCCCAGAGCCTGACTTTGCATCCTGGCTGTGCTGTGTTACAGCTTTGTGAACTGGAAGAATAGCCTACCTCCGTCTGCCTTAATTTTCTCATCTGTAAAATGGGGATAGCAAAACCCACTTTCCAGGGTGGTTGAGAGAATTAATAAAATCTATAGTGCCTGACACATAAGTGCTCAGTAAATCTGACTCAGCTGTGTAACGGGCATATTTGCATGTGTGGTCCAACCCTGTCTCTCTGGGGCATGACTTTGTTCAGGGTCCCCAGGACTGGGTGTGCTGGGCCTCGTTCCAGGCTCTTGGAGAGTTATTGTGAGCCTCACTAACTTCGGCAGTTCCTGTCCTTTCAGCCTTGCAAAACTGCTATGAGACCTAGACCCAAGGATGGACGTCCAAGGCTTTGACAAAGATGAAGTGTTTTGGAGATTGATTGTCCCTCAGCTGTAGACACCTGCTGGAAACATAAATCTTGTCTCTTCCCTCTTCTTCCCAGAACCCTTCAGAGCTTCCCACCTCACTGGAGTTAAATCCCCACGCCCCAGGAGGCCCTGTCCATCCCTCGATCTCACAGCCTTTTCACACTGGTCTCCTGGCTGTTCTGGAACATGCTGAGCCCATTTCTGCCTCAGGCCTCTGAGCTCACTGTTTCTTCCATGGGCCTGTTTTCCTCAGACATCCCTGTGGCTCTCTCCCGCCCAGCCCTGAAATCTTTTTGGAGATGCCACTTTCCCGTGCTAACCCTGTTTAAAGATGTAATGTTCCTGCCTCCGTACCCCTTCCCACTTCTTTATTCTCAGTGATTTGTATCACCTGTTGACCTGTCAAATGTTTTGTACCTTTTCGTTACCATTGTTTTGTTTTTGAGACAGGGCCTTGCTCTGTTGTCTGGATGGGTGCAGTAGTACAATCACAGCCTATGCACGCTCTGGGCTCAAGTAATCCTATTGCTTCAGTTCCTGCGTAGCTGGGACTATAGACACACCCCACCACGCCTGGCTAATTTTTAAACAATTTCTTGTAGAGGTGGAGTCTGGTTATATTGCCCAGGCTGGTCATAAACTCCTGGCCTCAAGCAATTCTCCCAGCCCAGCCTCCCAAAGTGCTGAGATTGCAGGTGTGTGAGCCACCACATACTTGGCTGTTCCTTTTTTTTTTTCTTTTAGTGTCTGTCTATCCCTAGAAGATTAGTAACACAAGGGCAGGGACTTTGTCACATTCACCTCCCTGTCCCTGCATAAAAAATTGTCTATCCCCAAGCTTGCCCATTTGATATATGTACAAACTGGGAGAAAGGTCAAGCCCAAGGTCACAGCTCTGTAAGTGGCAGGGTAGACTTTCCTGATGGCTAAAGCCAATGTTCTTCAGTTCACTGATCACATACTAAGTTTGATTTTTGCCATACCCAGTACCCCTTGTATTACTTGTTTAATCCTTTAAAAATGGATTCACTTAGTAAAACCTTAAATAAGCCTATTTAAACAGAGAGCTTAGCATCATCGTTGGAAATGGAAAATGAATGTGTCTGCTATAAATAGAAGGTAATAGTAAAAATAAGTGTGATAGAGGGCGGCGCCTGTGGCTCAGTCGGTAGGGCGCCGGCCCCATATTCCGAGGGTGGCGGGTTCAAACCCGGCCCCGGCCAAACTGCAACCAAAAAATAGCCGGGCGTTGTGGCGGGCGCCTGTAGTCCCAGCTACTCGGGAGGCTGAGGCAAGAGAATCGCTTAAGCCCAGGAGTTGGAGGTTGCTGTGAGCTGTGTGAAGCCACGGCACTCTACCGAGGGCCATAAAGTGAGACTCTGTCTCTACAAAAAAAAAAAAAAAAAAAATAAGTGTGATAGAAACGAAGCTCTGTTACCACATTCTGTCTAGAAACTCCTGCCCACCTGTGTCTCTAAGCCTGAGGTCTGTCTTCAGTTAGAGTGAAAGGAAGATTTGGGTGGCAGACTGGTGTGGCCATCCCATCATACCTCACTGAGACCCTCCTGGAGCTAAACGGGACAATGGAAAAAGGAGCCAGCTTTCTCTGTATGGGATTCAGTGTTTTTTGGTTTAAAGTCATCTTTTAAATTAGAATCCTCCCCCCCCTTGCCCCTGGCTCATGGAGGATTGTGCCACATCACATTTCTCAGGAGTCTCAGATGCAGCCCCTGGCCGGAGGGTGTTTTTCCAGGAGCTGGAGATTTGTGTGCAGGTGACTGCTCAGAAGCAGCTGAAGGGAGAGGTTGCACAAGCTCTGTCCCTGCCGCAGGTGATCCTGTTTGGAAGGATCTTTGGAGTGAGGATGGCCCTTCATGAAGTTGCCTGGTCACTGGATGTGGGTTCTCCCCAGGGATGGGTGTCAAACTTCAGGCTGGCAGCTCTCTGAGGTCAAGGGCTGTCCCTGGAGAGGGCCTCAGCTGAGGGCCATTGTCCATCACCACTCTCAGCATGGGGGGGAGTGGGTGCCTCTGCCCTTGCTGGCGAGAATTTGAATGTTGTATCACAGCATACCTTGGACCCTATAGGACAGTGGCCCCAGGCCAGCCTCATTCTCTGGCTTGTTTACTCTCCACCTGCAAAACATTTTCCCCCAGCCAAGGCAGCATCTGGGTTGGCGAGGTGGTAATTGGGAACAGAGCTCTGTAGACAGGCTCTCCAGGAGAGGAAGGGGCCCTGGCTCAGAGTCAGGCTGCTGACCCACGGCTGCTGCCTCCGTCAAGGGACGGGGGAGAATCCCTCACCCCCTTACCCTAAACTCAGCCACTAGTGACTTAGGTTTATGACAAACTAGCACAGAGGGGACATTTCGTTTGTATCAGGTTCTGTTCTATGTGCTTTACATATATTAATCCAGGCGTCCTCAAACTGCGGCCCGCGGGCCACATGAAGCGGTGTGAATTGTATTTGTTCCCGTTTTGCTTTTTACTTCAAAATAAGATATGTGCAGTGTGCATAGGAATTTGTTCATAGTTTTTTTTTTTAAACTATAGTCCGGCCCTCCAACGGTCTGAGGGACAGTGAATTGGCCCCCTGTTGAAAAAGTTTGAGGATGCCTGTATTAATCCATTAAAACTTCATAACAGTCTTTAAAGGTGGGTGCTATCATTGTGTCCATTTTATGGATGAGGAAACTGAGGCTTAGAGAAGTTGTTATAGTGCGAGTTTACACAGCTGATAAAGTGTTAGAGCCCGGATTTGGATTTGAGCTGACACATTCCGACTTCAGAGTCTGTCCTTTTCACCATCTCCTGTGACAGTGTCTCCTGGAGCACATATTAAGCATCTGCTGTGTGTGGGGCTCTGTGCTAGGCCCTCAGGGTGCTGCCTTGAGACTCCTAGGCCGGAGAAACAGGCTAAGTTAATAGGCGAGGTCACTTCAGATGGCCATGCAGATTGTGAATAGCATAAAATGCAGACGTGGTGAAGAGTGACTCTGCCCAAGGTGGCTTTAAATTGGGAAGTCAGGGACAGCGATGCTAGATTTAGCAAATAAAAACAAGGGATAGCCAAGTAAATTTGAATTTCAGGTAACATCAGATAATTTTTTAATGTTTGCCTCTTGCAGTATTTGAGACATGCCGAAAAGTTCTTTGTTTTGTATCTGAAATTAGAATTCTTTTGGGCATCCTGTGTTTTATCTGGCTACCCTAGAGGCCACCCTGGCAGCGGGCAAAGATGGCCTCTTTGAGGTGGTGAAATGGGATGATCTTAGGGGAGAGTGTTCCAGACTGAGGGAAGAAAGGGCAGAAGCCTTGAGCGGGGAGCAAGTGTGGCACATTTGAGGGAAGAAGGGAGACCAGTGTGGGCAGAGCAGAGAGAGGCGAGGAGGGAGTTTTGGGGCATTATGGGGGTAAGATCTGATAGGGCTTTGTGGGTCAAGGCCAGGACTGTAGATTTTATTCTAAGGGTTATAGGAAGCCTGCAGCTGTGTGGTTGGGGTGATGATAGTGTGGGGAGACCTTGAAAAGTTGAGACTTGACTTTTCCACTCCCCTCCAGACTGCAGGAGGAGTCTGCATGATCAGCTCCTTCCCTTGTCCAGATCTGAGTCTTTCTGGCTGTGACATGAATGGTCTGGCTGTGACACAGATGTTCTTTGTGGAGCCGGTGTCACCTTCAGTACTGCAGACAGCAGATGCCACCTATGACAATCTGTGAGCTTCCCTCTCCTTCCTGGGGCTAAATCTCCTCCCCTGATTGTCCTCAGCTAACAACTGTCCCCTCTGCACCTTCACACCCCAAACGCACAGCCACAAGTTCCCCACCCACCGTATCTGTGTGTGTACAACTGTGTGTCAGTTTCTTTCTGGCAAAGCAATCAAAGCCCCATGTGGGGCTTCTAGGAGGTAATTGAACACTTGGACTCTGAGCTGTCAAACATAGCATTTCCATATTTGCAGGATCTTGAGCCTGACACACAGCTGGGGTCAGGCTCAATGAAAGGACATGGAGTGATTGACCTGGGCATGGATTTGAAGAGAAGATGTTGTCATTCGCTAAATTTAACTTCTCCAAGCCTCAGGCCATGGGCCCCTGCCCTTTCCACAGGCTGAAGGAGAGGACGACATTGTAGGCTGTGTCAGAGAAGGGACTCAGGGGATAAGGAATGACAAGCCTGGCACTCTTAGCACTTACTCTCCTCTCCTGTGTCTGTGCAGACATTGCTAATCAATCATAGCATTCTGTCTTGGGTCTCCCTTGGGGCTCCAGAACCCTTCTCACCAGTGTTCCAGCCAGCACTACTTGATTTGGGTTGGCATGTGAGTAGAAACAGCTTTGCCTCTGTTTTCTGACCCAGCCCATTGATGATACAGATGGAGATGGATAGGGAGCCCATGTCCCCTAGCTAATCTTGAGCTCACATCTTTCATTTTCTTACCACTTTCAGAGTTGTGTGTATCACGATGGTCTTCAATGCACATGACTAAACCACCAACTCAGGCATGTGCTTTAAGAGAAAAAGGAATTTTTAAAGTCTTTTTTTTTTGTAGAGATAGAGTATCACTTTATTGCCCTTGGTAGAGTGCCGTGGCGTCACACACCTCACAGCAACCTCCAACTCCTGGATTAGGCGATTCTCTTGCCTCAGCCTCCCAAGTACCTGGGATCACAGGAGTCTGCCACAATGCCTGGCTATTTTTTGTTGCAGTTTGGCTGGGGCCAGGTTTGAACCTGCCACCCTCAGTACATGGGGCCGGTGCCCTACTCACTGAGCCACAGGTGCCGGCCTTAAATGGTGAATATAAATTAAAAATGTTCAAGAGAGTGGGTTGCCTTCAGGCATAGCTGGATCCATGGCCCCACATGGAGTTTTCAGGAGTTGGTCTTTCTTTGTCCCGGGCAATAATAGCAATAACATTAATAAGCAACTATATTAATAGTTGCTGATATTTAGTGAGGACTTACTGTATGCTGTTTTAAGCACTTAATGTAAATTCTGCTTTTCTGTGGTTTGGTTTTATTCTTGGAGGGTGGGGGGCAGTGTGTGTGTGGGGGTAGAGGTTCAATGGCAGTTCAGAGAGGGCTTCTCTTCCCCGTGGTTCCAGCGTGGGACCTTGAGGGCTCTCATTGGCTCAGCTTGGTAACATGGCCACTGTTACTAGGACAGAGAACTCTCTGATTGGTTCTCCTGGGTCACACACTCACCTGTGGCAGGGTTGGGGGGGGTCACCCTGGGGAGGAGTATGATGCTGGTGTGAGGAGCCATCAGGCCCCTCTTACTTCCTCTGTTTTTCTGTTTTCATTCCTCACATTGTCCCCAAAACTGCTGTCTGGTAGGGACTGCTTGTCACCATTAGCAATGCAGCAGTGACCTGGACAGATGCAAATCCTGCTCCCGTGGAGCTCAGTCCTGGAGTTTGGGGTAGAAGGACAGTACACGAATGAGAAGTGAAACCTGCTGGGGGTCAAGGCTACCACATTTCTCAGAAGCTGCCTGGGGCCTTCCCCAGTGGCTTTCCCCAGACTCGCAGGTCCACCCAGCTGCCTCCTGCTCACTCTGCTGGTCTCTTCTCTTGCCACCGACCACCCTGCCCTGACACAGAGCAATTCATCAATGGGACAGCGAATGTTCTAAAATAGTAATAATGGCAGTAATAGCCACAACATTAGTGAGCAGTGGTAATACCTGCTAATATTTAGGAGCACTTGCTATACACAGTTTTAAGCACTTAATGTAAATTCACCTATTAATCCTCATAACAACGCTATCACGAGGATGCCATTATGGTCTATAGTTCACAGATGAGAATGCGGATGTGCAGAAATGGTACTTGTCCTGCCCAAAGTCACAGAGCTGGCGACTAGGGGATTTGGGTTATGAATCTGGGTGGCCTGGCTGCAGAGCCTGTATTTGTACTTACTAGGAGGGTCCTGATACCGGTTGGTGAGAATGGTCTTGGGGGCTTTCAGTGTCTTTTCTCAGAGCAGCACTATTAGCGGGGTCCATAGGCCCTCAGAAAGCCCAGCTCTTGGCTGCAGAGGGACTTTTTCTTTTCTTTCTTTCTTTCTTTTTTTTTAAATTTCAGCTTGCTTGTTCATTCTTCTTCGTTTGAAGTACTTTTTTTTTTTTGTTCATTTTCTTCTTCCTCTGGCGATGCTCTGTCCCACTGTTTTTGATGTTAGTAGAGACGGGGGTCTTACTCTGGCTCACTGCTGTTCATACAGATCTCGAACCTCTGAGCTCAGGCAATCCACCCACCTCGGCCTCCCACAGCGCTGGGACTATAGGTGTGAGCCACCACGCCCGGCCTTTTTTTTTTTTAAACTCCTTATATGTGGTTGAGACCTCCTACTGCCCTTCAGGCACCTGCATTTAGGGCCTTGTCCTCTCTCTACAGCCCTGCAGGCCTTCTCTGCAGGAGCGAGCCAGTTCTTGCCACAACAAAGAAGTTCTCTTTCTTCCTTGCCCTCTTCCTGCAGCCTGCCTCACCACAGTCTGCAGCAGAAGCCCTGGTTCCAGATAGGTCTGGCAGCCCCCCTCACCTGGTTTTATCTGTGGCTGGGTGAGCCCCTACAGTTCAGACTTGTCCTTACCCATTTCCTTTGGCCTTAGTGGTCCGTTATGCTCATTTGAGACAAGTGGAGATAGGAAAAGGTCTGCTCGGGCAGTTCCAGGGAGCCTGGGGGTCCCTTCTTCTTCCCTTCCCTCTGTGTGTGTGTGTGTGTTTTGGCATCTCACTGGGCTTCAGATACTTGGTGGAGACACTGTGGTTTGAGACTCAGGGCCTGTTCTGTGTTTGGAGCACATAGCTTGTGTGCTGTAATGCTAGAGATCGTTTGGTGGTTCCTTGGAGTGTACATCGGGATTGTCTGTCCTATGGTATGTGCACGTGTGTGTGTGTGTGTGTGTGTGTATACTTTGGGTGATTGTTACGTTGTTTGTTTTGTTATTTTCCCCTATGGATTCACGTTTGTTAATTGTGCTTATGTATGTAGCTAATAATTGTACTGTAAAGTGTTAAATGTTGCTTCTTGTGTCCCGGGCACTGTTCTACTCATTTTACATATATGAAGTTATTTAATCCTCCAGCAGGGGGATCAGTTCGTATGCCCATTTTATAGATGAGGGCATCAAGGCCTGGGTGGTGAAGCAACGTGCCCAGGGTTGCTTAGGGAGTGTGGGTCTAGGTTTGCAGAGTCACTGGGTGCACGTTGTTATGATGCATGTGGTCGTGCCCCTCGGAGCTCAGTCTGTGGATTTTTGGCTTGATATTTGTACCTGGTGTATTTGTGTCCCTTTAGCTGGACCCTGGTGTGAGGGTTAAGAGAGTTTGAATGCTGGTCCTGCCATTTCATTAGTCATGAGGGCTTGGGCAAATGACTTTTCCTTGGTTTTCCCACACGTACATGGGTCTACTGCGTTCATTACCGTGTAAGATTATTATGAAGAGTGACGAGGGAAGGAATTTCCCCTCATTCCAAGACAGTAGGTGCAGCCCTACTAAATGCTCAGGGCACAGCCTGCATTGGCCACGGGCACTTTGCTACTCAGGGTTTCTGCTCAGGTTGTGCACATGGAGCCCAGAGGGAGCTGCGTGCCCTGGGCCTGCTTACTGAGTATCAAGCCCATGCTCCCTTCTCTTACTTTTTCTGTTTCCTGCAGCCTCCATTGGGAGGCTGACTAGGGGCTTGTTTAGAAACAAGACGAACTGCTTGCTCTCCAGACCCACCTCTTCCTTCCTTAGCTTCTTTGGGTCTCGTCCCCCACCCAACGTCCAAGAGTGAGACCTTGCAGCACTTCCTCTTCTAGTGGCCTCACCCAGGACATCCTTGTTTGGGGTTTGGCAGGTTTTGTGAGTTGTTTGGAACCAAGAAAGCTCAGTGAAGAGTTTCCTGCTAAGATGGCCCCTGTCTCTTCTAGTTCCGGAAGCCCTGACTGATGGTTACAGACCTGGTGACCCACAGGTTACCTCTGTCTAATTTTGGGCTCAGAGGCATCTGGAGGTCAAAAGAGCTATCTCTCTGCCATAACAACTTCATAAGTTGGGGACTTTTATTAACTCCACCTTACAGATGAGGAAACGGTGGCACAGGGAGGTCAGGTAACTGGCTCAAGTTCACAGTTGGGAAATACAGAGCCAGGGTTCAAGTCCAGGCTGCTTGACTTGAGTCTATGCTCAGGACCCCTGGGCTGTTCCACTGGGACTAGAGTGGAAGCGGGGAGGCCAGTAGTGAGCCGAGACACTTTCACCGAGATCCCTTGTGCTACATGTCCCCAGGGTATGGGGTGGCCCATTCCTCCCAGGCCTGCTGGTCCTGCTCTTGGCTCGTATTAGGGTGTCTCCCTTCCTGCTGTGAGCCATTTCCCATAGGCTCTGTCCTTGTCTTGCAGAAGGACAAGTTCTGTGTGTATGAGGAATACTGCAGCAATCATGAGAAGGCCCTGCGGCTGCTGGTGGAGCTGAACAAGATCCCCACTGTGCGTGCTTTCCTTCTGGTAAGTTTGCCTGTTAGCCCTGGCTTGCCCTGCCACTCCTTGGGAATCTCGGGGCACAAGGGAGCTTCACGGTCCTTTCCTCAACTGGGGCCATCTCCTGTCTGACACAGGGATCCGTAAGCCTTTTCTTTTTCTTTTTTTTTTTTTTTGTAGAGACAGAGTCTCACTTTACCGCCCTTGGTAGAGTGCCATGATGTCACACGGCTTACAGCAACCTCCAGCTCTTGGGCTTAGGCGATTCTCTTGTCTCAGCCTCCTGAGTAGCTTGGACTACAGGCGCCCGCCACAGTGCCCGGCTATTTTTTGTTGCAGTTTGGCTGGGGCCGGGTTTGAACTTGCCACCCTCGGTATATGGGGCCGGTGCCCTACTCACTGAGCCACAGGCGCCACCCTTTTCTTTTTTTTTTTTTAAGTTAGGTAGAATTTTTAAGAAGGTAGAATTTTATTCCTATAAAATGTCTTTCATTAATAAGATGTAGATATTTGTTAATGCAGCTAATAAATTCCTCTGAGATTGGACATTCATATACACAGCCTTAAATTACATATATGTGTGTAAATAGGGTATTTATTTATTTATTTATTTTTTTGTTTGTTTTTTGTTTGTTTTTTTTTTTTGGCCGGGGCTGGGTTTGAACCTGCCACCTTCGGCATATGGGACCGGCGCCCTACTCCTTGAGCCACAGGCGCCACCCGGTATTTATTTATTTTTATTTTTAATTTATTTAATTTATTTTTTTTTGTAGAGACAGAGTCTCACTTTATTGCCCTTGGTAGAGTGCTGTGCCATCACCAGCTCACAGCAACCTCCAGCTCCTGGGCTTAGGCGAGTCTCTTGCCTCAGCTTCCCCAGTAGCTGGGACCACAGGCGCCCGCCACAATGCCTGGCTATTTTTTGTTGCAGTTTGGCCGGGGCTGGGTTTGAACCCACCACCCTCGATATATGGGGTCAGCGCCCTACTCAATGAACCACAGGTGCCGCCCTATTTTTAATCTTTTTTATATTAAATCATAGCTGTGTACATTAATGCAATCATAGGGTACAATGTGCTGGTTTTATATACCATTTAAAATATTTTCATCAATCTGGTTAACATAGCCTTCACCACATTTTCTTAGTTATTGTGTTAAGACATTTATATTTTACACTTAGTAAATTTAACATGTACCCTTGTGAAATGCACTGTAGGTGTGGTCCCACCAATTACCCTCCCTCCACCCATCCACCCATCCTCCCCCTTCTCCTCCCCTCCCTCCTCTTTCCCCTTCTTCTTGGGCTGTAGTTGGGTTATAGCTTTCATATGAAAGCTATAAATTGGTTTCATAGTAGGGCTGAGTACATTGGATACTTTTTCTTCCATTCTTGAGATACTTCGCTAAGAAGAATATGTTCCAGCTCCATCCATGTAAACATGAAAGGGGTAAAGTCTCCATCTTTTTTAAGGCTGCATAATATTCCATAAATACCACAATTTATTAATCCATCCATGGGTCGATGGGCACCCGTGGCTTCTTCCATGACTTAGCAGTTATGAATTAGGCTGCAATAAATATCTTTGTTATTTATATCCAGAAGACCAAGATTTTTGGTCTTCTGGATATATACCTAGTACAGGAATTGAAGGATTGAATGGCAGGTCTATTTAGATCCCTAAGTGATCTCCAAACATCTTTCCAAAAGGAATGTATTAATTTTCATCTCCACCAGCAGTGCAGATAAGTTTTCCCTTTTCTCCACATTCATGCCAGCATCTCTGGTCTTGGGATTTTGTAATATGGGCTACTCTTCCTGGAGTTAGATGATATCTCAAAGTAGTTTTGATCTGCATTTCTCTGATAATTAAGGATGATGAGCATTTTTTCATGTCTGTAGGCTGTGCACCTGTCTTTTTCAGAGAAGTTTCTCTTTAAGTCCCTTGCCCTGAGGGATGGGATCACTTGAGAAGAACAAGTGACCCCTGAGATGGCATCACTTGTTCTTTTCTTGCTAATACGTTTGAGTTCTCTGTGGATTCTGGTTCTTAAACCTTTGTCGGCGATATAACCTGCAAATATCTTCTCCCATTCTGAGGGCTGTCTGCTTGCTTTACTTACTGTGTTTTTGGTGTAAGCCTTTTCTATACAGGGCCAGCTAGTGAATATTTTTGGCTTTGCCTACCATATAGTCCCTGTCACAGCAACCCAGCTCATGCTGTTGTAGCACGAAAGCAGCCATAAATATGTGGGGGAATGAACATAAAGGTGTTGCAATAAAACTTTATTTACAAAAATAGGCAGAGGGGCTGGATTAGGGTCAACTTTACCCATTCTTGATGTCAAGTACTGGTTCTAATAAAAGTGGTAGCAATGATAGTAATTATCATTACTGCTATTATTGGGATTATTATTATTAGGATTATTTAATTTTAAGTGAAAGAAAATCCTGTTAAAACTGACTGAAACAAAACAGCAGCAACAGACATAGAGGAAGCTCAGGGATTCTGCACTTCTGGGGACATCATGTCCACTATCAAGTGGCATAATCAGAGTATACTTGTCGCCTTGTGCATGCAGTGCAGTCTGGAACAACTCAGAGAACTGAGAGAAGAGATCACAAAGACCATCCGCCCAGTCTGGGTTACCATAGAGCAGCGGTTTTCAACCTGTGGGTCGTGACCCCTTTTAACTGTATTAAAGGTTCACGGCATTAGGAAGGTTGAGACCACTGCCATACAGGAACTGGCATCAAGGCTCCACCTTGATGAATCAGTGCTAAAAATTTGGTTCAAGAACTAGTGTATTAAATGGAAGAAGCAGAAGCAGCAATAAACTCCGCCAAGTTTGTCACCAGGAACATCAAACCAGATTATTTCAGTGAAGGAGGAGGAGACCCCCTTACCCATGAGTGCTGCAAACACTCATCCAACGAGTCCCGGAATTTCGGATGCATCTTACCATGAGTTGCATGAGCGTTCTGGTACCAAGAGACCTGGAGGACTGGTCCTTCTGTGTGGAATTCATCATCAGATTCTCAGCCTTTCTTTTTTTTTTGAGACAGAGTCTCACTATGTCGTCCACTCTGTAGAGGGCTGTGGCGTCACAGCTCACAGCAACCTCCAACTCCTGGGCTTACGTGATTCTCTTGCCTTGGCCACCCAAGTATCTGGGACTACAGGTGCCTGCCACAACACCTGGCTATTTTTTGTTGCAGTTGTCATTGTTGTTTAGCTGGCCCAGAACGGGTTTGAACCCGCCAGTTTTGGTGTATGTGACTGGCACCGTAACCACTGTGCTACGGGTGCCGAGCCGGATTCTCAGCCTTTTGATATTCAACAGATAGGTCTGGGGGATTCTGATCCTCCTTGGGTCTCCATTCCTTAGGAAATGGATGAATTTGTGCAATTATATGACCCAAATAACCCCCGAAACAAACAAAACAGCAACAACCACAAAAAAGAAAACCCTAAAAATGAATTACTGATTTACTTTTCCCGGAAGTTTAAGACCTAAGAGGGCTTCAGACATGCAGAGTGTAGGTGTTCAAATGACACCATCAGGAATGTGCCTCTTGGCTCTGCCTTTCCCTGCCTTGGCTCCATTTCTGGGCAGGCTTATCCACAAGTGGTGGCACTGTGGCCTCCAGCAGCTCCATCCTTATATCTCTCCTAGCTGAGCAACTCCAGGCTGAAGAGAGCTGCTTTGTTCCCGTAGTAGCAGCAAAAATCCTGAGTCAGATGCTCATTGGCTCACCTTGGCTTAAAACCTTATCCTTGAACCAGTTGCTGTAGACAGAGGGATTGGGTGGTGGTCTGATTGGCCACTTCTGGAGATGGAGGGTGGGGTCAGGTCCACCCATACTGCAGGGCTTACCGATGGAGTGGATCCCTGAAGACAGCTGGTTTGCATGTGTGGGAATGTAGGCCCGTGAGATGAGAATAAATAGATGTTGGTCAGGAAAAAAAGTAGACATCCAGGATGGTCTTCCCTACACTGTCATGGAGAGCTTCAGTGTGTATAAAACAGGTTCTCACATGTGACTTCCTTTGAGCCCTCCTCACCGTTACATGTTATATATGAGTTAGGATATGGATTTTTCTGCTTTTTACAGCGGATTAAACAAGGTAGACATTTATTTCTCCCTCATGTTAACAATGTGGATTTAGACAGTCTGCGCTGGTAAAGGGGATCCAGTGTCAGGGCCAAGTTCTCAGGGTTTGAGCCTCATTAACATGGTCTGAGAAGATGACTTCCCAGCACATAGTGATTCCAGGTATCAGATAGAGGGCATGCCCTTCTCCTTTCAAGGGCATAACAGGAAACTACACACATCTTTTCCACTCACATCTTACTGGCCAGAACTTAGTCCTGTGGCCACAACTAGCTGCAAGGGAGGCTGGGAAATACCAGCTTTGTTCTGGGGACCCTTCTAAAAATTCTGTTGTCGTGGAAGAGGAATATGTCAGGGAAGACTGCATAGCCTTTGCCACAGGTGATTGTGATGAAGTGACATTCTAAGGGTCTACACTCGAAAAGTGATTGAGCTTATCATGTCTCCAATCCCTTTCTTTCACCTCTCGATCCCCTGTCATTTGGTTACACACATCCCTCCAGCCACAGTTTGTTTTTCCAGCAACACATACAGACTTCAGCACACAAAAGGAGAACAATTAACTGGCAGAGCATAAGGGTTGTCAGCCATGTGCCCAGAGAGAGGAACTACGTAATAAAAGCCCTTGTTGGACTTCGCATTAATGCATAGTCTCTCTGGCAAAGCATTTCCAGAATTTTGATTCCAAATGTTGTATGTTTCCTTCACAAGTGATTTCATGTTGCTTGGCCTGATTCCAGTGAGCATCTGAGGAAGGGCAAATTGGCTGACTGATTTCCATTTTTGTCTCAAGTGAATTAAGCTTTTAGGACTGATGCTTTTCATAGATCTTCACATTTCCATTTTTGCACTTATGTTCATAAAATAGTTTGGGTGGGATGCAAAGATGAAGACAGGCTAGTGCGAGACCACACACGGATAGAGTCAGCCAGGTTTCTGCCTTCCCCGGGACTGGCAGGCAACACCACCCTGCTGTGGCCCCTGGTTGAGAGTGTCCCCTTGGGCTCAGGTAGGTCCAGGGAAGAAGGAAGATGCCAGGAAGGTGTGTGCAGGGACATGAGAAGGGAAGGGCTGATTTTCTTTTCTTTCCTTCCTCCCTTTCCTGTAGTCTTCCTGGTGGGCCAAGCTGCCGTTTCCCTGGCAGCAGCTGGGTGGGCTGGGCTGGGCAGGGGAGGACATGTGGGGTGCCAGCATATGCGCCATCTGTCTCCCTCCTTGCTGGCGTCTCCCAGCTTTTGGCCACCTGCAGAAGAGCTGCTGTAAGTCTGTTGTGGGATGTTAAGATTTGGAGAACAGACAGGATCTAGCTGTTGTGATGTGCCGTGCGCTAGTTGAGTGATGGGGCAATGACTGTCTTTCTCTGCCTCCATTTTCTCGTCTATACAATGGGTTTAGTTTATTTGTTCATTCGACAGTTTCTTATTGAGCACCGATCATGTAGTAGGGATCATTCTAAGTCCTGGGAATACGACAGTGAACAGGCAAGAGAGGTCTTTTTTTCTCATGGAGTGACCATTCTAGTTGGGAAAACTTAAATGGTATCTTTGTGATGTTAAGTTTCCTGGAAGACAAAGTAAGTTAAGGATGACAGGATATATTTGAGAAAGTTAGGGTGGCGACTGCTATTTTAGGTTGCTGTTTGGGAAAACCGTGCCTTGGGTAACATTTAAGCAGAGATGTGGATAAAGCGAGAGGCAAGGGGTGTCTGGAAAGCATTCTAGGTAGAGGACTGCAAGTGCAAAGGCCCTGAGGCAGGTATGTGTTTGAAGAATGGCAAGAAGGCGGTGGGGGAATGGGGGGGGTGTGGTGGGGGGTGGAGCAAAGAGCATGAGAGGAAAAGTGGGAGGAGATGAGGTTAGAGAAATTGAAAGAAGCCAGATAATAAAGGAACATTTAGTCAATGGAAGGAGTCTGAGCTGTCCAACTAGCTTTTACTGAAGTAGAGGTTAAATGTGTAGGATCCTGAATGTTTATATATGTCCACTCCTATGGAACCACCACCATGGTCAAGAGTTGGAACGTTGCCATCATTCCAGAAGGTTCTCTCGTGTCCTTTCTAAGTTGTGCCCTGCTTTGCCCCCAGAGGTAACCTGATTTCTCTTACCAAAGGTTAGTTTTGCCTATTCTAGAATATTACATGAATGGAATCCCATAGGATGCTTTAGTGTCTGGCTTCTTTTGCTTACCACAACGTCTGTGGGATTCACCGCTGATGGAGCTTGTAGCAGTGCTTTAAAGAACACTCAATTTCACTCTGAGTGGGATGGGAAGCCATGGGGGAGGGGGGTGTTGACTAGAGGGATGACTTGAACTACTGTGCATTCTGAAAGGCCCCCTCGGCTATGTGGGGGACAAGGGGAAGGCACACCTGCATTTCTTAGGGCTGCCATAGCAATTGTCCCAAACTGGGTTGCTTAAAACAGCGAAATGTATTTTCTCAGTCTTGGAGGCCAGAAGTCTGAAATCAAGGTGTGGGCAGGGCTGCTATCTCTCAAAAGGCTGTTTGCAAAGAAGGTCACATCCTGAGGTTTTGAGTGGGCAGCGGGGTTGGGGATCACCATTTGACCCACTGAGGGACTGTTGGAATAGTCTGGGCAGAATGGTGGGAGGTGTGGTTGGACTCACATGGAGTTTGAAGGCCCAGCTGTCACAATCTGCCCTATATGGTTAGCTTTGGGGCGTTAATAAACCAGGGGAGTCAAAGGTAAGTTCAGCATTTTGGGCCCTAACAACTGGAAAAATACAGTCACAATTTCCCGAGATGGTGAAGACTGGGTGAGGTAGGAGCAGGTACACAGGCAAGTAAAACATCACCTTTGGGCCCTGTGAGATTGAAGATGCATGTGACACCTCCAGGTGGGGATGCTGGGAAGGCAGTCAGATTCCAATCTGGAATTTTAGGGAAGGGGCCAAGCTGGAGATAGAAATCTGAACATTGTTAGCATAAAGATGGTATTTCAAGCCCTGGGCCATGATGGGATCAGCTAGGGGGTGAGTGTGGACAGACAGGAGGACCTAGGACCGCTCCAGGGGGTTGCTGCCTCCAGGGGGTTGCTGCCACCGGAGGGTGGGAAGGCCATGAGGGTGACATCTGAGTCATGTCTGTGAATTAGGAGAATTTAAGGAGATAGTTTTCAAAAGTTCTTCTTAGTACTTGAAGTGTAATAAGAGAATGGTGAATTTGAGCTCTGTGTGTGCTTGCTCTTTCTTTTGGAGACAGAGTTTTACTCTGTCACCTCAAGTAGTGTGCAGTAGCATCATCATAGCTCACTTAAGCGACCTCAGACCCCGGGCTCAATCAGTCCTTTTGCCTCAGCCTCCTGAGTAGCTGAGACTACAGGTGTGTGCCACTGTGCCAGGCTAATTTTTCTTTTTCTTTTTTTTAATAGAGACAGGCTGATCTTATCTCAGGCTTGTCTCAAACTCCTGAGGTCAAGCAGTCCTACCTTGGCCTCCCCCAGTGCAGGGATTATAGGCGTGAACCACTGTGCCTAGACTGCTTTTTTTTTTTCTAAATAAAATAAAATGAAGGCGGCAATAATCTAGAGTGTTTAGAAAGAAATATAGATGGTGGCTGTGACAGTCTTGTGAAAACTCATTGATCTTGGACAAAGAGATGACCTCTTCTCCCGCCAAGCCCCGGGGGCTTCTAGAAAGCACACCCCTACCCACAGGCTCACTGTTCTCTGTCCAGAGCTGACATCACCAGGGCAGCTTGTGGCAAGCGCTGGCTCAGAGGACAAAGGCCTGAGTATGAGCAGTGGGGGGCCTGGCATCTCCCAGCTGCCACAGCCTTGGTCCCCCATGTGTGCCGGGGATAGATATAGGGCTGGGGGCTGGGCAGCTCATGGCGGAGTCCTAGGGTCCCTGGATTCTGCTTGTCTGAGAAGAGAGCCTATTAGGATCCTGGAAAGGCAGTGATGGTAGCTTGAGACTTGGGCGAGCTTTTGGTGCCCGTGGTGGGTAGTGGGTACATGGTCAGTATTGGCTGGTCTTATTTTCACTTGAATATAAGCAGGACATTTATTTAGTTAGGCAGATCCCCAGTGCTTGGAACTGTGCACAGTGCATCGTAAGCATACAATCTGTATTTGTTGTATGAATGTATGAATGGTAGGATGGGGGTCTCTTTTCCCAAGAGTCCTGATCATTTCCAATCTGCTCGGCTGGGGTTGAGGAGGGAGCTGAGACCCCTTCACTGCTGGATGTGCTGGTGGTTTGTTCACTTGTCTGTTAAGTTTGTTAGTTCATTCATTTATGCATAATGGGTACATAGTGAGCCCTAGGGACCCAGGACATGTAACTCATGGTTTCTGCCAAACAAAAATGGATTCTTGAGTTGGAGCCTGTCCTAAGGAGAAGACGGTGTCTATAAAGTGACTGACAACAACACTGGGGATGTAGCACACATAACCTCCAGAGGAGGCTCCAGGGGGAAGCAGTCTCGGGAGCTGAGAGTAGGTGGGGTGGCTGGGCTCACCTTGGCACACAGGTGGGCTTGGGGTAAGGGCATCCTGGCACTGTATTTCCACACCCAGGCTCTGTCAGCCTGTCTGGCTCTAGATCCCACCTCTGCAGCTCATTTTTGTCTGGGATGGCCTGGGAGTGAAAAACTAAACCTCTCAAACACTGGTGGTCTAATTTCACTATGTGAAAGAACTTTAAGCTGAGGGGAAAAGCAAAGGCTCTGCTAGAAGAAAAAAAATACAACGTTCATCAAGGAATGTAATCATTTAAGAAAAAGGCATCACTGCAGCACTGTGAAAATGAGAAAATGGAAAGAGACATAGCTGGGGGACAACTGCAGCACAACCTTGCTGGGGTCCTAAGAAAACAGTCTATCACCGAGGCTTCATTTGAGGTGACGCCACGTCGAGTTAGTTTAGAAGATGAGACACTGGATTCAAAGAAAACAGGTCAAATCAGAAGCCAAATTGAGGGCGGTGCCTGTGGCTCAGTGAGTAGGGCGCTGGCCCCATATACTGAGGGTGGTGGGTTCAAACCCAGCCCCGGCCAAACTGCAACAAAAAAACAACAGAAGCCAAATTGATGGTCTTACAGCAGAATTAGAAACTGCACCTTCAAAATGTCTACATCTGGATGCAGAGAATCAAGTTCTTCGACCAGAGTCATTACCGTTCAAAAGGGTTGTGAAAGACTGCACAGAAATAAGATGAAGTTGAAACAAGAACCTCAGCAGCCGAATGAAAATGAATATGGTAGAACATGGTCAAGTGGAACAGTATGAAAGGAGATTGAAGAAAGAGCAACACAGTCTACAGTAGGAAAATGAAGCAAGTCAATCTATTTTCTCATAGAATTAATGAGAGGCTCGCAGAGGTCAGGACCCAACTTGGTGAGAAAGCTCAGACCAGAGTTACCTTGCGTCGTTGGAAATCTTAACGACAGTTTAGGTTGCAAAACAAGATTTAGTGCAAGACATTTCTTAATGACTCCTCCCTCAAGGTTATGGACTTCAGACGACAGCATGGAGAATTTTGTGGCTGAGATATGGTAGGAGCTCAAAGAAAACTTAAGAGAAAGCAGTTCTGCTGCATCGCACCGGTGCCCCCCACAGCCTCTCCCGCAACGTCCGCTGCTGAACTCCTTCAGAAAGCATCACGAGAACATGTGCTCATTTTGGGGGGGAAAAAAAAAAAGTATGATCCGAATGATAATAACATTTTATTTTGGGGGGCTGTTGAAAAGAAAAAAACAGTGGTCTGAGCTGTGACATGGGAATAATAATACAGAATGTCCCTAAACTCACCATACATAGGGAAAATGGAAACTTGTAGCTAAATGAACCTTTGTTTACAAAATATTCTCTATGTGTTGGCCACCTCTTTGTAAAACTTTTGTAAATCAAGGTACATTTAACTACACGTTCCCATTTTTCCTCTGTGTGGTGACTTCAGAGGGACTTTTGGGACACCCCGTAGTTTTCTGTGGACAGGGCACTTGGTGGTCAGCAGTGGAGCCCTTGTGGCCTGCTGGGCGCATCGTTAGCTCCCGGTCGGTGTTAGTAATGGATGATGCCCATAACATTACTATTTTTATTATTAGGGAAGAGGAAGTGTTTTAGGCAAGGGGTGCAGGATGAGCAGAGCCACAGGGGCTGCAGGGAGGAAATATTGATGAGGAGGACATTTGCGTTGATCGGCATGGACAGCGTTTGGGAGTGAGCGTGGAAGTTATCACTATATTCCATTCCTGATAAAGAGCTGCACTTTTTGACTCTGCAAGCCACAGTGTAGGTGTTCGTGTCAGAGCACTCATGTACTCCCTCCTGGGGACACAGATAGAACATTTTCAGTAACAGCTAAGGATTCCCAGTTTAGCTGGTTGTGATGGCTCATGCCTGTAATCCTGGCACTTTAAGAAGCCATGGCAAGAGGATTGGGGCCAGGAGTTCAAGACCAGCTTGGGCAACATATTGAGACTCCATCACTACAAAAAAAATTATCCAAGTGCAATAATGTGTACCTGTAGTCCCAGCTCCTGGGGAGGCTGAGGCAGGAGGAAAACTTGAGCCCGTAAGTTTGAGGCTGTAGTGAGCTATGATCATACCATTGCACTCTATCCAGGGCAACAGAGTGAGACCCAGTTTCTTTAAAAAAAAAAAAAATTCCCAATTTGCTTCCCAACCTGTTACCCTCTCTCCACAGAGGTAACCCCTGTTGGAACATAAGCCATTTCTTTCCCACGCATGTCTTTATATTTGGCTACTTAGGTGCTTTCTATAAACAATGCCCAGTTTTGTTTTCTGCACCTTTAAAGGATTTATTTAAATGGTTTTATGCCATGCCTATCTTTTTTTTTTTTTTTTTTTCATTTTTGCTCAACTTGAGTACATTCTGGGGGTCTGTCCATGTTGCTATGCATGACCCTGGTTCTCTGTCTTTGCTGCTGTGTCGTCTGCCATTATATAAATCTGCTGCAAACAGATGGAAACAAAAATACAAACGTATTTTTTCATTCTCCAGTTGATGTTTGGGTTGTTTCCCATTTTTTGCTATTCTAAACAAGGCATTTTCTTCTTTTTTTTTGAGACAGAATTATACTGTGCTGCACAGGCTAGAGTGTTGTGGCCTCAGCCCAGCTCACAACAACCTCAAACTTCTGGGCTCAAGCAATCTGCCTGCCTCAGCCTCCCAAGTAGCTGGGGCTACAAGCATCAGCCATGAAACCCAGCTAATTTTTTAATTTTAATTTAATTTAATTTTTGTTTATTTATTTATGTAGTCTTTTTTTTTATTGAGACAGAGTCTCACTTTGTTGCCCTGAGTAGAGTGCTATGGCGTCACAGCTCACAGCAACCTCAAACTCTTAGGTTCAAGTGATTCTCTTGCCTTAGCTTCCCAAGTAGCTGGGACTGCAGGTGCCCACACACCTGGCTATTTTTTTGTTTGTTTTAGCAGGCCTGGGCTGGGTTTGAACCCACCAACTGGCCTTGGTGCATGTGGCCGGCACCCTACCCACTGAGCTACGGGTGCCACCCTTTTATTTTTATTTTTTTTGAGACAGAGTCTCACTTTATTGCCTTTCGTAGAGTGCTGTGGTGTCATAGCTCACAGTAACCTCAAACTCTTGGGATCAAGTGATCCTCTTTCCTTGGCTTCCCTAGTAGCTGGGACTACAGGTGCCTGCCACAACATCCGGCTATTTTTAGAGACAGGGTCTCACTCTTGCTCAGGCTGGTTTTGAACCCGTGAACTTAGGCAGTCCACCCGCCTCAGCCTCCAAGAGTGCTAGGATTATAGGTGTGAGCCACTGTGCTGAGCCTAATTTTTCTCTTTTTAGTGGAGACAGGGTCTCTGAGACTCTTCACTCAGGCTGGTCTCAAACTCTTGGGCTCAAGGGATCCTCTTGCCTCAGCCTCTGACTAGCTGGGACTACAGGCACCGCCACCATGCCAGGCTGATGTTTTGTATTTTTTAGTAGAGACCTGGTCTCGCTCTTGCCTAGGCTGATCTCAAAACTCCTGAGCTCAAGCGATCCTCCCACTGTGAGCCACTGCCCCTGGCCCAAACAAGGCAGTTTTGAAGGTACTTGTCCCTGTCTCCTGGTGTTTGTGTATGAAAGTTTTTCATACAAGAGTTGGTAAACTTTTCTGTAAAAGGCCAGATAAAATATATTTTACGTTTTGTAGCTCTATGACCTCTATTGCAGTGACACAGCTGTGTCATTGTAGCAACCATAGGCAATAAGTAGTGTAGTGGCTGTATTCCAGTAAAACTTTACCAAAACAGGGAATGGGCGAGGTTTGGCTCATGGGTCATACTTGACCAACTCCTGATTGAGGCTTTGTGCTGGGTGCACAGTTTCTCCTCTCCTGTGGGCTGCTAAATTGCTTCCCAAGTGATTATCTGCAGCTGTGCTTTGAGAGTGTTTCTCATGGTTCTTTGAGGGTGGCCATGTCTCTGTGCCATCCTTGGTGAGTTTTAATCAAACTCTCCTGTCCCTTTGCAGAGCTGCATGCTTCTGGGAGGCCGGAAGACCACGGACATCCCTTTAGAAGGCTACCTGTTGTCTCCGATTCAGAGGATCTGCAAGTACCCACTCCTCCTCAAGGTGAGACTCTCATATGACTCCTTTTCCTGTATCTGAAGTGACATAAAATTTGTTAGTTCAAATAGCTGAGAAGTTTAGCAGCAGTGTCAGCTTTGGGCTGGGCTGGATCCACACTGGTACTCTGTCTCTTTCTCTTTTAGTCACTCTGCTTTCCACTGCTGGGGCTTTTGTTTCCAGTGTGGTAGCAGTTACTCTGGCCTCACATCCTGACCTGTTAAAGTCAGTGAGAAAGAGTGAACCTCTCTTTTCATAGCTGAGGGAAGTCCATTCAGTCAGGCTTTGGTCCTCCTTGGCCAGGAGAATGTTCCAAATGGTTTGGGCCTGAGTCATGTGCTTTGACGTGGACCAATCACTTGAAACCTTTGCTTGAACCATTTATCATGTCTACTTAGACCTGTGCTTTATTTCTGAACCAGTCAGTTATGAGCTGGGTACTGGTATGCTCTGATTGGTTGACACAGGGTTCTGTGCTCTACTCTGATCCAATGACAGTGAGCAGGGTAGTATTTTGTTCTGATTGGCTGAGATCTTGAGTTAGGCGTTCTACTCCTGAACCAATCACTCTGAGCAGGGGAGCGCTGATTGGCTCAGACTTGGGTCATGTGTTCCCATCTTGAACCAATCACTGGGATCCGTAGGTCACAAGCCCCTGGTGGGGACTACTGGACACTAGCACCAAATTCTAAGCTATTTGTGGAAGGCTGGGAGTGGGAAGGCATAGGTGACTGGTGGGCAAAGGACAACCATCCACACACCTGCTGTTTCCTTCTCTGCCCAGCACCCCCTGGCTTAGTCTTGGTTGGGCAGAGCAGGGAAAGATTTACTGCTTCTGTGGGGATTAAGAAGTCTTGATTCTCAGCTTCAAGTTGGCTTCTGGGCAGATCCCAAGTCAACTGGCTGGATGACTCTGTCATCTTTGCTGGTGCTTATTCCAGGGTTTTCAGCTCTTGGAAATAGCTGGGAAAAATGCCTGTTGGCTGGAGTTTGTCCTGGCTCTGTCTTGGCTCTGTCCCAGCTCTGTCCCAAGGCCTTATATCTGACAGCTGTTTCCTGGGTTCCCTGCTGGTGGATTAATTAGGCTGTTGGGGTCTCGTTCATGCACCTGCTCAGAGGGGCCACCTGTATCCTTGCTCTGTGAACTGGAAGGGAAAGAGGAGGGGAAGAGTACGGGGGGATTCTTAAACTTGGCTTTCTGTTAGAGAAGGTGAGTGACACTCCAGTCTCCAAGCTAGACCAGACCTTGAGACCATGAACACAGGTCTTTAACATGTGCAGCATGGAGTGGGACCAGCTGAGCCCCAAGAATCTCCAGAGAAACTTCTGTAGTTCTTGTTATGCCTTTGATTCCCCAGTCAGGTGTTGGAAGTGCTATGGGTTCAGCACTTCACCTTGGTGTGGAAGCAACTCTGGGTAGAACTTGTAAATTGGTAGCCTGTGGACCAAATTGGGCCCACAAATGTGCTTTATTTGATCTGTTTGGCATGTCTTTCAAACTTGGATTAGTTGTCAGGATTTAAGAGGCAGTATACTGTAGTGGTTTAGAGCTGGGCTGGGCAGAAGTGTGGCCTGTGGGCCAAATCTAGCCCAAGCCCTGTTTTCGTACCATCTATGAGCTAAGGATAGTATTAACATTTTTAAAAGAGTTATTTAAAAAATTAAACAACCAGAAGAATAAGCATCAGAGACCGGATGTGGCCAGCAAAGCTTAAAATATTTACTCTCTGGCCCTTCACACAAAATAGTTTGCTGACCTCTGGATTAGAGCCAGGCTTTGCAGCCATAAGCCGTCTGGATTTCAATTCTAGCTGTGCCATTTACTAGCTTTGTGACCTTTGGCAAGTCATTTCACTTCTCTAGGCCTCAGTTTCTTTTTTGTAACACAGGGTTTGTGTGAAAAGTACTTAAGGGGTTGTTATGATGAATAAACATGTACTTAATACTAACAGCAACTCAACGAGGTAGGTACTATGATTAGCTCCATTTTGGAAGTGAGGCAGCTGAGGCACTGAGGAAAGAAAGTGGCCTGTCCAGGGCCACACAGCAGGTAAGCAGTGGCGGAACTATGATTTGAACTGGGCAGTCTCATTCTAGAGTACTTCCCCTAACCATGTGGCTATGGTTGAGAAGCATTTTGGGGGGGTTAAACTGTCAAAGTGCTTGGGTATCAGGGATATCGCCCTTCTTAGTTTCTTAAATGGAGTTTAGGAAGTTTAGTGGCCCTGGTTTGTGGCCCAGTGGCTGGTCTGTTCCATCTTTCCTGAGTTTCCAAACCTTAAGCATCTGACCCAGGAGAAGAACCACCAGCCCCAGAGCTAGGCTGAGGTTTGGTTTTTGGATCTGGGGAAAGTCCAGGGTTCCAGTAGCACTTGCAGCTTCTGTAAAATTATTTTTTTCGAGACAGAGTCTCACTTGTTTGCCCTGGGTGGAGTACCATGGCATCATAGCTCATAGTAACCTCAGACTCTTGGGCTCAAGCGATCTCCTTGCCTCAGCCTCCCAAGTAGCTGGGACTACAGGCATCTACCACAATGCCTGGCTAGTTTTTCTGTTTTCAGTAGAGATGGGGGTCTCACTCTTGTTCAGGTTCATCTGGAACTCCTGCGCTCAAGCAATCCACCCGCCTCAGCCTCTCAGAGTGCTAGGATTACTGGCATGGGCCCCTGCACCTGGCTGAAGCTTCTGTAAAATTTTAACTACAAGTGGGGCTGGACTTCTGTGTCTGGGTGAATTCTAAGCTCATTGGTAGGCCCGGACATTTCTGAGGCCTGCTCACATCTCCCCAGGGGCCAGAGTTTGGTCTAGTGGGATTCTTGGGCTCTGAATTCCCAGGAGAACAGAGAGGGCAGGGGCAGAACTGTCTGGCAACTGATGGAGGAAATGGCCCATAGGAAATGGTGATGTGGTGGCTGCGTGTCTGTTCTGACCAGTTGGCTGTTTAACTGTGCATCTGCCCTCGGTGGAGGCAGGGAGGCATGCTTTGTTTCCTCGGTGTCCAGCTGTGTTTATTGGGGGGAGGCAGCTTGCTGGGGGACCAGCCAGCAGGGCCTAAGATTCTTGTGGGACATGCCATGCTCCCTGCCCAACAGAACTGCTGAGTGTCCTGGCCTTTGGCACCCATAGCCGGAATGTTTGCAGTAGCAAACAGCCAAGACTGAGGGCGACTCTTCATACGCTGCAACCCCCTCCAGTTACTCCTTTCTGTCACATTTTCCAGTGGATTTTCAAAGATGGTCCCATGAGCTTGGTACAGCTGAGCTCAAACCCCAGCCTGACCCTTGGCCCGTCCAGATTCTGATGCCCATACAGGTGACACTGTGGCCCCCGGAGCCCTTGGTGGGAGCTGAACTCTGACTCGTGTAGGCGCACAGGGTCAAGGGGCTCAGGGAGGAATAGGGAAGAGCCAGTATGAAAGCCTCTTTGGGAACAGCCCCAAAAAGCTGAACTTGAACATTGCCTAAGAATAGCTGGAACATTCTATTTCAGCTCTTCAGCCCAGGCGCAGATCGACAGTTGGCATTTCAGGCTTTGTTGAGTTTTCCATCGACGATTCCAGGGGAATGATGCGGGTTTGGGGTGATGCCTCTGGTGCACAGCTGGCAAGTGCCCAAGGGGGGGCCTGACCGCCACTGACCCTTGTAGTTGTTTCCCAGTGACGCACAGACCTTGTGGTGGTGTCAGTCGCAGGCGCTGCTGGGGTCTCACAGACCCAGGCCCTGCCCCTCAGAGTGTCTAGTCTTGTGCTGGGCTCTGCAGGGGCCTGGTCTGTGGTGGGAGTGGGCGAGGCCTTTGGGACGGGGCGCTGCCACCTTCGCCCTCTCCCTCTCTGGCCACTTGTCTTCTCTTTTGCTGCTTCCTTGTCTCCCAGAGTCCGAGCAACCGTGGCCCTCAGTCAGGACTTGCTCTGCTGGCCGCCTCCTCTCCGTGGCCTTTCCTTTCTTTAAAGTATATTCAAGGGTTGTACAACTGTCACCACAATAAATTTACAGAATTTTCATCACTCTCCAAAGAAGCCCCTGACCCATTAGCAGCCACTTCCCATTCCCGCCTTCTCCAGCCCCTGAGGACCACCCTTCTCCTTTCTGTCTCTGTAAATTGACCTGTTCTGGGTATTTCGTACACGTGGGATCATACAGCATTTGTCCCTTTGTGACTGGCTTATTTCTCTTAGGATAATGTCCTCAAGGCCCATCCGAGTCCTAGCGCGTGCCAGCTCTTCTTTTAGTGGCTGAATCATAGTTTCACTGTGTGGCTGGGCCACGTTTTGTTTATTCATTCCCTAGTTGTTGAGCATCTGGGTTGTTTCCACTTTCTGGCCACTGTGAATAATGCTGCCGTGAAGGCCCACGTACAGGGTTTTGTGTGGACGTTCCCATGGCTTTAAACTCCATCCCTGTGTGAATGACTTCAGCCTGGAATTCACCCCTGAACTCCAGACTGGTCCTCCCACCCATTCAGTTTCTGCATTTGAATATCTGAACAGCATCTCTGACCTTAGCATGTCCAAAATCAAATGCTTGGCTCAGCCCAGACCATCTCCCCTCCCCACCTATGCTTTGTCCTCATCTCCCCTCCCTGTCCTCCCTTTGTCCCCATCTCAGTAAACAGCCCTCCATCCTTCTGGTTGCTCAGACCAAACCTTGGGGTACCTTTGGTGCCTCTGTGTCCCATTCATGAGGAAGTCTGTGGTCTTTGCCTTTAGGATTTGTCCAGAGTCCAGCTCTCTGTGACGTCTCCACTCCTCCCCTCTCCTGGGCAGCTGCCATAGCCCCTAGAGCAGCAGTTCTCAACCTGTGGGTTGTGACCCCCAGGAACTATATTAAAGGGCTGCAGCATTAGGGAGATGGAGAACGGCTGCCCCAGAGGGTCTCCCTGCCCATGCCTTTGTCCTCTGCAGTCGGTTCTCACCTCCTCAGCTAAACCGAAGTCAGTTCATGTCACTCCGCCACTGGACACCCTTCAGCGGCTCTCTGCGCACTCAGACTAAAGTCCAAATTCTTTCTGTTGCCTTCTGTAAGGTCCTGTGTGACCTCATCCTTGTGCCTCTCTGGCCTCATCTGCTCTCTTGCCCTCCCTTGTCTGCTCAGCCACGCTCCCCTCCTCCAAATTCCTTGAGCATGGCCAAGCAGGTCCTTGCCACAGGGCCTTTGCACTAGCCGTTCCCCTGCCTGTGACATTGTTACTCCAGATACCCTGACGCTTACCCCTCATCTTTGTCAGGCTTCCTCTGCTCAGATGTCACTTTTCTGAGAAGGCTTCTCTGACCACTCTGCTATAGAAGAGCCGCCACTTCCACTCTCTGTCTCTGCCACTTGCTTTTATCTGTCCTTATAGCACCTCACGGGCTCACATTCTGTCGTGTAATCTTGGTGCTCTGACTAATCTCTCTCCCCCTTAGGATGTCGGCTCCCCACAGGCAGGGGTCTGGGCCTCTTTCCCTTCCTCAGTGCCTGCAGTGGTGCCTGGCACATGGTGGCACAGTTACTAACTGAAAGAGCATGGAAATGCCACTCCAGTTCCCAGTTCCTCATGGCCAAATTAGGTTTGATAATCAAAATACGTCAGATGTCATGGGGTCCAGTAGGGCACGTCCTGGAGCTGTCTGTTTGTTCCAGCTGCTCTGGCAGGTTTTTGTCAGGGGCGTTTTTTGCAGAATGGCTACTTGGGATGGAGCCTTAGGTCCGTGCACAGTCTCTGGTTCTCCTGTACCTCTCATGTCTGTCTGTGGGTGATGCAGCTGTCACCCCTGTCACCCAAGCTCAGCATGAGGACCTTGCCATTTGGCTGTTAGATCTGTCCACTTGGCTGGCAGGAATGTGTCTGATACTGGGGTCAGTGCCCCTGGGATGGACTGAGTGAGGTCCATTGTTGGGGAGGTGATGGCCTCCGTTCTTGGTGGAGGGAGACATCTGGGAGTGACGTGTTTCTGGGAATGTGGATGTATACTACTACTCACAGCTCTTCAAAGGATTTTAGGTGGCACATAGGAGAACTTTGTGTGGCATGGGTGCAGAAGGGAGAGGAGACGACAGTGTTAAAAAGCGGCGACTCACACATGGTAAGAACGCTGCTTCCGTAGCAAGTCAGTTTTGTCTTTCTGGTTATCTCCAAGTGAGGACCACAGTCAGCTAGTTTCTAGGGATTTTGAAGCCCATGCCTTTATTCACCAACTATTTATTGAGCAACTGTTACATGTCAGGCATCATTCTAGGTGGCAGAGTGGACCAAACAACCTGAACCCTTGCTCCCCTGGGACTGACATTCTACTGGGAGGGGGCCTGGATAATAAATGAACGTAGAGGAAATGTATGTGCTTGTTTAGATGGACTATTTGGGTGCTGTAGAAAAATGATGTATCAGACTAAAAAGGTCAGGAAGGGCCAGGAGTGACTCAGGGGTTTACAGTATTAGGTAATATGGTTGGGGAAGGCTGGATTGAATAGGCAATATTTGAACAGAGACCTGAAGAAGGGGAGGGAAGGGGCCCAGTGGTTACCTGGGAGACGAGTCTTCCAAACAGAGGGAAAACCTATGCAAAGGCCCTGGGACAGGAATGTGCCAACGTGTCTGCTGAACAATAAGGAGGCTGGTGTGGCTGGATAGGAGAGATGATGGGGCTGGACGGGAGAGGTGTTGGGGCCATATCTTGTAAGGCCTTGTGAGCCACTGTGGGGTCTTTATCTTCCCTATGCGTCAAGTGGGAAGCTTTAAGCAGCGGGGGTGCGGGTGGGGGCAGCATCTGCCTTACTTCTAACAGGATCCCTCTGGCTGTGTGTGTAGACCATGGCTTGGTAAGGATGGAGACAGGGAGACCAGGGAGGGCTTGACTTACGTGGTCCTGGGAGGAAACATCTGGACCAGGTGGTGGTGGTAGAGGTAGACACATTTTATGAGAGTCGCCTCTTCCTATCCTTTGCCCATTTTCTGACGTATAGTCTTTCATTTTGATTTGCTAGCATTCTTGCTAACCCTGGGTGCTTTGGGCCATCTCTTGGAGTTTTTGTCTGACTCTGAGGTTATGAAATGAGCTCCCCATTTGCTGGGGATCTGGCCTTGTCACTGTCTTGCTGGGAAGGCACAGGAAGTCAGAGGTCTCTTCACTGTGGCCTCCTCTGCCCTGGCTCTGGTCCTCCCCTGACCACAGTGCCCACTCTACATCCTGTCTCTCGGGCTGAGCACCAACACCTCGCCCACAGCTGCTCCAGAACCCCAGCCTGCCCTAGCATCAGTTCATGCTCTTTCCTGTGTGCTGAAAGTATGAGCCTCGGGACACACGGTGTGTGTGTGTGTGTGTGTGTTCTCACCTCTTCCTAACACAGCTATGCTCAGATGCCCCCATCTTCCAAGGAGCCTTCCCAGGTCACCTTTCCCCACGGTCCTGCCTGCATACTGTTTTCTGCCACGCTGCGTGTGGTTGAGAGTCTGAATTCTAAAATTTAGCTCTACTACTTCTTAGCTGTGTGACCAACGGCAAGTTGCTGAACCTCTCTGTGCCTTCATTTCTCCATCTGTAAAATGATCATGGTAGTTGGTGCTCAGGCTTGCTGTGAAGATTGGATGAGACAGTGAATGAGAAAATTTATGAAAACACTTTGCATCTGACTTGGTAGATGGTCATGCTGGTAAATGTTGGTAACTCCAATATTATAATGATTTTTGTTTTTATCAATTCTAGCTCCTGAATTTACTGGCATTGACTCTTTGAGATGTGACTTGAACCCTCTGTGTCCCAGTTTCATTCTCTATTAAATAGTGCTTTAGTCATTGGTTATTATGAAGATTAAGGTAAACGTACCTGTAAAATGCTTAGAAGTGTTTTGTGTTAGCTATTTCAATTGTCTCAATTCGATCCCCCCATATTAAAATAATAGCATCAGGTTTCTTTTGATGAGTATTTTCCTGAGATATCTTGCTTCATTCTTTTACTATTGACCTCTCTCTTTCCTTAGACTTGAGGCATGTCTTTTGTAAACCCCATAAAGTTTAATTTTAAAATCTTACCTGACAATATCTTCTAATAGGTGAGTTTTAGCCTACTGATATTTATTGTGCCTGTTGACTCATTTGAACTTGGTTTTGCCATCTTTCTTTTTGATTTATCCTCTTTTTTGGATGTTCTTTTTTCCCCTATTTTGCTTTATTTTGGATAGTGTTTTTTTGGGGGGGGGGTTTACTTTTTTTTTTTTTTGTTATTCCTTTTTTGTTGTTCTTCCACTAAATTGGAATTTGTGGCTGTCACCACCACCACCACCACCACCATCATCATCATTGGTTACAATTTTACCCTCTTCTCTAAGTCAGTGTCTCAGTAGAGCTTGGGCTTGGGAGTGAGGGGCGTAGAACTGTACTGTGAGCCATGCTGGAGCCTGTTTTGGAAGGTTGGATAGGGAGCCCCTGA
This sequence comes from Nycticebus coucang, assembly GCF_027406575.1. NCBI lineage: Eukaryota > Metazoa > Chordata > Mammalia > Primates > Lorisidae > Nycticebus > Nycticebus coucang. Next base: position 54,708,477 of record NC_069800.1, on the reverse strand, counting down.
ATGTTGGAGCTGGAAGGGTCATTGGAGACCTGCCAGCCCAGGTCACAAACACTGGTACCTGCAGGGCAGTGCAGGAAGTGAGTGAGTAGGTTGGTTGTAACTTAGCAAGGTGGGTGGGGACTATGGGAGACTAGAGAGTGCTTGTCCCATGTGAGGGGGCAGCTACCATTCAGCCCGACCAGTTATTGTCAGGAGGAAATACAAGCCCAGGTAGCCAGAACTTCTGCTTTGCTGAGAGAGTTGGTCGGAGCATTTGGCCTGGTACATTCACTACCCCGCATAGCCAGGAGGCCCCCGCTCAGAAAGGAATAGCAACTTGTCCAAGGTCACACAGCATAGCCTCATCAAAGCCGGAACATGAATTCCCTGCTCTGAGCCCTCTTCCCACTGCCTTTCTCTTACCTCTCAAGTAGAAGGAAGTTTTTAAGACCCATGAGTATTGTTTACTTTCTCCTGTTAATTCTTAATAGATGAGGCTATAGTTTTCCTAGGCAGGCACCAGGGCCTGAAGTTGTTAAAATTGGAGACATATTTGCATGAAATCTGCATAAGATTTGCATGCATGGGGGGTTTCTTTGCTATGCTGGGCAACATTTCAGTTCTGGATTTTCTTGGACTTCAGATGTTTTTCACTTCTGTTTTTTTTTTTCCTTTTTTAAAAGCTGGTGGTGGGTTTCTCGAATACATGTTCGTTTGTATCCTGCTGTCACCCTAGATATGGCAGGAGGGGACCCCGGGACTGTGAGGGCAGGAGCATGCCAGCCTCGCCGAGCTGAGGTGGTAGACCCTTGGATAGTGTGAGTCGAGGTAGGTGGCCAATGGCAGGGTCAGCTTCTTCCTGGAGTGGGCTCAGGTGTCCCTAGAAAGTGGGTGTTATTCTGTTAGGTTCCAGACTCCACTTGTGACATTATTTCTTGTACTCCCCACCCATGGTCAGCCCTTTTCTCCCTGTGGAGGGGACATTATTCCTTTCTAACCTCCATGTTTCCATTGAGCCCTCTTCTAACCCCAATCACAGGGAGTGACAGGTATTGTCATGTCTGCCAGTGACAAAGCCAGCTTTGTCTGCATGGTGTTTTATGGGTCCATCTTATATTTCGGCCCATCACTGACTTTATAACTGTATTTTTTAGCTTTGAAAGCCTAATTTAAATTTGTTTATTAAAAAAAGAAGAGAAAACAGACAAGACTCAGGGTAGGTATGACTTCAAGCCTTGCCGCATCTGGGCTCAGGTGATGCCCTTAGACCCAGCCTCTCCTTGCCCTGGCTCCTTTCCTTCTGTGCCAGCATTATGCTCAGAGGCTGCTTTCTCATGGGGGTGACACTGTTCCTCAGGCCTGTGTGTGCCCAGTGTGGCCACCTCGGGAAAGGAGAGCCGCCTTTCCCACCATGCTCACCAAAGTCCCAGCCTGAAGCCCGCTGGCTCTGTGTGGGTCCTGTGCTCTCCTAGTGGCTGGGAGAGTGGGAGGCTCAGGTCATGATCATGAGTCCACGTGGGGAGCAGCTGAAGAGGCCTCTCTGGGACTCCATGGCCTGAGAGGACAGAGGTGGAAGCTGTAGGCCTCTGCGACACATCCTCCCTCTATCCCACTTCTGTGTCTCTTTCTCTGGGCCCTTTGTTCTTCCTCCAGTCCTTTCCTGTGCCTTGAGCAAGGCTGACCAAAGTAGACCTTGGACCAGCCACGCTGGTTTGCTGCCAGGTATCGTCTGGAGTGTGAGGCCTTGTGTCCCCAGCTGTCTCTCATGGCCTTGCTGTGGGCAGGGACCACACTCAGGGGACATGAGTGGGCTTCTCAGAGCGGGCACCTGTAGGTACCCTTTTGGTAAATGTGGCTGGAAGGGTGCCAGGAGCTGTGTCATCTCGCAGAAGCACCCGGCCCCTCTGCTCTGACATCCTTTCTTCTAGGAAGCCCTCACCTCAGGTGAAACCACATGGGGCTTGAGGGCTGGATGCCGGGGAAGGTCTGCTAGTGGCTCTTGGAGGAGCTTCTGCTGCTGACTCACGGGGGGCCCTGGGCACACCCCTTTCCTTCCTTGCTCTCAGTTTTTCAAAGGCTTTCCAGGGTCTACCCTGCTCAGACATTCCGTGTTCTGAGACTCTAATTTGGAGGTATTATTCATTTCCAGCTTTTGGTTAGTTTCCACCAGCTCCTACTTGGCCTTGGGCAAGAGGCTTTACCTTTCTGTGGCTCAGTTTCTTCATACATAGAGTGGATACAATATTAGCACCCACCTCACTGGGGGTGATTGGAGGATGAAATAACTTAATACATTTAAATTTAGAACAAAAAATGTTTAGAACAGCGCTTGGCACGCAGGCAGTTCTCAGTAGATGCGAGCTGTTATGATTACTGCTGTGACTGCTTTCACTGTTCCTACTCTGTAGAAATAATAAATATAAGCTGTTAATACTACAAAAATTAGGGTGATGATGATGCTAATAAATATCATGTCCTTCCTGTGCACTGAGACTTTTACCCTCATCATTCCATTTGATCCTTATAGTAACCTTAGGAAGCGACTGTTATTCCATTCAGGGAGGTGAGGTCATTTGTACAAGGTTGAATAGCTCAGAAGTGGTGCAGGGTGGCTTTGAACCACAGCCCCCTTTGCCCAGAAACCTTTGTTTTAACCAAAGGCTGTCCGATTTCTTGATCTGATGTGCTGTTTGAGCTAGAATAAGGCATAAGTGGACCTGAGTGGATTATTGGTATCTCTAGTGATGGGGCGCTCACTACCTTATAAGGCATTCCCCTCTCTTGTCAGGGCTCCAGTTGGTGTAGAAGTGGATTAACTCAATCGGATGGCAGTCTGCTGCATCAGTCCCACTGGACTCTGAGGTCTCAGGGATCCAGTGGGCTTCTTAGTTGTGTAATCCTCCTAATATGTTTAGCAAGCAGCTCTTGGGTTCCTTCCAAAAATCTTCTTTGGGCAAGGCCATGTAAGTTCATGAAGCTGTTCCTCTTTGGATATGATTCTAGAGTTCTCTATACCATAGTTTGTCTCCTTTGAACCTGACTCTGTTCTATTTACTAAGATAGTCTGATCAGTTCCGAATTGAGCAGGAGTCTCCTTCCTGCCCTTGCTTTGTGTGTTAGACTTTTGTGAGTGTAGTTCAAACTCCCCTTAGCTTTAAAAGATACCCGTATTTTATGCTTGTGTGAGGGGGACTGAGCCACCTCTTGGATTCCAAATCCTTGAGTTCTTTCTGAGATTGTAAAGCAGCGAGAACTCTTTCAAAGAAAAGGTGTGGAAAAACCAGCTCAAGTAGCTAGGGTGAAGCAACATATGTATATGCAAAATGTATATGTATGAGGCTGGACAGTTAAGTTCGTGAACTCATCCTAGAAAAAGTGCTAGATACCTCATTATTTGAATGGTCACAAGGTGGCCCAAAGGAGTACTTAAAAGGTGGCCAGAGAGATAGTCAGCAATGAGGTATGTAGCACACTATTCCTGGGATGAGTTTGTGAACTCTATTGTCAGACCTAGTATGATAACAACTCTGATGGCCATTCCAGAAAAAGAGTTTCAAAATTTCTTTGAAGGGTGAGCTAAGTGCATAGCTTCCCAAGGGGACTACCTCGAAGGTGAGCGGAGTGATATTCCGTAATGAGGTAGGTATGTAGCACTTTTTCCCAGGATGAGGTCGTGACCTTACTCGTCAGACCTCATAGGCTCACATAACTAAAAAGTATATGGGTAGATGGCCTCAGATATGAATGGATCAAGATGTCACAAGGGACTTGCTAAACTATTTTCCTAAGCTGCCGTACCATTTTTTATTCTTACCAGGAGTTTCCGATGGTTCTGGTTTCTCCAGATCCTTCCCAACGTTTCTCATTGTTCATCTTTTTGATTCTAGCTATGCTAGTAGATGTGACATGGCATCTCATTTTGGTTTAGTTTTGTATTTCCACAAATGATGTTTAACATCTTTTCATCTGCTTATTGACAGCTTATTGGCCATTTGTATATCCTCTTTGGAGAAATGCCTGTTTAAATCCTATGCCTATTTTTTAAATTGGATTATTCATCGTGTTAAGTTTTGTTTTGTTTGTTTTTTGCACTTTTTGGCCAGGGCTGGGTTTGAACCTGCCACCTTCGGTATATGGGGCCGGCGCCCTACTCACTGAGCCACAGGCGCCGCCCTCATCGTGTTAAGTTTTAAGAGTTCTTTGTATATTCTAGGTATACGTCCCTCATCAGGTATATAATTTACACCATTTTCTTATATTCTACGGCTTGTCTTTTTACTTTCCTGAGACTGTCCTTTAAAGCAGAAAAGGTTTTAATTTTGATGACGTCCAGTTTGTTTTTTTTCACTTGCTTATACATTTGTTCTCATATCTAAGAACACTTTGCCTAAGCTAAGGGCACAGAGATTTATTCCTATATTTCCTTTTAACAGTTTTATAGTTTGAACTCTTAAATTTCAGTCTACAATCCATTTTGAGATAATTTTGTGTGCAGCGTGAGGAAGGGGTCCAGCATCATTCTGTTACACACGAATATTCAGCTGTTCCAGCATCATTTGTTCAAAAGACTCTACTTTCTCCCATTTAATTGCTTTGGCATCCTTGTTGAAAATTAATTGGCCATAATTGTAAGGACTGATTTCTTGATGCTCAGTTCTTTCCCACTGATCTCAGTGGGTATCCTTACGGAGTCCTATTGTGTTGCCTTCTTAAGATCTTGAGGAAGAATATTCCAGGAGAGGAGACAGCAAGTGTCCAGCCTGGAGGCAGGCATGGGCCCTCAGCCTTTGGAGCTCAGCAGAGCGAAGCCATAGCCCCTGAAAACCAAGACTCCAAAGCCAACATGTCCCTGCAGTTTGGGTCCAGAACCAAGGGTCTGGCCAGGTCTTGTTTGATTTCAATTCCCCGGCTCCAGAGCTGGTCTAGGGCAAGCATAGAGGTGGAGGCAGCCACACTGAAAAGGGAAATCATCTTTTTTTCCTCTTTACTCTGGATGTTGACAGCCCCACAAGGAACTCTCTGAAGGAGGGTTGCTGAAATTCCAACTTCCAGGGGTTTGGAAGGAGCAGATGTGGTGGCCGTGCCCATCAGAGGGGTGTGACAGGTTTAGTTTCAGGAATAAAAGTGGTGGGAGGCTTCCTACTTGTGGGGGAAGGTGGGGAGAGGCCCAGCCCGCCCGACTAGAGAATCATGGCGTTTTGATTACAAAATGTGAGCACCAGAGCTAGGCTGTGTGGCCACTGGGTCATCTGCAGCCTGGGGCAGTGGCCTCACTTCTGTGTGAGCCTCTGCTTCCTCCTCCCTTGGGTGGGGATGATAAAGCACCTGCCTGCTGGGATCATGGGAGGCGAGTTAATTCCTCCCTGCACTTCAAGATGCCGAGCTAAATAGAGCCGACAGGAGGAAAGACAATTTTATGGGGAATTTATCCCAAGTGACACTCCAAGGTAGGATCTTTTTATACTAGGATGTATTTATCCTAGCATAGGATAGTGATTAGTGACAGCGCCCCTAAACAACAGGGTATTTTTGTTGTTGTTTTGAGATAGAGTCTCACCCTGTTGCCCAGATTAGAGTGTCATGGTGTCAGCCTAGCTCACAGCAAACTCAAACTCCTGGGCTTGAGGGATCCTGCTGCCTCAGCCTCTCAAGGGACTACAGGCTCCTGCCATGATTCGTGGCTAATTTTTCTTTTCTTTTCTTTTTTTTTGGAGACAGAGTCTCACTGTGTCACCCACTGTAGAATGCTGTGGCATCACAGCTCACAACAACCTCAAACTCTTGGGTTAATCGATTCTCTTGCCTCAGCCTCCCAAGTGGCTGGGACTATAGGTGCCCACCACAACGCCCGGCTATTTTTTTGTTGGAGTTGTCATCATTGTTGTTTGGCAGGCCCAGGCTGGCTTTAAACTTGCCAGCCTTGGTATATGTGGCCGGTGCCCTAGCTGCTGAGCTAGAAGCGCTGAGCCTAATTTTTCTATTTTTAGTAGAGATGGGGACTCGCTCTTATTTGGGCTGGTCTCGAACTCCTGAGCTCAAGCAATCCACCGGCTTCGGCCTTCCAAAGTGCTAGGATTACAGGTGTGCGCCACTGTGCACAGTCTGAATAGCAGTTTAAACAATGCCTAAGCTTATTTCTGTTCAGGGCAGTCCAGTGTGACATGGTAGCTCCTTGCTGTCAGGTTCTGCCGGCCTGGGGTGGGCCCTTAGCACCAGGGCCTCAAATGTTCCCACCATATCCATGTTTTAGTTGGGGAAGAGACAGAGGGAAAGGGAAGCCACACATACCACTTCTGGTCACAGCTTGTGGCCTAGAACCTATGACCAAGGTAGGCTGAGAATATGGTCTTTGTTCTGGATGGCTTCAGGGTCAGCTGAGAGTCAGTTCTGTTCCTGACCAGGGGTCAGCAGACTTTTCCTTTAAAGGACCAGATGGTAAATCCCTTAAGCCTTGGGGGTCATAGGTTGGAATACCATAGCTATTCCATTTTGCTGTTTTTGTGCAAAGCAGCCACTGACAGGATGTAAATTAATGAGTATGGTATGGTTCCATACATCCATATTTACAAAATCAGGGTGTGGGCTGGACTTAGGTCATTAGATTGTTATTTTTTTTTTCTTCTTCTTCTTTTTTTAGAGACAGAGTCTCACTTTGTCACCCTCGGTAGAGTGCGGTGACATCACAGCTCACAGCAAACTCCAGCTCTTGGACTTAGGCGATTCTTTTGCCTCAGCCTCCCAAGTAGCTGGGACTACAGGCACCCGCCACAACACCCAGCTATTTTTTGTTGCAGTTTGGCCGGGGCCGGGTTTGAACCTGCCACCCTCGGTATTTGGGGCCGGTGCCCTACTCACTGAGCCACAGGCGCCACTCCATTAGATTGTTGTTTGTTCCTTGTTTTAGAAGAAGGGGTTGATGAGTGTGGGTTGGTGGGGCATCTTATTAACTAGCAGCCTCTGTCCCCATCCACTGGGAGCTGGTGGGCCACACTCACCACTCTGCCCTTGACAGGTCTGACATAGGTCCAGATGCTCAAAACCACTTGTTCAGAGAACATGAGACTGGGGTAGCTTTGGTGAACTGAACTTAATTACTGATTATAATCATAAGTTCAAGGTTTTCTATTGTAATTTGGTCTGTAGACATGGCCTACAAGCAGGCTGTCAGCTCTGGGAGGTCTTGGGGCAATGTCGTCATCATCTGTCCCTGACAGAGGGCTTAGCGTGGGGCCAGGTTTACAGGAGGCCTTGCTATGTGAATGAATGCATGCACGAATGAATGAATGAGGCGCATTGCTTCCTGGTCCACACCACTGCCACCATCCTTTCTTGCCTGGAACCTCGCAGTAGCCATAACTGGCCTTCTTGCTTCTGCGTTCACGTTACGTTCCCTTCTGTGCATCCTCTTCTCATCAGCCACAGGGATCCTTTAAAGGGCAAGTCGCTCAGTGCATAGGTCCATCACCTCCCCATACTTTGGGGAGGAAACCCGGAGACCCCACCATGGCCTTACGTGATCTGGCTTCAGCACGCTGATCCGAATTCCCTGTCCCTCCCACTCTCGTTCACTCTGCTGCAGCCTCACCAGCCTCCTTGCTGTTTCTCGCTGCCTTGGGGCCTTCCCTGTGCTCCTGTCCATCCTCGAGGGCTTTTCCCACACGTGTTTGAATGGCCCATGCCCTCACTTCTCTCAGGCTCCACTTGGAAGCCCTTTTCCTCAGTGGGACTTTCTCAGACCACCATGTCTCTCTCACTCTATGTCCCTTGAATTAATGTAAATTATGTATTTATATAAGAGGAAAGCATTCCTATTTCACAGTCTGAAAGTTTATAAATAGTACAGTTATTTATTCATTTATGTATTTTTTGAGACAGAGTTTCACTCTGTTGCCCTGGGTAGCGTGCCGTGGCGTCATAGCTCACAGCAACTTTGAACTTCTGGGCTCAAGTGATCCTCGTGCCTCAGCCTCCTGAATAACTGAGACTACAGGCACCCACTACAACACCCAGCTAGTTTTTCTATTTTTAGTTTTGTTTTTTTTTTCTTTTTCAGTTTTTGGCCGGGGCTGGGTTTGAACCCACCACCACTGGCATATGGGGCCAGCACCCCACCCCTTGAGCCACAGGTGCCGTCCTAGTTTTTCTATTTTTATGAGACAGGGTCTTGCTCTTGCTTAGGCTGGTGTCAAACTCCTGAGCTCAAGCAACCCACCTGCCTCAGCCTCCCAGAGTGTTAGGATTACAGATGTGAGCCACTGTGCCCGGCTTAGTACAGAGATTTAGAGCACAAACGGTGGAGCCCAGTTGGTTGGGCTCAGATCTCCTATGGGACCTTGTCAGCTGACCTGACCTCTCTGTGCCTTAGTTCTTATGTCTGTCAAACGAGGGTAGTGCCTGCCTATAGAGTAGATAATGAGGATCACATGGGCTTGATATGAACTGTTATCTGTCCTCCCCACAACACCCCGAAGCCCCCCACTCCTGTGGAAGCTCCTTCCTGGCATTGCTGCTGCCTCCAAAGAAAGAGCAGGGCTTTGTCTTCCCCTCCCACGAAGCCCTCTGGCATGTGCCTAGCACACAGCAGGGCTGATGGTGCAGAACATTCCAGCCTCAGGACTGTTAAGACCTAGTCTTTGGAAAGGGGGATGCACATTTTCAGGCAGGGAAAATGTGAAATGAACAGAGAAAGGATGTTTTTAGAGTTGGTTTTCTGCAGGGAGTGCTCAGATCACATGCATCGTGGTACACCACTGCTCCCGATAACAGCCAGCGTGTATTGTTATACCGTGGCGGGGATGCTGACAGCTACCATGAAGGCGCTAGTACTTTTCCTGCAGTATCTGATTTTTCCCTCACCACAACCATGAGCACAACCAGATGGCCTGGCTTCAATATCTGTTCCTCCTGAACTTCTTTCAGGCCTTGCGCTATCTTGCTGTGCCTCAGTCTCCTCATCTATTGATGGGTAATAACAGAGCCTACCTCACAAGCGCAGAGCGAAGGCTCAGAAGGTGTTAACTGCTGTCGTCATTGTCATCATCGCCATCCTCATCATCACTGGTTTACAGGTGATGAAACTGAGGCTCAGGGTGGAGGGGAGACTGGCCCAAGGCCACCCACTTAGCGGAGCAGAGCCAGTGTGCGTCACCACCACATGAAAGCATCATGTCTGTGGGGACGTTATCTGTGACTTTTGAGGGAGCTGAGAGATGGCGCTGTGGGGAAAGATAGGAACCATTGGGCATGCTCTATGTGTCAGATGGTGCAAGAAATTTGTCTCCGTTGCACGGTCTGGGGTGAAATGCTGGTGGGCTGGTGGTTGGGTGATTCGGCCTGAGAATCTTCCCTGGTATCTCGAGTTGTAGCTAATCTGTTCCTCCTTGCTTCCTCTCTCGTCACGTGCAGTACGTGGTTGAAGTCTTCTGATTAATACTGGCCTGGCCTCTAGAATGTCCCCACATGTGGCTGAGGTGAGGGGTGAGCAGAGAGTGAGAAATGATGGTGGTGGAGGCTTGTGGATTAGGAGCAGGCTTTACACTGGCCACTTTACACGCCCTGTCCCACCTCCCTGTGAGGGTGAGGTATTACACAGATAAGAAAATGGGCTGCGGAGGAACAGTGTCTGAGGCCACCTCCGTGACCCACTGATGTCTCGGTTTCTGTCGTGGGTGCCACTGCACACATATCGCCTCTCTGCTGTTCTAGTTACGTACCATGTACACGCCTACCCCAGACCCTTTGCCCTTGCTGTTCCCTCTATCTGGCCTGCTTTATCCTCAGGCCACTGTCTTGTCACCTCCTCAGAGGAGCCTCCCTTGATCTCCCTATCTGAAACATTTCCCTGTCCCCTCATTATGATTTGCCTTAGTGTTTTATTTATTTATTTATTTATTTTTGTAGAGACAGAGTCTCACTGTACCGCCCTTGGGTAGAGTGCCATGACTTCACACGGCTCACAGCAACCTCTAACTCCTGGGCCTACGCGATTCTCTTGCCTCAGCCTCCCAAGCCTTAGTATTTTCACTTCTTGACATTTTATTATATATTTGATTTTCTGTAAATTTTGGCCCATCCTCTTTACTAGAATGAAACATCCACCAGATGAGGCATTTTTGTCAGTTTTGTTAATAAATTTATCCCCAGACCCTAGAACACTGCCCACCTAGGGGGAGGTGCTCAGGTGGCAGTTATAGAATGAGTGAATGAATGGAAGAGTGATGGTCACCAGCCCTGGGTCACACAGTGAATGGATGAGTGATGTTCACCAGCCCAGGTCACACAGCTTGTATGGAGCAAATCTGGGCTTCAGCTCCAGGCCGAGTCCCCTCTGGATTGATATCTCTCCTCTCTGCTCCCACCTGTACCCTAGGAGCTGGCCAAGAGGACCCCCGGCAAGCACCCGGACCATCCTGCAGTCCAGAATGCCCTGCAGGCTATGAAGACCGTTTGCTCCAACATCAATGAGACCAAGAGGCAGATGGAGAAGCTGGAGGCTCTGGAGCAGCTGCAGTCCCACATTGAAGGCTGGGAGGTGCGTACAGGGCAGGAGGGGCCTCCTGTGCTGGAGAGGGGCCGGGGGGCCCCCAGCTGCAGGCACAGATGGCAGCCTGGGCACCAGGGTTGGTCTGCAGTATATTTTGTTTGGCTTAAACAGTGTTTGTAAAACAGTGCTCAATTGTTTTTCAATTAAATCCACATAAAAATCAGATTTCCCTTGAAACATTGGTAACTCTGGGTACCTGTGTCCCATGGCCACAACCACTGGAGCCTCTAGTTCTCAGACCCCATCCTTCCCTGTTGCCCTCTACTCATTCTCTTCCATGAATTTCCTTACCTGCCTGGTATTATAGTCCTTTGGCCTGTAGGCTTCAAGGTTAAGGGTAGCGTTTAAGTGCATGCTCCAAGGACAGAATTCTGGTTTTGGCACTCCCTTGCTGGGAGACTTTAGGCAAATGCCTTAACTTCTCTGAACTTCAGTATCCTCATCATACCTGGCATGTAGTACTCAATAAATGATAGATTAGTTGATATTACTATCATGATTATTAGGGGATGGGATTCTTGAAATCCTTGGATTGTATGTGATTTATTTGTTTAAGCCCCTACGCCTTACTTAGATTATTAGAGGTTCCCTACAAATCTGTGGAAGGAAATGGGAACATGCGAATAAATGAAGAAATCAGTATCAGAGTAAATACAGCTGTAATGGAAGATTAAGAGCAAAGATGAAAGACTCTTGGCTCCCCCAGTGGGCCAGTTCTACAGAGTTGTCAGTTTTCTGGAAGGCTCAGCCTGGATTCATGGCTTCTTTAGCCTTCTTCAGCAATTGAGTAAGACCCTTATTCCTTTCTGATTAAAATACATAGCTTGGTTTCTGTTTCCTCCAACTGAAAGTTGCCTGATGCTCAAGTGTGTGCATTAGGGCACACCCTCTAGGAACTCCCGCCACAGGCTCATGATGTCAGGGCTCTGATTTGGTCTCTTTTGATCCTCTTCTTTCCCTTGTGCTTCTATAAAGGCAGCAGTGCCCAGCATTATGTGTTCAAAACCAGAGGTGGGCATGGCCAGGGCAGTAAATGAGCTCTTTTTCCCCAGTGGACGAAGACCTTTTCCAGAAGCCTTAGGGAGACTTCCCTTTCATCTCATTGGCCAGAAGCAGGTCACATGGCCATTTTCACCCTCAAGAACAAATAACATTGATTCATTTAAACATCTGTCTGGGCTTTGAGCTTCCTGGCAGCCAACGTGAAAAGAGCAGCACACATAAGTTGCCTAATGCTCAGTGCCAAAAAAGGAAACAGTGGAACAGTTCTGGGAGACAGAGAGTTTCCTGGCTGTCAGTTGGAAAAGAAATTTCTCACATGGGCCCCTGTGGAGAGGATATTGAGCAAGCTTTTTGGCAGCCAGAACAGAAGTGATTTCCAGATGCATTCTTATGGTAAGGGCCCAGGGAAATAGGAACTAAGGGTCTTGAGAACCCTTTCTGACCCTGAAAATCTGCAGTTTGAGAAGTCAATGGCCCTTATTTTGATCACCATTTCTAGGGTCGGTAGGAAATAAAGTGACCTAGAATCAGAATTGTCGGCAACCATTGAGCACCTGTTATGTGCTTCCAGTGCTATCAGAGAGATGCTATTAATATCCCCACTTTACAGATGAGGAAACTGAGGCTCAGTGACTGGTTTTTGAGGCCCAGCCCTATAAGTTACAGACTTCCCTGCTGTGGTGTAAGTTTGTCCTTCTCTGTGGGCCTCATTTCCCTCCCTTTGTTTAATTGTAGTAATAATATCTCTGAAGTTATCGTCCTCTGGAAAACATAAATGATTTTCCATGAAGTGGAAATCATTTTTGAGATAGAGTCTCACTTTGTTGCCCTCGGTAAAGTGCTGTGGCATCACAGCTCACAGCAACCTCAAACTCTTGGGCTTAAGTGATTCTCTTGCCTCAGCCTTCCAAGTAGCTGGGACTACAGGCACCCGCCACAATGTCCGGCTATGTTTTGGTTGTAGTTGTCATTGTTGTTTGGCAGGCCCGGGCTGGATTTGAACCTGCCAGCTCCTGTGTATGTGGCTGGCACCCTAGCCTCTGAGCTACAGGTGCCGAGCCAAGTGGAAAGGTTTTTAAATACAGTTTGATCCTTATTGTGAAAATCATGTGCTCTTTCTAGAAAAACAATGTTTTAGAGTAAAGCTGGTTGCAACGGCTTTATGCTATCAACAGCTACAACCTCTGGAGACAGTATGGCTTAGGGGCTAGTTCACAGTGAGCGATAGTGGTTGCAGATCCTTATTTCAGATACTCGTCTTGATAATTTATATCTTTTTCTGTGACCTCTTGCTGATCCGATTAAAAGGTTGTCATTTCTTTTTGGAATATGGCTGTTGAGGGGCTTGTTCTCAGGTCAGGGGAGTCTTCTCTTGGCTACTTTCTTGCTGTTTATTTGGACTTGCATCACTCATTAGTTTCATCTCCCATCTGTGTGTGTGTGTGTGTGTGTGTGTATCATGACACTTGTAAGTCACTCACCCCTTTCTTTTTGGCATGAGACTGGCTTAGTTAAAACCAGATAAATTAATCCACAAAGAAATGCCAGCATGTCGCAATACCTTGGCAGTCAGCGAGGGAGCCATTCCCTCTGTGTGGAGGGATCCTTTGCCTCAGTTTCCTTATCTGGAAAGTCTGGGTAATGGTAGTACCCTTCTCATGGGTCACTTGAGGACTGGGGGGTGGTGGTTGATGGCTGCACAACACTCAGAATAGGGCATGGCTCAGGGGAAATGCTTAATAATATCAGCAGCAGCTGTGGCAGCAAAGCATGATCTTTTATCTTTTTTAGATGGAAAATGTGTCCTGTAGCCTTGACTAGAACTTGTGCCCAGTGTGGGCTGACCCTCCTGCAGAGGGACACTCTAGATACAAGCCGACTCCATAGGCTCTCGTGTGAAGCTCATAGTAATAAAAAGGAAAAGCATGTTCTTAATAAGCCTCTTGCAGGCTCTGGAAGCCTGGGTTTAAGAGCTGACCAACTGCTAACTCATGGCAGAGAAGGAAACAGGAGAGAGGAAACATAAAATCAGCTAAAAAAGAAAAAAATCTAAATACGAGTTTTCAAATTTTCTTTCCAACTTTCCTGGGATGCTCTGGGCTCCCCATGGGATATGTCTCTCCCCCTTGGAGGCCTCTGCTCTAGACTAATGATTGTATGGAAAGATCTTCAGGTTACCTTGGAAGGGGCAGCTGAAGGCAGAGGTGAGTGAGTAGGACAGTGTGGACAGCCTGGCTTCAAATCCCAGCTGTATCCCTTACCACCTGTGTGACCTCAAACAAGTCCCTCCACTACTCTGTGCCTCAGTTTCCTCCTCTGTAGAATGAGACCTATTGTAAGGATTAGCTGAGTTTGTATAATCTAGTACCCAGCACTGGGAGAGTAATGTGCAAGCTTTAATGTGCAAGCCCTTGTCATCCTGAATGTTACTGCTTTTGGTTTGGTTGAGTTTGCAAGGTCTGGAAGGACCTTGGTGCTCAGCCTCTTCCCTGTGTGTCTTGTCCCTAGCACCACCTTTGCCCAGGGGTCTTGAGTTTCAGGGAGAGTTGGGCATCCCACTGTAGTGTGCCTGGCATCTCAGAGGCAGTTTGCTGGGTGGTCTTGGGCAAGTTTGCAAGGCAGCTTCTGTGCTGAGTGTACTTCTCACAGGTCCCCATCACAGCCTTGGTGGCAGGGTTCAGGTGTAGGGCTGTGTCACCCCCAGATTCTGTAGCTGGGTTGGGTACCAGCTAAAATCTTCATGTGGAGCCTGGGAGGGCTGGTGGGAGGGCATGAGTAAGGCAAGGCTAGGGGAGGGGGTGGCATGTGGGCGGAGGAGCTGCTGAACTGGTGCCCTGCCAGAGCTGGTGAAGCCCCTCCCCCAGGCCTGTTTGCAAGGACACTGGCGGCCCCTGTGGGCTCTTCATCATGGCATCCATGGGTCTGTCCTAGGGGAGTCAACACTGTGCCAGCATCCATGACCACGTGGGCCCATAGTGCAGTGTCAGAGGGTCCAAGTCCCTGTCCTAGCTTCACAGCTCTTGACCCATAAGGAGGGCAGTTGCCTGGGCATCATCGTGGGCCCCAGAGGAATTTCTGGCCCTTTTGAGTGAATAAGTTTGTTGCATCCATCTGGACCACGGGCACAGAGCAGACCAGCTCTGACAGCAGAGAGAGAGGGCAGGGCAGGTGGCCGACAGCCTGATCTCTCAGTTCCCCTCACTGTATCTCAGAAACAACTGAGTCAGCAAGTGACCTGGGGTAGGAACTCCATGGTGGTTCTGGGTCTGAAGCTTTTGGGGAAGGCGATTCTGAGAATTCTCCCTCCCTTCTCGCCACATTCATTTCCAGGTGGGGACAGTGTCACTTCTCTTTGTTTCTCCCTTCACTGTGTCTGCAGGTCTGTCCCGTGAATGCCCCTTAGAACACTGCTTTTGCTTAATGTTCGTTCCTCTGGCTGGAATGTCAGAGGCAGCCTGTTGTCCTCCCTTCACGGTGTTAGGTGAAGTCTGTGGCTGCCTGCTGTGAGGGGGGGAGGAGGCAGAGGAGGAGGGGACATGTGCTTCTCATGAGTGGTGAGGGGTGGGCACTCAGATGGGGTGGGACGGCTCTGCTCCGGTGGTGACCCAGCTTCCTTCCAACTCCTGGCTCCCCCCTCTGCTACAGCGTTTTCCACCAGCCTGTAGAAAGAGGAAGAGAGAGGAAGTGGAGGGAAGTAATTTTATTTCAAGGAAGTGCAATGGCACTGGGGCCCATTGGGGATAATCCAGTCACATGACCACACCCGGTATAAGGCAGGTTGGAGTGTGCAGTCTGTGACTGGGTAGCCAGGTGTCAGCAACAGCACCCCAAAATATCAGAACATGGCATGGATTCAGGGGACAGTGGAGGGGCCGCCTCAGTTGGCATCTGTGTCTGCCTGCATCTCTTTCCAGCTTCTTCTTTTTGGACTTTAGTATCTCACTGCCCTTGCCTGGGTCCTCTCAGCCCTGGAAAGACCTCTGTGGTCCCCCGCTCTGTGGACTCTTCTCAGCCAGGCTGTCCCCAACCCCACTCTCAGCCTTTTTATCTTCACTGTCTACCATGGCCAGGCTGGCACCTCCTGATGCCTTTCCCCACTGAAGTTCAGTGAGTGTCATGCCCACTTAGTAGCTCGGCCACCGGGTGGTGCCTGTGGCTCAAGGAGTAAGGCGCCAGTCCTATATGCCGGAGGTGGCAGGTTCAAACCCAGCCCCAGCCAAAAACCACAAAAAAAAAAAAAAAAAAAGTAGCTCGGCCACCTGCTGCCCATCAGCATAGACGTAGTGGAGTTGGGAGCTGTCCTCATCGACATGCACATCCTCAGCTAGATGGAGTGCTCCCAGGGTCTGTGCAGGCTCCCAGGGTCTGTGCAGGCAAACCCACTTGGTTTGCCAAAGAGTGTTGTAGGTGCTCAGAATACTCAGGGTGTATGTCTGCTATCAGCTCTGTCCTTAATGGAAGCGGTCTTCTTGCAGGGGAGATACAGTAACAGGTCAAGACATAGATAAGGGGGAGGGGCAGGTAGAAAATAAAGCCCCCAAACAAAAGCCGAAACAAAAAGTCAACCAGACGCTGAGCAGGACCCGCTGTCAGCTGTGTGTGCCTGATCCCAAGTCCCTCGCCTGTAAAAGGGACGTATGGTCACATGGATGTGCTCTCCTAGGATCCTTCTGGCACGCTCAGCAAGTGGCGTTGACGTTCTGTCTGCTGACAGATTTGTCTGTAGAGGTGCATTTGGAGTTTTCGGGGTGTGGAGGGAGGTGGTGGTAGGTTTTGCCTCTGAGAAAGGACGCAGCTATTGCCGGTGCCCTCCAGGTCGGCTCATCCCTGTGTCCTCATCACCCTTCCAGGGCTCCAACCTCACCGACATCTGCACGCAGCTCCTCCTGCAAGGGACTTTGTTAAAAATCTCCGCAGGCAACATCCAGGAGAGGGCCTTCTTCCTCTTCGACAACCTCCTGGTCTACTGCAAGCGGAAATCCAGGTGAGTTGCCAGGAAGCTGTGGACGGGGCTGCACAGGTGGCCGGAAAGGCTGGGATGGGGTCTCACCAGCCACCTTCTTGAGGTGACACCTTGGGCTTGTCACTGCCCTCTCTGGGCCTCCCTTTTCATTTTTGTGAGTTGAAGGGTTAGTTCTAATCAGTGCTCTCTAGTAGAAGTACAATGTAAGCCACATACGTTATTTAAATGTTCTAGTTTAAAAAAAAGGCAAAAAGAAACAGGTAAAATGAATTTAAACAGTATATTTTATTTAACCTAATATATTCCCAGATGTTTATTATACTACTAACTTATAATTACATGCCTAATTATAATTAGCTCTTAGAATTATGAAAGAGACAGTTTATGTTCTTTTTTTATACTAAGTCTTAAAAATCTGATATGTATGTTACACTTACAGCAGATCTTATTTTTCCCCAGCCTCATTTTGTGTGCCCAGTAGCTTCCTGTGACTACTGGATCAGGTACCGTCGGTCTAGATGGGAGTGGAGTTGAGAGGTTCTTTGTGACACCAGCATCCTCTAGTTCTAAGGTCCAGCAGGAGGAGGGTTGTGTGCATGTGATGGCCAGTGTGAATGATGGGGTGTGGGCGTAAGGGAGGAAGGACAGACAGATGGCCAGCAGTTGGGAGATGACTGAATGGTAGGTGAAAGGAGGCAGGGAGGGAAAGAACGCGGGTGGATGTATGAACTGATGTGCAGATGGATGGGTGAGTGGCTGAAGGGTTGGAGGTGTCGGAGATGGCTGGATGGAGGGATAGATGGAAAGGTAGGGGACATATGGCTGTTGGGGCAGCTGGAGAAATGGAGGTGAAGACAGGCAGGTGTGTGTTTAGATGAACGGTGGGTTGGGGCCTTAACATGGTGGTTTGTTGAGTGAATGGGTAGATGGAGGGACGGTTGGGGGTTTACGTAATTGGGAAGGGTGGGTGGCAGTTTGGAGATTAGTGGATAGAGGGCCAGTTGGATGGGCACGTTGATGGGCGGGTAGGTGTTCATTGATAGTTGGTGAGATGGTTAGACGCTGGTCTGGAAGGTGACATAATTGGATGACTGAGGAGGTGGCTGGCTGGCGGATTCAGAGAAAGGGGAAGGTAGCAGGTGGGTGGACTGGTGGACAGAGGGATTCTTGCCTTTTAGTCTTTTCCTTCCTGGCGGGTAGAGGTTGGTCTCAGTTGGCCAGTGCAGCAGTTTTCCAATTCTCTCTCCTGTTGCTTTGTCTCAGTGATGAAACAGTGACTTTCTGGAGGCTTCTTTACTCCTTTATCTAGCAAAAGCTATTGCTGAGGGTTGAGGTCCACACCCCAGGCTCTACTCTCAGCACTGCCTATAACGCTCTGTGGTCCCGGCCACATCACTTACTGTCTCTGAGCCCCAGTTTTCCTTATCTGTTTCTGCTGTCCTCTCCTCCGAGATTGTGGTGAGGAACTTACTGTAGGAAGAAAAGTAGGTGTTCCCTGTGCATGTGTGGGCTTCTCAATGTCTTCCTCCTCTCTGGGCCTCTCCGAGCCTCAGTTTTCTCTTCTGCAAAATGGGGATGATCAACCCCCATCGGAGCCATTGTGCACCTTAACTATGTTAAGCGTGCCTGGCACACAGTGAATGCGCAAACCAGGGGTTAACTTACCTCCACACGTTTTGGGGTTCTTACTCAATGGGGTCCCAAGCGCCTTCCCTCTGGCCCCTCTTGTTGGAGGCCTGGGTCTCCCTCTCTTGTCGTCTCTGGGTGCTGGCTCAGCCCGTCCCGCCCTCCCTTGCTCTCTCCTTCCCGCCCACTCCTGGAGGCCTGTCTGCTGCTGTGTGCTGTCCTCTTCTCCTTCCATACCTGCCTTCCTCCTCTCTCCCTGCTCCCTCTCTGTCCTCACCGGGGCCATCCTGAGCATCCTCCTTTGGCAATTCCAAGGCTACTACCAACGTCCACCACTAGCCTTCCCTGCCACCCCGCCCTGGGCTGTCTGAATCAGGCACTTTTTCCCGAATACTGGGGTTTAGGAAACAGAGTGTCGGTTCAGGCCTCTGTGACCTGCTCCCCGCCCTTGATTTCCCTGCTGCAGGGGCCTTCTCTTCCGGAGCGATGTCACCTGTGGGGGGACAGCAGCCGATACTGATAGTATTGGATTCCAAATATGCCTTCTAGGATCTTCCCTGTGGCTATCGTGAACTCTTTTAAGGCCATTCTCTGACTCAGTTCTGCAAGCGAGCTGGGCTGGCTGGAGGGAAAGGGCACATCTGTCTCCTGAGAGAACCTGGCAGGCAGCCAGCATTCTTGCCTCTGGATGGAGAGCCAGAGGGCTGAGCTCTGAGAGGTCCAGGGATTGGGCAATGGTGGGTAGAACTCCCAGTCTGACTATGAAGCAGCTAGGTGTCTGCTGACTGTTTTTGTCTTTGCGTGGGCCACACGGGGCACCACCCGTCTGAGACATGGGTCAGGGGAGGTCTCTGACTCAGAGAGCCTCGGGGCTAATACAGACCTTCCATGTCAGAGTGAAAAGTGGAAGGGAGTGTTTTAGAAGTCTGGCTCCATTCTACAGAAGGGGAAACCGAGGCCCAGAAGAGCTGTCTCTTGTATCTCAGCTGCTTCTTTGGCATCTTAGTGGCAGCAGTGGTAGCATGTAGCAGTTAGGAACTCAGAGGCCGCCTTGCTTCCGAGCTTGTGACCTTGGGCAAGTTATGTCAGCTGTTTGTGCCTTTGTTTTCCTGTCTGTTAAATGGGGATAAAAGTAGCCTTCGTTTCATGGAGTTGTCTTTTTTTTAAAGTAATGCATGTCAAGTAATACATGTGAAGGGTACACAAGTTAAAGTGGTTAGAATAATGGCCTGGTAAGAGCCAGGTGTGGTGGCTCTGCCTATAATCCTGCACTCTGGGAGGCCGAGGCGGGTAGATTGTTGGAGCTACTTGAGAGGCTGAGGCAAGAGGATTGCTCAAGCCCAACAGTTTGAGGTTGCTGTGAGCTGTGATGCCACGGCACTCTACCCCAGGTGACAGAGTGAGACTCTGTCTCAAAAAAAAAAAAAAGGGGTGGCGCCTGTGGCTCAGTGAGTAGGGCGCCGGCCCCATATACCGAGGGTGGCGGGTTCAAACCCGGCCCCGGCTAAACTGCAATCAAAAAATAGCCGGGCGTTGTGGCGGGCACCTGTAGTCCCAGCTACTCGGGAGGCTGAGGCAGGAGAATCGCTTAAGCCCAGGAGTTGGAGGTTGCTGTGAGCTGTGTGAGGCCACGGCACTCTACCGAGGGCGATAAAGTGAAACTCTGTCTCTACAAAAAAAAAAAAAAAAAAAAAGAATCATAACTTGGTACGTAGTGAAGTAAAAGAAATACAAATATATATCTTCATTTGGGTATCTCAGCAGTAGCTCACACTTAAATTGTGTTTAAAGTAGGATTCTTCTATTTCCTGTTAACTTTTGTACCATACCTTTATCTCCTTGGTGCTTCCTTATTCCTAGTAAATGGTATTAAAATCTGTATTAGTCAAGATAGTCTAGAGCAGCGATTTTCAACCTTTTTTGTCTCATGGTACACTGGAAGCTATAGTTAAATTTAAGCAGCACACTTAAAGTATGTTGGTCAAAAAGAAGAATATGCTTTGAACTTCTTTTGAAAATAATTTAATTAATGATCTTTAAAAAATGTTGAGGTACCCTTAAGATCCTCTGTGCAGAGATGCCATTGTACACAGGTTGAAAATCCTTGCTCTAGAGAAATAGACCCAATAGGGATATGTGTGTATGTGTGTGTGGTAAAGAGATTTATTATAACACAGCAGACTCGTGTGGTTATGGAGGCTTACAAGTTCCAAGATGTGCCATCAGCAGGCTGGGGACCTGGGAGGGCCAGCGGTGTAGTCTCATTCATAAAATTGATAGGCTCGGGTTCTGGGAAGAACTGATACTTCAGTTTGAGTCTGGAGGCAGGAGAAAAAAATTTACTGGGAGCTCAAGTCAGATCTTAATTGTTCCCAGTTCTGTGCTATCCTCATCCCCCTACCCCTTTTCATCAGCAAATCCTTTTTCATTCTGTCTTCAAGCTTCGTCCAGAAACTTCATGCAATACCAATAAAAATTCAACAGTGGTGTTTGTGTATGAATGTATGTGTGTGTGTAAGTGATCAGCTGATTATGTGGAAATGCAGAGACAGAAATAATAAAGACAGTTATGAAGGAGGTTAAAGCTGGAGAACCTTTGTTATCAGATTCTCAGGCTTGGCAATAAGGCTATAGTGATTAAGATAGTGTGGTATTGGTGTAACAACAGATAAATAGATTAATGGATTAGTGAGTTCAGAAGTAGGCCTGTTTGAATTTCAACAAAAACGCCAATGAAGTTCAATAAATGGTACCTGGTCAGTTTGATTTGCAATGGAGGGGGGAAATTCTTGACCCCTACCTCACACCATTTTGTAAAAATCAACGTTAGATGAATCATACTTGTAAATATTAAAGGTACAACGGTAAAGCTTCTAGAAGAAAGCATAGAGGGATCTTCATGATTTAGGGGTAAACAAAAATTTCTTAAATAGGACAAAGAATAGAATTATAAAGGAAGCATAGACTCATTAGACTACACCAAAGTAAGAACTTCATCGGAAGATACTGTGAAGAGAGTGAAAAGGCATACCACAGACTGGGGGAAGACGTTCACAGTCCATATAACTGCCAGAGTGCTCATAGCCAGAATATATAAAGAAGCCCTATAACCAAATTCAGCCTTCTGCCTATTTTTGAGTTTTGTTTTTTTTTTTTGCAATTTTTGGCTGGGGCTGAGTTTGAACCCACCACCTCCAGCATATGGGGCTGGCGCCCTACTCCTTTGAGCCACAGGTGCCACCCTCCTTCTGCCTATTTTTGTAAATAAAGTTTTATTGGAACGCAGCCATCCGTGCCTATCTGTTTATGTAGTCTGTAGCTGCTTTGGTGCCGTAAGAGCAGAGTTGAGTACTTGAGACAGAGACCATCTGGCCAGCAAAACCAAAAATGTCTATTTGGACCTTTTCAGAAATAATTTACCAACTTCTGCTATAAATAATTAAGAAGAAGGAGCCTTATGCCTACGGAAAAAGGAGACATGTAGCCTTATGCCTGCAGTCCTAGCACTTTGGGAAACTGAGAAGGGTCGATTGAGGCCAGGAGTTTGGGACAAGCCTGAATAAAAGCAAGGGCCATCTCTATAAAAAATAGAGAAATTAGCCAGGCTTGGTGGCACGTACCTGTAGTTCCAGCTACTTGGGAGGTTGAGGCAGGAAGATTGCTTGAGCTCAGGATTTTGAAGTTTCAGTGAGCTAAGATGATACCACTGTACTCTAGTCTGGGTGACAGAGTGAGACTCTTTCTAGAAAGAAACAAAAACAACAAAAACAAAAAACAAACCACGATGTTCAATGCAACAAAAAATGGACAAGGGACAGGCATTTCACAAAAGAAGACAGATGGCCAATAAACATATAAAGGTGTTTGACCTTATTTACTCATCAGGGAAATGAAAATTACACGTTTAATGAGATACTGCTATGTTCCCACCAGAACGGCCCAAGTGAGAAAGGAAAATAAAATACTAATTGCAGAGGATGTGGGGCAACTGCAGGGTTTCCATGCTGCTGGCCGTGGGGAGATTGAAACAACTATTTTGGAAGACAGCTTGGTAGTGTCTACTCGTGCATTCATTATTGCTCAGTAATTCAACTTTCAGGTATCTAACCCAAAGAAATCTGTTCTTTATACTCACACCAGCCAAGCTGGAAATAAGCCAAACGCGTGTCACTGTCACCACACCCAACAATGTGGATGACTCTGCGAGTCATGGGGTTGAGTGAAGGAAGCCAGCTATGAAAATCACATGGACATTCCATTTATGTGAAGTTCAAAAACAGGCAAAGCAAATCTATAGGGTCAGACATAAGGAGAGAGATTACATTTCTGTGTGTATAAGTGGGGATGGTTAGCGACTGCCGGGGGACACAAGGCAGGAGGATTGGGGTGCTAAAAATGTTGATATAGGTGTGCTCACTTTATGTAAGTTAATTGAGCCAGGTACTTCTTTAGGCATTTTTTTTCCTATATGGATTTTGTACTTTAATGTAACATTTGCACAAATATGTGTGTGCATGTATCTGTGTGTATGTGTGTGCACACACGGACTCCCATCCTCTCTCCCTATGATGGTCGGAGGGGTCTGTCTTGGATGGCTGGATAGGCTGCCTACTCCAGGTTCTCCTCCCATCCTGGTCTCATTTCAGGACGTATTTGTTTCGTCAAAACTCAGCGGGCCTCTTCCCATATTCCAGCCAAGAAAAATGGGTTCCTGTTGCTTCTTGGTCTTTCTTTCATCCATGTCTCTTGTTAGCTGAAAGTAGCTTTGTGAGGTCGGCAAAGTGATTAGCCCATTTTCCTGATGAGGAAACTGGCCGGGAGAGGAGCAGAGACTTGCTCGAGTTGCTCCCAGGCTCCTGGCCTCAGTCCAGCGTTCTCTCTGTCCCGGGTACCCCTCTGTGCTGTGCTCTCCTTTGCGCTGTTGAAAACATTTGCGTCCAGGGAGGTGAAATGCAGGGGATGCTGAGTTCCCACTGTCTTTCAGGGTCACTGGGAGCAAGAAGTCCACCAAGAGGACCAAATCCATCAATGGCTCCCTCTACATCTTCCGGGGCCGGATCAACACTGAAGTCATGGAGGTGGAGAACGTAGAAGATGGGACAGGTAGGCCCGGCCCCCTGACCCCCCTGCTCCCGGTCTGCTCTGCTCCCTGCGTGTGCTCTGTTTCATTTCCAGATATTTTTTCTCTTAAGGGGAAATGTAACCTCCCTACAGAAAAGTACCTACAATATGGTTACATGAAGTGAAGCCCTAGGTAGTTGGCACTCAAGAAATGGAACCCTGAACCCCAAATATTCCCCTTCACAATGCCTTCTTCACTTCCCAGATGTAACCACTGTCTAAATTTTGTGATGATCATTTTCATGCTTTAAAAGTGTTTTGGGGCCAGGTGCGGTAGCTCGCACTTATAATCCTAGCACTCTGGGAGGTCAAGGCGGGTGGATTGATTCTCAGGAGTCCAAGACCAACCTGAATAAGAGCGAGACCCTGTCTCTACTGAAAAAAAAAAAAAAAAAATTAGCTGGGTGGGGTGGTGGGCACCTATAGTACCAGATACTGGGAAGGCTGAGGTGGGAGAATCGTTGAGCCCAGGAGTCTGACGTTGCTGTAAGGTACGAGGCCATGGCACTCTAGCCAACAGAGTGAGACTGTGCTATAAAAAATATATATTTTTGTTTCCCAAGTATTTATTATCAAATATTTTAATTAAAGCGTCTCTGTTTTTGAACCTTACATCAGTGGCTATATGATTCTATATGTATAAATAACTTCAGGTATAAATATGGTTACATATAATATGTGTCTATATTCTTTTCCATCTTGCTTCTTCCACTCAACACCGTGTTCCATCCACGTTTTTGCATGTAGCTCTTTGCAGTTTGCTGGTTTCCATTGCTATGGAGTATTCCATTGCATGAGTAGGCCTCCCTTTACCCATTCTGTGGGTGATGGACGTCTGGGTTGTTTCCATCATTCACTGTCATGAACAGTGAGGCTGTGGGCAGTCTTGTGCGTCTCCGAGTGTGTGAACCTTTGAGCCTGTCCGGGACAGCAGGGGTTCTTACTTGGTTTGGAGCTGCAGACCCCTTTGACAATCTCCTGAAGCCTGTGGACCCCTCAGATTCAGGGTACAGTGGGTTCTAATTCCCTAGACAGTACCAACCCGTTTTCCAAAGAGGTCTGCCAGCTCCCATCCTCACCAGCAGTGGAGTGGGGCCCTGCACTTGCCTTGGGTTGTCTGGCTGGCACTCAGGTGTTGAGTAACCCCAG
Organism: Nycticebus coucang; assembly: GCF_027406575.1. NCBI lineage: Eukaryota > Metazoa > Chordata > Mammalia > Primates > Lorisidae > Nycticebus > Nycticebus coucang. The sequence goes on along the minus strand of NC_069800.1, from coordinate 54,684,094 downwards.
TGCCCAAGTGAATGGGGAGGAGGCTAAGAAGTGTTCCCAGGTGTCTGCTCAAGTGTCTTCTTGAGAGTCACTCCTGTGTTTGTGCCCAGACATGGGGCCTTGAAGCCCCTATAACTGAGGGCTTAGGAGGGGGCTTTCTTTGCAGAAGGTCTGCCTTGCCCACTGGACAGTGGTCATGAGGGGGAGTGAGTATTAAGGTCCTCCTAATCCTAAATCCTCTGCCTGGTGACGGCGGCTGGAGTGGGAGGGGGCTGGCCTGTGACCTTATTCCCCGAGTGGCATGTGGTGGGGAATGCTGAGGGTTGTGGCGCTGAATCCACACTGTGTCTCTGCCCGCCAGCGGATTACCACAGCAACGGTTACACCGTCACCAACGGCTGGAAGATCCACAACACAGCCAAGAACAAGTGGTTCGTCTGCATGGCAAAGACGGCGGAGGAGAAGCAGAAGTGGCTGGACGCCATCATCCGCGAGCGGGAGCAGCGTGAGAGTGAGTGGGGGCTTCGGGGTTTTCCCTGGCTCCCCGGGCGAGTGTGGGTGGATTCGGCAGAGGGGGATGCACCTGTGGAAAGGGCAGCACGCACGGGCACTGTTCTAACTTGGGTGGCATCTCAGAGGTCGCCCAGAGACAGCGAAACTGAGGCCTGATGGAAGGGACTTGCCAGAGGTCTTTACCCTTGAGGACTGGGACCCAAGATGCCCTCTGTCCCCACATGGCCCGCCACCCTCTGCTGGAGGTTTTCTTTTGTTTGACATTCACTGGGTCTGGGAGGAGGACCCTTTGGGGCTGGCCACTAACCTCAGGCAGGAGTCCTTCTGGGCACAGGTACCTCCAGGCGGTTCCCCCAAGAAAGCTGCCGGGAGCAGCGGCGCCCGTAGCTCAGTGGGTAGGGTGCTGGCCATATATACCGAGTCTGGTGGGTTCGAACCCAGCCAAGGCCAGCTAAATAGCAACAAAAAAATAGCCAGGTGTTGTGGTGGGTGTTGTGGTGGGTCCCAGCTACTTGGGAGGCTGAGGCAAGACAATCGCTTAAGCCCAAGAGTTTGAGGTTGCTGTGAGCCATGACACCACAGCCCTCTACTGAGGGTGACATAGTGAGCCTCTGTTTCAAAAAAAAAAGAAAAAGAAAAAAGCAAGCAAGCAAGCTGCAGGGAGCTGGGGGTGGTAGGTGGGTGGGGGGGCTTGGGGTGGGGGCTGAGTGGGAACAGGGAGGCTTAGGAGTGTTTGGGGCAAATACCTCAGCTTCCCTGACTTCAGTGATCTCGTCTGATAAATGGGCAGCAGAGTCCCTGCAGCAGAAGGTTGTAATGCTGCTAAACGCGGCCTTGCGTTTGACCATATTTGAACATTTGATGCATGATCCTAAAATCCCTCCTCATCTCCCAGTTTTACAGAGGAGGAAACTGAGTTTCCCCCAAATGTCTGTCCTGCCTACTTGAACTTGCCCCCAGGATGTGTCCCAGACACCTCAGACTTGCCGTGTCTGACCCTGTCTTCTGCTCTGACTTATATGTACCTGTAAATGGCTCTTCCCTCTGCTCCAGAGGTCAGAGGCAGATGTTTGGGGTCATTTCTGCTTCCCTCAGCTCCTGCCCCCCAGATTCAGTAGAATAAGACCTTGAATTCCACCTTTCACATACATGCTGAGTCCACCTACTTCTCACCTCTGTCTGTCCTGCCCAAGTACAAATTACCATCGTCTCTCAAGGGTCCAGCAAGCCCAGATCCTTGATCATTTTCCTAGAGAAGCTAGACATCTGGATTTTCTAGGTGGTATTTCCTGCTGTTCAATATTGCATCAATGTTTATTAAATGTCATTAGACCAAGTAAACTACTCAACTGGGTCATGGTTGGGTAAAGTTGTGACCTCTGAAACTGATCAGGACTGAGTGTGTGGTCAGGACTAGGGCAGGTCTCTGGGTGTGGCCTGGCCTAGGTGGGGCTGATCTGTGTCTTTGTGGTCAAAATGGAGGGTGGTCGTCCCTCTGGGCTTGTGGCATTACAGGTAGGGCTTGACCTGAGTGAGTCTTGGTGTCAAAATTGGGTGTTGTCTAAATCCTGATCTCAGAGCTGGGTTCACAGGGATGGTGCACAGATATAGAACCAAACTCCCTGGGTCTAAATCCTTTCACCATTTCTAGTTGGGTAGGTGGAGGGGCAGCCAGTAGGGGACAGGTGGGGGGCAGGTAGAGGGGCAGATGAAGGGATAGGTGGGGGACAGGTAGAGGGCAGGTGGGGGGCAAGTGGAGGAGCAGATGGGGGGTCAGGTGGGTGGGGGGCAGGTGGCAGGTGGTAGGTCTCCCTGTGTTTCCCTTGAGAACAAGGTGACTGTGCCCCTGTATAGGTCTGAAGCTGGGCATGGAGCGTGACGCCTATGTCATGATTGCGGAGAAGGGAGAGAAGCTCTACCACATGATGATGAACAAGAAAGTGAACCTGATCAAGGACCGCCGGAGAAAGCTGAGCACTGTCCCCAAGTGCTTCCTTGGCAAGTAAGTGGCCCCCACACTGGCCTCCCTGGGCTGTGGGCTGGAGGTGGGGCAGACCATCCGCTCCCATGCAGCCTGGCCTAGCCCCCGAGAAGCTTCCTGGGCAGGGCCACAAAAGAACTCAAATTTTTGCCCAGTAACCCTCAGAGGTCAAGAAGGCTAGTGGGGTTCCCAAATCAGGTCCTTCACCCCACTGCCAAGCATTATAGTATGACCTGTAACACACATTCAGGTAATATGTAATTGAAGCTAAGATTTCACAAAACTTACTGTTTGATACCCTCTGAAAATAACTGTTTCTATTTTATTCTATTCATCATTCTGTTCTATTCCGTTTGCTTCTTCAGTCGTTTTAAAAAAGAACACTGGCTAGACCTATGGCATTATTTTCACAAAACGCTAATGGGTTGCCCAGAATGGTTTGAAAAACGCTGTTGTACTTGTGAAGAGAGATGCCTGTATAGATGTGTCAAGCAGAGAGGTATTTAACACAAGGAATTGATTACAAAGGTGTTGGAAGGGCTGGAAAAACAAAGGTAGAGTCCTGTGTGCTCAGGCCCAGTGGCTTAAACAGCAGAAATCTGTCTTACGGTTCTGAAGGCTGAAAATCCGAGATGAAGATGTTGGCCACATGGGCCTCTAAGGAGGCCTGTCTGCCTGAGTTACACTTGAGGAGGGAAGCTCTTGTAAGCTCTTCAGCCTCTGCTTTCTCTGTTTAGGAAAAACAGCCCCCATTTTATAAACCCAGGACCAAAGGGGTCCAAAGGCAGGTGTGACAGTCTTCAACTCAAATCTAGGCTCCATCCCTGGGGGAGGGGGCTGGTGAATGGGAGGGGTAGAAGAAATCCAGTCCTCATAAGATGGCCAGGCTATTTTGAGGCCCTACTGTGTGCTAGATACTCTGGAGAGGAAGAAGCCCACGGGCTCCTGAACTCACAAAGCCTGTGGTGCAGCTGGGTAAAGAGTTTGCTTGCCAGGTAGGGATTTTATTTAGAATTTATTGGCTTAACACCCCACCCACTTCCAAGAGACTTCTGCAGAGGCCTCAGGTGAACGCTGCCATATTGTCATGGTGCTGTAGACCAGGTGAGAGGTTGCTCAGACTGGGCTTCACTGAGGACAGTCACAGTGGCGTTGAGGAGACGTGGCTATGTCATGGATAATTTTGAAGGCAGCATTTGCTGATGGGTGAAAAGATGTGGACTGTGAGCCTCTGGAAGGTGGTCTTGTACTTTGAGAAGGGGAGGAAGGTATCAGGAGGTTTCAGGAGCACTGCTGTGGACAGATCATGTTCCAGACTATTGGGTGCCCAAATGGAGGTGCTGGTTTGTTGGTTAGCTATAAAGGCTTGACTTGGGGAGATAAGTCTGGATTGGAGCCCTAGGTGTGGGAGATAACCTTTGAATGGTCTTCAAAGCTAGAGGCTGGACTAAAGGGGCAAATGAATGTGAAGAGAGGAACAGGCAGGCCTGGGTTCTGGGCCCAACAATAACATTGAGTGAGGAAGAACCAGATAAGGTGCCGGGAGCCAGGGCAAGAAGGGGCCATGGGGAGCGAGCAGGTCTCCAGGAAAGGGGCAGGGGCCTAGTTTTGGTCATGTTCAGGTTTAAATGCTGTAGGACATGCAGTGTCTAATATCGCTGTTGATCAGCTGTTGAAGGCTGAGGGTAGAGTTGGGGGAGATCTGCTGGTTGCGGCTTAAGGCTCCCAGTCAAGAGGGAACAGGTGGGAAGTGTCAGGGGTGGTAGGGTGCCTTGGACTTGGGGATCCTGTTGCCCTCAGGGTCAGGAACTCCAGTTGAGCTCCCTGGGAGGGTCTGGAGGGAAGAGTTTGGGCCCTACGAATCCTGTAGGCTGGGGGTGGCCTAGCTAGTCTCTGCCAGCTTATCCCTAATCCTAGGCGGAAAGGAGGCTTTCCGGTAGGGAGGGGCTGGCTTCCGGGCCCCCTGGAGTTGAGAACCTTCCTGCCTCCTGCCTTGTCCAGCCGGATGGGATAACCTGTCTGTGATTAGAGCTTCAGAGGAGTTTTCTGCCCCCTCAGGAAGGATTAGGGGAGATTTCTTTTACTGCCCATTTGAAACAGGGCCAAGATAGAGCTTGTCTTACAACAGCGGGTCAGTAAGGACCAGACTTTCCACAGGAGACTGTTCTAGTAAAACTCTTCTCTCTGGTCCACTTGCTCTGCACCCAGCCATGAGGCTGGTGATCCTTCCTCTTACCAGGGCCCAGCTGCTGAGTCTTCTTCAAGATGTGACCCTAGTCCCCTTGAGCAGAAGGATTTGTAGCTGCAGAGCCATGTTAATCAAGCCCCGTGGTCTGCACGCTGGTATTTGGCTGCGTCTTTCCATCCTCACACAACTCTGTGAGGCAGGTCACCACCATATTCCCATATTAAGGGTAAGGAGACTGAACTATAGAGAGAGGAAAGGTCACAAAACCACATGGGGGTCTGCAGTTTGACCCCCAGACTGGCTGACTCCAGACCTGTGCTCTGTCCTCCTGTAGTCTGCTACATTTATTCATTCTTAGCTCTATAAAGTGCATTTTATTTTTCCTTGGTAGTTACTTTGTCCACATCTGTCTCTGCCACCAGGCGAGGAATTCTGTGAATACAAAAGGTGTCTATAACCTTCAAGGGTTGGGCTTTGGGTCAGAATTGGTCTTAAGCCTTGGTCCTTTCTACCTGTGTGATTTTAGGGAAGTTTCTTAACCTCTCTGGGTCTTTGTAAATGATCAATTAAAGAGAGATAAAATGTACCTCACAGGACTGTTGGAGGGTACAGTGAGGTTGTGACAAGCTCAGTACCGACAAGAGTGATGGAATGTGTATGGGGCCATGTGTGATGTCTTATGGAGAAATGTACATTAAGGAGGGGCCTGTTTCTACCCTACTTAGAGAAAAAAACAAATAGATGCCACATTAAGAAAAAAACAAGGAAAACATATGTTTATTATTATGGAGGATATCATGGGAAGAAAATGGCCTTTGTCCTCTAAAATCCTCAGATTAGTTGAGACAAATGCATTTATTCGTTCACCCAGTCTTTACTGAGCCCCTACTATGTGCCAGCAGGGAATAGGGCACACAAAATTCCTGCCCTCCTGGAGATAACTGTCCAGTGAGGGAATCAGACAACAGAAAAGCAGACAAATATAAATAAAGAAATTTCAGTGAGTTGTTGAATGCTGTCAGGGAATAAGTAGGGTGGCATCAGGAGGAGAGGAGCTGGTGGGCTGGTTCTTCCAGGCTGGGCAGGGAGGGCTTCTCAGGGGAGGTGACATTTTAACCAAGAGCTGAATGACAAGTGAGAGGTAGCCGTGAGGGGTGTGGAATGGCATTCCTGGGGAGGGAACAGCAGGTACACAAGCCCTGAGGCTGGAATGAGCTGTGAGTAATGGAGGAGCAGCCAGGAGGCCCTGGTGGCTGGAGGGAGGGAGCTGAGGCCATGGAAGTCAGCAGGGGCCATATCTGCCAGGGCCTGGGGAAGGGGAGCAGATTTTATTATAGGCACCCTGGGAAGCTGCTGGAAGAGTCTCAGTAAGGGGAGTGAGATAAGGGTCAGAATGAGGATACCATTGGAGCTGTCAGACCTCAGGGGACCAGTGTGACAAGGGGCACCTGGCAGGGGCAGTCAGAGGAAGCTTCCTGGAAGGAGAAGGCCTTTGGTTTCAGCCTTGACAGAGATTAGACATCATTCAGTTTCTGATGTCTGCCAGAATGAAAGCCCTGAAGTTGAAGAGGCTTTGCTGTCAGGGGCCACCTGTGTGCACAGGTGCAGGGTATTAGTGTGGACCAGATCAGCGATGGCCATCTTCAGGAAGCATCGTTGGGCAGCAGAATTCCAGGGATGAATGTCAAACCTTCTGTCCTTAGCCTCTCATCCCATGGCCCACTGAGGGAGTCGGGCAAGGAAATGGGTTGGCGGGGGTCTTGTGCTGGGTATTAAGTGGTATGTGGGGCCTCAGCTCAGGTGCTCAGCAAAATCATAAGGACACACCCATGTATTTCCTGTATCTGGCTGTTCCCTTGACCTGGGATAGGCTAATTAAATATTTACTGGGGGAGTAATTCTAGGGGCCAGGAGGGAAGGAGGGGTGAAAGCTAATAAGTGTTAGCGCTCTGGTCATCCCCATCCCTGCATCTCAAGCTCCCCATTAAGCTGGGTGTCCTCCCCTCTATGTCTTCACCTCACTGCATGAAGTTCTGAATGAAATCTTTCTGGAAACCTGGACCTTTCTGTGCGTTGCACCCAGCACCCACGTCCCCTGGCAGAGCCTGGTCTCCCAGCCTCACTTCTCAGGGCCTTGGCTCGTGGTGTATACTAACCTCACGGCCCGGCACACTCTTCCCTGTACCCCTGTGGTGGCAGACGGCGCCCCACTGACCCAGTACAGTTTGCAGATGTGTTTTCCTTGGCCCACATGGTGTTTTCAGCAAATGTTGGATTAGATATCAACATTTAACAATTGGGAGATTTCACAGGAAATGCTGGATTTCCGCCTTCTCTTGAAAGGTTGTGAGAGGTGTCCGTCTTCCCATGTGGCCAAGAGTCTGCTCCACTGAGTGGCTGCTGCCCTCAGATGCAGCTGGCGCCAGCTGGCTCAGCCCAGTCTCTACCTGGTCTGTTTCGCCTATTTACGAGAGTTTGGGGTCACTGCCGTGGATATGAATTTTACCTAGTTTTGCATACTGAATCTCATTTTAAGGTTTCACATGATTAAAAAGTTTACCTGTTAAATCGAGAGACCTCCCAAGTGGACGGCTTGCCAGATGGACTCTCTTGAGGCCCAGAGAGGGACGGTGACTGGCCCACGTTTGCCCAGCAGGCTGTGAAACCCTCCTTGATCCCAGATTGGGCAGAGACATGGGTTAAAGTGGCTGTGTTCTTTTCCTCTGGCAGCTGCTGGGGGACACTTCATGTCCCCTCACCCTGGCCATAGCATTGCTGGTCAGTGTCAGAGGCCTCTCGCATTTGGACAGCTGGTGGGCCACCGGATACTGGGTCTCCAGCTTCCGAGAATGAGCACACAAACATCTGCTCACCTCCTTCAGCTGCTGGCAACTTTCTCCCTGACTCTGAATTTTGGGACTTTGAGAACGGAACTGGGGGTGGATAGGACCCAAAACAATCTCTTCCCCACCTGGGGCTCGCACGCCACAAAATAGATCCATTTCTTCTCTGCTTCCCTCTGCCTCCAACCGGGGCTTTCTGAATGCCTCGGCATACACCCCTACCTACACACAAGGCAGGTCTTTGCTCAGCCAACACTAGGGAGCTAAACATAGCTCTGCCCCGCTCTGGCCCTGTATTTGGAGGCGGGACAGCTGGTTTTGATAAGCAGGGGAGCTTGTGCTCTGGCCACCTGCCACCTGCTTTCATTGAACACAGATTGCCTTGGCGGAAACAGCCCCACCCTGGGCTCTCCCTTTTCCTGCTGGCTTTGAGTGGGTTGAGTCCTGTGCTGAGCCTGAGAAGCGCCCCCCAAATCCAGGCCCTGGGGGCCTGACTGAGCCTCTGTGCCCTAGGCATTCGTGCTGGAATGGGAAAAGCTGCCTGTCTCCCTCTGGCTTGTGAGCACTTCTGTCTTCCTCCTGACCCCAGAACATCCCTTCTTGTGGGATGGTTCATTTGTTCAGTAAATGATTATTGATACTTGCTGAGCGTCAGACCCTCTTCTAGGTGCTGGGAACAGTGTGCATGAATGAGACAGAAACCCTGCTTGCATGGGGACTGTGTCCTTGTTTTGGGCAATGGCTGATAAACAACATAAATAAATCTGTAAGCAAGATAGCTTCAGACGGTGACAAGTGCAAAAAAGGAAGTAAAGCAGAGATGTGATGGATTGCGTCTGTGTGGGGGTCTATTTTTGATGATACAGTCAGAGAAGGCTTCTCCGAGGAGGTGACATTTGCTCTGAGATCTGAAGGATGGAAAGGAACAGTCAGATGAATGGTTGAGGAAGGCTATTTCCAGGCAGAGGGAACAGCGAGTGTAAAGGCCTTGAAGTAGGAGGCAGTCGGGTGCTGTGTAGGAAGGAAGGATGGTGGGTGTGGCTGATGCATAAGGGAGAGGGGAGTGAGGCTGGGCTGCATCAGACAGGGCCTTGGTTTGTGGACATGTGGGCAGAGTTTGTTTGTTTTGAGTAATGGGGAAGCCTATAGGAAGGTTTCCTATTATTTCTTCCTGCTTATTTTTTCATTCCTTCTGTTCCTCTGTCCACCCCATACTATTTGCTGCCTATCTGTCTACCCAGTCATCTATCTACTTACCATCCACATCTACCATCTTTCCTTCTACTCATTTATCATTCAAGTCGTCCATCTGTCCCTTCGCTTACTCACCCATTTACCTGTCTGCACATCCGTTCATTCATCGATCTAGTATCATCCACCAAGCTTCCATGCAGTCATCCATCCACTTACCCATCCGTGCGTTCCTCCTCTGTACACCACTCACTCATCTACCCAGCCATCTGTCTACCTACCCATGTCACCCATCCAGCAGTCCCCTCACTCACCCACCTCTCCATCCATCCATTCCCCCATTCTCCTCTCCATCTGTCCATCCACATATTCACCTCTCCATCCATCCGTTCACCCATTTACCTCTCCATCTGCCCATTCATCCATTCACTTTTCCTTCCATCCATCCATCCGTCTGTCTGTCCATCCACCTCTTCATCCATTTACCTCTCCATCCATCCATTCACCTTTCCATCCATCTATTCATCCACTCGCTCACATATCCACTATTCATTCATACATCCACCTGTCCATCCATCTATCCACACATCTATCTCTCCATCCATACATCCATTCATCCATCGAGACTGAGGCCGGCTTGGGCTCTGGTCACACCCACCTCTCTGCCACTGATAACTAGGAAAAACACACGGCTCAGTTCAAGCCCAAGCTGTGGGGTCCTGAGCGTTGCTACCCTGCAGAAGTTCTAGCTGTTTTTCTTGGGGTGGGTGTGGCCAGGCCAGCTTAGTGCTGGTCCCTTGGTGCCAAGACTGGGGAAGTCCTCTAACTGGCATTTTACATTCCTGGCAGTGAGTTCGTTGCCTGGCTCCTGGAAATTGGTGAAATCAGCAAGACAGAAGAAGGAGTCAACTTGGGGCAAGCCCTGCTGGAGAACGGTATCATCCACCATGGTAAGCGGGGGCTGGGCCCTGCTGGGCCAAGGGGCTAGGACAGGTTAGACCCCGGCAGTGCCATGCTGCTGCTACCCCAGAGGCTATTTCTTACTTCTGTGCAGCCTGCTCATCCCTGGGCACAGTGTGGCCAGGAGTCCTCATAAAATTGTTCCATGGTTGGAAAACCCAGTGTTCACATAGGGACAAAGCAGGGACACCTCAAAAAGTTGGGAGCAGGGGAGTAGAATTTTCTCTGTCTCTTCAAAAATGAGTAAGAATTATTTAAGTTTTAATCATTCAACAAAACGGTTACTGAGTGCCTAGTCTGTGGCAGGCCCTGCTCACACAACAGCGAGTGGGACAGGAACGATGACAGCGGCACACGATGCATGTCAGGAGGGGACGGGTGCTGGGGAGAGAGGGAGGGCAGGGAGGGAGGATAAAGAGTGTGGGCAGAGTCAGGGAGGGCCTCTCTGAGAAGGTGATGTTGGGACCGGCACCTGAGCAGTGAGGATGGAGCCAGCTGGGCTTCCTGATTCCAGCAGAGGGAACAGCCAGTGAAGGGTGATTAGTTCAGGGAACAGCAAGAACCAGCAGGAGTCTGTTAGCAGATGAGGTCTAAGGCACAGGGCTGACAGGGAGAGCGGGGCAGGGGAGGCCCAGGACCCTATGGGGGATTAGAGTGTCTTGGGCTTTTACTCTGAGTGGAGGGAAGACTTACTCACACTTGCATGTTAACAGCATCCCTCTGGCCCTCCTGTGGAGAGTGGCCTTTTAGGACCAAGGGTGGCAGCAGGGAGCCCAGCGAGGAGGAGGCTGCAGGGGTGCTAGTCCAGGCAGGAGCTAAAGGTGGTTCGGACTAGGGTAGGGACATAGAAGTCAGATTATTGATATTTTTAAGGTCAGGCCTTCCAGCTTCGCTAATGGATTCAAAGCATCAAGGACGACTTCAAGGCTGTTGTCCAGAGATCGTCCTGTAAATCTCAGCTGTGTGGTCTCATAGCCTAGCACACTGGGTCCCCACACGACCCTGGGGGATCTAGGTCTGAGGACATGTTGGGGCAGAAGGGTTCTAGTGCAGGCTGACCCAGATGCATTTCGGGTTGTAGGTCTTAGCAGGGCTCCTCACGCAGCAGGAGATTCCTCAAGTATCGAACAAGGAGCTATAGCACCAACCTCGTGGGGCGTGGGCAGGGGGTTCAGTGAAGTCATGCCTGGCCTGGAGGCCGGCCTAGTGGGTTGATGGGGGTTGTGGCTGGCAGGGGCTGAGGGGGTGTGCCCAGCCTCATGGGCCCTCCCTGTTTCCCCAGTTTCTGACAAGCACCAGTTCAAGAATGAGCAGGTGATGTATCGCTTCCGCTATGACGATGGCACCTTCAAGGCCCGGAGTGAGCTGGAGGATATCATGTCCAAGGTAGGGACACCCACCTGGACTCCCCTGAGGTCACCTCCTGTGGTCACCTGTGCTGCGGTGGCCTGTTCTCTGCCTCCCCCACCTTCCCTGCCTTCCCCATCACCTTGGTCTGTCCCAGGAGCTATTTCTCCCAGCAGACTGGATTTAGGAGCTTCTGAAGGATCTTGCCTTATTGCAGAATCCTCTCTTTCTTTTTTTTTTTTTTTTTAGGGTGTGAGGCTTTACTGCCGTCTTCACAGCCTTTATACCCCCGTGATCAAGTAAGTTACTCTTTCTACAGTTTCTTCTCAGCTGTGCGGCCTTGGGCCCAGAACTTAACCTCTCTGATCCCCTGTGCCCGTCTCCATCAGAAGGGGCTGGTAATCACTTTCCCCAGAAGGTTGTCATTAGGATTAAGTGAGTGGGTTTGTGGGAAGTGCTGCAGTGGTGTGGGAAGGGTGTCAGTTCTGGAGCCAGACCGGCCGAGCTTTGATCTGCCTGCTGGAGACCAGTGCTGGGACCCTGGGTGGAGTCACTTACCCTCCCCTGCCTCAGCTATTTCCTCTGGGGACTGGGGCTAATCATAGCAGCCGCCTCAGGCTTCACCCCTGCATACCTTCATGTCTTCCCCTCACTTCCTGTAGGGAGGGGTCTTCCCTGACCCTGACCTTTAGAGAATAGCATCACCTGTACTCTCTGTCTCCCTTACTTCACTTTGGTTTTCTTCTTAAAACTTACCGCTGCTTGACATATATTTGTTAATCTGTGTACTATCTTCCTCCCCTCCCGATCTATAAGCTCACTGAGGGTGAGGAAAATCTTCACTGCCCCATCCCTAGAGCCTACAGTAGGGCTGCCCAGCCGGACTTTCTGCTCTCAGAGAAATGCTCTGTGGCTGCGTCATCAGGTACAGCAGCCACCAGTCCCATGTACCTTTCGAACCCTTGAGATGGAGGAATGTGATTTTTAATTTGACTTAATATAAATTGATTGAAATTTAAATTAAAATAGCTGCCTATTGGAGAGCCTCAGGCCTAGGACAAAGTAGCATGATTGGTGATTGTTGAGTGAAAGTTGAAAGGTCATTTACTTCTTTTGTTTCTGTTTCTGCATCTGTGAAATGGGCATAAAAATATCACATCTCTTGGGTTTTCATGAGGATTATAATACATTTACAGAGGTGCTTTTTTTTTTTTTTTTTTTTTAAGACAGACTCTCCTCTGTCACCCTGGGTAGAGTGATGTGTGTCATAGCTTACAGCAGCTTCACACTCTTGGGTTTAAGTGATCCTCTTGCCTCAGCCTCCTAACTAGCTGAGACTACAGGTGTCTGCCACAATGCCTGGCTCGCTTTTTAGTAGAGATGGAGTCTCACTCTTGCTCAGGCTGGTCTTGAACTCCTGAGTTCAAGGAATCTGCCCATCTCAGCCTCCCAGAGTGCCAGGATTACAAGCATGAGCCACTGTGCCCGGCCGACAGAAGATGCTCTGAATGGCTCCTGGCACTATAAATGCCTACTATTAGTTGTTTTCGTTACTGTGAAACTTAGGAGTTATGGATGCATAACTCTTCAGGGACAGAGAGGGTGACCTATTTTACCCCAGCTGCACATTCCTCTGCCCCCCTGTCCTGATAGCTTTTATCACCTCTCAGAGGAGTGGAGATGAGGGACCTCTTCCCGGCATCTGCTGGCCCTGGGAGAGGTCAGGCCCTGGGAACCACTTTCATCTGCAGACCTCCCTCCTCCCTCTTGGGCCCTGTGCCCCTACTCTTGTGCAAGCCCCATCAGCCTCGGAGAAGGGAGTGGTGGGGGCAGCTGTAGGCCTCTGCTTTCCGTGCATGTGGCCTGCTGGTCCCCTCGGTTCCTAAAGCCTGAGACAGGCTCTCCAGCCAGACTTTCTTTATCAGCCGTGGCACAGGCTGGCCACATAAGCTCATTTTTGTTGACTTCAAAGGCTGAGGAATTGTTGCAATTTTGCTGCAAGGTCAGTAATTGTAGCAAGGCTTGGCAGAAACGTAGCTGCCGTACGAGGTCAGAGCGCTTGCTTACCTCGGGATGGGACTGCAAGAACTGTGAACTCAGGGGCTCTGCTCCCTGCTCAGTGCCAGAAACCACACCAGCCCTTTAAACTCACGAATGTCAACAACCAAACAAAGAGATAAAGGAGAGAACTGAGAGTTTTCCCTACTGCTGTGTTAGGGTAAACCATGGCTCTTCAGCCTTGGCACGAGTGACATTTTTGCCTGGATAAGCCTTGGTCGTGGGGCTGTCCTGGGCATGCAGGGTGTTTAGCAGCTCCCTGGCCTTGCCCACCAGGTGCCCTTAGCACTTTATAACACCTCCTCCCTCATCATGACAGCCAGAAATGTCTCAGACTTGCAAGGCCAAATCTCCCCCAGCTGAGATCCCCTAGGCTAGAGAGAGAGTTTCCAGGCGGTCTCCTCCTGCCCCCCTACTCCTTAGTGGTTGGAGGTCTAGGATAGGCCTGGTCCCTGCAGGGGCTACAAGTTAGGTGTGGACTGTGGGCTGAGACTTGGACCCTGGCCCAGTGCCTAGATAGCTGATGGCCTGGAAATCTTTGACACCTGGATACACCCAGCAGGGCAGTCAGGGCTGCACCCATATCCCTCCTCCCCTCGGCTCACCCCACACTTGCCTGTCCCCACAGAGACCGCGATTACCACCTGAAGACCTACAAGTCGGTGCTTCCAGGGAGCAAGCTGGTGGACTGGCTGCTGGCTCAGGTGAGAACTCACTTCAGGTGTGTGGCCAGCATCTTACTTTGTCCTTGGATGTGGGGCTTTTCACTTAAAAAATTTCCACTGTGACAAAATATACGTGATATAAACACCATCTTGGTCATTTTTAAATGGACAGTTTAGTGGCATTAAATACATTTACAGTGTTGTACAACCATCACCACTGTCTGCCCCGAGACCTCTTTTTATTTTCCCAAACCAAATCTCTGGCCCCGTTTGTTAAACAACTCCCCATTCCCTCTCCCCCCAGCCCCAGCCCCTGGCAGCCACCATTCTCCTTTCTGTCTGTGTGAGCTTGACTAATGCGGGTGGAATCACACAGTATTTGTCCTTTCAGACTGGTTTATTCCACTTAGTGTAGTGTCGGTAAGGTTTATCCATTTTATAGCACGTGTCAAGAATTTCCTTCCTTTTTGAAGTTGAATGATTTTCCATTGTCTGTGTCTTAGTGCACTTGTGCTGCTGTAACAAAAAATAGCCACTGGGTAATCTATAAAGAACAGACATTTCTCCCCGTTTTGGAGGCTGTGAGTCCAAGATGCATGTGCTGACAGGTTTGGTGTCTGGTGGGGACCTGATCTCTGCTTCCAAGATGGCATCTTGCTGCTGCGTTCTCTGATGGGGAGGAGTGCTGTGTCCTCATGGCAGAAGGGATGGAAGGGACGGGCTCCCTTCATCAAGCCCAGGTATAAGGCTGCCTAATGCTCTGCCCAGTGACTCAGTCACCTGCTAAAGGACACACCTCTGAATGTTGTCACAGTGGAGATCAAGTTTCATCATGAACTTTGGAGGGGACAAAAGCATTGAAACTGTAGCAGTAGGTAAATTGCGTTTTGTTCATCCATCCATCAGTTTTAAAATTTGCGTGGTCCCTGGGTGGCGCCTGTGGCTCAGTGGGTAGGACGCCAGCCCCGTATACCAAGGGTGGCAGGTTCAAACCCAGCCCTGGCCAAACTGCAACAAAACAATAGCCGGACGTTGTGGCGGGCACCTGTAGTCCCAGCTACTCGGGAGGCTGAGTCAAGAGAATCGCCTAAACCCAGGAGTTGGAGGTTGCTGTGAGCTGTGTGACGCCACGACACTCTACTGAGGGCAATAAAGTAAGACTCTGTCTCTACCAAAAAAAAAAAAATTTTTTTTTGTGTGTGGTCCTAGGCAAACTGGGACAGGCTGATCTCATCCTGGCACTAAATTGGAGCTGCCTTTTTTTTTTTTTTTTTTTTGAGACAGCGTCTCACTTGTTACCTTGGGTAGAGTACCCTGGTGTCCTAGCTCACAGCAACCTCAAACTCTAGGGCTCAAGTGATCAACTTCTTGCCTTAGCCTCCTGAGTAGTTGGCCCTACAGGCACCCACCATAACACCTGGCTACTTTTTTTTAGAGATGGGGTCTGACTCTTACTCAGGCTGGTCTTGAGCTCCTGAGCACAAGCAATCCAATGCCCAGGCCAATGCCTTGGCCTCCCAGGGTGCTAGGGTTACAGGTGTGAGCCACCTTGCTTGGCCTACCAAATTAGGGCTTATGTTTGGAGCTTGCCAAGTTATTCCTTTCAGAGAAGTTCCTAGTGGGTAGGGGCTGGCCAGAGGCCTGGAAAATCTGTGTGTGGGTTTTACACCTGTCTGTCCATCTCTTCTCCTTTATGGCTCCTGATTGTGGGACATTTACTCTGGGCTGGATCCTGGCAGGCTTTGTGCATTATCTGATTATCCCATTTACATGTGGGAGAACCAGGACCCAGAGAGGCCAATTAGCTGGCCCAAGGGTGCATAGCCTCACAGGGGCAAAGAGACTTGGATACGCCTTTCTGATCCACTTGTGTTTCAATTCTCTGAATTTTTCAGGGAGCCCACAGCAGGTCTGTGGTCTGAAAAAGGAACAGGAGATACCTGTGGAATCAAAATGGATAAATGTCGAATCAGCCCCATTAATCGTTAAATTTAGCATTTATAAAAACTTTGTTTCATTTGAAAACAATTTGCTGGCTGGATTCACTGAAGCCATACAAAGTGCTTAGAGTGGTGCCTGGCAGAGTAATTGCTCAGGAACTATTACTGTTACTTCTCATTTCCTTCACAAGGGCTACAAGGAAGCTCCGGGTTACTGTAGTGTTGAAGACTAAAGAAACTGTGGGGAGATCTGGGGACACAAGGAATAGTAAGACTAAAAGACAGAGACTGGCAGTCTGCACAGTCTTGTTGCCTTCCAAATGTGCTGAACAGGTGACAGAGTGTCCCAGGGATATGTGTTTAGCAGTTTGGGCCCAACTGCTAAACTCAGGGCCCAGACAAGCCAGGGTCCCAGGGCTCTCTGAGACGGCCACTTTCCACTGCCGTGGACTTCTGTGGCCTCATGTTTCCTGCTGATCTTATTTGATGCCCAAGACTGCCTGCTGTTTCAAAGTGCAGTGTGGACATTGCTCCTGGGTGAACTCCATGCTTGAGCTGGGGGTGGGGCTGGTCGCAGACATGGCAGGAAGTCAGTGGGGCTTAGAAGCATTTGGCACTGGAGTGATGGTACGCACTGCTTGGGAATGGGCTGGAAATCAAGACGGAGTCCTGGGATTTAAGGGTGATGGGAAGATGGATGAGGGGGTTCAGGGACAATGGAGTCTTCTCTTTGGACACAGGAGGTGCCACTGGACTTCTCAGCAGGTGGGTGGGGGAGAGGGCAGGCTTTCCGCACCTGGTCCTGAGGTGACTCTCTACTGCAGGTGGTCTGTTCCTTGTCAGCCTTGGGTGCATTTAAAACAGGAGGTGAAAAGAGATTGCAGAGACATTAGACAAGAGGGCTCATTAACTCATACTTCTTTAAAAAAAAATTTTTTTTTTATGTACCTACTAGGTAGTGGGCACTGTTTTAGGTTTTAGGGACACCAAATGTTCCTATTGTTACAGGTTGCAAATTCTGGGGAGGGGTAGGAGAAACACATAATAAATAGAAAAATAAGTAAAATGCATAATGTATCAGCTAGTTCTAGGTGGCAGTGAGGTGGAGGGTATGGTGTGTGGGGGCAGGAGGGGTGTGGGGTGGTTAGGGAGGCAGGAGTGAGTCCGGGGGACTCTGGGGAGCAGCTCAGAGGCTCTGAGGTGGTGAGTCTGCTATATATGGGGTACAGGGAGGGGCCCATGTGGCTAGGGGGGCTGTGAGGAGAGGGTGACGGGGAAGCCGTGTGCAAGGATGACACAGGGCCATGTGGGCCCCTGCAGGGCTCTGAGGGTGGGTGATGTGCTCCGATGGGACCCTTCTGGCTGAGTATGGAGGATGGGCTGCAGGGACAGGGCTGGCAGCAGGGAAGAGCCAGCATCAGCATTCCAGGAAGGGGAGGGTGGTGACTGAGAACAGGGTGGTGGGGAAAGTGGGAGAAAGAAGGGGTTGGATTCTGAATGTTTTGAAGACGGACCTGGCAGGGGTTGCTGATGGATGGTGGGAGGTGAGGGACAAAGAGGAGTTGAGACAACTCCTAAGCCTTTGGCTCGAGCTGCTATTTACTAAGCCGGGAGGTTGTGGCAGAGGCAGGTTTGGGGAGGTCAGGCCTGGAATGAGGACACAGGGTAGCAGATTGGAGCTGAGGCAGGAGGATGGCTTCCCTGAGGTTGCTGTGACGGCAGCTAGCATTTGGTGCTGGGTCAGGGAGGAGCGGAGGAGAGTGAACGTGCCTGTGTGGGTCTCTGTCTGGGGGAGGGATCAGTGACCAGGATGCGTCCTTGAAGACTGGTTATAGTGAGTCTCAAAAGGCATCCCTACTTTTTACCTTAGCAGGAAAGTGAGAAAAACACCTAATTGTGTATAGTTTAGAAGGGTTTTTTGTTTGATTTGTTTTTTGCTTTAGACACATCTTCTTTTCTAACTTCTGTGTCCTTCTACCCCTTAAAGCATACCTACTGGATCAGTCAGATGTGCTATGCACAATAGGAACCCTGACTTACGTGGTAAAGATGTTTTTCTCTAACATAATTAAATGCTGGGAGTTCATGGTCCTAGAGCTCAACAATGCTGTCTGCACCAAGGCATCTCTACCTCTCTCTCCTGCCATCCTTGAGTCTTCTTACAGCTGCCTCACAGGCACATAATGGCTGCCGTAGCTCCAGGCATCACATCTGTGCAGGACCGGAATCAAAGAGGCAGCAGGGATAGCTGGAGAGCACTTTTCATTCTGATACTAGGGAAGGAAGTGTCCCTTAGTCTCCCCTGCACCCTTCCACAGAGTTCTTTTAACTTTGAAGATAAGGTGAGCATTAGACTTTAGATCAGTGTTCTTCAATCTTTTTATCTCACGGTACACTTGAACCCATAGTTAAACTTCCATGGCACACTTAAATTATGTTGATGAAAATAAGAGTATAAAAAACACTATGCTTTGAACTTTTCTCGAAAATAATTAATGATCTTTAATGATCTTTTCACAGCACACGTAAGATCCTGTCACAGCACACCAGTGTGGCATGGCACACGGGTTGGAAATCACTGCCTTAGCTAGACAACTTATGTTCTATATTGGCTTTGATCTGCTCGGTGCATTATCTCATTTAATCCTCAGAACAACTTGATGAAAGTACAGTTATTATCCCCACTTTACTGATGAGGAAACTGAGGCTGTGTAACTTGCCTCAGAGCACACAGACTTCAGGATGCTCTGAGATACTCTGTCTGGGGGGAGGGGTCTTGCCAGTCAATTGCCTTGCCAGTCAATAATCTCCTAATGATAGCTGATCGTGTAGAATCTGAGCCGGGAGCACCACTCAGGGTGTCAGAGGCCTTGCAGAGTCAAGGGAAGATCTGAGAATGAAATGAAAATACAGATGAGGAAGTGAAGCACAGAGAAGTTAAAGGATTGTTCAAGGTCAAGGGCAGGGCAGGGGTTTGAACCTGGGGACCCAGCTGTTCTTGGTGGCTTTTGGGTCTTTGCTGCCTGGACTGCCCAGACTGCAGCTGTCAAATTTCAGGCAGGGGTCAGTGGCCTAGATCAGGAGAGGGCAGAGGACAGGCCAGGGAGCCTGGTGTGGGAGGGCACAGCACTGCCCACTCTTATGCTGGCTGTGCAGAATCTTGCCCGGGTGCCCTCCACGATGTCCTCTGTGTGCAGGTAGACGGCAGGCAGCGAGGGCAGCAGGGCTGTCTACAGGGTGGGGTGGGGGTCAGGGTGGGAGAGGCAGAGAGTCTACTGGTAGCTGGAGGTACTAGGAAAAGACACAGGAAAAGAGGGACAGGAACCTTGGCTACACCCCTGGGTAGCTAACTTCTCCTCTGAGCTTCAGTTTGCCTGTCCACATTTTCCTCCTGGTGGGAGAAAATGCCACCTTCCGGGCTGGAGGGAGGTGGCAGGGCTCCCTCTTCAGTGATGCATCCAGGATCTTCCCGCTTCACTGTTAACCCAAAATATGCCCCCCTGGTCTAAAAGGAGCCTCTGGGATGGTCCCTCCAGGGCCTTTTGGGTAGAAGGGGGACATGTACCCCTTTGTACCTCACAAAGCCAGGTGGGCTCCAGATGCCAGCTCGGCCCCGCCGGCTACAGGGCTGGGCCTGCCCACCACCTGGGCCCCAGCGTCTCTCCCCTGCTGGCTCCTCACAGCTGGGAGGCGGCTGCTCCGGATGTGGCCTCTCATAGCCGCCTGAGCTGGCAGAGCTCCCAGCATGCTGGCCCTCCAGCCACTGGCTTGGGCTCCTGGGGGAGAAATTTATCTTTTTCGAGTCAGCCTGGGACAGGCAGTGTGGTGAAATAACTGAGGCCGGAGGCTCTCCCCCAATCCTCTGCCCAGGGCTCAGTCCTGCAGCCCTGAATAGTGCTCGTGTCCCCTTTGGCTGCAGCCTCTGTGGCTGATGATACAGAGGGGACAGGCAGGGCCTCTCAGAATTTCTCACTTGGGGAGTCAGTGAGAGGGGGTTGTGCCGGGTGTCAAGGGAGTTGAAGTTCACTGACCCAGCTTCAAGCTCCTATGCTATCTTGCCCCTGCTGACAGCTCCTTTGTTTAATTGGCATATACTTACCAAGCCGAGGCTTCAGGCCAGAACTTTTTCCTAGCATTTAGGATGAGCACGATCGCAGCAGCACCCAGCCATGACCCAACCTGTCCTCTCGTGCCAGCCTGCTGCCTTCTGCTTCCTCCTGACCTCCGAGCTTCTTCCCATCTCCAAAAGAAGCTTTATCCATGCTGTTCCCTCTGCTTGACACCCCTGTCACCGTGTGAATACCATAGCTCACACACTGGGCCTGGACGAGTTTAGATCAGTTGGGTTGTAAGCAATAGAAGCAGCCTGGCTAATTTTAGGGGGAAAAGAGGACAACAGATTGGAAGGAAGTGGGGTGCTCCAGAGTTGGGGACACCTGGGAAGAAGGCCTAGGAGAGAACTGGTGGCAGGAAACTCCAAGCAGCTGGGGCCCAGGTGCACCATCTTCAGAAGACTGCTATTCACCATTGGGGAGAATCAGCATGACCTTGGGTTCTTTCCCTCAAGTGTTGTGTCTGGGGACAGCAGCATCCCTTACCTTAGCAGGGAAATTGTGTCCTCATCCTCATCCAGGAGGGCCACAAACTTTGATGGACAGCCCCACCTGGGAAGAGTCGGCCTCAAAAGTGGGACCTTGGGACCAGCAGATGCCCAGCACACAGGCCACACCTGTTGATTCTTCAGGTTTGGGGTTGGATGTCGCTTCCTCAGGGAAGCCCTGAGATGAGCCAGATCCTCTTGGTTCAAATTGTAGCAGTTTGGAATGTTTTTGGTTGTGAAGATTAAAACATCACCTGAACAGTGGCTTTCACAGATGACACCTACCAAGAAGTGGGGAGCTAGGTGGTTCCAGTCTGGTTTAGGGACTGAGTAGTGTCAGCAAGAACCCCGAACCTCCCGTTCTTCACTCTGCCATCCTTAGCACCTCAGTAGTGTCTGCCATGTCAATGACAGCGTGGCCACCATAGCCCCCAGCATCATTTCCTCACATGACTTTATCCCAGGTTGGGAGGGGTGGTGCTGTAAGGTGTTTTTCAGAAGCCCCCCGTGGTCTTTCCCAGCTGTTGCATTGCTCAGAGCGTGGTCAGTTAGCAATTGGACTTGATCTCTAGTATTAAAGACTCAACTAGAGAGGCTGAAACAAATTAGGGCTTATGTTTTCTTACATGGAAGGAGCCCAGAGGTTGGTGATCCAGAGCTGCTAGGGTAGTCTTATCATATCTTTGGAGACCACACTGCCTGTATCTTTCTGTTCTGTCTACCTTAGCATGTTTCCAACCTCAGGGGCACATTGTGGTCTAGGACGATTGCAGGAGTTCCAGCCATCACATCTTTGTTCCAGACAGGAGGAAGAGAAGGAAAAGGCCAGGGACAAACGGGGGGTCTGTCAGAGTGTCCTGCCAGTGATTTCTGCTTGTATCCTTTTGGCTACTTCTAGCTATAAGGGAGGCTGGAAATGGATGAGGGTTCCGTTATTAGGGAGAGATTGGGAAAGGGTTGTTTCTAGGTAATGAACATTGTATGCCACTTAAAGTCTCCATTTATCCTTTGCTTTTTTTTTTTGAGAATGCTGTGGCGTCATAGTTCACAGCAACTTCAAACTCCTGGACTCAAGTGATCCTCTTGCCTCAGCCTCTTGAGTAGCTGGGACTACAGGCGCCCCCCTCACAATGCCTGGCTAGTTTTTCTATTTTTTTTTTTTTTTTAATTAAGAGACAGGGTCTCACTCTTGCTCAGGCTGGTCTCAAACTGGTGAGCTCAAGTAATCCACCGGCCTCGGCCTACCAGAGTACTAGGACTATAGGCGTGAGCCGCCACACCTGGCCTCCTTTGTGGTATTGATCACAGGTGCAATAAAATACTCATCTTGTTTGGCGTTTATTAGTAATTATCACAAATATGTTTTGGGGGTACTACAGTAAATAAGACAGAGGATTACAGCCCTTGTGGAGCCCCTGTTCTCGGGGATTTGTTCTCGCCAGCCACGCTCAGCTTCTCTGACACTGACCTGCCTAATGTCTTCTCCTCCTGTTCCATTTCAGGGAGACTGCCAGACGCGGGAGGAGGCTGTGGCGCTCGGCGTGGGCCTGTGCAACAACGGCTTTATGCACCACGGTAATCCCCTCTCACCCTCAGCCTGGCCCCCCAGGGCTTCACTCTCTATGCTGTCAGTCCAGGCGCAGAAGAGCTGGTGGTTTACAAAGCAGGGAGGGGGGAGGGACTGAAGCCAGATCTGTGGCTCTGTGACCTTGGGGGCTGGGGGTGGCTCCTGAAACCCATCTGCCTCTTTCTCCTGATCTGTACTAGTTGAGACATCACTTCTGTATCC
Organism: Nycticebus coucang; assembly: GCF_027406575.1. Taxonomy (NCBI): domain Eukaryota; kingdom Metazoa; phylum Chordata; class Mammalia; order Primates; family Lorisidae; genus Nycticebus; species Nycticebus coucang. The sequence goes on along the minus strand of NC_069800.1, from coordinate 54,662,040 downwards.
AGTGGGAACCAAAATGGCTGGGATAGCTTGACTGGGAAAACATGGCCTGGATTTGAAGTCCAGTCCAGTGGCTTCCTGTGTCCTTCTTTCTGCAGGGGAGGTGGCCTCCCACGGTGAACTGCAAGGTCGGGTGATGCCATCCTGGCCTGAGGGAACTATAGACAGGCTAGCTGTGAGTGTGAGGCAGGAAACCCTTCTGGGAGTGTTTGCGCCTCTTTTCCCAGCCTCACCCCTCAAATAAATTGCTTTTTGTCCCACGGAGAGAGAGGCAAGTTTGAGGGGATTAGAGGGAAAGGTTCCTGAGATATTCCCCAGGCAGGAAGCTGGGAGAAGGAGGAGAAAATTGTTCCATTAACACTTGCTTAAATTAAAACAAAAATTAACACTCAGCGTGCCTGGTCTCTTTCTGAGTATTTCTCATGTGTTTATTAGTTGAAGCCTTATAGCGACCCTTTGACGTTAGTATTGATATCACCCCTATTTTATAAATGAGTGATTATAAACTCAGTCAGGAAATGTTTTCCAGGTCACATGGCAAGTAGGAGCTGGAATTAGAACCCAGATAGCCTGGAGCAGGATTAGAACCTAGATAGCCTGGAGCAGGATTAGAACCTAGATAGCCTGGAGTAGGATTAGAACGCAGGCAGCCTGGAGCCAGGATTAGGATGCAGGCAGCCTGGCTTCACTGGCCCCACAAGCAACTGCTGTGCTCTTTGACCTATCCCTTTGCTGGCCACCACTGGGGATCCCTGAGTCTCCTGTCCTTTAAATGGGACAGGTAAACTTGTAACCTCTGCTGGCCAGGCATAGTGGCTCATGCTCCTAATCCCAGCACTTTGTGAGGCTGAGGTGGGAGGATTGCTTGAGCCTAGGAGTTCAAGACCAGCATGAACAATATAGGGAGACCCTGTTTCTGCCAAAAAAATTGTATAAAATTAGCTGAGTGTGGTAGCCATGCACCTGTAGTCCCAGCTGCTCAGGAAGCTGAGGCCGGAGGATTGCTTGAACCCAGGAGTTTGAGTTTGCAAACTCCTCAAAGCTGTGATCACTATACTCTAGCCTGGGCATCAGAGGAAGACCGCCTCCCTAAAAAAATAAAATAAACTTTTGACTTCTGCCAAGGATCCTTTTTCCTGTTTCTAGAACATTCCTCAGGGCCTTTGCACTTGCATTCATTCTTTCCTGGGGTGCTCTCCTACCTCACTCCTGTGTGTGACTCAGATTCTGCTCATTCCATACCTCCCGACCCCTCCTTGTAGCCACAGCTAAGTGTTTCTAGCTCAGGTTCACTTGTTTTAGAGGCGCTGTTCTGTCTCTGGCAGACCAGTCCCACTTCTCCTTTTTGCCTTTGTTCATTCTGGTATTATCCAGAGGGTGTCTTTTGTGTGCCAGGCACTGTGCTAGGTTCCGGGGACAGAGTGGTGGCCAAGACAGAGAACTCTCTTGCTCTGGGGAGCTTACAGCCTCGTGCATGTGTTTTTGGGTGTGTGTCTGTACCAAACAAAAACCAAATTGTACATTTTCTGGCCTTTCAGGGGGCGTGGGCATGTGAGGACTTTGGCTTTTACATTGAGTCAGGTGGGAGTCCTGGCAAGGTTCTGAGCAGAGGAGTTTACAGGTTCCCTCTGGCTGCCTCTGGAGGACAGTCTGGGGCTGCGGGTTGGAGGAGGCAGAGAAGCCAGCGGGGAGGTGGGCATGATGGTCCAGGGGAAGGACGATGTGGCTGGGACCCAGGTGGCTGTGGAGAGAGAAGCGGTGGGATTCAGGAGACCCTGAGCCATAGGAAGGTCTTTTGGCCATTTCTCCTTCCTGGCCTCTGCTTTTTTCTAATTCAAGAGGTTGGCAAACTTTCTTTACTGTAAAGAGCCAGATGGCAAATATTGTAGGCTTTATAGGCTGCCCAGTCCCTGTCACAGCTGCTTAAGTCTGCTGTTGTGACATGAAAGCAGCTATAGTGGTTGTGGCTGTGGGCCGATAAAACTTTATTTAGAAAAGCAGGTGGAAGGCTGTAGTTTTTTGAGTCTTGGGTTTGCCATCCTCTTGCAGGCTGAGCTGTATGCTGGTGAGCTGGGAGGCCATTAGGCCCACCCCCTGCCTTGTGGCCAGCGGGCCTAGTTCTAGGCCCATCTTGGCTGACTCCCAGTAGGCCCATGTTCTTCTTTGGGCCTCAGTTTCCCCCATTTTCCACTGGAGCCCTTGCTGTCCCCTTCTTCTCTGAGCTCAGCATGCATGAGGTTCTATGGGACTAGGACTCACTCCCTGGGTTCCCATTTATCCTGCTGACATGGGTTGGTCAGGCCAGTGTGGGTGGCCTCAGGCATCTTCACCCATCCACCCCATCTCACTGAAGTCCCTCATTCCCAGAGGCCACTCTGTCCCCTCAGGGGACCCTGACAGCTCCAGCCCTCCTGCCAGTCACTGGGCAGAACCTCTCATTGTGGGTGAGGATAATTAGGGGTCCTCCCTGGCTGCTATTCCCGGAAGGCTGCTGGCTGAGGACATTGTGCGGGGTGGGGTGAGGGGTGACTCCCAGCAATCCCTGAGCTGTCAGGGCCCCTCAGGGAGAGAAATTGCAGGACGTGGCCCTGCTTCCCTGTTCCCTGCCACGAACTCAAAAATAGGCTAAAATAGGAATGGGCCTAATCGTAGGGTTGTGGCTGCAGCAAAGTACAGGGTAGGAAGCAGAGTGGAGGGTGGGGCAAGGCCTCCGTGGCACCTTTCCTGGCACCTCCCTTGGCACCTCCTTTGGCATCTGAGCCTACAGGGCCTTGCGGTGTCTACAGGGAGGGACCCCAGCAGCCTTTACTGAAAGATGTCGAAGTTGGTACTTTACTTGGCTGAGCATGTGGACTTGGGGAAGTCCATCCTGTTTTCCCCAAACATTTCAGGCAAGACACAACATAGTGATTCTTCCTCCCACTCCTGGAATCTTCTAACTTAATGTTTATAGTGGAGGTGAAGCTGGCCGGCCCCCGTGGGCTGGCTCCCCAGCTCTGGGCAGGGCAGCATTTTGTGTGTGTGTTTCTCCGAAGTGGTAGCGAGGGCAGCCTGAGGATGATGCTTACTCACAGGTAGAGTCCCTGTGAACTGTCCTAGGAGACCAAGGACAAAGGAAGAGACTCTTCTTGCTGCTGTCCCTTGAGTCACCAAGTTGAGAGAAAGTCCCTGTTTCTGCGCTGACAGAAATGTCTTGCAGCTAAGGCAGTGGGTTTTCTTTGTTTCAGGGTTTCACTGACCTGACAGTTCACTGCCTTTACCCCTCCAAGCCTCAGTTTCCCCCTTGTGCACTGTCTGTATTCATCCTACCTCATCTGCCAGGCCTGGCGGGGCACCGTGGGGAAAGGAGGACCCTGCTGCCTGCTGGCTCTATGATCTTGGGCAGTTTACTTCTTTGGGCCTCAGTTTCCCCATCTGTGAAAAGGGTACAGCAAATCCTTCCTAGCCAAGGAGTAGATAAGAACTTAAGCATGCATCCTCATCCCCAGTGTGCTTGGCACTAGTAGTCAGACCTAGTAGGTGCTTAGTTAAATTGTAAGCCACAGGGGTCAGGTCACATATTGGTTGTTACTGGCTACTTTAGTTCATTTTCCTGGCTTATCTTAGAAAGGGGTCAGCACACTTTTTCTATAAAGTGCCAGATAGTAAAAACGTAGGCTTTGTGAGCCATACAGCCCCTGTCACAATTATTCAGCTTTGTCGTTGCGTGAGAGCAGACACAGACAATGCATAAAAGATGGCGGTGACAATAAAACTTTTTTTTTTTTTTTTGTAGAGACAGAGTCTCACTTTATGGCCCTTGGTAGAGTGCTGTGGCCTCACACAACTCACAGCAACCTCCAACTCCTGGGCTTAAGCGATTCTCCTGCCTCAGCCTCCTGAGTAGCTGGGACTACAGGCGCCCACCACAACGCCCGGCTATTTTTTGGTTGCAGTTTGGCCGGGGCCGGGTTTGAACCCGTCACCCTTGGTATATGGGGCCGGCGCCTTACCGACTGAGCCACAGGTGCCGCCCCGACAATAAAACTTTCTTTATAAGAGCAGGTAGTGGGCCAGATAAGGCCCATGGGGCCTTTGTTTGCTTGGTCTAAAGTATCTCACTGTGGTCTGTTTCTGATGACCAGCGAGGTTGAGTTCCTGTTCACATACTGCTGCCCACTGGGGTTTGCCTGCCTATACACTGCCCATGCACATCCTTTGCCCATTTATCTGTAAGTTTCCCAGCTTTTTCTGGTTGATTTCATTAGAGAGTTTTCATATTCTAGATATTTACTCCTTGTTTGTTTTAGACACGACAAGTTGTCTGTGAATCTTCCATCTGCCTATGGAGTTGCTATTGAATGGAAATTCTTAATTTTAGTATAGTACGAGGGAGCATGGACTCCTTTTCTATCCTAGGGTGAAGATATTCTTCTACATTTTGTTTGGATAGCTTTAGTTTTAGTGTCATATTTAGGTCTTTAATCCATCAGGGATTTATTGTTGTATATGGTGTGAGGTAGGGATCTGATTTTTTTTTTTTTCCCTTCCCTCTAAGTGAGTCAAGTTTCCCTGGACCATCTGTGGACTGCTCTTTGTGATCATTCATCATCCATTGTATACTAAGTTCCCATAAGTGCCTGGTCCTGTTGTGTGATTTCTCTTCTCTTCCACTGGTTGTTTATCTGTTTCTGCTCCAGTTCCACACTGTTTTTATTACTATGGCTTTGTATCATAGCTTTATAGCAGGTGGGACAAGTTTAGATTTTTCTTTTTTTTTTTTTTTTTAATTTTTTTATTAAATCATAACTGTATACAATGATATGATTATGGGGCATCATACACTCACTTCATAAACCATTTGACACACTTTCATCACAGTGGTTAACATAGCCTTTCCGGCGTTATCTCAGTTACTGTGCCAAAACATTTATATTCTACATTTACCAAGTTTCGCAAATACCCCTGTAATATGCACCACAGGTGTGATCCCACCGATTCCCCTCCCTCTACCCACCCCCCCCTTTCCCACTTCCCCCTGTTGTTAAGTTGTAGCTGGGTTATAGCTTTCATGTGAGAGTCCCAAATTAGTTTCATAGTAGGGCTGTGTACATTGGGTATTTTTTCTTCCATTCTTGGGATACTTTACTAAGAAGAATATGTTCCAGCTCCATCCATGTAAACATGAAAGAGGTAAAGTCTCCATCTTTCTTTAAGGCTGCATAGTATTCCATGGTATACATATACCACAATTTATTAATCCATTCGTGGATCGATGGGCACTTCGGCTTTTTCCATGACTTAGCTATTATGAATTGGGCTGCAATAAACATTCTGGTACAAATATCTTTGTTACAACGTGATTTTTGGTCTTCTGGGTATATGCCCAGCAGAGGAATTACAGGATTGAATGGCAGATCTATTTTTAGATCTCTGAGTGTTCTCCATATATCTTTCCAAAAGGAATGTATTAATTTGCATTCCCACCAGCAGTGCAGAAGTGTTCCCTTTTCTCCGCATCCACGCCAACATCTCTGGTCTAGAGATTTTGTGATATAGGCTAGTCTCATTGGAGATTTTTCTTTTTTTTGAGACAGTGTCTCACTCTGTTGCCCTTGGTAGAGTGCCGTGGCGTCACCAGCTCACAGCAACCTCCAGCTCTTGGGCTTAGGCGATTCTCTTGCCTCAGTCTCCCAAGTAGCTGGGACTACAGGCACCCACCACAACGCCTGGCTATTTTTTTTGTTGCAGTTTGGCCGGGGCTGGGTTTGAACCCTCCACCCTTGATATGGGGCCGGCGCCCTACTCACTAAACCATAGGCGCCACCCAAGTTTAGAGTTTTCAAGAGCAGTCAGAAAGTCATATCTTTATGTGAAATATCCTAATATGTTAGTGTTGGCATGTGATCCCATTTTAATAAAATACTGTGGTGGCCAAACCAAACTTGTCTAGAGGCTGGTTCCAGCCTGTGACCGCCAGTTGGCAGATGCTGCCAATACTCTCCCACATGAGTCTGACCACGTGCTTGTACCTCTTTGGGTTTGCAGTGCTGGAGAAGAGTGAATTCAAGGACGAGTCCCAATACTTCCGCTTCCATGCTGACGAGGAGATGGAGGGGACTAGCAGCAAGAACAAACAGCTTCGCAATGACTTCAAGCTGGTGGAGAACATTCTGGCTAAGCGCCTGCTGGTAGGAGCAAAGCTGAGCTGCTGCACTGTCGTTCCCAGACACACCTGTGGGCCAGGGAGCTGGGCAACCTTCCAATTAGGCTAGAGAAAGGTGCTTAACTTTGAGTACCAAGCAGTATAGGGGATTCTAGGTGGTGGTTGAAGACTGCCTTCTTCACGAAAGAGACTGGATGTGTAGACGCCCTTCCTTTCCCGTTCCATCTTCTCTGACCAGCCTGGCGCTGTGCATTCTGTCTGCCCCATAGCCTCAGGTCTTACAGGTAGCCATCCTGTCTGTGTCTAGCCCCCGTAGATACTTGGGGGGGCATTTACTAGTCCGTTCAGATACTTATAGCCTGGCCTCCCACATCCTTGCTTCTCTGAGCACGTGGTCCACAGTAGACAACTGAGGCACAGGCTCAGAATGTACATCTCTTGCCACCACCAGGATTGGAGCTGAAGTCTGACTGATCTAAAGATGGCTCCATTGCCTTCTCTCCCTCTCTCCAAGAGAACTTGGACTGCTCTTCCATCCAGTGCCATTTCTGTCACTTTAAGGCCCTCCAGTGCTCCCTATCATGTGCTGGATAAAGTTCAAACTCTTAGCCTCTCGTCAGGACTCTTCCTTCATCTCCTGTGCTCTCCCTCCCTCACTCCACCCCAGCCACTCTGGGGATCTCTTTCTTGGTCCTCCAGTGCCTTGGGAATGACCTCAGGGCCTTTGCACATGGTGTGCCTGCTGCCTGGAGCATTTTCTTTTGCTCTTTGTGAAGTTCTGTTTCTCACTTCATTCAGTATAAGAGGCTCATATACTACCACCTTGTTGTCAAATATTTGTTGACTGGCCAGGCATGGTGGCTCATACCTGTAATCCTAGGACTCCGGGAGGCCTAGGCAGGTGAATTGCCTGAGCTCAGCAGTTCGAGACCAGCCTGAACAAGAGTGAGACCCCATCTCTAATAAAATTAGAAAAATTAGCCTGGCACCTGTAGTCCTAGCCACTTGGGAGGCTGAGGCAAGAGGATCACTTGAACCCCAGAATTTGAGGTTGCTGTAAGCTATGATGATGCCATGGCACTCAATCCCAGTGTGACAGAGTGAGATTCTGTATTTAAAAAAAAAATTGAAAAAATTGTTGACTGAATACATTTATTTCCCTGAATCCCCTCTTACTGACTCCCAAACCTTCCAACAGGCCTGCCATCCCACTCTGGGAAGGAGCTATTCCCCTGAACTCTCTTCCTATTTCTAATTCCTTGGTGGCTGGACACCTTTGCATCCATTTTATCCACTAAGTCATTGACAAACATGAATTGAACACCTACTAAATGCCAGGTGCTATTGGTGTTTTATTTGAATCTTGCCAGCCCGGGTTCATATCTCCCAGCAGTCCTCTGTCCACACTCCTTCTCCTGCTAGACTGAGACATGAGGAGTCAGCAGGATGCTGTTCTCATGGGGGCCAAGGTGGGGCTGGCTCGAGGCCCACCGTGCCTCCTTACTGGATCTCTTCTGCCCTGGGCCCTTAGATCCTGCCCCAGGAGGAAGACTATGGCTTTGACATCGAGGAGAAGAATAAGGCTGTGGTGGTGAAGTCGGTCCAGAGGGGCTCGCTGGCCGAGGTGAGGCCTCAGGGGAAGACTCCCTGGCCTGGGTTGTGTATGGGCAGGAGGGTGGGGTGTCTCTACATTCCTTGAGGCAGGGCTAGCCTGGCAGATCCTGGAGTGACAGCTGGTTCCTCTCTCTCATTGCCCTATTGCCTGTGTGGAGAAACTGAATCAGGACCCCCCATCTGCAGTGACTGGGGAGCTGGGAGTGGGTGCAGGTGCGCAGGGCTGTCCTCCCAATGTTTTACACTGGTGCCCTCTCCTGGACCTTGTGGGGAGGTACAAGAAGAAAGCAGAGGGCTGGTCACAGTGGCTCATGCCTGTAATCCCAGCACTCTGGGAAGCTGAGGCAGGTGGATTGCTTAAGCTTAGGAGTTTGAGACCAGCCTGAGCAAGAGCAAGACCCACTCTCTACTAAAAATAGAAAAAAATTAGTGGGGCATTATGGTGAGTGCCTATAGTCCCAGCTACTCAGACAGCTGAGGCAAGAGGATTGCTCAAGCCCAAGAGTTTGAGGTTGCTGTGAGCTATGACTCCATGGCACTCTACCCAGGGAACAGAGTGAGACTGTGTCTCAAAAATAAATAAATAAATAAATAAAGAAGAAAGCAGAAAGTTTCTCCATCCTTTGGTTTTGGGGATCAGCTGTAAGAATGGAAAAAACCCAGAGTGGTTTGAGCCAGAGAGGTTTTTTGCTATCTCATGGACACACAGTCTGGAGGAGGGCAGGTGAGGGGAGGGAGTCTGTGGTAGGCCCAGGATTCAGTCCCAGGCTTTTTAGTTTCTCCTGGGGAACTGAGAAGATACAGCCCCATGTTGGCCAGATGCCCAGCTTGCCTCCTGTGGTGGTTAGGAATGCTTTGGGCTGCAAGTAGCCACGTATTTACCTCACATGGAGGGAGCCGTGGGCTTAGTTTCCCAGGTGACCTGGGTGGTCAGAAGGAGGCGGTTGTGAGTCTTGGTTCAGACAGTGTGTCTAATTTTCAGGCAAGTCTTCAGAGTGACAAGGTGATGGCCCCGGTGTGCCGCCTCATGTCCTCATGGGACAGCATTAAGCTACAGCAGAGTTTCTCCTCAGGGAGAAACATTTCTCTTGTCCACCCTCCAGTAGGTTCCCCCAGTGGTGCCCTGGCCAGAACCAGAACCAGAACCAGAACCAGGTGTCTGTGGCCCTAGGCACTCAGCATGGAGGGAACTGGTTGCCACAGTGGGCTGACCCTGGTCCTGCTTGGTCCCTGAGGCCACACTGTGCCTCTGGGACACACCTGAGAAGGGAAGGCAGTCCGTAATGGGTGTGCACATCCCTCCCCTGCCCAGACGGCCGGCCTGCAGGTGGGGAGGAAGATCTACTCCATCAATGAGGACCTGGTGTTCCTGCGGCCCTTCTCGGAGGTGGAGTCCATCCTCAACCAGTCCTTCTGTGCCCGCCGCCCGCTGCGCCTCCTGGTGGCCACCAAGGCCAAAGAGTGAGTGTTCCCAGGTCTTGCAGGTGTCCCTCTTGTGCCAAATAATTGCTAGGGTTGGGATGAATTGTCCGGGGCCCTGTGGGTGGGGCCTGTTGCTGTAGGTACATGACAAAGCTGGCACTTCCAGTCATTTGGCAGGTGCTTTTTGGGTGCCCACCCTGTGCTGGGGGAGTGTTTGAGGCTTTGGGGATTCAGCTCGGGGTGAGGGGTGTGTGCAGTTCCCACCCTTTGTAGATCTCAGGTCTGGTTAGAGGAGGGGGCAAGAAGCAGATAGTGCTCAGACAGAGAAGCAAGACACACATTGGACAGTGGTGTGATCTGGTGCAGGTAAATATGCACAAAGCCGGGGAGGGGGCCAGGGTGTGCGGAGGGGTGGTCAGGGAGTCATCACTGCAAATTGAGGTCAAAACCTGCAGGAGGTGAGAGGAAGTCAAGGGGACTTTTAAAGGAAGAAGTTTCTAGGCAGAAACAGCCAATGCAAAGGGCCCTGAGGTTGGTAGTGTTTAGTGTGTTAGAGGAACAGCCAGGGGCTGAAGGGGCTGGAGCCACACTCACGAGGGTAGGGTGGCACTGAGGGTAATTGGGCAGTGGGGCAGGCCCTGTGGGACCTCATGCCCCTGGTGGGGGCCAGTGGAGACCGATTTTCCGGGGCCGTGGTGGAGGTAGGGAGAGGTGAGGAGGCTGGTGGTGAGGCCCAGCGTGGAGAGAAGTGGATTGATGGGTCCAGGGGAGGCATTTTCTATTTTAAAAATTATGCATTCGGTTTTGCAATACTCCCTTTTACTTAAGGCAAATGTTCTATTGGTGGGAGTGATGGAAGATTTTAAATAAGATTATTTCAGTAAAACGGCAAGCTGATTGAGGGAAAACAGGATTGATAGTTTGATTGGTATATGGAAATGTCAGAAGTCACCAAGGTGGAACGTATGTGCTTAAAGTCCCAGAAACACCTGGGGTTTGAGAATAGGCTCCCAGGGTGGCTTTATCTGGCAGGTGGGAATGGGAGAGACAGCGGACTGGCTACACAGCATGGGGACAGGCCTGGACATGACTCCAGCTGCACCACCCCAACAGGTGCTGCCTCCCTGCCTGGGGCTACCCACAGATGGCGGGCACCTGGGCTGTCACCGTGTGTGCTCCAGGGCTTCTGCGTGGGTGTGTCTATAGGGTCAGCACCATTCTCACCTCTCCTCTGTGATTGTTGAATGAATTATTGACTGGCGGCAGTGCTGGTCTGGCCACCAAAAAGCCCTTAGGACGGGAGAACCATGGAGAAGGTGGAGGAGGGTGGTCTGGAATTTCTGTGCATGGACTGAAGCTCTAAAGGTGACTGGCTGGTTGTGATTAATCAGAGATCCTGGTGCGGTGGGCTGTGCTTACCTGACATGTCTCTATATATTTGGGAGCTGGAATGCCTGGTGCTGTTACTAATATAGACCGGATTTCGCCAAAATCTTGGGGAAGGGGGCTCCCTGAGTTGGCCCCCTGGGTGAATAGGAGCAATGCTGCTTTTCCTTATGGCCTTTCCCTGCTACTTCTGCTTGGTACAGGATTGTCAGAGTCCCCGACCATCCAGAGGCACTGTGCTTCCAGATCCGTGGAGCTGCCCCGCCATATGTCTATGCCGTGGGGAGAGGTGAGTGGGAGCCTAGCACACAAGAGAGGGGAGCTTTGGGAGGCAGGTCTGTCTGTGCGGTAGGAGTTACGAGCCATTATCACTATTGGCCTCTGCCTGATGGTGCACTATTAACACTTATTTTCTTTGCCTGATGCCAAGACTTCCAAATACGAATGGCTGTCAGAGTCAGGCAGGTTACAAATGGGTGTAGTGATCTGAGTGGAAGACAGTAGGGAGTGGTGAGGACTATGCCAAGGAGAAAAAAATATGCGTTTACTCTGCAAGGTACATTTGCTCTTCATCTCAGGTTCATTATTGACGCATAGTAATGTCGATACACTCTTGCCGGACTTGATTTTCTAAGAGAAGACAGTAACGTGAATTTGGGGCCCCTGTAAAAACACTTTTGTGTCCTGATCTAGCCCACAGCCCACCAGTTTGAGACCTCTGTTTTCTGCATTGCCTTTTCCTTGCACGACATTTATGTGTCCCTCTGTCTTAAAGATATAGCCAAGTAGGGCAGCGCCTGTGGCTCAGTCGGTAAGGCGCTGGCCCCATATACCGAGGGTGGCGGGTTCAAACCCGGCCCCGGCCAAACTGCAACCAAAAAATAGCCGGGTGTTGTGGCGGGCACCTGTAGTCCCAGCTACTCGGGAGGCTGAGGCAGGAGAATCGCTTAAGCCCAGGAGTTGGAGGTTGCTGTGAGCTGTGTGAGGCCACAGCACTCTACCGAGGGCCATAAAGTGAGACTCTGTCTCTACAAAAAAAAAAAAAAAAAAAAGATATAGCCAAGTAGGTCTGCGATGCTGGGCCCACCAAACATTTCTGCTGCTAAAGTTTAGACATTGATCATCTACTTTTACAGTCATAGTTGTATATTTAATATCTGTTGACTATGAAAATGTGTATTATGACAGAAATGTACTAAGAAGTTGATAATTTTTCAAAGTGGATTTTATTTATTTATTTGAGACAGAGTCTCACCGTTGCCCTTGAGAGAGTGCCATGGTGTCATAACTCACAGGAACCTCAAACTCTTGGGCTCAAGCAATTCTCTTGCCTCAGCTGGGAATACAGGCGCCCGCCACACACCTGCCTATTTTTTAGAGACGGGGGTCTCGCTCTTGCTCAGGCTGGTCTCAAACCTATTAGCTCAAGCAGTCCACCCACCACCCACCTTGTTCTCCCAGAGTGTGAGCCACCATGCCCGGCATCAAAGTGGATTTTAATTTTATTTATTCTTAAAGTAGTAGCTCTCAACTGGGGACCATTTTGTATACCCCCCGCACCCCTCTACCCCCTGCCACACACACAAAGGACATCTATCACTGTCTGGAAACATTTTGGGTAGAACAGAGAGGCTGCTAAATGTCCTACAATGTGCAGCCCCCCAAAATAACAAAGACTCATTTGGCCCAAGATGTGAGGAGTGCCTTGGTGAGAAATCCTGCCTTGGAGCACCCAAGGAGATGTTTATAGGGAGTCACAGGTATTCGTAGGTGAACCAGGCAAAAATAATAAAACAGCTGATATTTCTTGAGTATGTACTAAGTGCCAGCCATGGTGCTAAGTGCTTTATATGTGTTAACTGACTGGATCTCTCAGGACCCTTTGAATCGGTATTACTAGTGTCTCCATTTTACAGATGAAAAACTGAGGCCTGAAGGGGTTAACGAACTTGCTGAAGGTTGCAGGGTTGGTCTGTGGCACAGCTCAGCTTTGAAGCCAAGTCCCCGGGGTCCAGGGCCTGTACTTGTCACCATCACACCATACAGGCCTGATTGTCTCCTATATGCAGGCAAAGCTTGGCATTTGTTTGCATTCCCAGACGTTTTGCATTAACCACCCCCCAACCCCCCGGGGGTCTAAGACCTATAGTTTGGGAACTGTGGAACTGCTGAGAAAACGAGCACTTAGAATCTGGTTGACCTGGTCTGAAGGCTGGTTTCTCCCAGCTCTGTGACCCTGAGAGAATTGCTTTGTCTCTGTGTCCCTGTTGCCCCTCTGCCAAATGGGGTGGATCCTGGTCCGGTATCACAAGGTTCTTGCAGGACTTTAAAGGAGACAGAACTCTGGAGTGAAGTGGACCTGGCCTTGCTGCATGACCTTGGGCTAGCTGCTGCTTCCCTGAGCCTCAGTTTCTTCTTCTGCAAAATATCAATCTCTGTTCTGCCTACTGGAGTGGGTCAGAGGCCAGCTGCAGGGTGGAAGGGTTGGAGGTGGGGTCTTAGGGTGTGTGTCTGTGGGGGTTGGGGTAGTGCAGGTGGGGACAATGTTCAGCTGCCTGCCTGCCCTTGCCCACTGCTGCTCCACACCCTCTTGGCCTGGCCTCTAGCCTTCATCACTCTTGTCCCTCCTAGGCTCAGAGGCTGTGGCTGCAGGGCTCTGTGCTGGTCAGTGTATCCTGAAGGTCAACGGCAACAACGTGCTGAATGATGGTGCCCCTGAGGTTCTGGAGCACTTCCAGGCATTCCGGAGTCGAGGAGAAGAGGCCTTGGTGAGCCTTGGGGATCAGGGAAGCCCTGTTGGGAGGGGCTGGGTACCTAGGGCAGCCCTCTGTTCTATAGGGAAAAGTTTGCAGGTACCCATGGACTATGGTAGGGCAGGGCTGCCTACCTGGGCCTGGGCTGGAGGAGCTGGGCTGTGGTACCTTATGGCCTTGGTTTTCACAGTTGTGAAATGGGTATGATAAGTCCCCCTCTTTTTGCCACATAGGTGTGTTGGACAAATAGTCAGGGGCCAGGGGCCTGGTGGAGGGTGGTATTCACTCATTGATTCATTCACTGGTTCACTCAGTAAGTGTTCAGTGGGCACTTGCTATGTGCCAGGCATGTTTGTGGGCCCTCGGGTCATAGGGTAGACAAGGTAACTGCTCCCATGGCTCTGACATGTTCAGAGACCCCCCCTCCCCAACCTTGTAGAGCAGGGACTGTGCGTGGCGAGGGCTCAGTGTGACTAGAGCCCACAGTTTCCAGGAGCAGTTTGCGCTTATCCCCTCCCTCCTGGCTGTGGGCGATGTGGCCATGTTGTGGCCGCTCCTCATACTCTGCCCCCCACAGGGCCTGTGTCAATGGATCTACTGTACCCACGAGGACGCCCAGGAGGCTCGAGCCAGCCAGGAGGCCCCTGGCGAGGAGGGTGAGGGTGCCGGGGTGGAAGACCAGCCTGATGCAGGTAATAGATGAAGGAGCGGTCAGCGGGCTGCGTCCTCTCCTTTGCCCACTTGCTCCCCTGTGGCCAGGACATCTTGACACCAGTTCTGTGGCTGCTGTAACAAAGTACCACCAACCTAGAGGCTTAAAACAACACATAGTTATTACTTTACATTTCTGGAAGTCCCAAGTCTGGAGTGAGTGTCAGAATCAGGGTGTCTGCAGGGCTGCATTGCTTTCCAGGGCTCTTGGGGAGAATTCATTTCCCTGCATCCCTTGGCTTGTGGCTCCTTTGCTGACCAGGGGCCTCAGAGCTACCTGCCTGAGACCTCCTTGCACTGCTGTCTCTGAGATAAGAAATCCAGGTTAGCCTCCTTTTAAAATCAGCTGATTCTCACACTTCATGTCATCTGCAGCCTGAATTTTCATGTGTCATAACCCACTTGTACTACTGTAACAGAACACCAGACCAGCTAATTGCTAAAGAACAGAAGTTTACTTCCTGAGTTGTAGAGGCTCTGGATGCCTCTGTGCCCAGCAGCTCTGGGCTCCTTGCTGGTAACTTCAAGGGGAAGTTGAAGTTGTCTGGGGAGCTATCCTCACACCACTGAAACACATGTGGCCCAGCAGCAGGATCCGCAAGGGGACAGTTGGTGGTGGGAGGGAGAAGCCAGCTGGCAACTCTGAGTCCAGTTTATGCCCTTCTGAGAGGAAAGAGCTGTGGGCTCTTTCCCTGGGCACACAGGCAACTCATAATAATGACAGTAAGCCACACGGGGAGGAGCTGGCAGTCCCTGCTTCTCTGTTCAACCAGTGGATGTACCTACTGTGCGCCAGGCCCTATGCTGGGAGCTGGGGATACAAAGTGAACCAGGCAGACAGGTGCTTGCCCTCATGGAGCCGACGGGTGTGGAGACAGACAATGAACAAAGGAACCAGAATACTGATAGATGGTGGCGTAACATGAGGGTGAGGGGAGAGGGAGGGTGTGCGGGCAGGGGCTCTTTGGAGCAGGTGGGGCAGGAAGTAGTTCACTCTGATAAAGTGTCTGTTTTATTTCCTAGGCATGTCACTGCCTGGCTGTGTGGCCTTTGAGGAGTCACTTAGTGTCCCTGGGCCCATGTTAACTGGGGTTACATAAAAATTATTGGTTCAGCAAACTGAAAAGTCAGACTGGGGTTAAGTGAACTTCAGGTCCAGCTTGATCCAATGCCTCGTGTTGGTAGAAGTCTCTCTCTCCCCTGCCCCTCCTTCAAGTCCTACTCTGGCAGCTTGGAATCCAGTTGAAAAAGAGGATGTCTCCTCTTTCTAGATCCAACAGAAACCCTAGACCTCACTCTCACTGGCCCAGTTCAGGTCACATACTTGATCCTGAACTAGTCACTGTGAAAAAGGGGACTAGAATATGCTGATTAGACAGGCCTGGGTCTCCTGTCCATCTGGGTCTCCTACCTGAAACCAAGCATCAGGGCAGAGGGGAGGCTGAGAATGGGGCACAGGAGTTGATTCCTAGAAGGAAAATCTTCCAGGGTAAGGGTGAGTGACTGAGCTGGCAGAAACAGAATACAGGATGTGCTTCGGTTTCCCATCTGTCAAGCATGAGTGGTCAGCTGTGCTGGTGGCAGGGCCTGGCTGGCTGTAGAGTGGTGCTCCGCCTCTCAGTGTCATCTGCTGCTTTGGCTTCCAGCCTTCCCTCTGCTGTCCCTGGGTCCCCAGCTGAGCCTGCGTGAGGACGGCCCCGTGGTCAGCCTGACGGTGGACAACGTGCACCTGGAGCATGGTGTGGTGTATGAGTACGTGAGCACGGCGGGTGTCAAGTGCCACGCGCTGGAGAAGATCGTGGAACCCCGTGGCTGTTTCAGCCTCACTGCCAAGGTCTTGCTGGGGACCGCTCTGTCCTGCCCAGCCTTGGGGTGTGGGGAGCAGTTTCTGACCAGAGGTTGGGAAGAGAACTAGAGTTGGGGAAGCCTGATTCCAGTTTCCTCAGGATAGCTTAGAACCCTAAATTCTAGTTCTTTTTTCACCATGGCAGCCATGGGACTGAGGAGAGTAACTTATTCCTTTAGCTTCAGCTCATTTATCTGAAAAATGGGCCAGTAATAGACCTGACCTCACAGGAGTATTGCCAGGCATATAGGAGTCACTACAGGAAAACTACCAAAACCCTCCCTGGCACACCGGGAGAGCTCAGGAGCTGATAATGTTTCTATAGATCCTTGAGGCCTTTGCTGCCGACGACAGTGTCTTCGTGCAGAACTGTGGGCGGCTCATGGCCCTGAGCAGTGCCATTGTCACCATGCCCCACTACGAGTTCCGCAACATCTGTGACACCAAGCTGGAGAGCATTGGCCAGAGGATTGCCTGCTACCAGGAGGTACCTGTTCCCTGCAGGGTCTCTGCCGTGGGCTCCCAGACATAGGGTCTCAGTCTGGGATGTTTTGTTTGTTATCGTCAAACCTCAAGTCCCCCATGTAGCTTAAACAATTTATTGGTTTATATTACTGAAAAGTGAGAGGTGAACTTCAGGCGTGGTTGTATCCAGGTGCTTAAAGAGGTGTCACATATCATAAGAATGTGGCCTCTCTTCGTCTCCTGACTTTGGTTTCCCTTTGTGTTGGCTTCACTCTCAGGCAAGCCCTTCTCATATGGTGACAGGACAGCCATCATTAGCTCTAGCCTTAGCAACCCCAGTAAAAAATTAATTTGAAGGGGTTTCTTTTTTTTTATTGTTGGGGATTCATTGAGGGTACAATAAGCCAGTTACACTGATTGCAATTGTTAGGTAAAGTCCCTCTTGCAATCATTGAAGGGGTTTCTTACTGGCTTACCTTGTCCCAGTCACTGTGGGGGTGGGGAGGCAGCCCCACCTGAACTTCATGATTGAAGGGGTAGGAGAGACAGTTTCTAAGGGTAGCTCCGTTGCAGCCAAAATAGAGAAATGAATGAGGGCTGCATGTCAGAGGCCTCAGCTTCCTCTAGTTGACCTCTGAAATTTGGACCCAGTGAAAGACAGTGCAAGGCAAGGCACTTGTCCACGTGCAGCTATTGGCCTTTTGTCCAATTGTGGGAGTGTCTGGCCTAGGCCAGGGTAAAGTGGGTTCTGAGGGTGGGCCCAAATGTCCAGTCCTTGACCTCTGACTCTGTCTTCTGCCTTTCCCAGTTTGCAGCCCAGCTGAAGAGCAGGGTCAGCCCACCCTTTAAACAAGCCCCCCTGGAGCCCCATCCACTGTGTGGCCTGGACTTCTGCCCTACCAATTGCCACATCAACCTCATGGAAGTGTCCTACCCCAAAACCACCCTCTCAGTTGGCAGGTCCTTCAGCATCCGCTTCGGCCGCAAACCCTCCCTCATCGGCCTTGACCCAGACCAAGGTACCTGCCTGCATCTGTTAGAAATCATGTTCCGATCTTGTACCCCAGATACTAAAACAGAAGATGTCGGAAGGTCAGCAGTCCAGGCTGCAGTGACAGCTCTGCAGTCATCAGGGATCCGGGTTCCTTTTGTCTTTCTGTGCCATCATCTTTAGAGGTTGCTCTGAGCCTTCGGGAGGCCACGGTACAATGTATCTGCTGGAGTTCCAGCATCACATCTGCACTCCAGGAAGGAAAATGACCCCAGTACTTTAAAGCGTATTAGCACCAGACTGAAACATCCTTCTCCAAGTAGCCTAATGGGTTAAGAAGATTTAAAATGCAAAAGATCCTCATTCATTGGGATCCTTGAAATGGGTTTGCATTTCTCTGCCCAAAGGGCAGGTGGGTTTCTGGGGTGGTTTCTGAGTGAACTGTCCCTTCCTCCACCATAGGCCACCTGAACCCCATGTCCTACACCCAGCACTGCATCACCACCATGGCGGCACCATCCTGGAAGGGTTTGCCTGCTGCAGATGGAGACCCCCAAGGCCAGGGTCTCAATGACAGTGTCTTTGGACAAGCCAATGGGGCCCTGGGCCAGGAGGACCGGGGCTTGAGCTTCCTGCTCAAGCAGGAGGACCGTGAGATCCAGGATGCCTACCTGCAGCTCTTCACCAAGTTGGATGTGGCCCTGAAGGAGATGAAGCAATATGTCACCCAGATCAATAGGTGAGCCCTGGCCCCAGAGGCGGGGGCAGGCTTTCTCTGCTCTGTTGACATTTAGGTGGCATACTTCTTTGTAGTGGGCACTGTCCAGTGCATAGTAGGGTACTTAGCAATATCATATCCTCTCCCCACTAGGTACCATTTGCACCTCAACCTCCAATTGTAGTAACCAAAAATGTCTTCAGATATTGCCATCTGCCCCCCAGGGACAAAATCCCTGATTGAGAGCTGCTGGCAAGATTTTCAAGGAAGGGACATGGTGGGGCCAGCCCGTATCTTTGACTTCAAGGTGTTTGCTCCCTGCAGGCTGCTGTCCACCATCACGGAGCCAACCTCAGGGGGGTCCTGCGACCCACCTTTGGCTGAAGAGGCCTCTTCCTCCCCACTGGTCAGTGAAGAGAATGAGATGGACAGGACTGACCATGGGGGCAGCAAGAAAGTGTGCTTCAAGGTGTCCGAGGAGGATCAGGAGGACTCGGGCCATGACACCATGAGCTACCGCGACTCCTACAGGTGGGCAGAGCCGTGGGTAGCCTGGAGTTGGTGCCCATGGCCAGCAGGATGGTTGAGGCCACTGACTGTGGGAAAGTCAGAGTCATTGGGACATTTCCCAGGATGCAGTGGGATTGCAGTGCTGTTGCTAACCATGTGGTTCTAGGTGGTTATGTGAGGCCCCAAGCACATCCCAGAACCCCGTGGGCTCCCTTGCCCCAAAGCTGATGTTTCGGGGCTACCCCACGTGGACATCCTCATTAAGCGTTGGTATCACTCTGCACATACTGATGGGATGCTGTTGAAGAAGAGGCCAAGATTCCGTGGTGTATTTAAAACTCAACATAAGATGTGTTTTCTGCAGCAAACACTTGTTTATATTTGATCTAAGGAGGAAGAGCATTATTTTCCCCTCCTAACTCTGATAGGATCTGAATTGTATTTTTACCGGTTAATTATAGCAAGATCACTGAGATCCTAATTAGTGAGATAAGTAGACTAAAACTCAATTTCCTGTAGTAAACCATGTAGTAAGTCAATATATGTTACATATAAATGTGACTATTGTAGTTCCAGTAGAATCTTAGTGGGGCGCTTCACTCGTTTGTGAGCGAAAAACAGAACTGGTGCAATTTCACAAGACAGACCCTTACCCCGGTCCTCCCAGAGCTGGTACTCTTTCATTTTTTGAAGGATATAACTCAGGGGTTCTCAAACTTTTTAAACAGGGGGCCAGTTCACTGTCTCTCAGACCGTTGGAGGGCTAGACTATAGTTAAAAAAAATACTATGAACAGATTCCTATGCACACTGCACATATCTTATTTTGAAGTAAAAAAAACAAAATGGGAACAAATACAATATTTAAAATGAAGAACAAGTAAAGTTAAATCAACAAACTTATCAGTATTTCAAT
The DNA here is from genome assembly GCF_027406575.1 of Nycticebus coucang. Taxonomy (NCBI): domain Eukaryota; kingdom Metazoa; phylum Chordata; class Mammalia; order Primates; family Lorisidae; genus Nycticebus; species Nycticebus coucang. Next base: position 54,642,567 of record NC_069800.1, on the reverse strand, counting down.
GGGAACTATGGGCCTGCTTTTGGCTAATGAGATGGTCAATGTCCAGTTCCATATTTGTCACTGCTAGTCGTAACAAGTGATGCAAGTGTGCGTCCGTTAGTCTAGATCTGGTTGGAGATTTCAGATGTTTCATTCTGGAAAAAGTCTATTCACAGACATAAGTGCTACCAAAGATGGTTGCCATTTTGAGTGCATGTTTCCTGGGATCAGAGTATGTCTCAGAGGGGAGAGATGCATAGAAATTAGGAAGGCTGCTTGACTTGAATGCGTCTTTCAGAGAGTCACAATTCTGCAGTTTAGCCAGTTCCATTTGGTGAATCGTATCCATATTTTCAATGTCAATAGAAAATGGTTACGGAAAAGCTGTATGTCCTGTTCATGGAGATGAAGCTCTTTAAATCTAAATTGGAACACCTTTTGCAACTTTTCCAGTGAATCTACACATGTTTGGGAATGCAACCAATGGATTTTCTGCTAACAGATTTTGAGTTGTGGGGAGATGGCAGAAATTTTCCTCTTTCACTTGTTTGATGAGGAGGCCTAATTTTACTTCAAATGCTTTCACATGTGATTGCATATCACAGATGAGCTTCTCCTTTCCTTGATGTTGCACGTTGAAACTGTTGAGTAGCTCTGTTACATCTGTCAGAAAGGCAAGGTGCCATTTCCATTCTGCATCATTGAGCTCTGGTACTTGTTTTTTGAAAGCAGAAAAGCTGTAATCTGTGGAAGTTGGTCATAGAAATGTTTCAAAATTCTCCCTCGACTCAGCCAATGGACTTCTGTGTGGTACGGAACATCTTCACAGGCAACATTTAGCTCAGACAGAAATTCCTGAAATTGTCTGTGGTTTAGTGTATTACCTCTAATGAAGTTAACACAAGATACCACAGTTTTCATAACAGAGTCCCACTTCAGTGATTTACTACACAGCGCTTGTTGGTGGATGAAGCAGTGTATGGCTATTGGATGAGAATGGTTATGTTTGTCCATCTCTTGGTTAATGTGAGCAATTACTCCTTTCTTAGACCCCACCATGCTAGGAGCACCATCATTTGTCACACTGGCTAGTTTTGCCCAGTCCAGCTCCAAACTATTCACAGTTTGGCAAACCATTTCATAAATATCCTCTCCTGTAGTTGTTCCTTTGTTGCTTTGCAGTGCAGCAAGCTCTTCTGTGACTTTGAAATAGTCATTTGTACCACGAATAAAAATTAGAAGTTGTGCAGAATCATGAACATCATTACTTTCGTCAAGTGCCAAGGAAAAATAGGAAAGGTTTTTTGCGGAGTTTTGCAAATGCTGATGCAAATTGTCTCCCATTTCTTCAATCCTTCATGTAATTGAGGGTCCTGAAAGACTCACTGTACTAAATAAATAGGCCTTCACTGGACACTTCTCTTTGGCAACAGAAAGAAGGCATTCTTTTACAAATTCTCCCTCCATGAATGGTCTGCCAGTGCACACTATTATCTTGGCAACTTGAAAACTTGCTCACAGTGATGAAGTATTTAGCTGTTTCTGCTTCACAAAAATATTTTGCTGAGTTGTCAATGTATATTTCAGTTTTAATATTTTATCTTTTCTCACTTCTCCGACCAAACTATCATATTTATCTTTATGTTGAGTTTGATAACGTCGACACAAATTGTATTCTTTGAACACAGATGCTATATTCTGGCATATCAAACACACGACTCTTTCCTTATTGCATGAAAAAGTAATCATAAGTCCACTGTTCTTTGAATATCCTACACTCCGAGTCAATTTTTCTCTTTCTTGATATTGTTTCCTAGGGATTCCAAATTGCTATTAGTAAAATACCAATATATATATACAGCGCTCCAAAAACAATACCAGCAATAACTTTGCCCACACAGAGACATATAGACTGCACTGCCCATCAATGCAGTCTGATCAGTGCCCATCAATGCAGTCTGATCAGTGCCCATCAATGTAGTCCGATCAGTGTCCATCAATGCAGCCTTGCCAGTCCACATCATTTCAGCCTCGCCCGTGTCCATATGGTGGAACTCTGCTTTTACCTCAGGCTCACACTGGTGTGGTGCGGGAACAGGCACAATGACAGAGCCGGTTCCTCCACCACCTTTCCAGCTCACACTACCCTGTGCGAACCACACTGCGATCTGTGAACTCACACAGGAATCTGATCTCATGGGTGAGAAGACCCATGAGATCAGAGTCCACTGCAGGAAAAAAGAAGGCATGTATGCCTTTTTTCTTCCAAATCTAATGCAAGTTCAGCCGTACAGGCATATGGCTGAACTCGCACTGCTCAGAGATCGCAACAGTGTGAACTGGGGCTTACACAGCACACAACATACAACATCATACGCAACTGAATAGCTATCAGAATATAAATGCACTTACTGGCAATTAAATTGGGTTTCCTACTCGTTGGCTGTCTGCAGAGCTGGATTAAGTTCCCATGGGGCCTAGGCAGATTACCAGTTTGGGGCCCCCAGGCGATAACACTGAGCACTGACCATTTGCATTAACACTGACCACTGACCATTTGCGATAACACTGACTGCTGACAATTTGCATTAATACTGAGCACTAACAATTTGCATTAACACTGAGCACTTACAATTATCATAACCACTGAGCACTGACTATTTGCATTACCTCTGAGCTCTGACAATTTGTATTAGCACTGAGCACTGACTATTTGCGTTATCACTGTGATGCAACTCCCCTAGAAACTACCCCCAACCAATTAACCAACTTAAAATAAAAGGCTTTCCTAACTTCAAAAAAAGGCGGTTCTAACTTCAAAAAAGGTGCCCCCATCTGCAAAAAAAAAGACCTCCTAACTTCAGAAAAAAAGGCCCCCATTAACTGCAAAAAAAAAAAAAGGCCCTACTAACTGCAAAACAAAAAACAAAAAAAGACCTCCTAACTTCAAAAAAAAAAAAAAATCCTAACTTTTCTTACCTTGGTCCTCAGGCAGCAGCAGGCTCTGCACAGGCAACCTGGTGACTCCTCCAATTACTCCAGAGACTGAGATGAGGAGTCGAGAGACAGAGAGAAGGGGCGGAGTCGGAGAGTAGGAGGTGAATTGGAGAGTGTGGGGCACATTCCACACATGCGCACTGCAGCCGGGACAGTGGGTTGCTAAGCAGGACAGAAATAACACCCGGCCGGAAGAGACAGAGGGAAGGAATGGAGTCGGAGAGTTGGCACACATTCCACACATGTGCACTGCAGCCTGGGCAGGACAAGTCAGCTACTAAGCAGGACAGGCAGCTGTGGCAAAAACACCCAGCAGGCCGGATAAATGTCCTTGGTGGGCCGCATGTGGCCCGTGGGCCGTAGTTTGAGGACCCCTATTTAACTGGTCCATCATTCCCAGGTTTCTTTGTGTCTTTATAACAAGACATTCTGGCACGAGGGCTGTGTCTGTGTCTGTGATTTCTCCCTCTATCTGGGTTTTCAGTCTTACATTTTTAGATTTTCCTTTAATTGTGAAAAAGGTGAAGGCAGGGATTTTAGGATTGTGGTTTTTGATTCCCTGGACCTTTTGAGTCCTGGACCTTTTGATTCCCTGGACCTTTTGAGACAGAGCAAATCAGGTGTGTAGCCTCTGTCTTCATGAGGTTTCCAGGCTGGGGACACAGAAAATGGAGCTGAGTGGTCAAATGTGGTAGGCGCAGGTGTGTCCCACATGAAGCACAGGGTGACACCTGAATGAAAATGATTCACTGTCCTCTCTGTGCCTGGGCTTCTGTGCTAGATCCTGGGAATGTGTTCCCACCCATCAGACCTTGGCTTTGGCATTGTGACCAGCCCTCAGTACCCTCTCGGGGGGCTGAATGTCATGTCCGCCTGAGGACCCAGCAGTTTTGTCTGTGCTCCAGAATGTGGGTTCCCTGTGCAGTGTCCTGAGGGCATGAGCTGAGGTGACTTGATCTCTCTCTTTGGGCCCCTTTGCAGTGAGTGTAACAGCAATCGGGACTCGGTCTTGTCCTACACCAGCGTGAGAAGTAACAGCTCCTACCTGGGCAGTGACGAGATGGGGTCTGGTGAGTAGAGTGGCTTGTGCTCTGGGAGAGTGGTTCCCGGGTGACAATTCTGTTTTATTTTATTATGTTTGACTCTACATTACATTGTCTTGTACTATATTGCATAGTATTATACTTTATTTCCCTCCATCCACTCATTCAGCAAATATTTATTGAGCACCTATATGTGCTGGGCACACAGCAGAGGATGAAACAAAGGTCCCCACCCCTCAGGGAGCTGACGGTCTCTCTGAATGTCAGGGGGATGGAACAAAGAGAACCAGACATCATTCCATTCTGTATGATTGTGTATGATCACATGTGGTGTGCCTTGACATCACTGAGAATACGGCGACCTGATCGTTTCTGTAAAAAAGGACACATCCTTGGCTTGGCACCTGTAGCTCAGTGAATAGGGCGCCAGCCACATACACTGAAGCTGGAGGGTTCGAACCCGGCCCAGGGCTGCCAAACAACAATGACAAGTGCAACCAAAAAATAGCCGGGTGTTGTGGCAGGCACCTGTAGTTCCAGCTACTCGGGAGGCTGAGGCAAGAGAATCGCTTAAACCCAAGAGTTTGAGGTTGCTGTAAGCCTCTGATGCCATGGCACACTGCCGGGAGTGACATAGTGAGACTATCTCAAAAAAAAAAAAAAAAAAAAAAAAAAAGACACATCCTCAAGCCAGAAACCTAAAGAATATAAACAGTTCAAATGCAGTACTTAAAAGTAAATCTGAGTCTCATCTTCAATAGTAATGGTGCCTTATAGTCTTGTAAGGCCTGAGTGCTTGTTGCCCATTTTGCACAAGCCCAAAGAGGCCCAGAGAGGTCAGGTGATTTGCCTCATGGCTCCCAGCCAGGACCTAGGTCTTCAGACTCCAGATCCTCTGTGGGTTTAGAGCTGTGGAGCTGCACTGCCTTCCTGAAAAGGTCAGGAGGTATGACGGGGTACAGGAATGGTTGACGGCCGTGCTTCTCCGTCCCACTAGGAGATGAACTGCCATGTGACATGCGGATCCCATCAGACAAGCAGGACAAGCTTCACGGCTGCCTGGAACATCTCTTTAACCAGGTGGGAATCTTCGCCCCATCCCTGGTATGGCCTTTGGTTCCTTCTGTCACCCCTAGTGAGATCCTATGACCCAGGGGCTGGAGCAGGGCCATGCGTTACAGGGCCCTGCAGTCTGGAGGGCCGTGAGGCCCAGACTGAGCCAGCGCCTCTTGCTACCCAGGTGGACTCCATCAACGCACTCCTCAAGGGGCCAGTCATGGGCAGAGCTTTTGAAGAGACCAAGCACTTCCCCATGGACCACAGCTTACAAGGTGAGGTGACCCCCAGGCCCGACATGGGGACAGGAGACAGCTTGTGGCAGGGAACCAGTGCTGGACCAGGGTAGGACACCCAGGACCCATGCAGCTCTGTCTCACCCTTGCTGAATGGCTATGGGCTCATCCCCATGGGCCAGATGCAGCAGAGCTATACAGATGCTGAGCTAAGGATGGTTTTGTTGTTGTTTATAAAGAACTGTCCAAACAGAACAAGCAGAAAACAAAATGAAGACTAGACGACAGAGATCATAGGCCCTGCACAGACTGAGATTAGTTACTGTCTGGCTCTTGACAGAAAAAGTTGGTGGCTCTCTGGGCTAGTCTCTGGCCCCTCTGGGCCTGCCACACATCTGTGACATGTGGGGAAGGCCTGAGCTCCAGACCTCAGGCATTGAACCCTTTATTATTTTAGCCATGTTTACAGAATCTTCTTACTCCACAGATTTTTAATCATATTCACTTGCTATTTTATTATTGACATACCCTTTTTTCTTTTTAGAAAAACTTCTTCCTTTAAAATCTTTTTTGAAAGGACCTAATTAAACTCCCTATATATGGAAAGCCAGAATAACATACTGTAAATTGATGGTAAACCAGAACAATAAATTCAATGGAAACAACTACAAAAGAATGCCATTAAACTACAGTTAGATACTGTTGCCTGCCGAAGGCTGTTTGTTCTTTTTTAAGAGAGAGATTAGTGAGTTAAAGAAGCGTTAAGGGCTTTCTGGCACCAAATTGAGACTGTCTTCGTAAAATAATTGAGAGAAAAAGAATTGGAATTTCTTATGCCTTCTTACCTGCCTTTTCTCTCATTTACCCATGTGCCTATCTACCCACCTATCATTTGTCCATCCATCCATCTACCCACTCACCCATCCACCCACCCACCCACCCACCCACCCATCCATCCATCCATCCACCCACCCACCCACCCACCCACCCACCCATCCACCCACCCACCCATCCACCCACCCACCCACCCACCCATCCATCCATCCATCCATCCATCCATCCATCCATCCATCCATCCATCCATCCATCCATCCATCCACCCACTCACCCATCCACCCATCCACCCACCCACCCATTCATCCATCCATCCACCCTTCCACCCACCCACTCACCCATCCATTTATCCATTCATCCATCCACCCACCCACCCACTCACCCACCCATCCATCCATCCACCCATCTTCTCATCCATGCATCTAAACATCTAGTAAATAATTCTCCAGAATCAGCTTTTGGCAGGCCTTGTGCTGGGCACTGGGGACCCTGAGATGACTCTGACACTGCCCTGACCTCAAGGAGCTCTCAGGTGTAGGAAAGAGGAATACAGATGGGTAGTCCCCCCTTAGTAAGGGTAGGAAGTAGTAAAGAATTGGGATACGCCTGGCACAGCTGCCTGTCCTGCTGTCATAGGGTCATCTCTCCTAGAGATGGACCTCAGAAAGCGGAAGTAGCAAACCCAGAGGAATAAAAATCTCAGAAACTGGGACATCGTAGCAGGGAAAGTCACATCTGAGCTCTGTCACTATCCAGCCGTGTAATTTAGGGCAAGTCACTGCCCACTCTGGGCTTCCTCCTCCGTGTGGGGAAAGGGTTACAACCGGGTTACAACTCTTGTGCCGGCATGTTTGGTTGTGGCTAAAAGGAGGCAGTGCCTGAGCATCCTTCCGTGGCTGTAAGACCCAGGCACAGGAGAAAAGAGTGCCGGGACTGTGGGGTCTGTGCCGGCTTGCAGCTGTGGAGAGCGCTGGCCACAGAGTGGCAGGAAGGGGCCTGAGACAGATGAGTAGTGTCTGCTGTGGGTGTGGTGCCAGGAAGTAGCCACACACTTGCCAAGTGTTTGTCCTCTACAGACCAGATAACGCCCAGGAGTCCTACCAGCTCCCTTGACCTGGGATTATGAGCTTTGGAATTTGTGATGGGACACAGGCCTTGGTGCCATGTTTCTCCAAAGCTGCTCTGTCCCTTCCCTGGCCCTCATGCCACTCTCCTGCCACAGAGTTCAAACAGAAAGAAGAGTGTACAGTCCGTGGCCGGAGCCTGATCCAGATCAGTATCCAGGAGGACCCTTGGAACCTCCCCAACTCCATCAAGACCTTGGTAGACAACATCCAGCGATATGTGGAAGGTCAGTGGGGGAGGACATGTGTGTGGGGGTTTTGTGGTGTTGGGTTCTGAATGTGCAGTGTGAGGGATCAGGAATGGGTCTCGCTCTGTGCCCTGTGTCTCTCTATGCCCAGGGAAGGGACGAGAGGTCTTCTCAGTGGAGCACCTGTCCCGTGCAGGGGTCTAGGGCTGCACACAGGTGATCAAGGAGTCGCTGGCCGTGGGTACCATCCTTGCTAAGGCTTCCTTGCAGTCAGAAGGCTGACACCGTGGAACCTGTTCTCAGCTTCCCAAACTGCAGGTTTAGATCAGTTTCTTTATGTCAGAGTCATAAGCTGGCCAGTCTGCTGACCAGGTTTGGGCCCTCAGGTTTTGATGCTGAAGCATAAAACGTGTGAATCTGCCGCAAGCGTTTGCAGTGAGAGATCTCACATAAAAATCTGGATTTCTGGCTCCTCTGGGGCAACCAGAAGATGTAGTGACGTCAGGCCCACAGTCCCATATCCCCACTCTGCTGGGGGTGAATGGCAGCTGCTCCCTGCAGAGGCCTCATGGTCTGGTGTCTGCTCCATGTATCTGACTTCACCTGCCTGGCTCTTGTTGGCATTTGAGTCTGAAACTTCTGGGTTGTGAGGATCCAAGTTAGGGAGATCTTTGACCGGGATGGCAAGTGAAGGTACTCAGGGCCATTTCCCAAGATAATAGCAGCCTCTGAGTTACAAGTCCGTGCTGACCCCGAGCTGGCCTGTTTTCCTGTAATTGGTTGAGAGTGTAGACCCTGGAGCCAGACCACCAGCGCTTGACTCCCAGCCCACTCACTTATTGGCTGTGTGACCTCGGCAAGTTTCTTAACTTCCTTGGGCCTTAAATGCTTCAGTATAAAATGGGCTTATAGAGTTACCTGCCTTACGTGTTGTTGTGAAGATTAAATGAACCAGTACAAATCAAGCACTTGCTGACTGGGCACAGTGGGTCCTCAGCCTGTTGCATAGTAGGACCTAAGCCCAGTGCACAGTCTTCAGCCTAGTGGTGCACAGTAGGTCCTCAGCCTGGTGCATAGTTGGTCCTCAACCCAGCTCAGAGTCGTCAGCCTGGCACACAGTTGGTCCTCCGTGATGCAGGCTCAGCACCCGATTTCATCATTAGCACCGTACCCAGCGTTGAGTCTTACATGAGGCTAAATTCAAGGGCGTTTCGGATTTTGCTTTTAAGCCCTTTCTGGACCTAAGAGCATCTTTTTGAAGGAAAGCGAACAGGATGTCAGCCCTTTATCTGGAAGAAATGAGCTTTTTCTGCATGTGTGGGCTGTGACGGTGTAGAAGTTTATATGTATGTGAGGCTGTGTGTGAGTGTCTGTGTGTCTGTGATACACCTGCATTTGTGCATGTCTGTTGTGTGTGTGTGTATCTGTGTGCATGTGTGTGTACCTGTGTATATGCGTGTGAGTGTCTGCCCACATGCATGTACAAGGTACTGGGCGGGGACTGTGGCCCAGGCCTTCAAAGGGCTGGCTTAGTGTCTGTGTGTGAGCAGATAAGGCTAACAGCTGAGGTCCCATCCTCTGAATGTACAGGGGCTCCGGAGTTCATCAGCATTTAGTAGAAGCTTCTTGAGCACAACCTTCCCTGCCCAGAGCCTCTGCTGTGAAGTGTCAGAGGACCTGGAAGGGGGCAACTGCACTCTCACCTGCTGATTCTTCTCAGCCCATTTACCTCTCTCTGTCCCTTCTCCTTCAGACGGGAAGAACCAGCTACTCCTGGCCTTGCTGAAGTGCACAGGTGAGGGCTTTGAAGGCCTGGGTGGCACTCATAGCTGTGTCTCCAGGAGGCTATCCCGGCAGTGGGTGCCCCGGCCACAGCCCCAGGGAGGCCTCTTGTGCTGGGCAAGGTTGGCTTTCTCTGGTCCGTGGGTGTCTGGGCTGGGGGTCAGCACTTTGTCCTGGAGCCCCTCCAAGAAACTTGCTTCTTCTCTGTGCCCAGGGGCAGGTCTCAGGGCCCTGGAGCCCGGAGCTCTGTCTTGTGCCACTGTCTAGGCTTGGGAGGATGCTGACAAGCACATGGGATAGAGGACCAATGAATAGAGAGGCTCTTTGCCATTAGAGCTCCCAGCCCTGGCCTGCAGACTTCCCCCTTCCAGGCAAATGGGGAAGAGGAAAGGGCTGATGGTGGGCTGGGGGCATCTCAGAGATCTTCTCTGTCTTCCTGTTTCTTTCCAGAAATTCTCAACCAAGGGGGATCTATAATAGGAATTAGGTCAAAATTTGTCACTAAAAACCCATTGCCTGAAATTGGCTATTTCTTTAAACCTTGTCAAGGTCAAGGACCAGGGGCAAGGGAAGAGGCAGGGGCAGGAAGAAAACATAGTTCCCAAAAACAGAGAGAATGGCAAACTGCATTTCTTAAAACGTGGAGCTTGGCAGAAGGGCTTGGCATCATCACTGGCATTCAGCTGGCCGAGGCCAAGAAATCCTGTAACACGTGGAGAGACAGCTGAGGATACAGGGTTTGGGGAAAGCCTTGGGGAAAATCACAAGTTGTTTTTAAGCAGACAGATGGGTCATTGAGAGAAGTGAGTTTTTTTTGGCAAATGGCCTTGCTGTAGGAGACTTGATTTTTGTGGAATTGGCTTTTGGTGGCTAGGATTAATTTTTGGCCTGAAGTTAGCCCCTTGGGGTGGGGGGGCTATAGGGCACCTTGGGCCTGGGGTTTGGCCCAGAGTTTGGGGCATGGGCCAGCTGATGGCCCATGAGCTTCCCTGCCAATGAGGACCCCCTCTACCCCAGACACAGAGCTGCAGCTACGCAGGGATGCCATCTTCTGCCAGGCTCTGGTGGCCGCTGTGTGCACCTTCTCTGAGCAGCTGCTGGCCGCCCTCAGCTACCGCTACAACAACAACGGCGAGTATGAGGAGAGCAGCCGTGATGCCAGCCGCAAGTGGCTGGAGCAGGTGGCCGCCACGGGCGTCCTGCTGCACTGGCAGTCCCTGCTCTCGCCGGCCACTGTGGTGAGTGAGGGGGGGTGGGAGGGCTGGAGGCTCCTGCCGCTGCACATCCCAGGCCGGGGCTAGGGAAGCTCCTGCTGGCCTGTTGGTCATGCAGCAGCTGTTTGTTGAGCACCTACTGTGTGCGGCTGGGATGCAGCAATGAGCAAACCAGAGTGCCCGCTCAGCGGTCGGGATCCTAGTTGGAGGAAGACAGCACCAACAAACCAGTTAACATAAGTGGTGTAGACTAGTGGTTTTTAACCAAGGTTAATTTTACCCTTGGACACTTGGCAATGCAAATATTTTTGGCTTTGATAACTCAGGTGTTGGGGGTAGAGGCCAGGGGTGCTGCCCAGCATCCTGCTGTGCCCATGGTATCCCCTGCTGGGCGTCTCTGGAATCCCCACCTGAGGGGAAGTGTGGACCTGGAGCACCCTCTGCTGGTGCAAGCTGCACATGGTGCCTGCCTGGCGGGAGATCTGCTGGTTCCTGGAAGGCAGGACTGACTTTCCTCTTCCTAGATGGGTTGCCGGGCCTCACTTGTTCATTCTCCAAACAGAGTGATGTGTCAGGCTCTGAGCTAGGTGCTGAGGGTGAAGCTGATTTTCTTGTTGGGGAGCAGATTAAGAAGAAAGGGGAGTGGAGGGAGGATGGAAGGACAGAGCCATGTAGAAAGCATGGCCTCCTTTGGATTAGGAGGCCAGAGACAGCCTTTCTGAGAAAGTGGCATTTGAGCTGAGACTACAGCGAGCCAGATAAATGGTCTTAGGAATAGCGTACTGGACAGAGGTAACAGCATGTACAAAGGCTGCAAGCAGAGGCCAGTGCGGCCAGAGTGGCCTGGGGGCAGAGGAGGACATGAGCTTGGCAGGGGGGAGATCTGTAGGGCCAGGGTCATTATTCTGGGAGCAGAGCAGGGTTCAGAGGCTTTGAGGCAGGTGAGTAATTTAATTTGGGTAATGTTTCCAAAGATAATGTATAGTCGTAGGGGAAGGTAGACTATCTGGAGAGAAAGGGTGGCAGCTAGGAAATATAGTGTGGTTCTCCTGGTCAGGGAAGGTGGCTCCTTGAACTTGGGAGGTGACTGGGAAGTTGGAGGGAGGTGACTGAGTCTGGACTAGGCATTGGTGGTCGGCCCATCAGGACTGGGTATTGGACTGTGGATGGGGAAAGGGGGAGAAGAATTGACTGGCTGTCAGGGGCTTGGGGCCTGGACAACTGGGTGAGTGCTGGTGCAGTTGGCTGAAGTGGGACCCACAAGACAAGGTTGAGGAAGGAAATGGTAACTTTAATTTGAGTGGTTAGGTTTGAAATGGTTAAGTTAGAAGCTTAATGTAGCGTAGAACAGGTAAGAGAGGAAGTTACTTCCCTAGGGCCACTCAGCAGGTCCAGGCAGAGATGGGTTATGACCCTTAGGGAGGCACAGGACAAGCCGTAGAGCAAACCAGGATTTCATGGCCAGCACTGGGGGGTCCCTTGAGGGCCTAACACCCAGCAGGTTCCTGTCTGGTGTGTCAACTAGACTTGAAGCCCAGCATCTCAAAATGAAATCTTAGGGTAAAGGCAGCCCTTGAGACTCCTGCACCCCATCTTCTTCCTACAGAAGGAGGAACGGACCATGCTGGAGGACATCTGGGTGACCCTGTCGGAGCTAGACAATGTCACTTTCTCTTTTAGGCAGCTGGATGAAAACTACGTGGCCAGTGAGTGATTCTTCCTACTCCCACCGTGGCAGTTGGGTCTTGGGGGTAGCAGGGACTGCTCTGGGGTCAGCTTGTCCATTGCTGGCCTCTAGGCCAGCTGCCCAAGTTTGGCCCAGTACCCAGTGTGGTGAGTCTCAAGGCTGAACTTTGGGCACGCCTGGAAAAAGAGCCCAGCTGTCTCTAATAGCTCTTCACTGAGGATAGCCAGTACCCTAATCTTACTAAAATTCCATTTCAGAGACATTCTTCTTTGGTGTGAAGACTTCTTAAGATTTTTTAAGGGCTTCTGCCATAATTAACTAAGATTCTTTCTTCCTTCTGCCCATCCTTCAACCTGCCCACCCTTTCATCCACCCACCCACCCACTCTTCCTTCTGTCTGCACACCCGTAATTATGAGTGTGTCGTCTCTGTCTGGCAGAGTTTTAGATTCTGGGGCCTCAGTGGAGAGAAATGCGGCCTTGACTCCTGCCCTCCCGGAGCTCACAGTCTGGCCCGGTGGGTCTCAGCTGCTGGGTTGAACATTGGAATCATTTAGGGAGCTTTTCAGAGCTACTGGTGTCCCCATTCCTAGTGATTCTGGCCAGTTTGTGGGGCAGGCTGGGCACTAGGGTCTGTGGAGAGCTTTCCAGGTGATATGGATGTGCAGCCGGGGCTGAGAGCCAGTGGGTTTTGTTCCAGAGCACTGGTTCTGCCCAGGTGGCCCCTGTGCCAGCAGCACCTGGGGACTTACTGGAAAGGAGAATGCTCAGGCCCTGCCCCAGGCCTGTGGCATCAGAGCCCTGAGATCTGGCTGCTGATGTGCCTCTGTGACTCTGAAGCACAGTGGTTTAAAACCTCTGGGCTGGATTAGTGCTTCTTAATGTTTTTCATGTTATAAAATGCCCTTGTAGTCAAATTTTTCTTAATTGCCGCAGCCCTGTGAAATTCTGGTACCAGTGATGTACTATATGTCTGTTCATCTGTGTGTCCGTGTTTATCCGTTAAAAGAATAAGGTATTTTTTGCCTTCCCTCCTAAGAGCCAGTCTTCATCTCCTTGGGGTCAGTATCACCTCTGCCAAAAATGCATGGTCTAGAGTCTAGAGCAGTGATTTTCAATGTGTCCCATGAAAAATTTTAAAGACCTTTAATTAAATTATTTTTGAAAGAACTTTAAGCACAGTAAATATATTCTTTTTTATGTTTTTTTTTAATCAACATAATTTAAGTGTGTTGTGGAGGTTGAACTGTGGGTTCAAGTGTGCTGTGAGATAAAAAAGGTTGAAAAACACAGCTGTAGAAGGATGACAGCGTTTTTGGGGTACCAATTTGAATCGATTGGCAGGGCTGCCTGTCTCTAGGCTGAGTTGGGACAGGGTTTAAGTGCCATTCTGGTCACCCCTGCCCTAAGCTCTTCCTTGTGGGTATAAGATGCAGGCTTTGTTGGAAGGCAGCTTTTGCCAGGGAGGGGCCCTGGGCTACCGGGTCGGGGGAGGCTCTGGAAACGAACGCTGTGGACTCCCCAGCTGAGCAGGGTGGTGTCAGGTCCAGGGAGTAAGCGGAACGAGGAGCTAATAGCAGGAGGAAGAGGAGGCGTCAGAGTGTGGGAGGATGGGCTTGTCAGAGGCTACCCCCAGAGGGTGGGTAGCAGGGAGGTCTGAGGCTAACTCTCAGGGATGGGGAGAGCAGGGAGGTCCTAGGATGTCACTCTGGAGCGGGGGGCCAAGGGGTTCAGGCTGTTGCAGTGAGGTGTGCCGGGACTCCCTCTCGCCTTCCCACAGACACCAACATCTTCTACCACATTGAGGGCAGCCGGCAGGCGCTGAAGGTCATCTTCTACCTCGACAGCTACCACTTCTCCAAGTTGCCCACCCGCCTGGAGGGGGGGGCCAGCCTGAGGCTGCATACGGTGCTCTTCACAAAAGGTGAGCTTTAGGCATCAGGGTGAGGCCTGGGGGATGGGCCAAGGCTACCAAACACCCCGAGGCCCAACCACCTGCCCCTCCGTGTCTCCCTCACAGCCCTGGAGAACGCAGAGGGACCCCCTTCTCCAGGCAGCCAGGCTGCAGAAGATTTGCAGCAGGAGGTCAACGCGCAGTCCCTGGAGAAAGTGCAGCAGTATTACCGCAAACTCAGGTATCTTGCTGGGGTCCGCCTTGGGGCTGGGAGTCAGGAAACTTCCACAGGGCGTGGCCATCAGCATGTAGGGTTCCAGATGGGTGTTGGCATGGGGGGACCTGCTGTGTGGCAGGCCTTTTGCCTTTGTTAGATTCTCATAGGAATCCACATGGTAGGCCATTCTACTCACTTTACAGGTGAGGACACTGGGGCTCAGAGAGCATACACAGCTTGTCCAAGGCTGCACTTGGAAGTGGCTGAGCTTGGAACTGGAGTCCTCCCTGCAGAGAGGATCTGCCTGTTTTACTCTGCATAGGGGTGGGAGCTGGCCTGTGAGTGAGGGGTGTGGGCCTTGGCTCTGCTCTGGGGAACAGTTCTCGGCCCCCTCCCACCGGGAGAAGCAGAGAGTGCAGGGCCAGGTCTCACCAGGAGACATCACAGGGGTAGGGAGAGAGCTGTGGCTCTGCAGCTCCAGCCGTGGCCACCCTTGCCATGGCCTTCCTGCTGTCTGCCTCACCACCTCCCGCCGTGACAAAGGCAGGCTAAGAATTAGGAACCCCGGGAGTCAAGCTGTGGGCGAGGCCTTCATCCTCCTGGGGCCTGATTCTGCCATTTGGAAATGGGAGAATGATGCTTTCATTTATTAGGTCAGAGAAAACATCCAGCCCAGTTACTTAAAAATTGCCATCTGTTTGGAGTGATCAATGCTATGGATGTCTTCTGGGCCATATGTGGAGTGTTTTGAATATCCCCTCTGTGATCACTCCTTCACCCTCATTCATCTAGCACATGTTAACCGAGACCTGTGGACCAGGCCCCCATTCTTAATGCTTGCTTGGGAAGCAGCAGAGAGCAGAGCAAGGTCCCGTTCCTCATGGGGCGTGGATTCTGCAGCTTGTGAAAATCAGGCCCACTCCTACTTTGTGAATAAAATTTTATTAGCACACAGCCATGTTCATGTGCCGTCTATGGCTGCTTTTGTGTTATAACAGCAGAGTTGAATAGTGTTGCTGTAGGGACACTCTAGTTCACAAAGCCTAAAATATTTACAGAAAAAGCTTGCTGATCCCTGCTCTAGAGGGCGAGGCAGGCAACCAACCGGTACACATAGAGCGTGTAAAGGGTCCAGGGCTGAGAAGTGCTCAGAAGAGAACTGAGGCAGGACAGGGGGCTGGGGAGGGAGAGCGTGGGGCTGTTCTGGACGGCAGTTAGGGATAAGTGGCATCTTGCGTGCCTGGGAGGCCTTCAAGGAACACCTGAGCATGGGCAGCCTGCAGGGTGCTCTCAGAGATTTCTCTGAGTCTGAGGGCAGAGTAGGCAGACTGGCCGTGGTACAGGAGGGGTTACCCAGGCAGGGGCAGGGACGGCAGGGGGTGCAGGGACCACCCTTAGCCCCATCTTTCTCTCACAGGGCATTTTACCTGGAACGGTCCAACCTGCCCACGAATGCCAGCACCACGGTGGTGAAGATAGACCAGGTGTGCCCACCCTGCCCTCTCTGCACCCCAGGAAGCTTGGATGGGGGGAAGGGGGGACTCTTAGGGGTCAGGACTCAGCCGACAGGCCCAGCCAGAATCCTGGCCCAGAGGCCGCGAGGCCTCTGCAGTTCCTCCTCCAGGAAGTCTCTCAGGATAGGTTCCTCCACTTCTCGGAATCCAGAATGATTTCTTTTCACTGGCACCCCCTTACCTGCACTGCTTGCATGCCCCTTACTGATTGGAGCATTTCTTTGAGGCTGGAGTCCAGACAGGTCAAAGTAGTGAGCAGACCAGGCGCTAGATGGGGCCCATGCAGTGTTCTTTTGCAGACAGTGAGAATCAAAAGATTTCTCATAAAAACGGAGGCTTCTAATTATTCTTGAGGAATGGAGAGCTCTGGCTGTCGGGGCCTTTGATCTGCCCCCAGACCCTCCCCCCAACCCCCGGCTTGCCTATCTGCTGGAGCTCCCTGCTTCTCACCCAGATTGTCTTTCTTGGCTTCTGATTTCCCTTGCTCACCTTGGATCTGCTGATGGTTTTGGGGTGCTGGCCTGGGGACTATGAGGCTGGGGCCTCTGGGAGATAACAGTGGGCACAGCCGTTGGGAATTTTCAGAGTGGCTGGCAGGATATCACCATGGCACAGAAAGTTAATGAACCACCATCTGTACCTCCACATGGTGGGTGAGGAAAACTACGGGTAAAGGGGAGGCTCTTCTTGGGGAGGGGCCACTTGATCTGGACACAGTGGATTTGAGAGGACAGGGGAGGGTACTTCGTTCAGGCTTAGCTGGGAACACATGTAGGCAGGTGAAGAGAATTGGATTGGAAGGTTAGTCCTGGAATACAACATGGTCAATACTGAAAGCCAGCTTTGCTGGGCAGTGAGGAGCCACAGATGGTTCTTGAGCAGGGTTTGGAGAAGGCTGGCTTGGATTACAAACCCCAGGGAGATGAGCTGGGATTCAGCTGCAGTAAAAGCAGGATTAGAAGGAGGCAATGGGGGAGGAAGGGCCGTGACCTTTGGTGTGTGTCGTAACCTTGCAGCTGATACGTCCCATCAATGCCCTGGACGAGCTCTGCCGCCTCATGAAGTCCTTTGTCCACCCCAAACCTGGCACTGTGGGGAGCTTGAGCACTGGCCTCATCCCCATCTCCTCAGAGCTCTGCTACCGCCTGGGGGCGTGCCAGATCACCATGTGCGGCACCGGCATGCAGAGGTAAGCTGGCTGCCTGCCGAGTCAGGGCACCAGGGCACGGGGCAAGGGAGGAGGAATGGGGAAAGAGGAGGGGTAGGGGCTGAGGGAGCTGGTGCAGTGGCCATCTGGGGAGAGCAGGGGCCTTTCGTCCATGGCCCTGGGGGACAGCAGGAGGAAACGAGGCATTTTGGATGATGGTGGGGTCTGGGAGGCTATGGAGGGGCAGGAAGACCCCCCACAAGTCTGTCTCATCCACCGTCCTCTGGGCTCACTGCAGGAGCACCCTGAGCGTCTCCCTGGAGCAGGCGGCCATCTTGGCACGGAGCCACGGGCTGCTGCCCAAGTGCATCATGCAGGCCACGGATATCATGCGCAAGCAGGTGAGGTGGCTGAGGGGACGGTCGCTTTCAGCTCCAGATCTGACCTTCTGCCTGCCTGGTGGGGACCGTGGAGTTCAGCTTCTGGGCCTTCCCATTTATGTGCCCCGCCCCCACCGTATGCTTCCTCCTGTGCCCTGGACCCCTCCAGGGGTCCCAGGGCTGATGGTTCCATCTTTCTAGGGACCCAGGGTGGAGATTCTGGCCAAAAACCTGCGAGTTAAGGATCAGATGCCCCAAGGTGCATCGCGGTGAGTGGCTGCCCTGTCCCTTCCGTCCTACCATCATCCCCTCCCCTCCCAGGAGGCCGGACCGGGGAGGGTTTGGTATCAAACTCCCTGGAGACCCCCTGGTGCTCAGGTGGGGCTTCCCCTCATGGATGGGGAGAAATAATACCTCCATCTGTCACCTCCCAGGGGAGCCAGAAAGATGAGGCGAAGTCCCCAAGTGCACCATGGGGGGTGGCTCAGTTGGCTCCTCCACCCTGTGTTGCCCCAGCCCTGAGCCTCCTCAGCAGTGACCTTTAACCTTAGGCAAAATGAAGAATGCTCTGATTTTAACTTTACCCAACTTTAAAAATGCCAAAGAAAAAGCTGGCCCCGGCTGCAGTGAGGGCTTTGCCGTAACACTCTTTATTCTCACAGTCTGGTATGAGGAGCTGGCTCCCCCAGTCCTGCTGCCCCACCAGCTCCCTTTATTTTTTATTTTTATTTTTTTTATTAAATCATAGCTGTGTACATTGATATGATCATGGGGCATCATTCACTAGTTTCACAGACCGTTTGACACACTTTCATCACACTGGTTAACATAGCCTTCCTGGCATTCTCTCAGTTACTGTGCCAAGACACTTACATTCCACATTTACCAAGTTTCACATATACCCTTGTAAGATGCACCGCTGGTGTAATCCCACCAATCCCCTTCCCTGTACCCACCTCCCCCCTCCCTCTCCTCCCTTTCCCCCTTCCTCCTATTCTTAGGTTGTAACTGGGTTATAGCTTTCATGTGAAAACCCTAAATTAGTTTCATAGTAGGGCTGAGTACATTGGGTACTTTTTCTTCCATTCTTGAGATACTTTACTAAGAAGAATATGTTCCAGCTCCATCCATGTAAACATGAAAGAGGTAAAGTCTCCATCTTTCTTTAAGGCTGCGTAATATTCCATGGTGTACATATACCACAGTTTATTAATCCATTCGTGGATCTCTGAATGCTACGTGCAGGGCCCTCCAGGAATGGTAACTCGTTTTAGTCTGTCTCCTGTCTCCATCCCCACTGCCTGAGTTTGCCATCAACATCTGCCCACAAGGTTAAAATAACTTTACACTTGATCTTAGCCAAAAGGCCGAGAAGCGATAAGGTTAAAATAACTTTTATTTTAAAATAATTTGACTAACAAATTGTGAAAAGGCTACAGGGAGACCCCATGTACCCCAGTGATAATGCCATGCGTGACCACAGCACGTCATCAAGATCAGGGCATTGCCCTTGTGCAGACCTCGAGTGGGGTTCACCAGTGTGACACGCAGCTCTCTGACATACCCTCAGGGTACTTAGGCTGCTCCCCGCAATGTTCCAGTCTCTTCCCCTCTGTGGACTCATTCAATCTAAATAACCACCCTGTGATCAGGTGTGGACCCTGGGGCTCAGGGGATTCTTGTCCAAGCTCACACAGCTAGTAAGTGGCAGAGCTGGGATTCGGAACCCAGCCAGTCTGGGCCTGGAGGCTGAGCTCCAGCTACAGTACCACATGGCACCACTGCTTGCCCCTGTCACCATGGCAGCTTCCCGTCTGGTCCCCCTGCCTCCGAACTATCCATCTCCCTGCAGCCAATCTGCCTCTCCTGCTTGAAACCTTCCATGTGCTACATGCAGAGGTCCCCACAATAGATTAAGTGGAAAAATGTAGGGGGCAGAGTGCTGGGTCTATTGGCCACTGCTAGTGCAGAAAAATGCCCCCCCCCCACCAATATTAGGACACACACATGTGCAAACATGTCTCCATTTGTAAATGCCTCCGTGGTCTCTGCCTATGGAGAGGGGCTTGGGCAGCATACATAGTTTTCACTCTGCATCTTTTTATACCTATTGAGTTTTGCACTGGGCATAGATTACATCCTCAAATGAAGATGGAAATAGTAACACTTGTGCCACTGGCTCCCTCTCTCTGTCTCTGTCCTCCAGCCTCTACCGCCTCTGCCAGCCGCCAGTGGATGGAGACCTCTGAACACCCAGATGACCTATGCTGGGTTGTGTCCTCTGGAGTTGGGATTTGGTAGGACACCGGGGGCAGTGTTGGCCTTCCCAGAGACGGCCCGAGGCGTCTGCTGCCACCTGCTCCGAGATCTGCCCAGATTCCTCCACGGCATCCTTCAAGGACAAGTCTGGGCCTCCACTCTTCGACAAACTGGCTGGTGTGCCCTGGGCCGGCACATTCACTACCTTCTGCCAGAAGCCAGAGGGGTGCTGGAGACCCACAGAGCTGAGGGGAAAGCCAGGGCCTGGGCTCCTGCCTCCAAGTCCCCAAGACATAGGAAAGTCATGGGGTGCTGAGCTGGAAGCTTGCAGACCGGCTCCCTCGAGATGGCTCAACTTGCACTTTTGAAACCCCTGGTTTCCTTCTAATCCACATTCCAGGAGACCACATGTGTCTCCATCTCCACCTGCCCTTAGCTTCCAGATTCACCCCTAACCCTATACTAACCTGCTTGGTGGACCTGCCAGGACAGACAGAGCCAGGACATCGTACCTGTTACCAAGAGGTCCCTGGAAAGCCACACCAGTTTCTGACATCATGGCCACTGGAACTTGGGCTGTCAGCCCTGGCTGCGAGATTTGCTCCAACTTTATTTATATGACGTGAAATCATTGGTTTATTTTGGGAGTTTTTGTTGTTGGTATTGCTGAGATTTTTTCTTTCCTGAAGTTGCGTGATTCTATATTTGACATTTTAAATTTCAAAGAAAGGCATATTGTCTAACAGGGGACCAATATAAGGTAGCATTGACAATTTTCCCAGTCTACTAAAAAAAAAAAAAAAAAGAAAAACAGAAAAACTAAATTATTGAAAAATTTTTAAATGTCACTGTTTCTTCTTGTTTAATATTAGGGTTGTAGGTGTCACAGGCATCAACTATAGTTCCTTTTCCCACCCACCCTGAGTTCTAGTCTAGCAGATGGCCAGTGTCAGAACTTTGTTCTTGGGATGACTGGCTGCAGAGGTCTGAGAGGTGACTGGCTGGGGTAGGGGCTGGGGGGATTGAGCCACACCAGAGGTGCCATCTCACACAGGTAGAAGGACCACTGGGAAACACCAGTGTGGCTTCTGTAATGAATTTTCTTGATGTTAACTTCTCAGAGCAGGGCATTTGGGACTTCTTGGTCAGCCAGAGTACAGGAAGCCACAGTGCCCCCACCCTGTGGGTGGAAGGATGGACATAGAGACCCCCTCAGGTTCTGTAGGCCTGCAGGGAAATGTCATTGCAGAGGAAGAAGGGAGGGGACAGATGTTTTGTCTGGTGGGTGAGATTGGGTGTGGGGGGTTCCTGCTGCCCCTGAGGCAAAGGGGCCTGAAGCCCACTAGCATCTTAGCTCGCTCAGCCCCCAGACGCCACCTTCTCTCTCTTGCACACAGGACAGCGGTGCCTTGACACTGTATCTTGTGGCAGATACAAATGACCTACTTTAGCCCTGTTGTGGGAAACGGAGGAGGGCCCCTAGGGCCAGGGCATTGTGCACTGGTTTACTTTAAAATGTACAGATTCTTCTTGTTAAATTCATGATAGATTTTTTTATTATTATTAAAAGTCAGTTTATAATACAAAGAGTGAGGCTGCAGTCTGCTTGATCTGTGTGTGTGTGGAGGGGGCGTGGCGTGGGTAGGTTACTGCCAGGGGTGCCTGGTGGAATGAGCTCGTGGTTTGGGAGCCTCCGGGAGCCACAGTTCTGGTCTCTGCTGTCCTTCAACCAGCGACACCTAAAGCCACTGACGTTACCGCTCTGCCTCGTGTTTCTTCTTGATAGTGGGGACAACATAGCTCCTCGTGCAGGGATGGGCAAGAACTACCAAGGCTGCACAGTAGGTTTGCAACTCAGGTCTACCAGGAAGATATGGGGCTTTGTGTTGCAGTTCAACTTTATTTTGGATGGTGATCTCCCATTTCATCACGATGTTGGGGAAATGTGATTGCTATTTTTTCAGGAATTCCCTGCCCCCTCCTTGGTGTCTTAACCTGTGCCAAAAGGTCTGTGTAAATCCAAGAGATGCTATCCAGTCCTCTTCCGCTCCCACCTAATCATCCTTGGCTCCCACCAGCAACAGGCCAATGGGATCAGTGCAGGAGTGAAGTTCAAAATATCCAACCCAAGCTTCCTTCAGGCAGGTCTTGGTAACTGGCCAATCAGAATTCACGCTGGCTGTAAGTGGACCAATCAGAACAAATGCTAAACAGACCTATCAGAACAGACAAGTCTTTGTTCACACCTGTTGTCTGGGTCCTGGGCTGTCCAGCTGCCAGGGCTGGGGTGATCTTTATGAATGAGGCTGCCTGGGTCTGTTTGCCCAACCTGAGAAATCTGATTCCCTGGCTGCAGACCTGTGTTGATGAACCTGCCCTGTGCCTCCCTCTTTTCTTTTCCTCTCTTCACCTTTACCTTCATTTCTCATACATGGAAAACATTGAAATCTTCGCAAGTTTCCTTTGGGGTGGCTGCCTCCTCTTGGTCATGGCCACTCTCAGGGCCTCCCTAAGCCATGACACCCCACCTAGCCTTGCCCTTCCACCCCAAACCCCTTCTCCTTTACTTTCTGTCTTTCCGGTGTGACCTGCCCCAGATCCCAGTCTCTGAAGGCTCTGATTAGATCCCTCCCAGGGAGGTATTTTTGTGTGTTTCAATTACAGGTTTCAAAAGACTCAATACTGTAACAGACAAGAGTGAATCCTGCTGGGATTTCAGGCACAGTGATGGATTGAGGCCGGTGTTTGGATCTAGGGAAAATTACTCTAAGAGCTGTTACCTCCATCTAGATTTGGGGTCAACAGAGAGGATTTGATATCTTCCTTCAGGCAGACAGTTTTCTAGAAGCATCAGTTTCAGCCTGTTCTTCATGTAGGAAGCCAGCAAAGAGAAAGTGAGTTCTGTTGGGCAGTCAGGGGCAGCTGGTGGTTTACAGCTGAGCTGCCGGCTCTCAGAGCAAGTCACATCCTACTCAGACTCAGTGGGACCTGCCAAGTGGATCACCAGGCCACTTCTTTGGGTGATATGTCTCTTACAGTACAAGACCAAGCATAAAGGACTCCTCAGAGGAAGGGGGACACTTTTACAGGAGACAAGACATCTCAACTTGATGGCCCTGAGTGATACTGCGAAATATATCAGTGAGTTCTGACAATTAAGTTCGTGAACTTGTATGTACATACAGCACAGTAAGGTTTTACAGCCTTGCTGTAGCTGTGTCTCACAGACAGCTGTGTTCATATCAACGTGTGCCAGTGTCTTGCTGAGTAATGTTCATTATTGTTTTTTGTGTGCTGCTGCAAGAATGTTGGAGCTTGAATTAGAGCAATGAGCAAACATTAAATTTCTTGTTAAACTTGGCAATAGTGGAAGTGAAATCAAGGACATGTTAGTCCAAGTTTATGGGGATAATGCCATGAAGAAAACAGCATATTAAATGTATGAAGCGTCTTTCTGAGGGGAGAGAAAGCATCATTCATGAAGAGAGGTCAGGGCGGCCAGTAACGAACAGAACTGGTGAAAAAATTGCAAAAATTCATCAACTTGTGCATCAAAATTGTTGGGTGACTGTGAGAAGCAGAGCAGACCAAGTAAATGTGGAGAAAGAAACAGGAAAATCTTAACTGGAAATCTGGGCAGGAGAAAGGGGTGTATAAAAATGATCCCGAGGGAGCTCACCGATGGACCAACAGCAAAGGAGGGTTGAAGTTTGGCAAGACCTTGAAGAGAGGCAAGACGATGTTTCGGGCTATGTTATGGTGATGAAATGGGGGTGTACCAGTACAACCCTGAAAGCAAGCATCAAAGTGCAAAAGGAAGCCAGCTCATTCTCTATGTCAAAAGTTCTGTTAATCCAAATTAAAGAGTCAAAATGATGTTGCTAACCTTTTTTGATATCAGAGGGATTATCCATTATGAATTCGTACTAACTAGGTGAACAACTAAGTTTACTATTTGGAAGTGCTGAAAAGGCTGGATAAACATGTTAGACAAAAATGACCTAAACTTCCTGCCAACAACTCATGGCTCTTGCATCACTACCTGCTCCAGTTCATGCAGCTCTGTCTATGAGGGAATTTTTATCAAGTAAAAAAATAACTATTAGAATGCTCTCCTTGGCTTGACACCCATAGCACAGTGGTTAAGGCACCGGCCACATGCACCGAGGGTGGCAGGTTCGAATCTGGCCTGGGCCAGCTAAACAACAATGACAACTGCAACAAATAAATAGCCAGGCATTGTGGCGGGCACTTATAGACCCAGCTACTTGGGAGGATGGGGCAACAGAATGGCTTGAGCCCAAGAGTTTGAGGTTGCTGTGAACTGTGACGCCACAGCACTCTACCAAGGGCAACATAGTGAGACTCTGTCTAAAAAAAAAAAATAGAACGCCCTCCTTACTCATCTGTTCTGACCCCAAAGACTTTTTTCTTTACCCCCCAAATAAAGGAAATATTGAAAGGAGGACCTTTTGGTGACATTCAGGAAGTAATATGATGACAGCTCTGATGGCCATTTCAGAAAGAGTTCCAAAATTGCTTGAAGGGTGGCCTAGGTGCTGCATCAGTGCACAGCTTCCAAAGGGGGGGTACTTAGAAGGCCGACCACAGTGATGTTCAGCAATGAGGGAAGAAGCACTTTTTCTAGGATGAGTTTATAAACTTGTCAGACCTCATAAATGTGGCTTCCCTCTCCCCTCCTAATATAGTGGCTTTTTAAAAAAATTTTTTGAATTTAGAAACCAGCACATTTCACCTCTGAATTCTGATTTTTAGTTTGTTTTGAAAATCAGAAGCTCTGGTCACACTTGTCCGTATTCCTACCTGGTCATGCATCAGCTGGAGCTGAGGAACAGCTGCCACCTTTAGGCAGAACACCTGTTCTCCAGTCCCCCACAGTCCACATGGCTCCGATCTGCTCACTCTTGACCATGCATGTCCTCAGCTCTGGAGTTGCCATGGCGATGTCAGCTAAGGGAGGATGTGGTGACCAGGAGTTGCCGTGCTGGCCAGTGGAGAATCAAGGGACAGGTGTGGTCCTGCAGCTTGTGAGTCTCTCAGAGCCTCTGCTCCTGTGGGATGAGAGCAGAACCCAGGCTCCTGAATTCCTCTGAGCCTCAGTTTCTCCAGCTGTCAAGTGGACACAGATGTGGTCCCGTGGTGTGGATTATCAGGGGCTACTCAGGAAGCCAGCGGTGGGATGGAGTGTGTTGGTCACTTTATGATTTTATCTACATCTAACTGTTTCATGTATTTACTATCCTCCTTCCCTACCAGGAAGAGCACCCAGAGAGCAGGGACCACGTCCATCCTTGTGCTGTGTGCCCAGCATCCAGCCTAGTGCCAGGCATTAGTGAATCACAGCTAAATAAAAGAAGGATCAGAACTATCAGAGCCAGGAACACAGGCCACATCTATCGTGGCCAAAGCTGGCGCCTCTAACTGCTGTGTCTGCTGCCTGTGTTTATTTGAGGCTGGCTGGACCAAGATCTTTTAAAGTCAGACACCCTCGCCTGTCCCCGGGATCTGGCAGCCTTCTGTTTTGCTGAGAGATCGTCTCTCAGGAGGTCACCATCTTTCTCAGGCCTTTAGTTTCCTTCTTTGAGAAATAGAGACTTCACCCTCTCCTGGCTGCATTGCCTGGGCATGGGGGGTTTTCTCCCCGACACAAAGTTTAACTTCCAAGGGATAAGTGTGGGGTCCTGTCTGTCCAGCAGGCGGCGCCAGGGACCGTGCAGTGCGCGGAGTTGGAGGTTCCTTGGGCTCTAATCCGGCCAGGTCCTGCCTACTTCAAGGCTGGGTCCCGGGTGTCCACGTTTGGAACAGAGCCAGCCTGGAGGCGGGGGCTGGGACTGTTTAGACAGTGGACACCGCCCCCTACTCCAGTTCTGGACTGGGCTGGGCTCAGTGTGAATATTTTCTCTTTATCTCTGTTTTTTTTTTTTCTTTCTCTATGTCTTATTTTTGTCTCTTTCTCGCCTCTTTCTTTCTTAGCTTTTCTATCTTATTCTTTGTTCCACAACATATCTCTGTAAACTCGATTCTGTTTTTCAGTTCTTTCCTTTTTTCTTTTGGGCGTTTTCTTCTCCTCTCCTTTCCTTCTTCTGTGTCTTCCTGAAAAGAAGGAAGTCTTACAAACTGTAAAGTAATCAGAACTCGCAATTACTGGGGCGCCCCCCACCTTGCCTAGGACCCAGTACCCACGCAGAAGCCATGACCACCAGGTGGCGCTGTGGACCAAGCTGTCCGTGCCGAGCCCCAGGCCGCAAGCCCCGCTCTCGGGCTATCAGTGAGGGGCTGGGGCGCTGCGGGCAGGGGAAGGTCAGAACACCTACTAACAAACCCTGGAGGGTCGGGCTAGGGTAGCGGTAGGGGATCAGGAGAGGGACACAGAGCCTAAGTTAGAGTCTCCCGACAGGTGGCAGCACCTTGAGTATGTTCCTTGCCACTCTCTGCACCCTTAATGAGAGGGTACAACCCAATCCTCCAGAGTTCCCTTCCTCTGGCCAGCCTGGTCCTCCTATGCTCTGAGCACCTTGTATCTATTGAGCACTTTGCTGGGTGGCTCTGAGGTGCCATCTTACATCCTCCTCTTACTAACCTTTCAAGGTAGGGGACAAAGGCCCCTCTTTTCAGAGGAGGAAATGGGCTCGATAGTTTACGTGACTTACCAAGGTCACACAGCTGGCAAGTCAAGCAGCTCAGAAATACCAACTCCTGATGCGGTTCCAGGTCTGTGATAATGTGACATTTGGCAAGTGGGACACACAGTGGCCACAGGGTAATGTGGCCCCTCTGTCCAGGTGCATCATGGGAGAATCTGGCTCTGGTGCTAGAACCCAGGAAGAAAGGGGATGGGAGAGGGGAGGGTGGAAGAAAGGAGCAGAGACCACCAATGGTGCTTTGCAGCCTTCTTGCGGTGGGTGCTTCCCCAAGGCCCTTGCACGTTCCCGAGGCCTGGAACACTCTTCCCCGGAGGGCTTCTTGTTTTGCTCCCTCATTTTAGTCAGGTCTGCTTGCTGTCATCCTGTCACCGTCCATTCCTGTTGCCCTCTCTCCTCTCATCCTTTTTTGCTTTTCTTTTTTTTTTTTTTTTTTTTATTGTTGGGGATTCATTGAGGGTACAATAAACCAGTTACACTGATTGCAATTGTTAGGTAAAGTCCCTCTTGCAATCATGTCTTGCCCCCATAAAGTGTGACACACACCAAGGCCCCACCCTCCTCCCTCCATCCCTCTTTCTGCTTCCCCCCCCCATAAACTTAATTGTCATTAATTGGCCTCATATCAAGATTGAGTACATAGGATTCATGCTTCTCCATTTTTGTGATGCTTTACTAAGAATAATGTCTTCCACTTCCATCCAGGTTAATATGAAGGATGTAAAGTCTCCATTTTTTTTAATAGCTGAATAGTATTCCATGGTATACATATACCACAGCTTGTTAATCCATTCCTGGGTTGGTGGGCAGTTAGGCTGTTTCCACATTTTGGCAATGGTAAATTGAGCTGCCATAAACAGTCTAGTACAAGTGTCCTTATGATAAAAGGATTTTTTTCCTTCTGGGTAGATGCCCAGTAATGGGATTGCAGGATCGAATGGGAGGTCTAGGTTGAGTGCTTTGAGGTTTCTCCATACTTCCTTCCAGAAAGGTTGTACTAGTTTGCAGTCCCACCAGCAGTGTAAAAGTGTTCCCTTCTCTCCACATCCACGCCAGCATCTGCAGTTTTGAGATTTTGTGATGTGGGCCATTCTCACCGGGGTTAGATGATATCTCAGGGTTGTTTTGATTTGCATTTCTCTAATATATAGAGATGATGAACATTTTTTCATATGTTTGTTAGCCATTCGTCTGTCATCTTTAGAGAAAGTTCTCTTCATATCTCTTGCCCATCGATATAAGGGATTGTTGGCTCCTTTTTTGCTTTTCTTTACATACACATAGCATCTCCCACGGCCTGGCAGGGCCTAGCGTTGACTTATTTATTCAGCCTTGTTCTCCTTCACTGCTAGTTAAGCTCCACGGGGCAGAGCATTTTGTACATCTCATTTTCGTGACCTCCTGATCATCAGAACTTGGTGGGAAGGGCCTTGTAATGATAGAGCAGCCTCCTAGGCTCCTGGTCTCCTCTGGACATGGATGCTAAAAGGCCAGAGGCTGGGGGACTGGTGACCTCAGTGCAAGAACCACCCTGGTTCTGAGCATCATGGGTCCAGAACGCCATGCTTGTTGCCAAGGTGGTGGGAGAGGAAACCCACTTGAGGCCTGTTGGCCCCAGATGCGTAGGAAGGAAGGTGACCGTGTGGAGGGGGAAGAGCCCAGGGGAACAGGTGTGGTAGTGTGGGTTTCAAACAGTATTTGTCGTGGGTGCTCACTTGCAGAGTTAGAACCTTGCCGTTGTCTTGGAATTCTTAACATTTGTTGTAGGTGTTTAATCAATGCTTGTTGACTTGGACGGGATGAATCCCTGAGTGAGTGAGCAGTCATGGCAGGCAGGGCAGCTTATCCTTGCCGATGACGATTCTGGTACCTCATCTTCACCAGTCCTTACCGTGGCTCTGAGGACTTCCACTTTACAGACAAGAAAAGAGGCTGAGAGAGTTATGTGACCTACTCAAAATCACATAGACTTGGGGTTTGAACAGAGCACATCTGTCCCCAGGACCCCAGTTGTTTCAGCACCACCATAGTCTGCTGGGTGAGTCTAGGGGTCCAGGTGGGACAGCACCCCAACCCTGTCAATGTTGCCTCCGTGCCCCGCCTTGTTCACTTGCTGCTTTAGACTCCTGGGCCTTCCTTCTGTTTCTCACCTCTCTGAGCTGCTTCCTTATCCTACCGCGCCATCTCCGCACTTGCTATTTTCTCTATCTGGAACCCTCTTCCCACCTGGCTGTTCCCGTAGTTGGCCCCTTCTTGTCATTCTGTTCACCCAGTTGGAGTGCCACCTCTTCCAGGAGGCCTTCCGGATTGAGTACAGACAGCATCCCTTATTGACAGTCTGACACAGCACACTCTGCCCTGGCACAGATCCCAATCTGTGTCTAGTTTGCTTTTGTCTTTCTTAACTCATGTATTGTATGTAGGTGTACTCCAGCCAGAATGCAGTTTCCATGCGGGCCTGCCTTGTTCACAGCTATATCCTCGCTCCTAGCATAGCGGCTGAGCAGGGTAGGTGCTCATTCAATCTCTGCTGACTTTGGTGATTTTAATGGAATGAATCAGCAAATGAGCGGCATGGCAGAAGGATTCTAATCACTGAACACAGTTCCCCTTCATGTGAGGTGTTTATGTTAATTTAACCTTCAGGGTTTGGAACGTCCACGACCACGTCTCTCTGCCTTCCCTGAGTGTGGCAGGTCTACCCTAGACACAGCTTCCCAGGGAGACTTTCCGTTCTACTCATTTCCTTCACCAGCAACTCTACATGGAGCTGCCACCCTCGCCAGGGCCTCGGATCCCTTCCAGAAAGCCAAGATGGAGCTGAATGTCTCCTCCAGAATGTTCTTACAATAGGCTGGGTCTGAGTCACCTGGAACTGGGTCTGACTTGGGGGGAGGGTGTATCTGATGTTACAAAGCCACCATAGGCTAAGGAGACCCACCCTGTCCAGAATGTGTTCTCACTCAGAATTCTGAGCAGCAAGAGGTTTGCAGAAACCCACATATAATTTTAAGTCTAGTCTGGCAGCCCATTTGGGCCCGCTGACATTATTTAATACATATTTATTGAGGGTCTACTATGTGCCAGGCCCTGTTCTAGGCTCAAAGTCACATGTGAAGTCCTTGTAGAGCTTACATTTGGCTGGAAAGAGAGAGAGAGAGAAAAAAGCCAATAAACAGTATGTCAGATAGTGTAAACACCAATCAAGTAATTCAGCAGGGGAGAGGACAGGGGAGGTGTACAAGCGATTTTAATAAATGGTCACAGAGGCCTTTCTGGGACAGACCTTTGAATGGAGATGTAAGGAGGGGAGATCATGGAGAATCTGGTTCCAATCAGATAAAGCAGCAGGTGCAAAGGCCCCGAGGCGGGAACTTGCCTGGTGAGTTGGAGAAAGAGTGAAGGGTCGGGCGGCACCTGTGGCTCAAGGAGTAGGGCGCTGGTCCCATATGCCGGAGGTGGCGGGTTCAAACCTAGCCCCGGCCAAAAAAAAAAAGAAAGAGTGAAGGGTCAAGGAGGGTATGACATTGGGGGAACACAGGTGACTGGGGCACTTTGGGTTTATGTCCGGAAGCCATCAGTGGTTCTGAGCAAAGGATAATCAGTTTTCTCATCTGTAAAACAGAACAACTGTCACTCCTTGCCTGCCAGGCTTACTGTCTGAGTGCTTTTTAAAAATAAGCAGGAAGCACTCTCCAGAGGAAAAGTGGTATTATAGCATTTTATTTCTATAATGTGTTGTGCTTTTCCTATTGAATTTTATGCAATGTGTAGCATTATGATGACATATAATTATATTTCTGTCTGTTCTCCCCAGATGAACTCCAAAGCAGGGGCTTCAGGGAGTTTCTGGAGACAAGGCAAGTGGCTAAATGGGGGAGTTTTAGGCACTCAGACTGGTGGGTGGAGGGTGGTGGTGGGAGGGGAAGAGAAATTCTACTGGAGCCCTATAATTATAACTGTGTGACACCAGTAGGCTGGGAAGGAGATGGACCTCACCCCTAGGGCAAGGAGAGCAGTAACAGGTGGCTGTGTGAGAACACTTGATGTTGGCACCTTCCCAACAATGCCCCAGGGCACCATCACCATGGAAGGGATGGGCAGAGCCAGTCCTCGGATCTCCTGCTGCTGAGGCCCACGCAGGTGGGGTTACCTGATGTCACAAAGCCAACATAGGCTAAGGAGAACCACCCCGTCCAGAATGTGTTCTCACTCAGAATTCTGAGCAGCAAGAGGTTTTCAGAAACCCAAATATAATTTTAAGTCTAGTCTGCCCCTTTACCCATGTGGCCTCCTACTGCCCAACACCCTCCCCACTGTTCTGTCCCAGTGGCCACAGGCTTGACCTTGAACGTGCACACAGGGACCTGTACTCATAGGATTCACAGTGTGTGGTTTAAAGTTCTGCTATTGCTGTCTTGAAATTCTTAACCATTTTTGAACAAGAGGCCCAACATTTAAATTCTGTGTATGCGAATGCAGGGGGGGCACAGATTAGGGAGATGATTTCCCACCATGATGGAAGCCAGTCACAGGGTCCTGCCCCCTTGCTGTGATTGGTGGGTGTAGTGGGCTCATGAGAACATTATGTTCTCCACTTGCCCCATCCTGCCTGCTCTGGACCTTCTCTTCTGACCACTCCTTCTCTCCTCTACTGCACTCTTCCAATCTAGACCACTGCCATTTGCCTAGAACGTTCTGGTCTCCCTATTCCCACACTTACCCATGGCATGCAGCCAGACAGATACTGTTAGCATCCAAATCAGGCTGTGTCTCTCCTCTTCTCGGAACCCTCCAGAAACTTCTCATCTCAGCTGAGTCAGAGCTCAAGACCCCACCACCACCCACAAGACACTGCATAACCCTGCTCCCTCTGTCTCTCCCCTTCACTTGCTCTCCCAGCCCCTCCAGCCTCCTCACTGGTGCTTGAATTCACCAGATGGCTCTGTCTCAAGACCTCTGCATGAGCTGTTCTCTGCATGGGGAATGTTCTTCCCCTGGAATCCCCACAGCTCCCCTTCCCCCCTCTGGTCACATGTGGCCATCTCAGGGAGGCCTTCCCTGCCGGCCTCATCTAAGATGCAGCCTCACATGCCCTGTGCGCCACTCTTCCCAGTTTAGCTTCTGTGATACACCACCTGACATACGGACTTCTTAGTTTTACTGTTTCTCTTGCCCAACCAGAGCATTAAGTCAGGAAGATTTGTCTCCGTCATGGCTCCCCTCCAGGGTCTGGGGCAGTGCTGTGCACATGACGGTCTCCAAATAAATAGTGGCCGAATAAGTGAATGAATGGATGTGTGGGCTGTGACAAGGTGTGACCATGAGGGAGGCATTGGGGGCCACATAGGCCAGCAGAGCTGCAGCAGCTGGGGCAGTGGCCTTGATGAGTCCGTGCAGCCCAGCCCTGGCCCTCCCACCTGCAGAACGCCCTGAAGTGGGGATAGAGATGCCTCGGTGGTCAGTGTCTTCATCGGCTGCATCTCCTGTTGTTGCAACTGAAATTCTTTCACGGGGACAGGGGCTGGGATTCGGGCCCAGGACATCTGGCTCTGGACCTTGTGCCCAGGGTTCTGTCTGGGGTGTGATCCAGGGTCAGTTCCTTGGGTATATGAGGTGGGGTGGTCTGTCCCCTGGCTCCTCTTCCCAGGCACTGTGGCAGCACTGGGCCATTCTGCCTTCCTGCCCAACAGTCTGGAGGGATCTCAGCAGCGGGGCCCAGTCCCCAAGACTGTCCACTCCCAGAATGGGTCCCCAGCCAGCCTCTGCCCAGTATGTGGAGAGGGTGCTGCCATCATTCCTGTGATGTTTCTCTTCTAAACACTTTCTGGGCCCATATTCCCAGTACAGGGATGTGTGCATGTCCCCACTGTGTGTGGCCTGGCCCTGCTACCCTGGGTTTAGATTCCAGATCCTTCCTGCTGTGTCCACACTCTCTAATCAGAGCCAGCCCATGCTACGTCCCCTCCCGGTGGCCTTGGTTCCTGCTGAGAGATGTGCACATCCCTGAGGGTCATGCTTCATCACTGCCATGGAGGCCAGGGGTAACAGGGAGATGCCGCCAGGAACCTATCTGTGCTTCTGCAGAGCCTTCCTGGAGCTGTAGGGTGACAAGTGAGGGCTTTTCAGACACCACGGTGGGGCCAGGATGAGCTGTTCCAGGGACAGGAACATAGCAGGGGTAATCGGCTGGAGGAGGGCCAGCCTCAGTCTGGGGGCCACACAGACTTGCTGCTCTCTTTCCTGGCTTTTGGCTCAAACACCTCTTTGCGAAAGATCACGGGAATGGTCCTGGCAGGTGGGACCTGTTTCTATGGTGCGTGGCTGACATTGGAGGACCTTGGAGGTCCAGGCTGCTGGGAACAGCCTATCAGGGAAGGAGGCTTGGGTGTGGGGGCAGGGCTGCCCTCTGTCCCTCAACCACCTGCTGGCAGGAAGCTGGCAGGGTGTCCTGGGGTGCTGAGGCCTGGAACGGCTGTGAGGGGCTGCCATGTCTGGGTCCTGACAGGGGCTGAGCCAGGCCTGTGCCCTATATGCAGAGACTCAGACAGGGAACACCCTGATGCTGTCACCCACGCAAGCTCCTCTGTTCCATCTGTAGTGATGGTGGAGACTCAGGATGTCTCATCCTGTGCAGTGATGGAGGCTCAGACTGACTGTGCCTGGTGGTGGAGGTGAGAACGTCTGACCCTGCCTGGTGGTGGAGGTGAGAACGTCTGACCCTGACTGGTGGTGGAGGTGAGAACGTCTGACCCTGCCTGGTGGTGGAGGTGAGAACGTCTGACCCTGCCTGGTGGTGGAGGTGAGAACGTCTGACCCTGCCTGGTGGTGGAGGTGAGAACGTCTGACCCTGCCTGGTGGTGGACGTGAGAATGTCTGACTCTGCCTGGTGGTGGAGGTGAGAATGTCTGACCCTGCCTGGTGGTGGAGGTGAGAATGTCTGAGCCAGAAAGGAAATCACGGGGAATCTGGCCCCTCCTCCCCAGTAGCATGGATGGATCCCAGTGTCCAGCAGGGACGGAAGAGACTATGTCGTGTGTGGAATTAACATCCTTCTCATCACCTCATTAAAACCCCCAGCAGCTCTGTAGGGGGTCACTGTGGGGCTGAAGGGGCTCCCCAGCATCATGACGTCAAGGGCATCAGAGCAGGACTGAGCCCAGACGTCCTGTCCCAGGTCCTCACTCCCAAACCTTGAGCCTCCTGGCCACTGCAGAATTGGAGCCACTGAGGAAAGGCCCAGGCAGCTTCCCCCCCCGGGGCTCCTGGTATAACAAGGAAGAGAGGCCCCCGCAGGGCTGTGAAAGCCATGGGCTGGCTGAAGTGTTTCAAGGAACAAACGAACACTTCATTGGGGTGCTGTTCAGAAGATACATTGATTTTTTTTTAATGTGTTAATCCAGGTGCACTCATGCTTGAGGATGGGGATGGAGGGACGTGCTTATGTTTAGAATTGGACCTCATGATTAAGCAAATGAGCTTTGTGGCCAGAATTCCTGGGTTTTGATTCCTGCACAAGTCACTTAACTTTTCTGTTCCTCAGTTTCCCCATACGTAGCATGGACTGGTAGCAGTGTATTCCTCATCAAGCTGGTGAGGGGGGTGGAGGCTGAAGGTAGGGGAAACCTCTGATCAGCGCTGGGTCCACTGACTGTCCAGGGAGGGTCACAGGCGGTGCACAGCCCAAGGTTTCTCTGCAGCCCTAGCTACAACCTCACTTGGAGGTGACTCCAAAAGTCTAGAGTCCAGGCCCTTTGCGGAAGCCAAGCCCTGCCGGATTAGGCTCAGGTCCTGGGGACCAATTGCATCCATTTATTTGACAGAGAGGTGTGCTCAGCTGCGTCTTCCGCCCTCACCCTCCAGGGAAACGCTGGTGAGGAGGCTGCTCCCAGAGCAACCAGGAATTTCACTTGAGGAGCAAATTAGGCGGAATCCATGGGCTTTACTGAGAAGAGGGGACCATGGGCATGGAGATGGAAGGACAATACGGTCTGCTGGAAGGAGAAGGAATTTGAACCAAGGCCCTTCTGACCCGTCATCCTGGGTTCATGCTGAAGTCACCATGGGGCACTGGTGGTGACACCGAGGGCTGGGGCGGGTGCGTGGGGTGCAAGATGCTCAGTGGCTGTATGTTCTGTGCCCTCTGCCCCATCCACCCCGAGGACCTTGCCCAGGGGGTGCCACTTCAGGACCTGGTACAGACAAATGCTGCAGTTCCTGAGGGTGGAGAGGAGGAGATGTCCCTGGGCAGAGGCTCTGTGTGGTCGGCAGAACCCCTCCCCCTCTGCAGGCGACGTGCTCCTGTCCACCAACACGCAGGGCGAAAAGGAGGCTGTGTAGGCTCCACTCCATTCTCACTCATGAACCAGGTTACACCAGAAATACCTCCCTCTCAGCTCTCCTTTCCTGGATGAAGCCTTAATACCCCAGCGCTAACCTTTGTGGGGATGGGAGGGACTGGGGCATCTGATTCTGCAGGAATCGTGCTTCATCTACATTCCAAGGCCCAGAGAGAAATGTTTGGGGCAGGAAGGGCCCTGGGCTTAATTACAGCCACGCATACACGACAGTCCCACTCAAGGATGGGTGTGTGTGTGCCTGTGTGTGTCTGTGTGGGTGTGCGTTTATATCTGTGCACGTATATGTATGTGTGCGTGTGTGTTTGTGTGTGTGCATGTGCATACATGTGTGCAGTGCATGTGTGTGTGACTCCCACAAGCCTTCAAAGCTCCCAAAACCTGAACACAGAATCCAGGCCCAGGATCTGCCCCAGAACAGAAGTGCTGGCGGAGCCGGGGGTGGAAATGCTCCTTACTCCTTATTCTTGTTGCTTTTTGACAGGGAACTCTTGAGTGTCCCTTCCGTACTGGGAAACGGCAGCTCAGGCACAGAGAATTCCAGCACAGGCAGCCTGGCCTGGCTCTGAATTATACTCTTCAGTGGTGCTCTTCCTGGTCTGGCAGGGCTCCCTGCTGTTGCCCCCAGAGGAGTGCAGTTCAGGCTTTGTCTCTGGCCTCTGCCCCCTGCCTTGGATCTTGCTGTCCTCCGTATGCCATCCCCATTCCCCTATGCCAGATCCCCAGGGCACAGAGGCTGCTCTCAGAGGCTCACACTGCAGTGGGAGGCCTGTCCCCTTAGCAGGGCTTCCAGGCTCTGATGGCCACATCCACGAGATGATCTGGTCCAGTGTGCTTGTCCCTTGTACCCTGGCCCTTGACCCAGGGGCAGCATGCTCTCCAAGCACCATTTACTGCTCAGTACCTGACCCAATTTCTCCCTTGTCCAAGCCACCATCGGCTCTGGCCCTGAGATTGGGACAGACCTTCCCGCCCTGCTCCCAGGATCCAGCCTCCTTCCAACCTCCAGGGCATGATAAATGCAGCTGAGATCACATCTCTTTCTGAAACCTCCCATGACTCCCCATCACTCTTGGGATAAAATCCAAACCCCATGTGGTTCACTTGACCCTGTATGATCCAGGCCCTGCCCTCACTGCACACTCTGCACCGAGCACTGTCCCGCCTCAAGGCCTTTGCACTTGTCAGGCCTCTCCAGACCTTCTCCTCCCAGGCTGCTTCTCATCCTGAGTCTTGGCTTGCATGGCTCCTCCCCCTGGGAGTCTTCACTGACTCAGGTAGCCCCTCTCCTGTGAAGTCTCTTTCTATTCTGTACTAATTGCTCTTTGAGTTTATCAAAGCTCTGATGGTTTCACTTGTGATTTTGGCTAAGTCCTCTCCCTGGAAGGTCAGCCGCTTGAGGGCAGGAGCTGTAGCTAGTTGAACGCTGTGGCTCTAAGGACATAGCCCAGTGTCCAGCACATACGATGCTCCTCGTAAATACTCAGGGAGTGAATGAATGGATGATCCTCACCCTGGCACCCATTAGCGATTCAGCTCAAACTCACCTGTTCCATGTCCCATTCTTTTCTATCCCTGCCACATGTGAGAACTAATGAAGAATTCATTTGTGCTAATGAATATGTATTAGTTCTTTCAAGAGGAGATGTGCGTATTTTATTCAGACATAGCTAGAGACACAGTTTTTAATCCAGGGACGTCACCCTAATAACAAGAGTGTAAAATGATGGTGATGCAGAGGGTGTGGATATTTAGGGAGCTGGAGGTCCTGAAGAGGCAGCAGGTTTGAGAATTGCCTCCTGGGGGCAGTGGGGGGAGGAAAAGCACTGCCCTGGGAGTCAGGGGGACCAGGGCCAAGTCCCTGCTCTGCTACCCCTCGTCCTTGACCCCAATGCTCCCATCTGTAAATGGGGATCATAGTCTACCCCTTAGAGGGCGCAGGGTCCAGATGAGATGATGGTCATTCTGGTGCTTCGTAAATTACAAAGTCTTTGTTCACCGAATGGAAAGCATTATGGTAGGGAGCAAAACGGCTCTATCTATCACAGGTGGGCTATTTTTGGCTCCAAGAAACAGAAAACTACAAATAAGTAGCATTTTATAGACAATCTGTGACTTAGTAAGCCAGAGAATCCAGTGATGTTCCCGCTGGTTCTAGTTCTAGCTCAGTGGCCAGGACTCAGCAGGGACCCAGCTTCTTTCAAACTTCCTGCCTTGCTACCTTCCCCATCAGTCTGGTTTTCACCCCGAAGCTCAAAGGACTAGTCCACATGCTAGGCATCCCCGCCTCCTGCAGGAAGAGAAGAACTGATGTGTCTCTTCCCATTGCCTCTTCCTTTTTTTTTTGCAGTTTTTGGCTGGGGCTGGGTTTGAACCCGCCACCTCTGGCATATGGGGCCGGCGCCCTACTCCTTGGAGCCAGAGGTGCTGCCCTTCCCATTGCCTCTTTATAAGAGCCTGAAACCTCTCCCAGAACCCCACCGCCACCACCAGCAGATTTTGTGTCTCATCGCCTCAACCAAAATTGCATCCCCAGCTCCTTCCTACACCTGTGGCTGGCAGAGGACACGGAATCACATGATCGGCCAGCGGTTTTCCACTGGAGAGGTGCCACCCCGAGGTCAAGTTGGAAGGGGGGTGGCTGGCTTGTCTCAGTGACCAGGGACACTGCTGGTGTTTACCTGGGTGGGGTCAGGACTTCTGGATGTCTTCCAAGCTACATGATAGTCCACCCACAGTCTGTCCAGTTTCCCAGTCAAATTTCAATGCCCCTCTGGTATTTCTCACGTGAAGAGCTATTTAATCATCTCAGCCTAGAACCTACATCAACTTTATATCGAAACAAAATATTTCTGTATAACGAATATAATACTCATATTCAAGCATCTCTTAACATTTTTCTGCCCTTTGGTTGAGGGGCAAGTCTGAATCTCCTCCTCTCACGTCCAGCTCATCCTCCCCTCTAACCATTCATTATCCTCCGGTATTTGTGCCTGTTCATTTGCATATTGAAATATGATTTATTTTATTATAAATTATTTCATTACAAATTATTGTCCTTTTATTTCCTTTTAGAATCCACTTAGGGCATCGTAATGAGTTTTCAAGTAGGTGTGTGATGTTACAGGTTAATTATTTATGACTTTCATTTCAGGGCAGTCGAGAGGGCGTTAAGCACATTTCTTCTCTGGAGAGGTCATGGGTGTGATGAGGTTGAGAACTGCTGGCTTGACGTCACCAAGATTCATGTCCTGGGGCTGAAGAAGAGCCTGTAGTCTGAAAGTCGTGGCTCCCTGGTCCCTGGAGCACAATGGGGTTGAGTTGGGAACGAAGGCTGGGAGTGGCTGTTGGGTTACACCAATGATGTCCATCATATCACCCATGCTTAGCCCTCAGCCAGTTATCTACACGTCCCCCGAGGCACAGGGATTTCTGGAAGGCGCTACCTCCACGGAGAGGCCTGAGGGATCTGACAGAGAGGACGCATCACACTCATGGCCTGCCTGAGTAGTAGAACTACGTCAGTTTCCACATGCGAGAGAATTTGCTGGTGGGAAGGAAAGATCAGTTTATTTCTTTGAGTCCAGCTCAGAGAAAGAGGGTGAGGTATGACCAATGTCCAGCTGAGATGGATGGTTCTGGAAGAGCCCTCTAGAGGCAATCCCCCACTTGCATTCATTCACCCAACATTCTGAGCATCTATTAGGTACAAGGGACCGTGTTCCCAGACATGGAGGATTGAGAAGCATCAGACCCCTCCTTGCCCTCCAGGTGTTTCCTCTTGATCCAGAGGTACAGCTTTTGAGGAGCTGGACAATTGGGGATTCTGTTTTAACGAGGTTTAACTGGGTAAAAGGCTAAATTCTGACAGTTACTTTATTGTAAATTAAGAACTAAAATAGAATTTCACATGCTTGGCTTTTATCCTTCACATGTTTTTATGTATTCATCCAAAAAATATTCGTTATGACCCTGCTTAGTGCCTGCCCTGGTAGTGAGCATTGGGGATCACATATACCAGCGGTTCTCAACCTGTGGGTCGAAACCCCTTCGTAACAATGAAAATACATCCTGCATATCAGATAGTCACATTACGATTCATAACAACAGCAAAATTACAGTTATGAAGTAGCAATGAAAATAACTTTAGGGGTGACGCCTGTGGCTCAGTGAGTAGGGCGCTGGCCCCATATACCAAGGGTGGCAGGTTCAAACCCAGCCCCGGCTGAACTGCAACCAAAAAATAGCCGGGCGTTGTGGCGGGCGCCTGTAGTCCCAGCTACTTGGGAGGCTGAAGCAGGAGAATCGCGAAAGCCCAGGAGCTGGAGGTTGCTGCGAGTCCTGTGACATCATGGCACTCTACTGAAGGCGGTAAAGTGAGACTCTGTTTCTACAAAAAAAAAAAAAACAAAAAAACTTTATGGTTGGGGGTCACCACAACTTGAGGAACTGTATTAAAGGGTCGCAGCATTAGGAAAGTTGAGAACCACTGCCATAAACTAAGCAAAGGAGCAGGCACCAAGTAGAAGTGGGCTCCCTCCCATGGCTCCTTACAAGACTATTACAAAGTTTCCTTGCGCGAAGCTACCTGGTCTCCACTCTCATCACTACTAAACTAGGGTCGGATGCCAGCATTTCCAGGGTTACAAGCACAAAATCAAGCCTAGAAAGAAGTAGCATACACGCCCAAACAATCACAAGATTTGGCTCATTTACATTGGTAGAAACCTGGACATTACGTGTAGGGATAGAGCATAACAGTGTTAGAGGATGACATTTAACATTGTATCAAGGTGACTTTTTGATATGGGTGCACATACCAGGGCTTCTGAATTTAATGGTTAGCTCATGAAGCTGGAGGTGGCTCTGTTTACTTGGTCTCTATGGTGGCCCTCATTTAATGAGGCCAGGGTAATAGCAAGTTCCTTGCATCAGTGTAAAGGGAGAAACCCAAGAGGCTTTGGGAGAAAGTTGGAGTGACGTTATCAGGAATGACATGCGCAATTCCTCTCACTCAGTACTTTCCCCCAAAGGGCGGGGTCCCCTGTGGCATTGAGAAGTACATTAGTGAGGGAGCACCTTCATCACTGAATGTGATGGCAGTTCTGACTAGGCCAGATAGGATGGTGGAGATGCCAAGATGTCACTGAGGATGATGACACGTGATAGCATTCATCCTCTAAATACAAGATGGGCATATTCACCATACTTTCCAGAAGAAGTGGTAATTGGAATGTTCTGACCCTCAGGGAATCTTTTGCAAGGTCCTATTCATCGTGGTATCTTTAGACATGAAGTAGATGGGCAGGGCACCAAAATATGATTTGATATATATGATAGAAAAACTCCAGATCTGATGGCCAGAAACCACTTTAATGGACAGTCGTAACCTCTTTCCTGATTTCTTTACAGAATTGAGGTAATAAATTTTGACCCAAGTTCATACCACAGTAGACCTGGAAGGCCTGCGTATACACTCCATGGATTCCCCACTTTTTTGTCAATGAGAAGGACACGCACAGTAGAATCAATTACAGTAGTCAGACCCAAATGGAACCCCTGCATTTTCCTCCTAATCAAGAAAGTATTTATGTGTGAATGGCAGTGATTAGTGCCATCTTCAAAGACAGAGAGATGTAGATGTGATTAATCCAATTACACCCCCATTGTTAACTTGCCCAACATTTTGGTTCTTGGAGAATGCCTCTGGATTCCTATAAACTTAATCGGGTGGTGGGGTCAATTGCAGCACCTATTCTAGACACGATACCTTTGTTTAAGCAAACCAACAATCCCTTTGATACCTCAGATGTAGCTATTGACCTGTGAGTGTTTTATTTTTTTCTAGATGAATTTTTAAGGAGTATAAGAAGCAGTTTGCTTTTACCTGTCAAGGCCAATATTACACATTCAGACTCTTGCCTCAGGGATATGCTAGCTCCTCTGCTTTTGTCCATAGTATAGTTTTCGAAGATTCTTGATTAAGTCTTCATTGTACCAAACATCGCACGGGTCCACTACATGGATGATACTTTGCTTTTTGGACCAGAGCAGCAAAATGTAGCAAGGACATTAAATGCCTTATTTAGCAAGACCATAGTGAACCATAAGCACGGTTCCAATTTTTGTACAAGTAAAGATTCAGTCAGGAGACAGAAACTGTACCAGTTATTTTAACAACAAAAATATGTATCTGTGTGTGCATAAATGCTAACTATTGAAGAATTGAAATTCCAAGACAGAACACTAAGGCAGGGGTTGAAAAACCATTGTCCACAGGTGGGTGATGGTTTTGTAAATAAAGTTTTATTGGTATATAGCAATGCCCATTTGTCTATACATTGTTTATGACCACAATCATACTATAGGGTGGAGGTGAGTAGTTGCAACAGAGATCTCATTGAGAGGTCAAAGACAGAAAATAAAAGAGTATTCTGAAACATGAACAAAAGGAAATGGAGTCCAGGTTCTGTGTGGGCAACATCAGCCTTTATTCCACCCAGGTGTGGGTGAGCTGAGCTGGAGAAAGAAGTCAGCACAGGGTTAAGGTGGAAATTTAAAGGGTTAGAGGGCAGGGGTTGACACATTCCCTTTTTCCTGGGTGGGACACTCTATTTGGGCAGGTCTGCTCTATTTGGGTGGGTCCCTCAATTTGACTCTATCACTCATAGCTTGCAAGACTAAACTATTTACTATGTGTCTCTTTAGCAAGAAATTTGCAGACCCCTGCACTACGATATCACAGAGGTGGGAACTGGTGCAGAATGAAATGGTAGGGCTGAAAATGACCTAGCACTGGCTGGGACATGGTGCTGGTATGTCTGAGGGTAGACACTACAGTGACATTGACAGGGAAACAAAAATCAAACAGGAAGAAGGAACAGGGTAGGAAACAGACAGGAAAGAGCAAGCCCCTTCCTCTTCTTCTAGCCTAGTGTCTTTGTCTAGCGCCCCCTATTGGCAAAGCCGAACAGGGAGCTGCTTGGAAAGCCAAAATGTGGTTTGCAGACTTTCTGCCCCATTACCACTAAGTAGCTGGGAGGAGGGTTGGTTTTCAGGCAAGAGACAAAAGCCTAAGACCTGGCAAGAGGAGAAAGGCATTTCCTTCCTAGTCATCTCCAAGCAAAGGCGTTTAGAGATGGAAGACAAGATGCATATCGAATAGGATTGTCTTCCTGATTGCGGTTTTCATGGTAGGACTCAGTTTCCACATCTGTAAAATGGTAATAATAACAACAACAATAATAATACATTTGTTAATGAACATATTTGGCTGTATTCAGCCTCAGTATCCAATTTCAAATCCCAGCATGCCCATGGCCAGTCTGAGCTTACTGGACGATGGCTTCCTTCCCTGGCCTGTTCTCTCAAGGTACCTGAGGTCACAGGCCATCACAGTCTCCATCATTTTCCCAGAGCACAGAGAAGGGCCTGGCACATACAGTAAGTGCCCAACAAAATTCCACCCAGGACTATATTTAACCCTCAACCACCTGGTTTGGTAGGTTGGATTTAAAAAAATATCCCTAATGACAAGTGAGGAAACTGACACCCAGAAGGGTTAAGTCATCTGCCCAATATCATAAAGCAATAAATGTGCACAGCCAGGCTTCAAGGCTGTTTCTTCCTGTGTTCTTGCTACAACCCTAAGCACTCTGCTTTCTTTCTTTCTTTCTTTTTTTTTTATTAGATCATAACTGTGTATATTACTGAATTTATGGGGTACCATGTGCTGATTTTATATACAATTTGGAATATTTACATCAAACTGGTTAACATAGCATTCACCTCACTTATTTAATTGTTGTGTTTAAACATTTATACTCTACTATTAATGTATTTGACAGCACTCTGCTCACTGACCTTGCCTTCTAGGGCTCTTGCTTTAGGCCAGTTTACTCCCAGTTCAAGAAGGATCAGGCTC
This sequence comes from Nycticebus coucang, assembly GCF_027406575.1. Lineage (NCBI taxonomy): Eukaryota > Metazoa > Chordata > Mammalia > Primates > Lorisidae > Nycticebus > Nycticebus coucang. The sequence goes on along the minus strand of NC_069800.1, from coordinate 54,600,074 downwards.
AGCTCAGCACCGGTGGCTCAAGTGGCCACCACATACACCTGAGCTGGCAGGTTCAAATCCAGCCTGGGCCTGCGAAACAACAATGACGGCTACAACCAAAAAATAGCCAGGCATTGTGGCGGGCGCCTGTAGTCCCAGCTACTTGGGAGGCGGAGGCAGGAGAATCACTTGAGCCCAGGAGTTGGAGGTTGCTGTGAACTGTGATGCCATGGCACTCTACCCAGGGCTCCAGCTTGAGGCTGTGTCTCAAAAAAAAAAAAAACCCCAAACAAACAAACAAACAAACAAAAAAAAAAAACCAAAGAAGGATCAGTCTCACCAGCACAAGAGTTTGCTCAAGACAGAAGTCCACTATCCTCTTCATTTTGGTAATTGCACAAAGGGTATAAATCCAGTGATATAAATGTGATCATCAGCCTCTTTTATTTTTCTTTAAGAAGCAAATGGATGGGGGTGAGCCTGTGGCTCAGTGAGTGGGGCACCGGCTCCATATATTGAGGGTGGTGGGTTCAAACCCAGCCCCGGCCGAACTGCAACAACAAAAGAAAATAGCCAGGCGTTGTGGCGGGTGCCTGTAGTCCCAGCTGCTCGGGAGGCTGAGGCAGGAGAATCACGGAAGCCCAAGAGCTGGAGGTTGCTGTGAGTCTTGTGATGTCATGGTACTCTACCGAGAGTGGTAAAGTGAGACTCTGTCTCTACAAAAAAAAAAAAAAAAGAAGAAGCAAATGTGGGGGTGGTACCTGTGGCTCAGTTGGTAAGGCACCGGCCCCATATACCGAGGGTGGCGGGTTCAAACCCGGCCCCGGCTGAACTGCAACAAAAAAATAGCCGGGCCTTGTGGCGGGCGCCTGTGGTCCCAGCTACTCGGGAGGCTGAGGCAAAAGAATCGCCTAAGCCCAGGAGTTGGAGGTTGCTGTAAGCTGTGTGAGGCCACGGCACTCTACCGAGGGCCATAAAGTGAGACTCTGTCTCTACAAAAAAAAAAAAAAAAAAAAGAAGCAAATGGATGGGATGTCTACATTTGGGAGGGTCATTGTTACCCAATATTTTATACATAGTAGTATCAAGCTGCTTTATCTTTTCCTTCCCTCCCTCCCCTCCCCCCAATAAATCTAATTTCTATGGACTGGCAGATAGAGCAGAGCATTTCCTGGCATCAAGAGGCTGTGAATCATTCCCAGTGCTTTAGGACACTTGGGGAGATTAAGGTTTTGCATAATGCAAATCAGAAGATGTTTGCTCTGCCTCACTGTGGATGCAATTAGAGCAATGAACACCAGGAGAAATTCACTTTCCTGGGACAGAGAAAGGTCAACTTGGTATGCAAAAGAGCACCGTTATTGGTGACACAAGAGCTGGAACGTGGTTGACAAAGCCCCAGTGACGGTTTGATTTGCAGCTTTAAAGAATTTAAAGATGAATAAAACATTGAATTAATTTCTAAAGACCTGCTGTCAAGTGGCATAAGATCCAGGCATGGGGAGGGAAGTCCATGATCAGCTCCCAGACGGCGGACTAGAGACACCGTCTCACCAGCCAAGCTCAGGAAGATTGGGGGGGGGGGGATTACTGGATTGTCCTGCCCAAGAAACATTGTCACAAGGGCACAGTGAGACAGTGAGGGACTCCTGGAGCCTAGGAGGCCCCTCTCAACACCCAAGCACAGAGACAAGGAAAATTACGGAAAAGGAGGAAGAGAGAGGAGAAAGAAGGGGAAAAAGTGAACAAGGAGAAAACACACGTGAAAAACCAGAACAGAGCACGCGGCCCCCACCCCAAGGGGTCATGGGCAGCTAGCACAGAGGATCCCACCTGTAAAGAAAGTATGGAAGTGACAGAAAGGGAATTTAGAGGATGGATGGCAAAACCAATGAAGGGACTTGAAGGGAAAATGGATAACAACCAAAATGAAATCCAAAAATTGACCCAAGAAATGAATGAAAGACGTGATGAAATTAGAAAGGATATATCGGAGCTTAAGGAATTGAAGGAGTCATTCCGGGAACATAAAGATGTGGTAGAAAGTCCCCAAACTGGAATAAACCGTGGAGAAGAAAGAATCTCAGAGGAAGAGGACGAGGCTCCTGAGCTAACTCAGACAGTTAAGCATGGAGGTGGGGGAAGTCAAGGCCATACCTGTGGTATCCCTTCTCTAGACCCTGGGTTTTGAATCCGTTATTCTCCCACCAGGGTCCTCTTGTATCCCCTTAGTATGAACTCGCTCCCACTTTCTCTCTGCTTACCCCTGCCCACCTCCCCCAGCTCCCCTGTCTGGTCTCTAACAAACTCTTTGCTTCAGTAAATATTTACCTTCTACTTTGTGCCAGGCACTCAGTGTTCTTGGAGTAAGGGATGGAACAGTCAGTACAACGGATGAAAAATCCCTGCCCTCTTGGAGCTGATGTTCCAGTGGGGAGTGGAAGGTAAGAAAGACCATGCAGAAGTTCTGAGCGTGTCAGGCGATGCTGGGTGCTGTGGAGAAAAGGAAGCCAAAGGTGCAAGGTCGTGCAAAGGAAGGAAAGGTCAGGAGGTGGGGAAGGCCAGGAGTTTTAGGCAGAGTGGTCAGGGCAGGCCCGAGATGGTGACCTGGAGGTGAGGAGGACGTGAGCAGTCTCTGAATATGGAGGGAAGGTCCTGCCCACCAGCAAGCCTGGGTGTTTGAGGAAGGGGTGTAGCTGAAGCGAGTCGGCAGGTGCCTTGCCCTTGATCCTATTTAGCAGATGAGAAAACTGAAGCTCCTGAGGGACAGGGATCCAGGCTTCTGCTTTCTGGCCTCTCCTCACTGAGTCTCGGAACTGGGGGGGCGTATGGAGTCTGACCTCCTGGGGACCGAGGGGGAACGCAGACCCAGATGTTCCCTTCCTCAGGAGCCGTGTCGATTTCTCTCCCCCACATCCGCCCGTCTGTGCTCACTCAGAGGGAATGCGCAGATATTCTGTTTGTAATTAAAAAGTAATTTAATTATCCACTGAAAATGGGGTTTCAGAATTAATATTGAAATGAATTCTAGCTGTGTTAGACAATGTCTTTTCTCCCTGCTCGTTAGAAAGTCAGGAGGGTGGAGGAGAGAAAACCCAAGAGGCGGCTGGGGATTCCTCCTGTGCTGCTGTCACAGGCCCTCACAGCTGTGGTGGAAAACACAGTCCAGGACACCCCCAGACCAGAGTGACCCAGAGCCCTGGTGAGATGGGGAGTAGAGTTACAAAGCGTCAAGGGCCCAACTGCAGGGATGGGAACCCTGGTTATCCTCATAGGAGCTGTGTGTCCTCAGGCAAGTTACTGAACCTCTCTGAGCTTGGTGTGGAAAATAAGGATGATAATGGTGCCCCCTCATATGGTTGCTGGGAGGATTCAACAGCCCCCTTTGGGCCCTGATTCATGTTAATCCTGAGAGAGGCCTTCCTCAACTCAAGTCTCAACCTGGCCACGCCACCTCCTCCCACCCTCACTCTATTCTATTCCTGGCTCCTGTCACCATCAAACAAATAAGGCATTTTCCTTCTTGATCGTACTCTGGCAACTTACACGAAATGTAAAGTCCCTGAATCCTGGGATTTATTTTCTTTATTTCTGTATTTGCTTTTAGAGACAGGTGTTTGCTCTGTCTCTCAGGTTGAGTGCAGTGGCATGATCATAGTTCACTGCAGCCCTGATCTCCTGGGCTCTAGTGAGATCCCTGCCTCAGTTTCCCAAAATGCTGAGATTACAGGTGTGAGCCACCATGCCCAGCCAATGCTGCCATTTTTGTCTGTTTTGCCCATTGCTTTACTCCTAGGACTTACAATCGTTGCTGGCACATGACAGGTGTTCAGGAAAGCTGTGTTTGGGTAAACTAATGAAGGAATGGATGGTGAGTGAATGAACACACAGGATGTGAAGCTCACAAAAGGGTTCCACCCCCCCAAGGCTGCCCCTCAGGCTCCTGCCTCCCTCCCTCTCTGGGCCTTTTCCCTCCATCCTGTACTTGGCACTGTCCACCGAGCTCCCACTGAGTGCCAGTGGCTGCCTGGGCCCTGTGTGAACACAGCGGTGAAAAAAACATGGCATGAATTCCCCCCCTCCTGGAGTTTATATGTCAAGAGCCAAGACAGACATTGAAGAAATGAGTGGTTAAACACAAAATATAAAATCATATTGTGATAAATCTTAGGAAGATCAAACATGTGGCAGGGAGGGGACTGAGAATAACAGAAAAGTCCCAGGGGACCTCTGGGGAAGGGGCCTGTGCAGAGACCTGGAGAAGGGGGCAGGGCAGGTATGAGGCTGGGGCAGGGTGGGCTGGGGACAGGGGCTGCAGCAGGGGCACAGCGTGGGTGGGGGAACCGTGGGAGACTCATGTTGGATAGCAGGTGGGTAGAGGAAGGTCCAGGTGAGGGTCTGGCTTTCACCATGAGCAAGATGGGAGCCTAGCTGTCCTGTGGAGGAAGGATGGGACCTGAGGATGTGCTAAGTCTCCCTGGGGCCACCTGTGGAGACAAACTGTGGGGTTGAGGGGGCAGCAAGCCCAGAAGAGACCCCTCACGATCAGGGATGATGGGCCCGACTTGGGCAGAAGCCACAGAGCTGGGACACAGGACCCGAGCAGGAAGGAAGGGGCTGGAGTAGGGCAGAAAGTGCGTGTATGCAGGCCTCCTGTTTGGTTTGTTTTCTCCTATGAAGCCCCAACCTGATCCCCTAATGTCTCCCAGAATACAACCTTATACCCACTGGTCAAATGTGGACCACCACCTGCCAATCACGGGCCAGGGTTGGAGTCCTAGGAGCATCCCCAGGGGTGAGCCTGGCACTGAACTGTGGCTACAGATACACCTCGGAGTGGGAGGCAGGTAAAGGGAGCAGGTGGAGGGGCAGGTGGTGGACAGTGAGTTTGCCCTGAGTGGCCAGGGCCTCAACAGTGGGAGGTCCAGGACACTGGATGGCCTGCACCTGAGCATCCTTAAAACTGCAGTGGTGCCCCCTGGGAGTCATTGGGAAGATGAAGTGAGTGCTGAGAGCAGAGAGCTAGTGCAGGTGGCACACAGGTTGGCCATCAGCAGGGAGGCCTCTGGGGGTCCCGAGAGGCAGTGGGCTGGAGGAGCCGAGGCCAGGGCCAGAATGGGGCCAGCTTCTGTGGGGCCTCCAGGCCTTTGAAAGTCACAGGGAGTAAACTATAGTTGTCACCTATAATAAAAGTGGAAAAGCGAGGGTGCTAGCTGGTGGGGCCAAGATGGTGTCAGAGCAGAGCCTGGATCCTGTTTGCCTTGGTTGTCTTCTTCCTGTATCTGGCCTGGGGAGGACAGGCTCCGGGAGCCGGGGTCACCTAGGTCTTGCAGGAAGTCCGGGCAGTTCACAGCCCTGATCGACCAATGGGCTAATCAATACCTTGTCAGCTGAAGCTTCCCGGCAGGGGACTGGTTCCCAGAAAGGGGCTTTTAGGACTAGGGATTTGATTGGCAGGGCTACTGGGGAACTGACTTCCTGGATGTCCTGGCTGGTGGGTGGACAGGGCCTCAACTGGTTCTGGCAAGAGCCTCTTCAGTCACAGCAGGTGGGTGCCAGGCTCTGCAGGCAAATGAGGGCAGGCCAGAGGGCAGGACACAGTGGGCGCCCATGAGGCAGGACCGTGTCTGTCCTGACTTAGAGTTATTGGAAGTGCAGAACATGCCCTGGCCCTTGTGGGCTGGATCTGAGTCTGGGACGCCCAGCTGTGGTCCCTGCAGTGGGCCCTCCATCAATTTCTGTGGAGTCGATAGCAGACGCTGAGCCTGGGAGGCCTGTCACGGTGCATCAGGGCCCTGACAGCTGCTGGAGGGGTGGATTTCCCGGGGCCTCCAGGTATTTTCCATTCCCTGTCTTCTCCTTTCTCATCCTGCCCCTCCTCCTCCCTCTTTCTCTGATCAGACACAACTGATAGTGGAGTCCCTGGAGGTCTGGGGATTATGGTGTCTGGGCAGACACATGCCAGGGGCTGAGGAATTACCCAGCAGCTGCTGGGCCCTAGGCTGGTGGAGGGTGAAGGGTGTGGGAGTTGGTTGTGGTATGAGGTTGCTCCAGCTCTCAGCCTCAGGGGTGGGGGAGGATGGAGTCTTCAGAACTCTCACCTTCCCTAGGCCCCAAAGTATCAGTTCACCTCTGGGCAGGGGCTGTGCTGGCTGCTGAAGACATTGGAGGAAACAGGTTCTGTTAGTGAAGGAACATCCCAGTTTTACAACTATGAGCATAAGTCAGACTGGGCTCATGGTCCTCACCCTATGGTGAGCAGGAAATATACCATGCCCTCCCCAATTTGAATTTCTTATTTCAAGCCACCATTCCGCTGGAGGTGAGGGAGTTTTATAGTTTTGGGTTTTACACTTAGATCGCAAAATGATACATTTTGAGTTAAATTTTGCATAAGGTGATTTAGGTTGAGGTCCATTTTTTTTTTTTTTGGTGCCTAGATGACCGATTGTTCCAACACTATGCGTTGAGTGTCTATTCATTCCATTGGTTTACTTTTTTTATATCTTTGTTAACCAATTGGCTATATTTGTGTAGGTCTGTTTCTGGCTTCTTTGATGTATTTAATTGATCAATGTGTGAATTCCTTCATGAATACCACACTGCCTTTATTACTATAGCTTTACCGTTAGTCTTAAAATGAGGTAGTAATTCTTCTGATCTTATTGTTCTTTTTCAAAACCATTTCAGCTGTTCTAATTCCTTTGTCTTTGCCTGTTCTTTCTAGGATTAGCTTATCCATATGTATGTAAAATCCCAACCGCATTCTTGTTAATATTGTGTTAAATCTGTGTAGATCTTAGGGAGAAATTGATCTGTTTACTAGTTTAGTCTTCCAATCCATGAACATAGTATGTATTTCCGTTTATTTAGGTTTTCATTGATTTCTTTCTTTTTTCTTTTTTCCTGAGAGAGGATGCCCCCACCAGCTGGCACCGCACTTTTCCACCTTTGTTATGGGTGATGACTATAGTTTACTCCCTGTTACTTCCAAAGGCCTGGAGGCCCCACAGGAGCTGGCCCTGTCCTAGCTCTGGCCTCAGCTCCTCCAGCCCCCTCCTGTTCTGGCCCCCCAGTGGCCTCCCTGCTGATGGCCAAGCTGTGTCCCACCTGCACTGAGCTCTCTGTTTTCAGTGCCCACTTCACCTTCCCAACACTTCCCTGAGGGACCGTCGTGGTTTTAAGGATGCTCAGACACAGGTCATCCCATGTCCTGGACCTCCCACTGCGAGGCCCTGGCCACTCAGGGCAGATTCACTGCCCACCATCTGCCCCCTGCACCTGCCTCCCACCCCCAGGTGTGTCTGCAGCCACATTCCAGTTCCAGCCCTGCCCCTCCCCGCCGAGGGTGGGGGACAGGACTCCAATCTTGGAGTTGAGGCAAGAAGTTGATGTTGCCCAGGCAGTGGCATGATCATGATTCACACCTCTAAGTCTCCCAAAATGCTAGGATTATAGATTTAAGCCAGTGCACCTGGCTTTTTTATCTATTTCATCAATATTTTATAGTTTAAAGCATTCAAATCCTGCACGTGTTTGTTATATATTAATATATATTTAAGTATTTCATTGGGGGAGTTTTGTAAGTGGTATTAAATTTTATTTTCTAATTGTACATTACTATTATACAGACATATGATTGATTTTTGTGTGTTGGCCTTGTTAATCTCACTGTTAGTTCTAGAAGGTTTTGTTTTTGTTTTCATTAGATTCCTTGGGATTATCAATATAGACAATCATGTTGTATGCACATAAGGACAGTTTTATTTCTTCTTTTCCAATCTGTTTGCCTTTACATGGTATTTTCTAAAATTATAGTTTTTGCTGGTATTTTTGAAAAACCCAACAGGTTATTTTACATAAAACAAAACTGGCTTTAAAATTAGAAAAGCTACACAGGGTCTCCCTCACGAAACAACTTGGCAGAGCTGAGGAGTGGCCGCCACACACCTGGGGTACATACTCTCCCGCTGTTTGACCAGCCCGTTCACCCAATTGGGTCACTGCCAACCTCTTCAGTCATCTGCATTTGTAACTGCTGCCCTGGCTGTCAGAGTTGGAGATGGCAGAGAGTGCCTGCCCTGAAGTAGCAGAGATGGGAAAGGACATCGGGATAGGCACGATTCCTTGGCCTTTCATTTGTCAGTGTCAAAACCCACATCAAAACTTAAAAAAACTCCCAAGAACCAAAAAACAAAAGTCACCTTGTTTGTTTTTACACATTGACGAGTGGCTTCAGGCACAGCTCTATCCAGGGGCTCATTGTGGTGCTGTCTCTCCACCTCTCAGCCCTGCTCCCCTCATGTCAGTGCTCTTCAATAGGCTCTTTGGGTGTGGCAAGGTGGGTCTCCAGCAGCCAGTCTGACATCCACCAACTCAGCAGTCTCAGCAGGAACTGGGCTCTTCCCCCTGTGGGTCTGGCAAAGCCACAGAGGTAATGCTCATCAGCTGTGATTGGGACACATGGCTGTTACTGGCAGGCCCAGGTCCCTGACAGCCCTGTGCAGAGGAGGGGGTCGTATACTACATGCACTGAGAGTGTGGAGGGGTTGCCACTGGGACCCCAGGGCTGGTATCAGGGTGCAAGCTGCAGTGTCTGTGCCCATGACAGCAGCGTTGGGTCCCCAGGGTCCCCAGGGATGCTTTGTCACTATTGCCTGTGCAGCCTCCACACCTGCCTCCCTGCTCCTCCCAGAGGTTCCTGATCCCCTAATTACCTTTCATCCTTTCCTGTCTCTGCTGCCAGCTGGAGTGCAGTCTCGGGTCTGTGAGGAGAGCTCTGACGCTTTATGGCACAGCCTCATGGTACACATGAAGAGGCTTGAGCACCAGCAAGGGAGACCACTCCCAGGGTCACATAGCGGGTGAGTGATGGAGAAAGGAGTTCAGGAAGGCAGCACCTGCCTGTCCATGCCTTGGCAGGGCCAGGGCTCTGGGACTGGTCTGGTGCCCCTGACTGAGGTGGCCCTACAGGGACAAGCCAGGGTCCCACCTGAGGTCCCTCCATAGGTGGGTGGAGTCTTGCTGTGCTTCGGCCAATTTTAATAGATTCAGAGCAGGGTTGGGATGCAAAAGTGAACTCTAATGAGCCATTGATTTCTCAGCAGGAAGCTGCTCTTGCCCACCCCCCACGAATTTCCTCCTAATGGACCCAGAATGGTGCTGCCTGGGGCGGGGCCACCCTTGGGCACCGCCCTCACCCCTGGTGTCTATATCATCTGAGGCCTGAAATGGAGTTTTGTGGGGTGTCCCAGGGTGAGAGAGGCTCTTGGTCATGGTCCAGCTCTCACTCTCTTCTCTGGCAATGTCTGAAATCCCATTTGCTCAGGTGTCCAGGCATTTCCTCACAGGGACAGAGCTGTCACCTGCTGTTGTTCAAGGCAAACCTGAGAGCCACTGGAATCCCTCAGTGTGGCTTTTCTGGTCTGACCCCAAGGCACGGCCACCTCCACACACCTGCCCTGCCCACACCCAGGCAGAGCCACTGGCCCCTCTCCCTGAATCACGGCAGACACCTTCACCATGGGGCGGCTTCAGTTCCCTGTCCCAGTGCAGTGAGAGGACACTTTTCTTTTCTTTCTTTCTTTTTTTTTTTTTGCTGTGTCGCTCGCGGTTAAAAGGGCAGCCCGTGGTGAGGGCAGGCGGCCCCAGTTATACGCAAGCCTGTGCTCTGGCGCTGCAGCCTGACCCAAGAGGACACTTTTAATGTCAGTTGAATCTGGACACCTGTCTGCTCATTGTCCCCCATGGCACCCACCTAACTCAGGCTAAGTGTCAAAGCCCTCGCCTTGGCCACAGACCTGTGCCACACGTCTTCCCTATGTCCTCCATGTCCACTCTCCTCACCCCCACTCCACTCTGTCACCTGGAACTCCAATTGACCCATACCCAGGCCTCCTTTGTCTCTGGCTTTGAGCTTGTCCACCCAAGGGGGAGTCCTAGCAGGTGGTCAGCTAGAGGGAGTAGGGTTGGGGTGAAGGCTCATCTGCAGGAACTGGGCTCCTTCCTTTTTGGGTCACTTTGGCTGATTGTGCCCTGGCCTCCTTTCTGGCCTCTACTACAGAAAGATGTATCCTGCCCCAGGGCCTTTGCACTGGCTGCTGCCTCTGCCTGGGCTGCTCCTACCCTGACTCCCTGCATCGTTCAGTGAACAGGGCACCAGGGACTGAGCTGGGGAAGCTGGAGGGAGAGAGATACAGGGATGGGTAGGTTTGTGTACGAGAAATGTCAGTCTCTCTTTGGTTCATGTGGACCTGGTGCAGAATGGACCTCAGTGGCATCTGGAGCCTAGCACCTATGGCTTTGAGGAGTCTGAGCTAGACGCAGACATCTAATAGTGTATGGACGAAGGTGATTTCTCTAATGTCACCTCCTCAAGCAGACCTAATGTTGTTCTTCCTTTCCTCCTTTGGAAAGAAAGAATTCAGCTGGCACACGGTTGCCCAAAATAATTACAGTTAAACATAGAACGCTTTGCTGTTTTTAGAGACAGAGTCTTGGACTTGCTCAGGCTGGTCTCAAACTCCTGAGCTCAGGCAGTCCACCCTGCCTGGGCCTCCCAGAGTGCTGGGATTACAGGCGTGAGCCACTGTGCCCGGCCTGTAATTAAGTTATTATCAATGCAATAAGAACAAAGTGCCCCATATAATTTCCAGTGTCTTCAAGGAGGAGGAACACATATTTTTGCACTTTCCCCTTCACTGCTAACTGGAATGTGAGTTTGATGCCTGGAGCTCAGGCAGCCATTTTGGTTTTTGAGGCAGATGCCATATGTTGTAGTTGATAGAATAGTAAATTAGAAAGAACTTAAGTCCTTGATTACAGTGAAGTTGTCCCATCAGCCCTGGCTGCTTACTTCTGAGCTTTGTTTACCAAAGAGGGAAATAATTTTGTGTATTGCTTAAGGTACTTTTCTTTTTGGAGACAGAGTCTTACTCTGTCATCCTGGGTAGAAAGCTGTAGTAATCATAGCTCACAACAACCTCAAAACCCTGGGCTCAGCCTCCAGAGTAGCTGGAACTACAGGTGCTCTGCAATGCCTGGCTAATTTGTCTATTTTTAGTAGAGTCAGGGTCTCACTCCTGCTCAGGCTGGTCTTGAACTCCTGAGCTCAGGTGATCCACACGCCTTAGCCTCCCAGAGTGCCAGGATTATAGGCGTGAGCCACTACACCAGAGCTTAAGACACTTTTAAAATGATTTTACTGTCACTTGCAGCTGAATCTACCGCTAACTGACACACACACACTTTAAGCTCCTCCCTCACTGTGGAAACAATTGAGAGGAGGGAGGATCTCAATGGCATCACTCAGATCCCTTGGAGGGAGCTGCATATTGATAGCACCACGTCGTCAGTGGCCACCCACAATCCCTGCTGACAAGCACGCAAGCAGAAGAAGCCAGATATCTAGACTCCCCCTGCGCTGGGCACAGAAGATCGGCAGACCTCTGTGGATTTGTGCTGTGTCCTCATTTCTGTACTCCAAGACTGGGAAAGATTTATGAGAGAAACAACAGGATGAAACCTGAGTTACTCCAAGTTTAGGGACATCAATCATAGCATCTTTGGAGAGAAGGAAACTTCTCCATGATGGCACCTGCCTAAGTGGATAAGGTCACGTGGTTCCCTGGGAAAGCCCCGCCCCCACCCCCGCCCCCAGCCCTGCCCCTCCTGGGTTCAACCCGTTCGGAGCCCATTCCAGTCTCTTCCAGGGCGTTCCTTTGGGCTCTTGGGTCACAGGGAAGGTCTTCTCTGACCTCAGAGGTAGCCTTGCTTGCCCACCCACTGGGGATTGTTTCCTCTCTCAGAGTCCATCCCCCTGCCCAGGGCCTCCTCCTGGGTCCTCAGGACGCTGCTCCTGTGTCCCAGAGGCCTAGCGAATTTCCTAACAGAGGACTGCATACCCAACATATCACAGATCCGACCGTATTATTTCACAATACTCCATAAAAGCAAAGGCACCAACTTTAAACCTCTGTAAATATTTAAAAGTAATGAAATTATACTCCAAGTCTTATAAGACCATAAATCTATAGTCCACGTTGATTATATGTAGGTCCTCCAATGTAATAAAAATGTGCACATCATACATTATCAATGTACAGCTGCAGGCCCATAAACTTGATGTAAAACTAACACATGAGCTGTAACAGCCATTAAACATTTCATTAACACCAGCTTTGCTTGTCTTCTTGGAATTTAGCATGTCTATTTTGGAGTAATTTGGGTGACCCAAGACTGATAAAAAGCTGATGTGCAAAGGCCTGTGAGTAACAAGCAGGGGATGTAGAGCTCCTATTGATGACCTTGGAGTGTTAACTTGGAAAATAGCCTGCAGCTCCTTTCCTTTCCTTCTTTCTGTCCACCTCGGGCCGGGAGATGAGAAGCAAATGTGGAGCACCTGCCCTGTGCTGTGTTCTCACACTTACTTATAACTTTTGTCCATGAAGAAACATGGAGATGGCCATTTATTTCCAAGTGCTTTATATTAAATTAAGTTTAGTGTTTATATTAAACAGAAGTTTTCTTTCTTTTTTTATTGCCACTGATGTAAGCCCAATTCAAATGAATGAAGTCAAAATGAGAAGTTATTGATAAGGCAGTGGGAAGGTCTGAGGAGTTTCAGGGAAGGCTAGATCCAGGAGCTCCAATATTACCATGAAGTATCTGTCTCTGTATTTCATCTCTGATTCTTTTATTATTATTATTATTATTTTTTACTAAATCATAACTTTGCATTGGTGCATTTATGGGATTCATGGTACTGCTTTGATACACAATGTAAAACGCTTACATTGAACTAAGTAACACATCCATCACAATTATACTGTTTTCTTAATAGTTTTGAAATGTACCATTACATCATGCACATTAGGTGAGGTCTCCCACAAATACCCTTCCCTCCCCTTCATCTCTGATTCTTGATGTTGGTTTCATTCCCTGGGGAGCTTTTCCCTCACTGTGATAGCCTGCTATTCCACCAGCTCAGAAAACCCAGTGGAAAGATATGTTCCCTTTTGTGAAAATTGCAGCAATGTCCCAGATGACTCTCCCAGGACTCAAGTGAGAACCGCTCTGTTGGCTGCTCTGATTGGCCTGGCTCAGGTTGCACATCCGCCCTGGACTAGGGTGTGTGAGTCATTCCTACACAGACCATATGGGCTGAGTGTGAGGGATGAGCTATCCATTTGTTTCTTTGGTTTCTAGCAACAGACACTAAGTCCGGCTAACTGAGGCAAAATTGGGATTTACTGGATACAAAAGGATGCTCAAAATGATCATCAGAGGCTGAGAAACTGACTTGGGGAAGGTGAGAACCAGGACAGCATCACATGACCTTGCAGCAGAGATGTAAGTGGTTGACCTTGAGACCAACACACAGTGAAATGAGCCCATATATATTTGTTGTTTGAATGAATGAAAAATGAATGAGTGAGAAGGAGGGGGTTCAGAAACTGTCTAGAGCAGGCGTCCTCAAACTGCGGCCTGTGGGCCACATGAAGCCGTGTGAATTGTATTTGTTCCCATTTTGTTTTTAACTTCAAAATAAGATATGTGCAGTGTGCATAAGAATTTGTTCATAGTTTTTTTTTTTTTAAACTATAGTCTGGCCCTCCAACGGTCTGAGGGACAGTGAATTGGCCCCCTGTTTAAAAAGTTTGAGGACGCCTGGTCTAGACAAAAGCATAGATATTTATCATATCTCCCCCAAATCCTTTCTCCACTGCTCTGACCCTGGTAATGGCTTCTAACTTCTTGATGTCCATCATCACTCTCTTGGCTTCCAAGATGCCCGGATTCTCCTCCTTTTCTTACCTCCTTTGCTGTCTCCCTCTGCTGCACCCTGTTTGTCTCATGTCCCAGGATTCTGCCTCCCACTCTTCTCACCTGCTTTCTTGGGAAGTTCGCCTTTGTTCGTAGCTTCCAGTGTTATTTAATTTCTGGCCCCAAATTCTCTCTCAAATTCTATTCTGAGATTTCCCAAGTCTAAGGCCCAGATCCCATTTTTTAGGCACCTACTGTGTGCTGAACCCTTTGCTAAGCACATGTAATGTCTCATCTACTCCATATGACAATTCAGAACAGAAGCCAATTGTGCCCATTTTACAGATGGGAATGCAAGGTTTGGAGAGGTAAAGGGCCTTGCCTAAGGTCATTCCGCCTGGTGGTCACAGATCTAGGATTCAAACCCTGAAGCCTATAATTCTTGTCCTGCATTAGCACCTCCAACTAAATTGGCTGAGACTTAATTCTTCATCCATCCTCCTTAAGGTGACTAAATCATTCTTTTAGATGTCAGGATTAAAATTTAGGAAACATCCTAATTGCTTCCCTTTGTCCACCACATCTAAGCAAATACCTAATCATATTATGTCTGTCTTTATGGACCCCTTTTTCCTAAAAAAAAAAGAGAAAATAATAAAATAAAGAAAAAATAAAAGTTGTGCTTTTTAATTGTGTTGGTATAAGGATGAATATTATCTAGGCTAAAGAATATTCATTTTTTTCTTCAGATTTTCAAAGAAATTACCTCCATACCATGGAATATTCCTCAGCAATAAAAAGAGGAAATTATTGATACATACCTACATGGATCTCAAGGTTATTATGCCAGGTGACAAAAGTCAATCTCAAAAAGTTGTATACTATGAGATTCCATTATATATCATTCTCAAAATGACAAAATTATAACGATGAAGAATAGATTGGTGATTTGCAGGCCATAGGTCAGAGCCGGGGTAGGGAGTGGAGTGTCAGCCTGAGGGAGGTCCTTTGTGGAGATGGGACAGCCCCATATCTTGACGGCTGTGGTGGTGACTTGAACCTGTACGTTGCCTACGACTATATGCATGTGTGCGCATGCACAAATTCACATGTACACACATACACATACAAATGAGTACATAGAAATAATTATGAAACCGAGTGATTTCTGGAGTCTAGTTAACAATATTGTACAAATGACAATTTTCTGATTTGATATTATTATACAGATGTCACCACTGGAGAAAGCTGAGAGAAGAGGATTCCACACGGAATTCTATGTCATAGTTTTTGTAGCTTCCTGTGAGTCTATAATTATTTTAAAATTAAAAGTTAAAAAATTCCATTGAAATATGGCCACTTCCTTGGGCAGAGCCTGTGGCTCAAGGAGTAGGGCGCTGGTCCCATATGCCAGAGGTGGCGGGTTCAAACCCAGCCCCGGCCAAAAACCACAAAAAAAAAAAAAAAAAAAAAAAAAAAGAAATATGGCCACTTCCCCTTCTTCAGGCACACCCTTCCTTTTCCTAGACTCTTGTCCCTCCTCGTGAGTTTACACTGCCAAGGAAACCCTCACCACCTCCTTCCACGCTTTCCCAAGGAGGATGTGTTAATGGTGTGGTTCAAAGCATGCACCTTGCACGGGGCAACCAATGGCTCTGATTTGCTTGGGACTCCAGGAGTTTCTGGGTCATGGGACTTTCAAACTGGGTGAGTCTTGAGCAAACTGGGACAAGTGGGTCTTCTTTGCTTTAGATCAGTCAGAGCTTAAGTCCTGAGTCTGCTGTTCAAGAGCTGGGTGACCCTGGGAAAAACAGTAGATTCCTCTGATTTTCAGTTCTCACATCTGCAAAATGGAAAGAACATAGGATCTTCCCTCAAAGGTTGTCTGAGGATTCCATGAAATTATACTCAGGAACGGCTGATATAGTACCAGGGGATTGTTCATTAAACCAGAAGCCTTTGTTGTCGCTCTGCTGCACAGCTGCCACCTTCCCCGCTGGGAGTGCCCCCAAGGCCCCAGGGTCTGATGAATTCCTGAGCTAAAAACTCTGTCCTCGATAGTTAAGACGATAAACATACGCACTGAGACTTAATAAAACATATTGATTACACAACAAGCCCCAGATGTGATAAAACATGTACACACAGCACTTTAAAATACAACTCTCTCTGGCCCATAAATTTGACCTACAACTTGCACTTGAGCTAGAGCACACATTAAACATTTCTTTAATGCTCGTTGGTTTGTCCTCTTGGAATTTAGAACCAGCTCTGTCACTTTCTGCTTGGGTGATTTCGTTCCCTGCAGACATGTCTGTTGTCCCCACTTTGATCTGTGTTTCTAGAATTTGGCATTTACCCCAGTCTCCAACCAACCCTGACCATGACAAGGTGTTTTCCATCTGCTGAGAACTCAAGGGGATTCCTCCATTTGATAAATGTTTATGGAGCCCCCACTCTGTGCCAAGCGAGGTCCTGGTCATTGGGGACAGAACAGTGAGCAGAAGGGATGAAAGTCACTGTCCTCATAGAGCCTGCAGCCTAATGAGGAGGAAGGAAGAAAGAAAGAAAGATTTGGGGGGAGAGGTAGGAAGAAAGGAAGAAGATGGATGGAGGAAGGAAGGATCCAGAAGGAAGTATTACTTTCTTCTGTTTGATCTCATTGTTCAGGTGAGAAAATCTAGGCCCAGAGAAGTTAAGGTCTTTGGCCAAAGTCACCAGGCTGCAAGTGAAGCCAGGAATTGAACCCAGGTCTGTCTACATCCAAAACTTTTTCTAGGTCCGAAGTGAATGAATAAGTGAATGCAAATGGGGACTCAAAGAGAGACCTTTTAGCCTCAGGGAGAGTCAAAGGCTCTCTCCTCTCCTTCTAGACTTCTCAGGAGTTATTCAGAATCAAAGGTAAGAAACATGACTCTTCTTCAGAGACTCCACTCCACAGACAGTCACTGCCCCGATCCAGTGCTTGCCTGGGCTATGATGGGAAATGTTGTCACAGAGGGATTCTGTTTGAACCTCTTCTGCTCCAAACCCTCCCTTAGCTCCCACTTCACTCAGAGCAAAGCAGTGTCGTATGGTCCCCTGGCTGCTCTCCTCATTGTCCCTTACTTACTTTCCCTCAGTCACAGTAGTATCCTTGCAATCTTCAAACACAGCAGGCATGGCCAGTGCCAGGGCCTTTGCACCTGCTGTGCACCCCTCTGACCTGGAGCACTCTCTCCCAGATAACTGCATGGGCCATTCTGTTGCAGGACTGAGAATTCCCCACGAGGGGACTTTCTTGACCACCCAGGGTCAGAGATGGAGGGAGAAATGGCACAGAGAAATCAACACACAGAGGTTCTGCAAAAAAGTCTGCTGAGACCTGGAGAGATGAGCAGCCTGTGGTGAAGCAGATAGGTGCTGCCCTGATTCGAAATCTCAGGAGGTTTTTATTAAAGATTTTAGGGTGTGTGTTTACAGAATGAAGAAGAGTTAATAGTTTTATGACTCAATCATGTGAGTGGTCTTTTGATTATGAAAAGGTCATCAGGATGGAGGCACTAAATGACAGAACAATTCTCAAGGGCAGAGGTAAGCAGGTAACAAAGTTAGGGGATGGGAGAGGAACTGTTCTGGTTATAGCCTTCAGGCTAGATTGTCTTGGCTCGAGGGTAATTTTCAATCCCCTTCTAACTCCGCTGATGTCCTATCTTTGCTAACCTGCTGAATTTTATCAGATATCCCCAAATTAGTTTTCTGTCTATTCTGGTGAATATTCTCACTCCCCTTGCTACTGTAGGTGTGTTGAGCAGTAGGAAGCTGAGGCTGGGGCATTCTGTGGAGTCCTCTGGAATGTCCACCTGCACTATATTTCCACCCATGGATCTTTGCTCATGTGTCACCTTCTCTGTGAAGCCCACCCCGACTACCTGGCTTCTGATTATAGCCCTACCTGCCTCCCCAACTTAATTTTCCTCACAGCACTCGTCATCATTTGGCATCTTTTCTGTCTTCTTTACCCTGTTTGCTGTTTCTGTACACTTCCCTCAAGTTCCTGGACTAGAACACAGCTCCATATGGCAGAGTTTTTGTCTGTCTTGTTCATTGTGTATGCCCAGGTTCTAGAATGTGGCTGGGACCCAAAAGTTGTTGAACAGATGTGAAGGTGATAAATGGCAGTCAAGGTGAGTGACATTAGCCTGAATTGAGACATGAAAGATAAAAAACAGCCAACAGCAAAACATGTGGAAAACAGCAAGTGCAAAGGGCCTGTGGCCGGGATGAACAAGGGAAGTTGAAGGGATAGTGAGGAGGTCAGTGTGGCTGCAGTGGAGTGAGCCAGGGGGAAAGTCTGAGAGGTCAGCAGGGGCCAGACTATGCAAGATATTGGCGGTCATGATAGGGAGTTTGGATATTATTCTAAGAGCAATGGGAAGCCATTGGAGGTTTCAGAACAGGAAGGTGACATGATTTGATTTGTATTTTAAAACTCAATCTGATTGCAACGTGCATTGAATGAATGTGGTGTGGACTGAAGGGGGCCAGAGTGGAAGCCTGGAGCTCAGAGAGGAGCTGGTATAATTATCCAGGGATGCTGTGAAGGATGGTGGTGCTCAGCCTACACGAAGCAGTGGCTGTGGAGAAACATGGGTGGACTCAGGACACGTTTTGGACATAGACTTGGCATTGGAGCTTGTTGTAGGGAAATTGGGGGATAGTGAGGTGTGGCTTTGCCTGGTAAGTCTCTTGACCCCTGGACATCATGGAAGAGAGTGGGGACAAGCTGCTATTATTATAGACTCCCAATCCCTTTCTTCCTCCAGGAAATGCCAGGGGGTCTTAATCCCCAGGCTCCCTGGCTGGGCTTCATGTCTCTGAGATCATCCTTCATTGGGAATTTGCACAAAGCTCATTTTTGCTAATTGATATAAATGACTTGCTTTTCACTCCTGCACATCAGTGCTGCATACTTTCCCATTAATGGGGCTGGAGGAGGAAAATGAAGTGCTTCAATTTGCCATCTTTCAACATGACAAAATGGGAAAGGAGAAAATCACTCAGCTGAAAGACAGGAGTGAATGCTGAAACTGCCTTTGGGGAGGAGGCAGGACTGCTGGGGACAGCAGCCCTGGGCCCAGGAAGGATGGTGGTGAGGCCACACGCCCAGCACCTCCAGTAGCCCTTCATGTATATAGGGTGCTTGAAAAATGACAGTGTTTTTCAGGGATGGGGTCTGATTTAGCCACACGGCTGTCCTGCAGGGTGTCATTACCTCACCTCATGGATCAGACAAGTGTCCCATTGTTATCAATGACAGGAAACCCAACCCCAACAGACTTAAAAAGCAAATGTGTGGGTTCATAGAACTGAGAAGTCCTATGGGGGTTCCAGCCTCAGGTAGGGCTGGATCCAGGGACCCAAGTCAGTTTCTCCCAGCCTTGCAGCTCCCTCTTCTTCTCTCACTACTGGTAAGAAGGCACTTGCCTGTGCAATATGCCAGAGGGAAGAACTCCTCTTTTTGGTGTTACCTGAGGCCCTCTCAGGATTCATCTGATTGGACCAACCTGGCTATGTGCCCATGCCTGACCCAAATACTGGGGTCCAGGTGGTGGAATTTTCTCATGGTCATGGCTCCTTCCTGAGGTGCATTGGTGTAGGTTAGGAAAGGGTTCTCCCTTCTTTCAGGAGAAGCTTCCTTGTGCCAGGACACAAGGCATGATGGATAGGGGTTTCATCCCCTTGTGTGGGACACAGCTGCCCAGGTGTACATGGTGGCTCTGGATATGCTCACTGCCAGGCCTGGATCATGCACCTCCCAGGGAGCTAGCTGGGTGTGGGGTCCTCCCCTCCCACAGCACAAAACTGAGAATGGAGGATGAAGGCTCCTCCCAGGATGATCAGGCTGCTGTGCTCAGAAGATGGAATTCATTCATTCGTCCCCTGTTAAAAATGCTTATTCTGTGCAGAGGAAAAAGTGGACCGAGATCCCTGTCCTCGTGGAACTTAGAACCTAGTTTGGGGATATAGAAATAAAATCAATGTATTTATTACTTATATGATAACTGTGATGACAGTGCTTTGGAGAAACAGGAAGCAGGATGGGAGGACAGGGGTGTGTGGTGGGAATCGGCTGGCTGGGGAAGGCCTCACTGACACAGTGAAATTTGAGTAAAAATGGAAGGAAGTGAGTTGCATGACTGTCTCTGGGTAGAAAATTCCCAGAAGAAGAAAAAGGAGGTGCAGAGGCACAGGGGTGAAAGATGTCCTGGGCAGTGTGGCAGGACAAGGGGACTGGGACCTAGTGAGCCACTGTGAGGACTGTGGCTTTTCTTCTGGGGGGTGGGGAGCCACTGTAGGGCTTGAGCTGAGGAGGGACAGGGTTTGACTTAGATTTGAAGAGGTACTCAGCATGGTCCTGCCCCTCCCCTTGCAAAGCTGCTCGGCTGCCCCTGTTCCCCAGATACAGAGGACACAGCCTTTGTAGAGCAGTCTTCCCTTTCGTGGGTCTGCCTGGTCCCTTGATGACCCGAGGGAAAATTCTGGGCTCTCTTAGTCAGCATTCTTCAGGTTGTTAAATGACAGCAACTCAATTCAAACAGACTTAAATGAAAAAAATTTTGCTAGCCCAAGTAGCTAAAAGTCAGCTGTATCAAGGCTTCTGAGCCAGCTGGATCCGGAGATGCCAACAATCTAATCATGATGTAGTCTGTCTCCATCTCTGAGATCTGTATGGGTTTCACTCTCTGTAGGTTGTGCCCAGGGGGTTATCATGATGACTGCTAGCAGCTCCTGGCTTCTACCCCCAAGCTCGGCAGCCCCAGTGCACAGAGGGAGTCTCCTTCCCAACAGACCCAGCAAAAGCCCCAAGGCAGGCTCTCATTGGCCTATTTGGGCCACATGTCCATTCCACAGCCAATCAGAATGTCCAAGGGCATGGACTGTTGTGCTGAGTCACACCTGGGTCACATCCCTCCCACCCCAGGGTTAGGAGCTGGGACCAGCCCCGCCCAGTCCACACACAGTGGCCAGTTTGAAAGAGGACTAAGCCCCCCAGGGAAAATCAAAGGTGGATGGGGATGGACACACACAGACAGAAATCATGGCAGTCTACTGTGGCTCTTTTTCCCAAGAGCAGGAAACTGGAGTCTGAGAGGTGGGAGGCTCCTCAGCCAAGGTCATGGAGGGTGAACTTACCAAGGAAGGGTTTACAGCTCAGGGCTTCACATACAGCTCCCAGGGCAGGGGGTTCTCCACTTTCCACCCACCCAACACCCTAAGGGGTGGAGTCCTTTGTACCTGTTGTTACAACAGGGCAAGCCTCATATGTATCCCCAAGAAGCCAGCTGTGCAATAAAGAGCAACCACCAAGATGCCTTTCTATTCACACCCCACATTGTCCCAGGGTCACTGACACCTCCGTTACTGCCCCATCCCGTGGGTTGGAAAATAGACGTGCAGTGACCAATGTAATCATTGATCAGGCTGCTCCTCCTTTCTGCTGCGACATGGGGGTGGGTGCAGGATGGGAGAGGGAGGCTGCCAGGAGCACCCTGAGATTCCCCTCCGCCATGCCCGAGTGCAAATTCACACTCCTCCCTAAAAGTGCCTGTATGCGTGCCCAAGCACACACCCACGCGGACACTGGTAGATGCACACGTGAGCACATACCCATGTAAGTGCAAAGCCATGGTCTACAGCACACACGTGTGCCTGCACATACTACCCTCCACCATGTATGTGCACACACACACGCACACACATAGAGCATTTCCCCACCGTCTCACTCACAGCTGCACCTCCTGAATAGATGCCCCCCTGTACATGTGCACCCTCACGCATCGGGGCCAGATCACTGATTTTAAGCCAAGACGGCCTGGGTCCAAGTCTCAGCTCCACCACTTCTGAACCATGTGCTTTGGGCCCTTGGATTAACCATTCTGAGCCTTAGAGTCTTCAAACATGAGGACTTATCTCAAGTCAAGTTGAGTTAATACATGGAAGGTGCTCAGGAGAACGCCTGGTAAAGAGTAGGCACTAAATAAGTGTGAGCCATAATCCCCTCCTGCCTGCCCATGCACTCCTCCCCCCAAGCACATGCATGTCCCTACATGTGCCTGCAGGATACCTGGCCGGTGTACCACACACTCGGAGATGCACGTTCAGACGTGCACAAGCAGGTCAAGTCCCAGAGAGCTCACCTGAGGTCCTGCAGCAGCCTGAGACAGAGGGAGGTGGCTGTCCCTGACTAAGCTCAGGAAAGACAGCACTGACCCCATCTCACCACCATTAGTCTGTGGAACTTTCTCAGATGCTCTTTGTGGACTCACAGAGGCATGAAACATTTGTGCTGGAAGGGGTATATATGATTATGCTTTAAATTATAAAGATGAGGGGACAGAGGCTTAAGGAGGAATACATTTGTCCACCGTCACCTATAAAGCAGGTGCCTAGACCAGGAACCAGTGCCCAGAACCCACCTGGTAACCACCGGGCTGGACTGACAGCAGGAAGAGATGGGTGGCTGTGGCAGGAGGGTGGCAGGGTGGGAGGCTGGGATATTACGCTGGGGACAGGACCACATCAGGAGTGCCAGGGGGCCTCAAACCCAGGCCCAGAAACCTGAAAGAGCTGGGGGTGGAGGATGGGTCACATACATTCCCTAGAGGGGTAAGGTAGTTGAGCAGGGAAAAGAAAGTCTTTTCAACAAATGGTTTGGAAGTGAGTATTTATAAAGGGAGGGAAGTAAGCCTCAACCCCTAACTCAGGTGCCCTGAAAAATTAACTTCAAATGGATCATAGACTCAAACCGAAAAGCTGAAACTCTGAAACTTCTAGAAAGGCAGGATATAGATAGCACTAACTACTAAAAAAAAGAGAAACTGGCCTCATCAAAACTGAAAACTTCTGCTTTTCCCTTTAATTTTGTTAACACGTATTTGAAAGGACTTGCAGGGGCGAGGTGGGCAAAAGTGGAATTTCTCTTCCAAGGACACTGCTCAGGTCAGGTGACCCTCTCCTCTGATCAGTCAGGGCATGATACTGGGGTCCCTGCTCCCCTTCCAAGAGTCACCACTGACAACAAGCATGCCGCTTAGCAACCCAGAGCTGGAGAAGCCTGAGCAGGCTCTACATACCGAATTTTAGGGCTCGTTATCTGGTGTTGAGTAGCTGCTTGGACGAGAGGCAAGATGGGGACGGGATTAAAACAGAGATGTTGAGGTTTGACAAGCTGTGGTTCAAATTCTGCCTGTGCCATTTATTCCCTGGGTTGAATTACTTACCTGTCTGTGACTCAGTTTCCTTGTCTATACAATGGGATTAGTTGTGCTGTGCACTTCACCAGGTTGTGAGGATTAGATAAGGATTAGATAAGACAATTCAAGTTGATGGTGTAGAACAGCACCTCGCTGACCTCGTGGGAGACGTGGGAGCCCAGTGAAAGTGAGCTGAAGCCACCCCACCATCTGCAGTCTACCCCTCCATCTCCCGGGGACCACTTCCAACCAGGGGCTGTTGCAGTTCATGTTATTTCTTCACTAAAAGCCCCTTAGCGTCTCCGTCAAAGGCCTGCACACAGGAAAGTCACGTTAGTTGAATGCATGACTCCTGGGCAGCCCCGGCAGGGTCAACCCTCTGCCTGCTCTTTACAAACCAACACAAAGCCGCAGATACTGAGAACTTGTCTTCTGGTAGAAATTGCCTTAGAAGCAAAAGACAGCACTCCCCACCCCCAACTCTCCTCCCTGAGAGCAGGGACGCTGCCGCCTGGTGAATAATTCACCTGCTACCGTCAGTGGCCGAGGATGCTGTCTTGGCAGAAAGCTGGCAGCCTGCAGAATGGTTTCTTATTTTCACTGAGCATAAACCAGGGTCTTGAGTGCTTATGTTTCCATCGTACTAATTTCAGAGGCAGTCTGCTGCCGGGAGCCTTCGTCTGTAAGCTTTCTTTACATCCACTTGTTGGCTGCATTCACCCCTCCTGCCCAAATAAGCCAGTGGAAGATTTATATCAGCTCACTATTAAAGTAAAATTTTAACAATTCTTCTAAATGACAGCGGCATCTATGCATGAGCAGCACTGCATGTTAAGCCTCCCCTTGGGGACAGTAACCTGCTTCATTAAAACAGCTATAATAAAGAGGCACCATAAATCAGCATCTTTTACACAAAAACATGATCTAAACTCCTTCTTTGGCTCAGCCCTAATGCAGACAGACAGCTCAGAGGGAGGTAAGAGCCTGGAAGATATTGCCATGAAGGGCAAAAGAAGCCACTTTTAAATATTTAAAGCAAAGCCAGGGCAGCCAACCCAAACTTGTTTTCTCCAAATGAGCCTGGGGACCTGCGGAGAAAAACACACTCCATTTTTTCCATGACTAAACCTTCCTACCTGCTCTGGGCCAGGAGTGAGGTCACCCTGACACTTCTCTCTGTGACTCTGATGGGCTGGGAGGTCCTCTGCTGACTCTGACTGATGGGACTGAAATCCTGGGGCCCTGAACCACTCAGCCTTTCTACCTTCCGTTTACACATCGCATCCTGATTGCTGTTCTGGGCCACCTTCGCACACCGCCTGTGCCACTGTTTTAAATATTTTTCTTTGACTGTACACACTCTTTTATGTCAAACCCCGGCCCATGCAATTACGGCTGTGAAATTAAGGAGCTCACATACAGCCTCATTTTCCATTTTCCTTAGTAGACATTAAAATAAATAAATAATGCAAAAAAGTCACGTTTATCGACATGGCATGCAAAAATATCTTGCGTACTCTAGTGTCTCCCCAGGCCACCCACCTTTGGAAATGCTGAATTAACCCCATATCCAAAGGATTGGAGGACAAACAACCACCGTTTATTGAGACTTGGCATTTATTAGACACTTGAGTTTGGGGACAGACTTTTGTCCAAGAAAAGTCTGGGTGGCATAAGCTTACAGCACTCCCTCCAGACCAACTCTGGTGACATCCTGGCTTAGGTGACGCAGGAGCACAGTGTGGGATAGATGACTAACATATGTCCTTAAATGAGAGAGTAATTGCTAGATTATGTGATGTCAGAAACTATTTGGGAAAGGAGACAGAGGGAGCGTGGGACCCTGAGAATAATGCCGCTGGATCAGTAAACCCAGGGTCTCGACTTAGTCTTTATCTAATCTTTGCCACCTCTCATCGGGATGAGTCCCCTAATTGGCCCTTTAGCTTCCACCCTTGGCCCCTCCCTTATGTTCTCCATTCAGTAGCCAGGGTGGGCCTTTGAGTATAGTAACTCAGATCATCATATTTCATCACTCAAAATCCTCTAGAGACTTCTGCTTCTGCTGAAAATAAAAGCCAAGTCTTCTCACGGCCTGTGGGGTCCCTTGGGATCTGGCCCCTTCATCTCCTCAACCCCAGATCCTAGCACTCCCCTACTCACTCACTCTGCTCTGGACACAAGGGCTTCCCTGCTGTTCCTCAAATGCCCAGAAAACACTGCTGCCTCGGGGCCTTTGCACTTGCTGCCCCTCTGCCTGGACTGCTCTTCTCCTACCTCTGCCTGGCTCGTTCTCGTACTTCAGTCTCTGTACCTGCCACCTTCTCCAAAAAGCCCTCCCTGGTCCCTGGTCCAAGACAGTCCCTGTCACTGTCTGCCTCACCCACTTTCATTTCCCATCTCTCTGTGTGTGTGTTCCTAGGGGACACACGTCACATGGAACAGGACATGGCCTGTGTGATGAGCGTGAGAGGTGGATGGGAGCGAGGAGCTACTCTGACTTCGCCTTCCTTGAATTTTTGAAATTATAATTTATTATTTATGAAATTAAGATCTTTAGCGGGGGCTGTAGAAAGAAGAAAAGTACCTGGAAGCTCCAGGCTGGGCTGTGCCTTTGCAATTCCTTGGTCTACACTCCTAACTCTAGATCAGTGGTTCTCAACCTTCCTAACGCCGCAATGTATTTTCATTGTTAAAAAGGAGTCGCAACCCACAGGTTGAGAACCGCTGCTCTAGATGGAGAAGCTGGGGCCTCCAAAAGAAAACGCCTTGGCTGAGGTGGGAAAAGTGTCCAGGGGCAGAGTCCAGATGGGAGCAGAGCTGGGGGTCCTGTGTGGTCCCTGTCCTGCCCTTCTGAGGATCTCCTTTTTCCCTTGGAGGGCTCTGGGAGATGCAAACATACCCCTGCCCCATGAGCTATGTTAGGAATGGGCACAGTGGCAATCATGCCTGTTCTCAGGTATCAGTGAAATGTTGCAGAATTGTGAGGTTGTAGGTGGATGACCGATGTTTAGAGACCTGAGCTAAACAATTTGTTCCTCAAGGTGAAGAATACACTCATCTTCAGGGCCTGGCAGAGTGCCAGCACACACAGAGGCTCACCAAATCCAGTGGTCTGGATTGAAGGAAGCCAGGGACCTTCTGGCAGAGTGTCACAGCTGCTATGACCTTCCTGACCGAAGGGGACCGTGCAAATAAAATCTCGGCTTCCATATTTCTCTCCCTTTCCTAACCTCCTGGTCTCAAAAACCTAAGGGCCTCCGAGCATCTCCAAAACACACAAGGATTTTCCTAATTGATTTGGAAATTTGGTGGCAATTTGGGCCACTTAGCAACTAATAAACTCATAGGGCCAGTGTCTTTGAGGTTTTGATACTTCTAAGAGACAACTCAGGGAGGGGTGGGCACTTGATATAGGGAAGGGAAAAAACACACATGGTAAAAATCCCACCGACTTCAGCCCCACAAACAGGAAACAGAATGAGGCTGCCTTCTTGCTGTGTCTGGCAGCAATCCTCCCAAGCAACCCCTAATTAGGTTGGATGGCTGTTCTCCACCCTGGGACCGGAAGGAATCTCAGTTGAGGAGCCTTCAGCACAAAGAACCGTCAGGATTGCCCCACAGATGAGCAGAAAATAGCAGATGATAAATTTTTCAGGAGTGCCCTCCACATGCTGGCTTAGCTGGCTGTGAGGTTATGTGTCGGGCTTTGGGGGATGAGTCTTGCTGACCTGGGGCTATTTAGAGGTCCTTCCCACCTGCACCGCCTGGAAGGAGCATGGCCACCTTCCAAGGCTAGTTCATCTTTTATGAAGGGGACTTAGTTCACCCACCTTCCGTAGAGGGGTCATTCAGGTATTGGCCTAAGACTTGAAGGGCTGTCGGGTAGGAGCTGGCAGACTCCACAGGACAGGAAGACACTAAGCCTGCCACACCCACTCCCTGGAATTCATCTCCAGAAAAAATTGCTCAATGGTTCAAAGATCATCCCTCTGTCCAGTGGGTCCCCGCCATCCACGTTACTCTCCTGTTAGTCACTTAGGGGCCACCTCAGTCATCAGCTGGCAGAGGCTGCGGTATCAAAGTGCTTGTGTTCAAGTCACCCTTCATTTACTTAGTAATGGTCCCAAGCAGGAGAACAGTGATGTTGGCATTTTGGATACGCCAAAGAGAAGCCCTAAAGTGCTTCCTTTCAATAAAAATGTGAAAGTTCTCAACTTAGTAAGGAAAGAAAAAAAAAATGTATGTTGAGGTTGCTAAGATCTATGGTAAAAACAAATCTTCCGCCTGTGAAATTGTGACGAGGGAAAAATTGCTTTCTCATGGTAGTTTTTCTGTCTCAATTCAATCTGCAAAAGATATGGCTAGTCAGTACCAGATGAGTACTTAGTCAACGTGGAAAAACATGAAATCTGGGGGTGGAAGACATGGACAGAAATGTGTTCAATCGGGTTCTGTACTATCTGTGTTTTCACGATCCAGTGGGGAGTGTGGGGGGCTTGGGATTTAAGGGGAGACTACTGCATGTGCCAGGCACATTTCTCCACCCGACAGCCTGGGAAGCCGGTTCATATCTCACCTGACCTCTGGCCTTGCACTTGCTGTTTCCAGCGCCTGGACTACTCTTCCCCCAGATGTCTTTATGGTCCCTCTCTCACCTCCTTCAAATCTCTTCTCATATGTCACCATCTCGGTAAGGTCTTCCCAGGCTTCTCTATGTAAAATTACAGCCTCCTTGCCATCTCTACCAATTCCCAATCTTCCTTGCCTGCATCCACCACATTTTATGTTTTCATCTTATTCCATTAGAATGCCGGTTTCTGGAGCATTTTGTGGGCTTTGTTCATGGCTGTATTTCAGCGCTTATGAAGTGCCTGGCATACGAGATGATGTTCAAATAATATTTATTGCGTAAGAAAACATTTGTTCCCTTTGTTTTAAAGTACAGCAGATTAATAGAAAACTTGAGGTGTAGTAAGGTCAACAGGCAAGGAAAAGGCCACCATTGAAAGGAGTGTTTGTTACTCACAGTTCCTGAAAGTGCACACCACACCATGGGGACCACACAGGAGGGCTAGGGCAGGCGGAGGAAGAGGGAGAGGGGGAACCTGGGCAAGAGCCTTTACTGTGGGGCTTGGTGCGGTGGCTCAGGTCTGTAATCCTAGCACTCTGGGATGCCGAGGCTGGTGGATTGCCTGAGCTCACCAGTTCAAGATCAGCCTGAGCCAGAGTGAGACCTTATCTCTAAAAAGTAGCTGGGCGTGGGCGGTGCCTATGGCTCAAAGGAGTAGGGCACTGGCCCCAAATACTGGAGGTGATGGGTTCAAACCCAGCCCCAGCCAAAAACTGCAAAAAAAAAAAAAAAAAAGGTAGCTGGGCATTGTGGTAGGTGCCTGTAGTCCCAGCTACCTGGGAGGCTGAAACAAGAGGATGCCTGAGCCCAAGAGTATGAGGTTGCTGTGAGCTGTGGCGCCATGGCACTCCACCCAGGGTGACAGAGTGAGATTCTGTATCCAAAAAAAAAAAAAAGAGCCTTTACTGTGGTTTTTGCAGGAAGGAACAGATGAAACAGAGTATCTAGATTCAGAACTGGCTATTTTGAATAATTTCAGGGGGTTGCCCTAGTTGTCTTGTACCTGGTCCTGGGGTGACTAGGGCAGGTGCATAGTGGCTTGGTGTGTGAGGGCCCAGTAGAGGAGGTGGTTATTAGAAAGCATGCTGGTGGCTGAGTTATTCACTGTCTGGGAGTTGGCTAACCCTGCGAGGGGCAGGCCGTCCATGGTCTGTAAGGTCCCAAATAGCAAAGCATCAGGATACAGAAAAAAAAGGAGCTGATTAATACAACTGCCTCCTTGTAATAGGGTCCAGTTGTGCTTTAGGGGCATGGCTGCTTCCTTAGTTCCCATGTGATCTGGGCTAAGCCAATCAGTAGGTTCCATTCCACTAGCCAGCAACTGGCTCAGAGATAGACATGTGACCTAGGTCTGGCCAATGAGAGAGAGGGACTCAGGTTCAGAAAAGGATATAGGCTGGGTCAGTTATGTGATGGGCTGGAGGCTAAGTCAAGTGTGGTTATCGTATGTTGGTTTGTCAGTGATTGGTCCATGGATGGGTGCATAAATAGGGCCAGGTGACATGGGGATGGCCATGGTGGGGATGACTTGGTGTGGACACAAAGTTGGTGTGCAATTTAAAGTTACAACTATTTTAAATTGTACATGAACTTTATGTCCCCCCTGTATTTGAATTTCAGATAGACAATAATTGTTTAGTATAAGCAAGTCCCAATTTAAATTTAGGAAGGTCTATACGTTTATTTGGCAACCCTACATATACCCCACGCTGGGCCAAAAAGACATAAGGGATGTCTCTTGTTATGTTCCATGAAGGACTTTGATCTCCCATTTAAGAGACAGACAGAAGTATCCTGCTATTTCTTTCTCCCTTGCATGAAGATGTGATGTCCGGAACTGTGCAGCCATCTTGAGATGACCAGGCATTAAATTCAAAGATGTGATAAGGGTGATGGGACAGAAGGTCAGAAAGATTTTGCCTCCTTAATTACATCATTGTACTGTCAAACCTTAATTATATCATTGTACTGGGGAAATGCCCCTCTCTGGACTTCTCATTCTGTGAGATAATTAAATGTCTCTATTGCTTAAGCCAGAGGTTCTCAACCTTGGCTGTGCATTAGAACTAGCTGGAGAAATTGAAAATATGCCAGTGCCCAGGCCACACCTCATACCAATTAGATTTCTCAGGATAGAACTCAGGCATTTTTTTTTTTTTTTTGTAGAGACAGAGTCTCACTTTATGGCCCTCTGTAGAGTGCCGTGGCCTCACACAGCTCACAGCAACCTCCAACTCCTGGGCTTAAGCGATTCTCTTGCCTTAGCCTCACGAGCAGCTGGGACTACAGGCGCCCGCCACAACGCCCGGCTATTTTTTGGTTGCAGTTCAGCTGGGGCCGTGTTTGAACCCGCCACCCTCGGCATATGGGGCCGGTGCCCTACTCACTGAGCCACAGGCGCCGCCCAGGGATTTTTTTTTTTTTAAAGTTCCCTGGTAATTACAATGTATGCTCCCTTGCTACTTAAAGCACAGTCCCTGGCCCAGAAATATTGGCTTCCCTGGGGAGCTTATTTTAGCTGTGGATCTTGCAGTTTCTCAACCCTTTTTGTCTCACGGCACACTTGAACCTATAGTTAAACTTCTGTGGCACACTTAAATTATGTTGATAAAAAAAGTTGGGAAAAAAGAATACATTTACTGTGCTTTGAACTTCTTTTGAAAATAATTTAATTAATGACCTTTAAAAATTTTCATGGCATATCTAAAATCCTCTTGCACACTGGCTGAAAATCACTGGATTACAGGCTGTTTTTTTTTATTTTTATTTTTTATTAAATCATAGAGTGTATAGGCTGCTTTTTAACAAGGCACCCAGGTGATCTGTGTGCTACAGTTTGGGAAGCACTGCCAGGGGTCCTCAAACTGCGGCCTGCGGGCCACATAAGGCGGTGTGATTGTATTTGTTCCGGTTTTGTTTTTTCACTTCAATATAAGATGTGTGCATAGGAATTAGTTCATGGTTGTTTTTTTTTTAAACTATAGTCCGGCCCTCCAACCGTCCGAGGGACAGTGAACTGGCCCCCCCCTTTAAAAAGTTTGAGGACCCCTGGTAAGCCTTTGTTAATTATTTCCTCTTTTCAGCAGAACAAATCAAGGTTCATATTCAAATAGTCAGCACTCCAAGGTGCTAAGAATCCCAGCCAACCAGGAGTTCTCTTTTTCTGAAATAGCCAAGTAAGCCACATTTGGAGGCTTTGTATCTTCTGGAGAGTCTCTATCTCATACAAAGCAGCTAGGTGATCTGATCTTTACCACAGCATGAACTTCTCCTGAGCTTCTGGGTGTGAACAGTTTTCTCAACCTTTTAGCCAAAAAACTCTTCTCTGCCCAGTAAGGGGAGTCAAGTTACCCCTGGGGCCCCAATTAGGAGCCAATGAGAAAGGCTGTAACTTTATTCCCCTAACACGTCTGGCTCCCACCTGGCCAAATATTTCTTGGGTACTGCTTGTGGTCCCCAGGGATGACCTGTCCATCAACCCACACAAGAGAGCTGGCCAGAATGACTCAGGGTCAGGATAGAATATACCTAAGTCTCAACAGGGCTTAGGGATGCAAAGCTGTGGGCCAGGCTTTCATAAGACAAACCTATGGGTCAGAGGCCAGGGCCACTGGGCAATGTGGACTCATGTTTCAAAGTCATATTAAGAGAGCAAGAAATCTGGCTGTGGTGGTGTACACCTGTAGTCCCAGCTACTCAGGAGGTTGAGGCAGGAAGATAGCTTGAGTCCAGGATTTCAAGGCTGCGGGGAGCTGTGCTTACATCACCACATTCTAGCCTGGCAAAACTCTATCTCTAAAAAAAATAACAGAAGAGCCTGAAGAATTTAAGATGGAGTGGTTTCTAGGGAGAAACAATTCCCTGCTTCTGAGGAAGATGATGTCTAAGGACAGGGAATATCCATCACTGGACAGAATGGGCTGAGATATTCCCCATCCAGCCCAAATCAGGAGCCTGTGATGCCAATTTCAACACTCAAATTCACCCATTCCAAAACAATGGAGAGAAAAATCATTCCCAAATCTAAGGTGAATGAACTCCAAATGTCAGTGGGTACCCTCTGTACCGCTGTATTTGCCCTTGTAAATACATTAACCATGTCTTCAAGATCGGTGGATGTGAGCTACATTCTGGGTGACCAACACATACAAGTTCAGGGGGACACACATGCACTCACCCCCACACACCCTCACACAGGGGCACAATGTCATCCTCCAAGCCAGACTTTCTATAGTCAACTCATCACTCAACTGGTAAGTTTGAAAACAATATGTTATTAATGTTTCAGGAGAAGTCGTAAGTTCAAAAAAAAGAAAAACAATCCCAAACCAGCAAATATACTCAAAGCCTAAACCTCATACCACCTCCTCAGCCATGGTACGTACATATATTTGGCCAAGGGAGGAAGGTTCTTTAAGTGCAAATGTCCAACATGCCATCAGCCAAGCTTCCCTCCATTGCTGTTTGATCTGCTTATTAGAACACTGGATTACACTCCTGACAGGCTGTCTTGATGCGTTTTCACTTCTCCACAATGCTGGACAAGCCATAGGGCAAGGGGTCTTCAGCCTGCCTCCCCCCCACCCCCCGTTTTAAAGGATTGGGTTTAATTTAATTAGAACCCTCCTGTGTTTCTGTAAGGGGAGGTGGAGACACAGTAAAAAAAATCCCTGATTGCATTTGTTAGATGTAACCTGGCTTATTGTACCCTCAACGAATCCCCAACAATATAAGAAAAAAAAAAATCCCTCCACTATTAACCACAAGATGAACAAATCAGAGAGAGACTCCCCATCTCACCTGCTCCCTGGACATCACCCTCTCTGCTGTCCCCCAAGTACGTGCTCCAGAGCTTCCCCCCTTCACTGCCAACTGGTAGGGGGCGGGGGGCAGAGATACTGCTGAGATGGTAGCTTGATTCTTGGGCTTTTCTTTCCATTGTGGCATTCAAAGAGCAAATGCGGTGATGTCTGTATTGCGCCCCTTCGAAGGGCCAGACTTTGTGAGAGCTTATGTGTGTGTGTGTTCACTGCAGGCCTGTGCTGTGGATCACATGTTTACTCCAGACTTAATTCAGCACTTCAGACATCTGTGAAGTCAGAGGATCTGCAAGGCACCCTCTGGCCATTTTCTTCCCCTTAATTCCCAGCTAACCCCATGGTCGTCTGGGTCCACGGCCTTGGCCTGTTTTCCAGGTTCCTTCCAGGTAGCTAGGGGCGCTGGTCCTCTTTGAGAGCTCAGTCTCTCCCCAGGAGACTTAAGAGGCCTCAGGGGCTCAGATGTCCCCCAGCCTGGGAAGTTGTTAAGCCACAAATCTGGGCCCAGGTGGGGTTCATTAGAATCTTGGGGACCTCACGGTCTCCTGATTCTCCAGCCCCTGCTGCCTCAAACCCCACTGTCCGGGATGGCCTTTCCCATGTCCCTTGACCCCAATGACATCTCTCATTGTGATAGTTCTGGCTGGACAACTGGGCCTTTCCAGATCCTTGTCCCCTTTCCACGCTCCCCTGCCCCGTTGTTGTTTTAACATCACCAGGACCTTTCTTTTGATGTGTGTAACCCACATGATTCCCTCTCTGTCTTTGTTGGTAGCATTTTCTGGACAATGTCTGACTTATGTTCAGCGACAAAAAAAAAAAAAAGAATCACTGTTGCTATGTGTGTCTTCCCATCAAGAGGCTAAAATACAATCTTAACAGTTTTGTCCGAGCATTTTCTGGCTCAGTTTGAGTCGGAGCTTGGAGCAGATGGGATTTTATGAGGGTTTTAAAAGTCAAGCTTTTAATGTGTCTCCAACAAATTGATGTGTAAAGGAGAAATGTTAAAAGTAGGAAAATCACTGGGGTCAGGGGTGGGTGGCTGAAGGTTCTGGAGCGCAAGGCTGCCAAACCGGGGCACAGGTGGTTTTAATTGCTCATGAAATTGGGCTGAAATTTGTTTCTACAAGAACAGGAGAGGCTGCAGAGTCTCCCTCGTGGGGTTGGGATAAACTTCTATTTTCCGAGTGGGGCGAGTTGTGCGTGGGCTTGATGACTGCATCATCCAAATAATATGCTCCTGTGGTTAATTCTGCCTGAGTTTTCATTTAAACCCAAGCTGTCTTGTTGGTAGAATGCAATTACATTAGAGAAAAACTGTTTATATGTCTTGAGATATGATGATGATCAAAAACAGTGACATAAACCACTATTAAGCCTGAAGACAGTTAATTGTATTTCATGCTGCCTCCCTGGGCTGGCATGCTGGCACAGACATGATTCACTTCAGCAAAACACAGCTAATCTTTGCAGCATGGTACACATTTTCTCCCTTAATTACAAATAATTGCATAGTATAATTTATACTAATGCCTGATGCCGCAACGTTCGTGTTCAGGAATAAAGGGTTAATGTGGGGTGGGTGGGGTGGGAGAATTATAAACAGATGCAACTGTGTTCTCATAACCTCCGAGAGCAATGGAGTTTAATCAGAATCCTAGCCCGTGAAAGTCAGCAGGGCTGCCTCCAGTTAAGAACACAGATAGTGATGATTTGTCTAGTTGCTTAACCATCCACCAAAAGTTCTTTCTTGGATAAGCAGGCAAAGAAGATTAAGCACGTGGATTTCACTGTGTGATGAAACAGGCACCCAAGTGGCATTAATATACAGGCAAGTGAGTATTAAAATGAGCAGGGCATTCCCAGGCAGCACAGCCGCAAATCTCTGTAGACAAGGTTGAGCTTGTGCGTCGTTGGTGGACAAGAGTTTTCTAAAGGGGAAAAACAGGATCCACTGGACCATATGTCAAGGAAATTCACTTATGAGCTGATTAATAGTGGTGGTGATTTAATAAAAGCAGAGCAGAATAACCCCAGGGCTGACATTCTAACTGATCTGGGCTCTGCCCCGACTGGCTACCCACTCCTTAGCTGACTTCCCTGGGTCTCCTTTTCCTTAAGAACGGGGATAATATCAAGCACATTGCAGGTTGTCACGTGGATTAAGAGAGATTAATGTAGGTAAAATGCACACACGATGCCTGGCTCATGAAAGGAGCACAGTGAACAGACTCAGAATCAGAAACATGCTGTCAAAGGCCCTGAGAGACATTCTTCCATCACCTGCAAAACCACACTATGGAAATCCAGGGCAGTGGGTCCTCATGAATCTAATTTCCCACCCTTAGCGCTCTAAGGATTCCCCTGTGGATAAAACCATTAGTAGCTCTGGTTTGCAGCTGCATTTGCTCAGGCTCATAAAGAATCATAAACAGGGCTATAGGAGTTCTCAGCTAGCGTTGTCTGTTTAGACAATTAGTAAATTGAGGGCTTGTTTCTTGGACTTCAAGGGACCACACCTATTATACACTATATGGGACTGATGGCCATAGGCTGTCTTAGCATGAGTGTAGGCAGCTGCAAAGACTCCCAAACAGATATTTTCCCTGGGTTACCTATAGGCTGAGTTCTGATCTTTCAGTGTCACTTTAGAGCCTCCCTGGGAAGACACATTGAAGGAGAAGCCACTTGAGCTGCTTAATGGGGGAGCTGCCATTGCTGAACCTGGGAGGGAAGGGGCAGACTCTGGGCCTTAGAGCAAGAGCTGCTGGATGATATTCTGAAAGGGGTGACCAGAGTGCATCGCAGCCTTGGACATCTTTGCTGAGATGCTCATTCATTTGACAAAAGCTTATTAAGTTGTTAAGTACCAGGCCATAGCAAACATTGTTTCAGGGTTGCCAGATAAAACACAGGACACTGGTTAAATTTGAATTTCAGATAAATAATAGTTTTTTTATTATACATACAAGTATGTCTCCTTCTAAATCTGGCAGTCCTATCCTGCTCCCAAGAGACTGGGCCAGAGTTCTCCACATTAGCCCTGTTGACACTAGGGGCCAGAACATTGTTAGGTGTGGGGTGCCCTATGCATTGTAGGATGTTAAGCAGCCTTCCTGGCCTCTACCCATGAGATGTCTCTAGCAAATATGACCAGACATTTAACCAGAAGTGTTACTAGAAGATTCAATTGCTTCTGGCTAAAATCTGGGTTAAGCTTAGGGGCTTTTCCAGGTAATCACAACAGTTCAACTACTGCTCAAGTTCCTGTCTTCCTCATTAATAGAGTTTTGGACTTGGAGTGCATGATGAATTTTCAAAAATTCTTAGTGAGACTCAAACTGTCAAGGAATGGCTGTTGAAACTCCCCAAAAGGAAGTGTCTCCTGAAACACAGGGGAGGAGAGGGCTCGTGGGAGAAGGAAGCCAAGTGTGTAGAGCGCTGGCCCCAATTTGGGGGAGCTCTGGTCAGGCAGGAGTTGCAATCTTGCAGAAAACTTCTTTTGTGATTTGTCCAGCCTATGCCCAACATGTCCTGTTGTCAGAATTGTTGACTCATAGAAGCCATTTAGATGGAGAGACTTAGTATCTGAGGTCGCAGGATCCTGGGAACAAGCTCAGAGCGCGGTTCCTCCCAAGCAGCAGTCTGTCCTGCCCATGGGGCGGGATCTACACGGCTCTAAACCAATCAGTGCAAGCCCAAGGGTGAGCATATGACTAGGTCCGGCCAATGAGATATAAAGGGAAGTCAACTGGGGCTTTGAGGGAGTAATTTTCTCTCTAGCAAAGCAAGAGGTCCTTGAAATGTGGGGATGCTGCCTCCTGTCCCCTTTGTCCTGCTTTAGATGCAGTCATCTGAGCTTATGATCCGTGGAGCTATGGCATCATGTTAGGATTATAGGCTTTACCAACCTGAAGGCAAGCCAAAGGAGGGAAAGTATTGGAGTAGCTGAACCAGCCCAGGGCCATCCTGCTAAGCAAACAGTAAATGTCCTCAGAGTATTGTTATTATAGCCAGAAGAGTCCCCAAGGATCCAGGGTTCTGTGGTCTGTAATAATGTCAGCACAGTTGTAGTAGTCTCCTATGGGTGATGTAATTACCACGAATTTAGTGGAGTAAGAGAACACACGTGCTCTTGTTTGCAATTCTGCGGGCTGGAAGTTGGAAATGAGTCTTGTGGGACTAAAATCAAGGTGTCAGCAGCAGTTCCTTCTGGAGGCTCCGGGGGTGGGGGAATCTGTCCCTTGCCTCTTCCAGCTTCTAGAGGCCTCTCGCTTTCCTTGGCCACCTTGCTTCAGTGTTCGCCTCCCCCACCACAGGTTCTCTTACAGAGCCCTTGTGATTACGCTGAGCACATCCGAATAATCTGGGATAATTGCCCAAGCTGAGGACCCTTAATCACGTCTGCAGCGTTCCTTTTAGTCCAGGCGTCCTCAAACTGCAGCCCGCAGGCCACATGAAGCCGTGTGAATTGTATTTGTTCCCGTTTTGTTTTTTTACTTCAAAGTAAGATATGTGCAGTGTGCATAGGAATTTGTTCATAGTTTTTTTTTTGTTTTAACTATAATCTGACCCTCCAACGGTCTGAGGGACAGTGAATTGGTCCCCTGTTTAAAAAGTTTGAGGACGCCTGCTTTTACCATATGAAGGAACATATTGTTGAGTCCCAGGGATTAGGATGTGGTTGTCTTTGGATAGTCAGCTCATTACAGTGGCAATACTATGTTGCTGTCCTCCTGAGATCGTGAGCCTCTCCAGACCTCTTTCCTGTTCTATATCTCAGTTTCCCCACCTGTGATTAAAGGTTGTCTTCCTCCCTTTGCCATCTGCAGGCAGGTGGTCTCTATAGCTCATGCCTCTTCTCTGAGTTCCAGACTCTGTACCTACCTGGCACCCTGGCATCTCCACCAGGATGTTCCAAAGGCAGCTCAAAGGCAGCACGTCTGAGAATAAACCCAGGATCCCCACCCCCCTGTCCCACGCCTGCTCGCTTTCTGCGTCTGCCTTCTCAGACGACACCACCTTCAGCCATCTGTGTGCCTGAGTCGGAAATATCCTCTTGCTCATTCCCACGGTGTGATCCGGTACCCCTGGCTGTGGGTTCCCTTCCTATGTGTCTCCCAGATTTGGTCTACAATGTAACTCCCTTGCTCTGGGCCCCACAGTAAGGAGCCCTTTGAGGAAAGGTGAGTCACATACCTGCCCATGCCTCAGTTTCTTCATTTACCAGGTGGGGCTCTCCTGCCCTGCTGACTGGCAAGGATGGTGAGAATGAAATCGGGGCAAGACTCCCAGAAACTTCCATCGGGAAAGAGCCTCGGCCTGGGGGGAAGCTGACCTGGGCCATCTCTGCCCCCAACATCCTTAGTGGCCAGTTATGTCCCCTCAGTGGCCTGCAGGTTCCTCTCCTGGAGTGTGGGGTGGCCAAGATGAGCCCTCAGATTCCCCAAGCTCTACCCCTGACTGTCAGGCTGTGTCCCTGAGGGATAGTGGAGCTGCTGCTGCTGGTGACCCAGGAGCTGGTCGCTGGACACAGGTAGACTGACCATCTGAGGCTCCTTCTAGGAAAGTGTGTTCAGTGGGGCCACGTTCAGCGGCTCTGGCTTTGGGAAAGTCCCCATGGCCAGAGAATTGTAGAAAGAGCCTTTGCATTGAGAAAACACAGTGCAACTGAGGCTTTTAGGGGGTCTTCCTGGAGGGATGAGGGGTTTAGCTGCTCTGGGCCAGGCAGCTCCATCCATTTCTGGGAACTCCCCACTGAGCAGCCCTCTTGGAGCGACACATCATTCATTCATTCACCAGCTCCTTGTAGAGCAGCTGTGTGTGCCAGGTACAGCCCAGGCACCAGGGACACAGCTGTGAGTGAAACAGACCAAGGCCTAGTTTTGAGGGAGCTGATCCTGGGGTGGGGGACACTGAGCAATAGGCACCCTGACCCCCCACAAGCACAGTCATATATACATATATATGTGGTACACACCACACACACATACAGATACATATATAAATACATGTGTTAGTCTAGGTAGTTACAAATGCTATGAAAAATCAAGCAAGTGTTGCAACAGTTTCTGGGGTCTGCTTTAGAGTATGAGGCATGGAGGTCCCCTCTGAGATGGGAACTTTGAGCAGAGGCCTGAAGGAATTATAAGAGTCTCCCACGTGCATATTTGGGGGAAGCAAGTTTCGGATAGAGGGTATGGCATGTGCAAAGGCCCTGTGGTGAGACCATGCCTGGCCTGTTCTAGAACGAGTAGAAATACCTGTATGACTGCTGTAGTGTTGTGAGCAAAGAGGGGGGAGAGTAGATTCAGTTATGTAGGGCTTTGTCTGTCATGATACTGGGATGACAAACCATGCTGGTGTGTCTGGACTGAGGGGTGGTCCAGAACATAGGATTTTCAGTGATAGGACCAAGGAAGCGGAGACAAGATATTCACTCTACTTGCTCAGGAAGTTGGATCATATTCTTATGAGACAGGACATGACACAGGGTTTGCTAATGGACCCCTCAGGCTGCATGTGAAGGATAAACTATACAGAGAGCAAGAGTGGATCAGGGAGGCCAGTAGGGGTGATGGATGCTTGGACCACGGTATTCGTGTTAGAGGGAGAGAAGGGGCTAGACACTGGAAGGGCCAAGTTGCTGTAATGAGGAATATGGGTATGCTTGGGGAGGGGTGGGATAAGATTTTGGAAACATGCAGTAGTGACCTGGTCCCTAGGAGGCAGGATTGTGGAGGGGACGAGCAGGCCCTGTCTTCGGTTCCCACAGCCTCTGCCCATCTGCATGGTGGGCCCTGGCAAGGATCACTCCCCCACCTGAAATTCTATTCTAAGCTTACCAGGGAGTTTACATTTCCTTCTTAAAAGGCCCAGCCTGGGTTGTATCCTGGAGGTCAATGTTTATTTGTGATAAGGACGGGCAGCTCTCACAGTTAACGAAGAGATGAGTTGTTGAAAACCCCATTGGCGGCCCCAGGTCCCATTATGGGCCTATTATGGAGATTTATCTTGGCAGCCACCTGTCCAGATATGCTCACTGGAATGTACTACATCTGCTGGAGAGTGTGAACTTGAAAAAGGGGTATTACTTGCTGGAAGGAAGTTACTGTATCTTCAAATGCTGTTGGCTGCGGAAAAGAGGCATGGGGCTTTTATGGACATGCAGTTTATTACAATAAAACAACTTAACATCCATCTCTTTTGACGTTCAAAAATTTCTGTGCAGTCTGAAAGGGTAGTTTACGTAACAGTATGTTTCTTTAAAAAGAAAAAAGCTTGTTTACCCAGCTTCTGAAATAAAAACTAAAGCCGAGCTATCTACTTTCTTTATTTGTGCCATGAAGTCTACAAAGCTCCTACTAAACGTAGGGCCCTGGGATACCAGATTTTGTTCCCATTGGGCCCAGGGCTGGTGGAGGAGATGGACATAGCCATCAGCAGCAGGTGGGGTGCAGCGCTGGGGTGAGCAGGTTCAGGGAAGGGAGGACGGCTGGTTGCTGGGGGTCAGAGAAGAGTTTGGAAGGGATGATGTGTCATTGTTTTGCTTTTGTTGACAAGAACTAAACCCCTAAGGAATATGACTAACAAGGTAAGGGAATTTGTTGGGCCCATGACAAGGCCCAGCCATGAAGGGGACTTCTAGGGGGGTTGACTCAGTAGCTCTGCACTGTCCCCACAGCTCCAGGGTTTTGCGGTCTCTGCTTTGTCGCTCACTCCCTTGGCTTTTTTCTAAGGCTGGCTCACCTCGTAGTCACAAGATCGCCACCACGAGCATCTGCAGCCACGTGGCACCACATGCAGACCCACTGGATAAAGAAAGGAGAAAAACTTCTTAGAGCCTGAACTTTAAGTCCTTACCCTTAGTTTATTGGTTCCATTTTAGGGTATCTGCCCACCCCGCACAAAGACAAATCGTCAGGAGCCTGATAGACTGAATAGGGTCCCCTGGGGCTGAGGAAGAGGTAGACCCCTTGACAACATCAAGGTAATCTTCAGAAAGACAAATGTGAGAAAAGATTGTGGGCTGGTAGTCATCATGTTACTGGACAAAGAGGGTCCAGCCTCCGTCACTGTCAGCCAATACGCAGAGATGGGGATTGGGCCTCCCAATTTCTTTGTCAGAAGGCCAGTGATTCTGGAGAACAGTGAGAGTAGCCTCTCCAAAACTGTTCTGTTCTTCCATTTCCAGAACTACAGTTCTATATTTAAAAGTTCAAAGCAGAGATCACATTAACCCTGATTTTAAATAATAATCAGCACAAACGGAGGGACCTATTAAAGTCGATTTCCTAAATCAATTCTCCTAAACTACTCAAGATAGGCATCTTTAGGGTGGGAGCTACATTTACAAAACTCTAAGAATGGGAGACAGGAGGTAAGGTCACTGAGGACCTAAACTGACCAGACCAGCTGTGTCACGTGGCCTTAGCCTGACTGACTCCATCTTGTTCTCACTAGGTGTGCTCCTGGTCCAGCATTGGAGCAGGGCTTTGGTAAATCTGAGGGATTTTAGATGTACACAGGTAATATTATTGAAGGTAATGATAACAAAAATAGATAAAATAGTTGCTAGATTTGTGCACATTCTACTTACCAGCCATTGCACTCAGGTCTTTCAAAGTAACAGAAGCTCTCCTAACCAAAACCAGTTAACTGCCTCAGTGGATCAATGGATACTCATCATTTTCTCCTTACCTGTATATGCAAATCCACAGTTTGGGGCCACCAACTTCTCTCTGGAATTCCCCCCATTGTGTTGCTTATTAGCTCAAATCCATGGAATTTGTTCCCAAACATGCATATTCCAGTTGTATTTATTCTTGAAAAAATCCTTGTTTTTTTTTTTTTGCAAAAAGTTGAATATGCAATTTAAATACATATTCCACCCTAAATAACTCTGAGCGCCAAAGGAGTTCTTGCTTTTATAAAAACAATGTTGAATTGCTTGGGAAATTTTAGTAAAGATAAGTAGCTTAAGAACGAAATTGGAAAACTATCCACAAGGATTCTACACCTAGATTGCTCTGCAAGTATCTTTATGTGTCCAAATCACTTCAAATAAAGTGAAGCTGAAAATTGTATGGTTTATTGGGAAGATAAAAAAAAGGAAAAAAGAGAAGAGCAAGTCTCGGTCCCGTCATGACAATACCTCCAATTAGTGGGCAGTTGTGCGTTTTCTGTTAACCTATGTAAGGATGTGAGTATAAATGGTTTTTAAAAACATTCTCCACTTTAGCCAATTTAGTTTTATTACCTGACCTGATAGGATCAGACCCCTACCCTCTCTCACCGATGTCCTACCTAAGAAAGGTGGGCGGCACCTGTGGCTCAAGGAGTAGGGCGCCAGCCCCATATGCCAGAGGTGGTGAGTTCAAACCCAGGCCCTGGCCAAAAACTGCAAAAAAAAAAAGAAAGGTGAATGGGTCAACCCTCACCCTTACAACAGATGTCCAACCCAGGACAGGGAAGGGAATGTCTCGACCCCCACCTTCCTGACCTTTAAAACCCCATTCACCATTACCCACATGTGGAGTTCTTCCCGGTTGGGAGTCTCACCTCGCTGGCACCCAGGTGAAATAAAGCCATTTTAATTGCACAAAGTGGGCCTCTGTTTTCCTTTTGTCTTGGGCCTCGGAATAATCTTTCATCTTTGGCTCCGCAACATTTCACGACCCACTGGTTGTTTCAGCTGTTTTTGTGGCAGTCCTTGGAGGTCAGGGCAGTAAGGGTGGTTCCCACTTTAAAGATGGGGAAATTGAAGCCCAGGAAAGGAGAGCAGCCTGCAGAAGGTCCCATGGGCAGTAAGCAGAGGACTAAGGAACATCACTTCCCAGTACACCTGACATTGTCCTTGGCGTGAACTCTTCCTGCCCACACGGCCCTGGCCCTGGGCATGAGCTCTAGGCTGCAAATGGAAAAGTTAATTACTACTCCTTGCAAGGAAGAACCCCTCTCACTCAGGATTTTATCTGTCTTTCTAACCTGAAGGCTTCAGGGAGACCGTAACCAATGATTTATCTTGGACTCCCAGGTCACCATGAAGCAGAAACACTCAGTGAATTGCCTCCGTGATTCGGTGATGCCTTTGACTATCTGCCATAATCTCCTCCTTCCTCCCCAGTTGACTCTTGGGCAAATCTCAAGGCCTCTCAGACCTGCCCAGCTGTAAGCATAGGCAAATCTTTAGGCCTGAGAGTCTGGTCCAGGATATGTTCATGTGAAGCCTCACAGCCAGTCTCAATGTCTCTGTGCCCTGTCATAGGTCTGACCTCTGACCTCTGACAACTCCAGGAACGAGCAGTCTTCTTGGGGAAGAACCTGATTGGTTATCAGTTCTATTCTCTCTGCCCTCTCGGAGTCTTCCAGTTTTCTGTTCTGTTCCTACAAAGCGGGCAGAGAAGAGGTTTGAGGAAGAGGAATCTCAGAACCTGGGCTATGAGAATCCAACTGATGATCAACCTTTTCTTCACAGAGGGGACACCTGGAGTTGTCAGGGGAGCTGGAGCAGCTGTGGGGGTGCCAGCGGGTGCCCGGGCCTCTCGAGTATTCTGTGCTCCCCCACCCTGCCCTCTCTGGTGCATAGTCCCTCCCTTCTGCAGGCCACACCCGTGGCTCTCACAGGAGGCCCCGGGCCTGTAGGTAGACCTGCTTCCTCCCACGTATCCCCCAGGAGTGCAGTGTCAGAAGCCCAGCTTGGTCCTGGGGTGAGGCAAAGAGTGATGGGACTCACAGCTGGGCTGGACTTCCCTGGTAGGCTGAAGCTTCCCTCCCTCCCTGAGGGGCTTGGCTTGAGGTCACACCCTGGCCTGGCTTCCTGCCCTTCCCTGTCCCCTGTCCCTACTCCCCACTGCCTCCCTGGTCCAAATCCTCATCCGAGTCCTTGCATGAGGGTCCCTCTCAGAGTCCACTTCATGGGAACCTGACCCAGTGGTGTGTGGGGGAGGGGTGTGTTCAGGGACACTATGGGCCCCACACCACATGGCTCCAGACGCTGTGGCACTAGGAATTCTCCCCCTGTCACCCTGTTGCAAATGTCACCCTCAGTTCCTGCCCCTGGGAACCCTCTCCTGGCGACCCCTTGCCCTGTCCCTAGCCCAGCTCTCCCTGTGCCCATGGGTGCTGCTGACAGCCCTGGGGGGTACAGTTTGCTCAACACTATCTTAGGTAGAGGGAAGCCCTAGCTGGCCCCCCACCTCCTGGAGAGGGAAGGCCTCTCCTGTCCACCCTCCAGTCTGCATGGGACCCTGACCCCTACTCTCAACACAGGCTCTGAGGCAGCCCTGGAAACACCCACTGGGGAAGGAAGATAGACACCCCGTCTTTGAGGCACCCCAGCCTCCGCAGGTGGGTCTCTGAAGCCCCCTCCTCGCCTTGGGCCAAAAAGCATTTCCTCTTGCAAATTTCTTTTGATATGGTCCCCCTGTTTGCTGTCCTCTCAAACTTCAGGTGTTGAAATCCTCACCTCCAAAGTGAAGGTGGTGGGGCCTTTGGGAGGTGATGGGTCCTGAGGGTTGTGTCTTCCTCAAGGATCAGAGCCCCAATAAAAGAGGCTGAGGGGGCTTGGTGGGCTCCCACCCTGTGAGGATGTGGGAAAAGGTGCCATCTACAATCACGGCAGCTGCCCGCACCAGAGAGCAAATCGCCTGGCACCTTGATCTTGGCCTTCTCAGCCTTTAGAACTGTGAGATGTAAACGTCAGTTGTTTAAGCCACGCAGTCAATAGTATTTTGTTACAGCAGCCGGAGCTGAGTAAGACCCCCTCCCAGGAGCATCCTTGCAAATGTCCCCTCTCATGTTGGGTGGCAGTGGTGGCTCCCATGGCTGTTTCCCCATTTCTAGCTGTGGGACTTCAGCTCAAATCCTGAGTCCCCTGGAAACATCTGGCTTGACGTCCTGTCGCCCTGGGCTCACTGCCTTGGAAGGGGAGGACTTTTCCATGTTGGGATCTGGGCTGTCGCTGAGGCCCCTCCCCTGTGAGTGAGGGCAATGAGTGCTTAGTGCCCACCCCTTGTGTCCAGGGAGTGTAGGGAGTGTGGATAAAGCGAATCAATGCACCTGGAGGCTCAGAACCCTAGTCCCAGGCACATGGTGAATGCAGAGCGCCTCAGCTCATTGTCATCTGTTGGCCAGTCCGCCGGAATTGCTTTGGGTTTAGGAAGTGAGATTTCTGTAAAAGCGCTTTGAGATTTAGCCTATAATTGGCAGCTTTGCTTCTAATCGCTCTCGAGAGACA
Source organism: Nycticebus coucang (assembly GCF_027406575.1). Classification (NCBI taxonomy): domain Eukaryota; kingdom Metazoa; phylum Chordata; class Mammalia; order Primates; family Lorisidae; genus Nycticebus; species Nycticebus coucang. Next base: position 54,555,407 of record NC_069800.1, on the reverse strand, counting down.
AGCCGTAAAATGCTGATTATCCCTAAACCAGGAACAGAAAGGGCCAAGGGGAGGAAGGTGGCCCTCGCTTCTCCTGTGATGTGCCCACCTCTGCCACCTGCTGCCAGGCTCAGATGGATATGGACTCTCCAAGCTTAGGGCTCAGGGCCTTCTGCCTTTCCATCTGCTTGTTAATTTTTAAAAACTTATATCCCAAAGCCTTCATTACTGCAGATTCCCTGACACTCCAATCTGGGCTAATCTTTATGATAAAGCGTCGTCTTTTTTGAGTGTTTTTCTCCTTTGGGTGGCTTCTTGTGAGACCAAAGGCACACATGGTCTTCTTCCATGCTGGAACACACATCCCCACTCATTTTTAAACCTTTTCTTCTTCCTCTGATTTTCTGGCTAAATGTCTGGATTTGTGTTTATCTTTCTCTTTCAGGACGGTGGTGGCTGAGGCTCCGGCAGCTGTAAAGCAGGTTGTAAGTGCAGGTGATGTTATTATTATATGACTGTCTGGGAGACTGAAGGTGGCCACCCACCCCCAGCCTGGGCCATGTGCCCAAGAAATGTTTCTGAGCCCTCACCATGTGCCAGGCACAGGGTGCTGGGCATGCAGTGATGACTGGTGACAAGCACCGCCAGCATCCCTGTCTTCCTAAGACATACATTTCAGCGGGAGAGACAGTGAGTGTGTCAATGCAGTAAATACCATATGATGTCAGACTGTGTTGAGTCCCAGGAAGGGAAGGGACAGTGACATGACAGATGGGAGGGGTGGCCGGTGTTGCCCTGGGCAGTCAGGAGGCCTTTGAGGAGGTGTCACTTGGTCTGCTTTGTCTGAGGGTGGGCCTGTTGAGGGAACGCCACTCCTGGTAGGAGAACTTGAGGTGGGATGAGCTCAGTGGGGAGGACCTAGCAGTGAGGCTGAGGGCAGGCACAGGGGGACAGTGCGGAGAACTGAGTGGTGGCAGGGCCTTGACCTGTGTCCCGTGTCAGGGGTGCTGGAGGGTTGTGGGCATAGAGGTGCCCTGGGCTCATTGAGGTGTGGAAAGTGTCCCTGTAACTGTGTGTGGGGAGGGGCAGGGAGGTCAGGGTGAGCTGGGCAGCTGCTCAGGACCAGTGGATGCCAGAAGGAGCAAGGAGAAGGTGAGTGCTCTGTAAACTGCAGAGTGCAGTCCATCCGGGGACCTCACCTTAGTGACACCAGCCTGCTCACAGTGATGACGGTGGGGGCACAGCCTCCCAGAGCCTTTCTCAGACCATTTCTGCAGGGAAAGGTCTGATCCAGGTGACAGGATGGATCACAGGATAAAACGCACAGAGCGGATAGGGCCATTAAAGTTGTCAAATGCAATATGATCATCAATACACGTCAATCAGCTGGGATCAGTAACAGCATAAAATCCAGTGCAATCATAACGATGATGATGGTGTGTGACGTGTTAAACCCTCACACCTACGGGCAGACGCTGCTGATCCTTTCTGCCTCAGTCTGTCCCATAATCCTCTGCAACAAGGCCTCTGTTATCCTCGTTTTACAGATGAGGAGGCTGAGGCACACTTGCCCAAGGTCACACAGCTAGTAAGCGGTGGGCTGGGATCCGAACTATAGAATCTGTCTCCAGGAGCAGCACTCCTAGAAAGCGCAGGGCTTTCATTGTCCTGCTCACCTCCACGGGGGACTGTGTGAAATGGTGTCACTGCAAAACCGTAGGGGAAATTTCTTGGCATTCCAGCATCTGGCTTCCAAAAAGAAAAAACCATCCAGGTGTTTCCTGTCCCCAAATGCCGTCCCCTCATGCCCAGTGTCCTCTCCCGCCAGGTGAGGGTCTCCCAGCCCTGGGAGCTGAGGCTGCACACTCTGCAGGTGCCTCCAAGGCTGAGCCAGGAAGATGCCTCCTCTCACCACCAGCTCCGCTCCGCTGTGCTGTGGGGTTGCTGTGGGGTTGCTCCTCGGGTTGGCCCTCCTTCTGCCCGTTGGTCACACTCCTGGGGACAAGTTCCCAGCAGACAGACCTGGCCCCCGAGTCTAGGATTCAGACGCCTCCTGCTTGCGCTAGTGCTAAAAACAGCATTATTTTCCCCAACTTGGCTATTTTTAGCAGGTAACAGACTGTACACTGCTTTAATTAGCACTTGGTTCAGAGGCTGGATTTCAATCGAACGCAAGAGTGACTGACTGGGGGTCCCCTCACCTTGGCACCTGTCTCCAGTGTGGGAAGGAACCAGCTGCACCAAGAGTGGACCCTGGGGTTCCCTGGGAGCCCCAGGAAGGGGGCAGAGGCCTTTGCGGCGTTTCCCCACCCTTGCTCATGTCTTCACCCCCTGTGCTGTCCAGAAGGCTCAGTCCTGCCCAGACCCAAGTATTGTCTTCTGGGGAACACCTGGCCAGGCCAGTGTGACAAAGATATCCTGTCATGTTGGTGTGGGGCTTGTGGGTCATCTGTCCAACTTAAGGCTGTCCTGAGGATAGGGCAGGAGTTCCTGAGCTGTGGCAGAGATCACAGGATGAGCTCAGCGTCCCCACAGTTGCAGGGAACTCAGCTGCCTACAATACAGACTGTATGTCCCAGGCTTCCTGGTGACAACACGTGGCCACTGGGGTGTGAACATCGTCTCTTTCCTCTCTCGTTTCATTAGTTGGGGAGGACAGGGGTGGGCAGCCCAGGGAAGGCAGGGTAATGAGGTGGGTGGACCCGGGTGTTCTTGTCCGTCCAATTGGGAGGGTAATTCTACCCACTTCCTCTGGTTTCTATAAATTAAGAATATTCATTTGCCAAATGACAGAAAAGCTAACTGCACTGTCTGAGGCAAAAATGTATTGTCTCAGGTAACTGGAAGGTTCTAGAAAAGGGCCATTTCAGGCAAGACTCAGGGAAATATGGGAACCGAAGGGAGGGATTTTTTTTTTGGATTTTGGCCAGGGCTAGGTTTGAACCTGTCACCTCTGGCATATGGAACTGGCGCCCTACTCCTTGAGCCACAGGTGCTGCCCAAGGGAGGGATTTTTTAACAAGGCAAATGTTTACACGAAGTTCTAAATAATAGTCTCTTGCTTTTGTGGTATGTCCATGTGATGTGGTGGTTAACTCTGACACATAGTCTCAATCTCACAAAAAGCTCAGGGAAAAATCACAAACAATCCTGGCTTGCAAGAACCCCAGAATCTCCTTGTAATCCAAGTGCTCGAATCCCCGGGTGTACGGGACGTCCAAAGTCATCCTCGAGATTTCTGTACTTTGTGAAGCCGACACTTCCCGGCCTCCGCTGAGCTCTTATTCTCCGCTCTGTGGCTTGCAGCTGTTCTGGCTTCAGCAGGGGTCCATCCAGCTGAGAAAAGAAAAGCAGCTTAGAGTAGTCTGAGCTATGTCATGTATGCAAAATTTATCAGGCACAGAGAGCTGAGAAGGGGACTTCAGTCATACCATCGGCCCCCCACGGAAGCCGGGAGCAACTGCTTAAAAATTTATTCTCAATTTGCAGCCTCATTCATTATTTTCACAATTCTAGAATTGAAGATACAAAAATATAATCTCTTAGCCAATCAATAGCTTGTGTTATTTTAATGTAAATTCTTGGTAAAGAACTTAGAAACTGCCTCTTCTTTTTTTCCTTAAAAACCCACTTGTAACTGCTGCTAATCAGAGTGTTTATTCATGACACCTTAAATCAATGCTCCCAGGTGGCTGCCCTCAAGCTTTGGGCTTAAATAAACTCCATCCTTAATCATATTTTCTGAATTTCATTATTTAAGTTTGACACATCCAAGCATGGCAGGGGCTCCTTCTTGTTTTTTATTTTCCCAAATTCCATGTCCTTGGCAGCTGCAATGGAAAGGTTTTCCTGGTGATTTTGCAGAAACATGGGGCAGCAGGAGTGGGTGGTTTTTGCCCTGGTCCCTTGGTCATTTCTTTTTCTTTTCTTTTCTTTTTAATGAGACAGAGTCTCACTATGCCGCCCTCGGTAGAGTCCTGTGGCATCACAGCTCACAGCAACCTCAAACTCTTGGGCTTAAGTGATTCTCCTGCCTTAGCTTCCCAAGTAGCTGGGACTACAGGTGCCCACCACAACGCCTGGCTATTTTTGTTGTTGTTGTTGTTGTTGTGGTTGCCATTGTTGTTTAGCTGGCCCCAAGCCGGGTTCGAGCCCACCAGTCTCCGTGTATGTGGCCGATGCCATAACCCCCGTGCTATGGGCGCCGAGCCCCCTCGGTCATTTCTGCCAACTCCACCATCAGTTTGTGTGGCTTAGCAACCCCATCCCCTTCTGCCTGCTCCCTCCAGCCTCACCTCTGCACCCCCACTCCCGTCTGCATGGTCTTGTCCTCTGAGCAATTCTGGTGAAAAAAGGATTTTTGGACCCTCTGTGCTGGTAATAATCACAGCTGCCACTCATCGGCTGTCTCCTTCTGCTCCAGGCACTGGGCCTGTGCCTGTCACACATTATCTCCTCACTTTGACAAGACCCTTATGAGTGGAATGTGTGTTCCCATTTTATAGATTTGGGTGCTGAGGAGTAATCCTCAGGGGGTGCTGTGGTGTCTGGGGGAGTTTGGGCTCGCCTGTTGCTGGCTCATCCTGGGGTCCAAGCACCTAACCAATGCTGTCTGTTTCCCCAGTTTGTTTGTTTATTTATTTGTTTGAAACAGAGTCTCACTCTGTCACCCTGGGTAGAGTTCCATGGTGTCATCATAGCTCACGGCAGCAACCTTAAACTCTTGGGCTCGAGCCATCATCTCGCCTCAGCCTCCCGTGTAGCTGGAACTACAAAGCCCACCACATTACCTGGCTAGTTTTTTCATTTTTAGTAGACAGGGTCTTGCTCTGGCTCAGGCTGAGAGTCCAGAGCCTTAGGCTGGAGACAACTCCCGAGTATAAGCAATCCTCCCACCTCGGCCTCCCAGAGTGCTAGGATTACAGGTGCGAGCCCCTTGCCCTGGCCTGTTTCCACACTTTAAATGATCTGAGTCTCCACTTGCCCACATCCACCTGTGTAGTCCCAGGCTGACCCTTTGCTCCTGGGGTGAGCACACATTTTCTGTAAAGGGCTAGAGAGTGAATACTTGGGGCTTTGTGGGCTCCTGGTCTCTGTTACTACTGCTTGAGGGGCTAGCTCGAGACAATCTAAGAACACAGCAGCTCCACCTCCCCCTGGAAAACTCCATTTGCAAACACAGGCAGTGGCCCTCTGACTGCCATGTTCGGTGATCCCTGTTTACTCAATAGCTTTCTTTAAATAAGCCCCTTTTCGTTTTCACTAAGCAACTTTTATTTGAAAGGAAAACTGTATCACCGGAGTAGATGGGAAACCAGCTTCTCCTGCTGGGAAGGAAGGTAACGATAGGAAAATAAAACAAGAAACCTCGGTTCAGGAAGCCCAGCCTGGGCTGGGAGAGGTGCTAGAGGTGTGTCAGCACCAAATCAAGATGTTGTCTGTGAGGTAACTGGGAGAACCAAAAAAGAATCAGGACAGGAGGTGATGCTGCTGAGCTCCTGTTTGTCTTGTGAAATGATCTCATGCTGGGTTCGTAAGGCTGTGTGTAGGGAAGGAGCAGGGAGGGGCTGGAAGCCTTGTGCTCCCACCCTGGAGCAGTGCTTGTGGGCAGGAAGTCTGGATACAAGGCCCACAGGACAAACGACTTGAATGTGGCCTTGGCACTGGCTTCCTGACAGCTCTGAGGGACTGCTTGGGTTCCCACTGGGGACTGGGAGCTGCAGGAAGGTATCAGCAGGTGGCTTTTCCCGAGTACATGTATTTGTGTCAGACAAACTCCCATTAAAGCATCAAGAAATGAATAACCTCGATTTCCTTTATTTTGGTAAACAGGCCGACTTCGAACCCACCACCCCTGGTGCACAGGGCTGGCACTCTAACCATTGAGCTACAGGAAAGGGATGTTCTCTCCTTCATATGGGCACTCAATTCAGTATGACGGAGATAAGAATTACACACATCCCTGCAGCAGGCTGGTAAATAAAATTGAAGGAAGGGGTCTAAAGCCTTTCACTTCAAGCTGGAAGAACTCTGTATGCAAAATTCCACATGACTAAGTCATGGGAACAGTGCCTCTGCAAATCCCCCCCGGCTCTTACTTACATACAGTTGCATTTTGTTTCCATAAGTCTTTGGCTCCAATAGAGCCAAGACTCCAGAAAAATGAACCAGCAGCAACGTGGAGACGAGAGAAGGGCAAAGCTCATAAAGACCTTGGATTTGGGGAGGGTGAAGCTCTCACCTTCCGTTGGATGGGGGGCTCAGCCTGGGAGAGAAGACGGAGCCTGTCCTGGAAAGTTCAGTGGTATATTGGGGGAATGTTTCTGATGGTTGGAGGAAGCGGGTATGTGCTCGACCAGGCTCAGCATGCTTTATATCAGGGTTATGCCCTAATGGACAGGAGTGTCGAGGGAGGGTTGGGTATCATCCCTTCGTCCACAAAGTTCTTTCTTGAGCCCCTTCCTATATGGCACACATCGTAGGGAGGCAACAGGGAAGAAAACAGACAACATCCCTGCCCTCAGGGAGCTTATCCTCCGGTAGAGGAGGGAGCCAAAAGGCAAATCTGTTTGTCATGTATTTTGCTGATTCAGAAATGGGCAGGGTTTTTTTTAAATTTTGAAATGGATTTTTACTTTGTTGCCCAGGGTAGTGCTGTGGCATCAGCCTAGTCACTACAACCCCAACCTCCTAGGTTCAAGTTTTCCTTCTGCCTCGGTCTCCCAAGTAGCTGGTAATCCCCTGGTAATTTCTCTATGTTTTGTAGAGATGGGCACTTGCTTTTGCTTAGGCTGGTCTCAAACTCAGGACCTCAAGTGATCCTCCAACCTCAGGCTCCCTAAGTGCTAGGATTATGGGGGTGAGCTGCTGCACCCAGCCACACAATTTGTTTTCCCATGTTAATATCTATAATCAGAGTGCCTCTTATTGGTGATTTTTCTCTAATACACACCAAATGGTTTTATTTAATTAAAACAGACACTGGTCATCTATTAAGAGCCCCAAGTCCTTGTCGTAAGGATCTAACTACAGTTTCAGAAACCACTATAACTTAGCAGCTTATCTATGTAGGAGGATGTTGCAGACTAATAATGTTGAACTTCCTTTTTAGCCCCCAGACTTTCTGTTACAGAGAGTCTTATATTGAGCTCCAACTTGCAGAAACCAATAAACGGACTTTGGGCTCAGAATGGAAAGGGGCCCAGCCCACCTGTCTTTCCCAGGGCCAATTTTGAGGCACTTCCTTTGATCTTAAGACTGAAAAAGATCCCAGTTTGGAGATGTTGGTGCCACATCTCCAAAGCACAGTGTGCAACCGGGTGGCTTTGGGTCCAGGAGTGCATCTGAGTGAGGTGGGCCTGAGTGTGGAGTGAAACAAACCCAGTCCCAAGCGTGCGCTGAATGTGGCGGCGGCACCTTCCTCCCACAGGTTTCCTGGGCTGCATAGGTTTACCAGCTGGGACCTGCCTTTCCCAGGCTCCCCTGGGGGTGGCAGTGAGGTGGGACTGTCTCCTTCCACTGCTGCTGGGCCTGACTGATGCGTGCGCTAACAGCGGGGGCCTCAGGATGAGGAAGGACACTCTGGAAGTATGTCCTAGATTGTGGCAGCTTTGAAATGCACTTGCATCCCAGATTCCAGGATTCCAAGGGGAGTGTTAGTACTATGGACATATCCCCACAAAGTGATGAAACTGGAGTTGTTTTATGTCAGTAACACCTAAGTGTGACCACAGCTAAGGACCACACCTTACCTCCTTGGGGGGTGAGGCTGTAAGTCTTAAGTGAGTTGGTGAGTTTTGAGGGCAAGGACAACTTGACTCCTGCAGATGGTGGATGGTGGGTTATCTCCCCAGGGAAGACGCCTGGGGCCTGGGGCCTGGGGTCTGGGGCATCCTTCTGCTTGGTGACCAGGGTGCCCTAGGTCAATTAGCTGTGCAGCGAGATCACCAAGTACTCAGGCCACGAATTGCTCTGGTGACAGAGGCAGGACTTTTCCTTACTGCCCTTTTCAAACTTGCTATGGTGGGTTCCTTTTTTAGCCCGTGGAAGATGGATGATTTAATTATTTGTGGCACTCAGCGGTGTTGCGGCTAAAGCGAGCTCTCTCCCCAGTCGCGTCTTCGGGTCTGTGATTCATCACGTTTAATCATTCGTTTACCTCGGGGAGGGCAGGCCTTGTGGACTGGGGGCACTTTTAGTCTTTCAGGGAAGGGGCAGGGTGGGAAGGCACAGGGCTTGGTGGGAAGGTCCAGGCTCAGGTGAGCTGAAGTAGGTGGAGCTTCGCCCAAGGCTGCAGAATGACCCGTCCAGGAAAGTCACAACAATCCCCTGGAGGGACCCCAAAGCCTGGCCCCGTTTGCCAACAAAACCTCCCATGGAAGGGGGGGAGACTTAACGCCAAAAAGAAAAGAAGAGAAACAGCCAAGGAGTTCTCTGCCAAGAGAGTGTCGAAGAATTTAATTCAAGATGAAAGGCGCTCTTGTTTGTGTACAATTAATTTCCCTCAAATGAAGGGTTTTGTCTATCACCAGAGTGTCTCAATAGCACCCGCTTAATTAAGGTGGCACACGTGTCTTTAGCTTGGGGGGCGGCTGTTGGTGTTGACATGTTGGGGAAGCAAGGAGGAAAAAAAACAAAGAGTCAAAGAAAACACCTTCCCAGTAGAGCCTGGGCCGCTGCAGGGTGATGTCATCTGGAAACTGTGAGCAGGACCCGGGCCCATGAATGAAGGAGCCACCGGAACCCTGCTCTGGTTGTGGGGGAGCTTGTACCCACAGACTGTGGGAACCTGGCTCAGTGCTCAGATGCCTACAGAGGCCAGGTGGGCAGTGTGTGTGAGGGAAGTGGGTGAACCTACTTCTTTAGCACAAATGCACTCTTTTTTAAATTTTTTTTTTTGCAGTTTAAAACATTTTTTTTTCTTGGTGTGTGTTACACTTTATGGGGGCAAGACATGATTGCAAGAGGGACTTTACCTAACAATTGCAATCAGTGTAACCTGGCTTATTGTACCCTCAATGAATCCCCAACAATAAAAAAAAAACAAAACACATTTTTTTTTCTTTGCAGTTTTTGGCCAGGGCTGGGTTTGAACCCGCCACCTCCGGCATATGGGGCCGGTGCCCTACTCCTTTGAGTCACCGGCACTGCCCCAGCACAAATGCATTCGTTTGCATAGTAAACACCTGGGGATTCATTTTCACAAAGAATCACGTGCTCTTATTTTTGTTAAAACACACGGTTCTCTTGGTGTGTTGTTCATTTTATTTTTAACGGAGAGGTGAGTGGAGAGATTTGTTTTTACTATGGAAAAAAAGCCCAGCAGTCTGAGAGGTCACACACAGCATGACTCTTGATGTCATTGTTGGGGGACAGCGGGGCCATGGGGTCTGCAGCTGGCCAATTGCAGGCCATGAACTACCCAGTGGAAGGTACATCCTGTTTGCCGGGACTTTCAGTTTTCAGAGGAAGATGGAGCTCTGCCTTGTAACATGAAATAATCTCATTTTTAATATTGAAAACCAACTGTACAGACCTGTGTCTTATGGGTTTGTCATGCTGTGTCCTGGCTGGATGTGGCCTGTGTTTTTTTTACTTGGCGTTTGGGCCTGATCATTAATCTGCACACTCTTGTAGCAAAATGTGCTTCTAATTTTAGTGACTGATTCATTCCATCTGTTTAGGACTCAATTTTTCCACCCACAAAGTCAGCTCCTTCTATTTCTGGCCCAGTTTATGTTTAACGGCTCTAAAACCTGCTTGCTCTTCCTCCATAGAGTTCGATTTGTGTAGAAAATGTCCAGAGAGATGAAGTCTGGACCAACCAAATCAGAATGTCCATAGGTCTTCATCTGGTGTCTTTGGGCTCTGAATTAGTTTGGATTTAGCTTTGGATGCTGTGGTGGAGAGAGTGGTCTTTTTCCTCCACTGTCCCTAGGTTAGTGGCTTCCTCTACTTGGTCTCCTCCAACCCTGCCAGTGAGAAGAGAGAAAGGAAGAGCTGGCCACACTTCTTCTTGGGTACCTTCTGGGTGCCTCACTTGTGTTCTCATTTCATTGGTCAGCACTTACTCACCTGGCCACAAATTGCTGCAAGGAAGGCTGGTAATTGTAGTCCTTATTCTGGAAGGCCAGGCACTTGCTAAACTGCTAGTTAACAGGGGTTCTTTTACTAAAAGAAGGACATAGAGATAAGGGAGGATAGCTAGTTACTGTAGGCAGATAAGAAGGTAGGCAGCTCGGTGGTGCCTGTGGCTCAAGGAGGTGGTGGGTTCAAAACCAGCCCTGGCCAAAAACTGCAAAAAAAAAAGAAGGTAGGCAGCTCAGAGTAAAACATACAAACAGAATTTCAGTATCTCAACTGGCTTCTCAGTGAGCTTTCAGTTTTACTCCTGACTGTTAGTTGTTTTTCTTTCTTTCTTTTTAAACTCTTTAACACGTTTTGAAATGAAAAGTTGTTTTTTTCAATTAGTTTCATGGTATTACATTCTAAACCTTAGTATCTCCTGTTTTTCCTTCATACCTTTGGCTATATTTTTGTAACAAAATATGAATGATGATTAGCTTTGTATTTTGTTCTAAATAGATTCAGTATTTTTTTCTCCAAATTTATTTTAAAAGGGAATTCTGCTGAGTGATGGCAAAAACACAATATCAAAATTTGGGGGTTGCAGCTACAGCAGTCCAGAGAGGAAAATGTATAGCTTTAAATCTATATGTCACAAAAGAAGAAAGGTCAAAAATCAAGAAAGTGTCTATCGGGGCCGCGCCTATGGCTCAGTGAGCAGGGTGCCGGCCCCATATACCGAGGGTGGCGGGTTCAAACCCAGCCCCGGCCAAACTGCAACAGAAAAATGGCTGGGCGTTGTGGCGGGCGCCTGTAGTCCCAGCTACTCGGGAGGCTGAGTCAAGAGAATCGCGTAAGCCCAGGAGTTGGAGGTTGCTGTGAGCTGTGTGATGCCACGGCACTCTACCGAGGGCCATAAAGTGAGACTCTGTCTCTACAAAAAAAAAAAAAAAAAAGGAAAAAAAAAAAGAAAGTGTCTATCTTCAGACACTATAAACAGAGATCAAAGTAAACTTTAAATAAATAGAATTAAGGAAGACTGAAGAGCTGAAGTTCCATAAGTAACCTTTTTCTACATCTTGATTTTTATCACTTAACTCATTATAGAAATACCTTTAAGTCATCTTGTATAGCTCTAAATTAAAATTATTCTATACAAGGGCTATGCAAATTCCATTGTGTGGATATATTGGCAAGGTGCTCAGCCATTCTTCTAGTAATGGGAATTTGTTTTGTTTCCAGTTCTGGAAGACTATATAAACAACTGTGCAGTAAATACCTCTGTAAATTTCATTTTATTTTATTTTTTGGAGACAGAGACTCACTCTGTCACCCTGGGTAGAGTGCTATGGCGTCCTAGCTCACAGCAATGTCAAACTCTGGGTTTGAGTGATCCTCCTCTTGCCTGAGTAGCTGGGACTACAGGCATGTGCCACAACGCCAGGCTAGTTTTTCTATTTTTAGTAGAGATGGGGTCTTGCTCAGGCTGGTCTCAAATTCCTGAGCTGAGGCTATCCACCTGCCTTGGCCTCCCAGAGTGTTAGGATTACAGGCATGAGCCCCTGTGCCTGGCCACCTCTGTGCATTTTAGTACAAGGTGTAAGTACTTTCAGGTCTTTATTTTTAGTGTCAAATATAATAAGTTTATTTGATGTATTCATTTTACTAAACACTTTTTATCATTATTCTTCCATTTTTTTGATGGCTAAACTTCTATTTTAATTTCTTATTTTTTTCATTTTTTATTTTTAATTATTATGGGTACTTTATAGTTGTAGATCTTAATAGGGTACACGTGATGTTTTGATACTGGCATACAATGTGTATTAAATCATGGTAATGGGGTATCCATCACTTCAATAATTTACTATTTCTTTGTGTTAGGAACATCCCACTTCCACTTTTTTAGTTATATTAAAGCAAACCGTAACATATTGTTGACCCAAGTCACTTTGTTGTGCTATCAAATAGTGTTCATTCTGTCTATTTTTGCACACTTTAATCATCCCCACCGTAGCCCCTCCTCCCCAATACCCTTCCCAGCCTCTAGTCATCATCATTCTGTTCTCTGTCTCTGAATACTTTCATTTCCATGGGATTGATTTCTAGAAGTCTGAGAGTTGAGATACGCTCTTCTGTGAATTGTCTGTTTATAGCCATCACGTCTTTTTCTTGTCGATTTGTAAGAGTTCTTTGTATGTTACAAAAAAGAACCCTTTTTCTATTACTGACTTACCCATACTTTAACGATTATATAAGACTTTGTTTATGTCATCATTTTATGTATAAAAATTTAATATTTTTCTATTTTCAGTATTTTTTATATACTTTCAGGATTGTCCATCTTAAGTTTTCTCAATCTCTCTAGATTACAATTCCAATGTCCTAGTTTGTTTTTGCAAAATTAAAAAATAAAGCATGAGGTTTCAAGAGACCCTTTTATCCACAGTCAAGACCCTCCTGGGGCAGCCCACTCCTGAGTACTGAGTCAGGCACAGGGAGAGAGGCTGGGACATTTGGGCACAACATGGGTGGAGTTGTACAACTTGTTTCAGAGTTTCCATGGAGTTTTCGGAGGTTCTGTCAGGGATATGGTGGGTTACAGGCTATCTAGGGGTTGCTGGTGGGGGGGAGGAAGTGGATCTGTTTCCCAGGGTGTCAACTCCCAGACCACATGGGCTTCTGTAACCTGAGGATTCCTGGCAGGAGAGCCAAGGGGGCAGCTTCTTTGCCATCTTAGGGCAACAATGGTGAGGACTGAGGGACTTAGGTGGTAGTGACAGCTCTGTCACTTGGGTTGTCACTTGGCTTGTCATCTGTCTCCCTCTATAGACTGTGAGCTCCTGCGGGCCAGGAATCTTTACCTATCTTGTTCTTTGCTGTGCCCATTGCCCAGTCGGCCCTGCTTAGGTACGTGCCGAATGAATGAGTGGACACTCGGAGATTCACCTCTGCAGGCTTCTGAACCAGACATCTGCCACCTTTAAAGAGCCCAGGTTCTAGACAAAATGACCTGCTTCGGCCATTGCGGACCTTACTCCCCTGTGGCTTTCAGGGCTGATTCTGGGCCTGTTGGCTGCTTTTCAACAGCAGCAGCTCTGGGTGGGGGTGGGGGAGCTCCGGCTGCTGAGACCAGCTCCTGTTACACCTGTGCTTTTCTGATGCTTTTGTACAGATGCCCTTTGATGTTGTCACAGACACAAGTCCTGATGGTAGTGTGATGATAATAGTCCCAATTACCCCCATCTCACCTGCTAGCGAGACTGCGCGCTCCCAGATTGCTCTTGAGTGCACTTCTCTAGCAACAGAGTCTTTTTAGACTGACTCACATGGTTTGATAGGAGAAGACAACGGATACACATGTCTTTGTTTCTTCCTGAAGTGGAGGAGATACAGCTGTTTTGGAAATTATCCAAATGCCCCAGACCCTGAGAATACAGACTGCTGAGTGATGTCTCCAGCATTGAAGGCAAAGCTTCCATCTCTGCCTCCCCAGAACCAGCACGGGTGGGCAGAGTGCAAGGCAGAGCCCAAAGCAAGGTGTGTCTGTCAGCTGCCCAGGTGAGGCCAGACGGGGGCCAGGCCCGCTGGCCTGCGGGGTGACCGTAGTCTGTGTGAACTTGCTTGTTTCCCTGGTTAGGTTCAGACTGAAGGCTGCCGCCAGGGTGGCCCAGCTCACGCTACCTGGAGAGAGGCCTGTGCTTTTGCTGTTAACCCATTGTTGATACGCTGGGCATGAACGCTTGGTTAAGGTGCTGTTTGCCAGACTTCTCTGTTGTAAAAGATCCTTTCCCCTTTTGTCATTGCCAAGTAACATATGCTGTGACACTTTGGGATCCTGTGGATATCCTGTTCCTCAGATCTTTTCCCCCAGTGGTTTGGGCATCTGCTGATGGTCCACACATGAGTCAGTTATGACATTTCAAATTCTGTCATTCCCCATGCATATCAGCTGGTGTTATTCTGTAAAGAACTGTTCCTGGCTCCAATCATCTTTTTTTTAGTATCGCTATGAACTCATAGATTCTTTAAAAAAAATTCAGTGTGTTCATACTCATTTCCATGCATTTTTTTTATGCTCAATTATTTCTGCATTTGTTCAGTGGAAGCCCTTCCACCACAGCCTCTGTTTCCTTGTGTCCCATTCTTGTCATCTTTTGGGTATGTCCTGGATTTCTGGCACAAGACAACTGGGTGGAATCTTCAAAAAGGTCAATACCACGGCAGATGAAGTGGTGGACACTTGGCGCCTCACTGAAGGGAATAAGCAAGAATTATGACAATCCACGCAGTGTGGTCCTTGGCAGGGGCACGGGGAGCTGGATTGAAAATAAAGCCTCTGACTCAGGCTGTGTGTTAGATTATGTTACTATCAACAATTAGTGTCCAGAGTGTGAAAATAGTATTGAGTTTATGTAAGAAATGTCCTTTTCTGTGGGAGATAAACACTGAAGTGCTGAAGGGTGATATATCATGACCTCTGCCCCCTACTTTCACATGGTTTCACTAAAAAAGAAAACACACACACACACACACATTCTGTCTCAATCATGCCTGTGGAGACAGGTGACCCACACTTGCCTTGCTGATACCAGCCGGTGAACTCCCATGAATGACAAGTGATGTTTGCTGTATTATTCTGAACATTCTTGTATATTTACCCTTTTTTTTAAAACTAATAACTTGTGAAAAATAAAATGACAACAAGGCTAAAAAAAATTTCATAAGGTGAGAGCTGTGGGCAGCTGGGCTCAACCTGCCCTGAGAAAATTCATTCCATTGCTGCTGTTAATATGTCATGAGGAGCTGGATAATGGTTTTTGTTTTTTAACTTTCAAAGGATAAAATGTGGACAACTTTGAAGAACAGTTCTCTCTCTTTTATTCAAGAGAAAGAGTTAATGTGGGAGAGAGGGATGAAGGATGGAAGAGGCACCAGGTTAGCTACTTCTTCGACATTGTGGATCTAACTTTAAGAGTGACCTTTGAAGGACAAAAAGAGCAAGGCTTAGAGAAGTCACAGACCTACCCCTCGTGAAACCTGCTCATCTGAAGTATTGGTGTCTAGTGACCAACCAGCTGCGGGAGAGATTGGCCCCAAACTACCTGAACAGAGAGATTTAAAAGAGCTCCACCAGGGTCTGTCTGTTTGTAAAAGGAAGCTTTGTAGCAGGAAAGGTTGTGTCCCTGGGGCTTAGACATCCGTAGGGACACCCTGGCCCTCTCACCTAAGCTGAACCTTGGTCCAGAGAGTGGGTCTTGGAAAACAGGTGACATCCCCTCTGCTCCTTGTGCAGTTTGTAGGACACCACCCTGGCAGGACTCTTCCCCATCAGGGAGCTTCACCCCTGTGGCAAGGTGAGGACGGGAGATACCTGGGGGCTTGGGTGAGCCCTGAGTGGGTGTTGGGCCTGCTCCAGGTGCAGCGTCCTGACCCCTGGCCAGCTCTCCATGGAATTCAAAACTCCATGGGCGTGAGCTGAGGGGCTCCCTCCCCGATTTGAAGGTGCTCCTGAGGAAGAATCTCACGGCACGGGAAGGTTTTGCCTTCTGCTGTATGACAATGCATTTAGCAGCTGGCGTGTGAGAATTAGGGTGAGTGGGTGAAAATCCATTGCCCCGTCCCCAGCCCCTACCCACCCGCGACACCTGCAGCTGTGGAAGGGAAGGACACTTTGGCTAACTTACACAGCGCTCGGTGAAGACTGCAGACGCCTTCTGATTGCACTCCAGTAGAGACAAATAAGCCAATTAAGGCAGCTCCACTAACTACCTTCCACATTCAGGCAATTTGTATTTACTTCCCACACGGACAAAGACACTAAAATAGGAATGAAATCAACATTTGGAGAGAAAAAACACCCCTGATGAATGAATTAAAATCAAAGGTTTCTTGATTATCAAAAGCACGTGAAACAGTTCTCACTCTCAGGTCAACAAGTTCACGGCCCCTCCCAAACCAAAGCGTCCATCACTCGTGCAGGAAAATGTTGGTTCAGGGCTGTGAGGTGTCAGGCAGGTGGCTGGGCCTGATGACCGAATAGTGGGGAAGGCGGAACCAAGGAGGATATTAATCAAACAGTCAAATGGATGAAACAGATCCGGTCTCCTTTGTCCACATTCCTGGGATCTGGCATCTCAAGGTGTTGAGATTCCAGTGACAATGGCCAGGAAGGAGCCAGATGCTGTTTGTACAGTGTAGACGGAGGAGGCAGAGTGGCTTTGCTGGCAGCTGAGTTCAGAAGGTGACAGGTCCAATGGTGTTTCGGATGCTCTTTTCTGAGGTGAGGGCATCCTGAGTGGCTCCTGTCCTCCCCCAGCCCCATCAGCAGTCCTGGACAGGGCAGGATGACTGACCATCACAGCACGGTGGGGACTTAAAGAGGAGGGACCTCTGGGGTGGGGCAGACAGTCCAGGGAGCTGGTGGGAGTTGGTGGAGGAGGGGAGAGAGTGACGGGGGTGGGGTGGGGATAGGGTGGGGCCAGGCCCCCTGCCCACTGAGGAGTGACCAGGAGGAACTAGGGTCTAAGGCACATCCCACGGACAGAGCTTGGAGTCAGGAGACTGGTACCCCCCACGCAGTTTGTTGGCCATAGTGGGGCCTGGGCCAGGGTGTGTAGCTTGACTCTGCATGAAGCCTGACTGTTCAGCATCCTCCTTGTTTTGTGTGTACCTGCCTGGTCAAGAATAGGCCTATTTTGTTACAATCTGTGACTCTCCTTCTCAGTACATTCAGTTAGAGTCACATGTGCGATCAGTGAATCAGGCAGAGTCGGGTTGCTCCTGATCAAGTCATTTCAGCACCTAGGACAGCTCAGCACAATGTGCGCTCCCAGTAGCTACGCAATTGCAGAATCCAAGTTCTGGATCAAATAAAGAAAGGGCCCCTGTTAATGGAGGTTGCTGATGAATAAACGTGGTCCCAGCACAATGGTTTTAGGACTCACAGTTGCAAATTGGAGAAGGCAGAAAACTTGGCTCTTGATTTGGGAGCCGCTGGGAGGGGGACCCCAAATTTCATAACAGTGGTTTCCACCCAAAAGTCTGGTTTGTACATCAGGTGTGCCTGCAGTGATGGGCTGATAAACTGGTGCTCTAGGTGAAAATACAGCCCTGAGATAGCAATTGCCAATTTCTTTGGTGTAAATACTCCCACTGTGGCTGGTTTGAAGCTGCCAAAGTTTTAATAATCAGTTAGCAAAATTCCCACATGTTTCAGAATTGGCTCTCAGAGCTGGCTGCCGGCACCTCCCTGGGTGTGAGCGACAAGGCTGGTCCCTGCTAGGCTCTCACTGCGGATGTGGGGAGGGGTACACCGTGGGCTGGGGGCGAGCCTGTTCATCCTGCATCATGTGACTCACCCACAGAGTCTGACGATGAGGCTCTGGAAGTTTAGATGAATGAACACTGAAGAAGAGACACCAGCAGGGATGAAGATGAGCCAGAACCTTCCAAAGGGCACAAGGACTGTGACGGGAGGAAGAGAGAACCTGGGGAGACTCCAGGAGTTTTTGAGACATTTTGAAAATCATTCCTTTGATCAGGCTTCAAAACTCAAACTTGGAGAGAAGAGTGTGATACTGGACAGCTTCCATTTTATCAGGAAAACCACAAAATCTAGTACTCAATTCATTCTTGATTGCTCTACGAATGAGGGCACATTTACCACTATAACTTAAATATGGTTGAGTAAGAGATAAAAACTTATTTTTACCAAATTAGTTCCATCCCTTTTTTTTTTTTTTTTATATATATATACATTTTTGTAGAGACAGAGTCTCACTTTATGGCCCTCGGTAGAGTGCCGTAGCATCACACAGCTCACAGCAACCTCCAACTCCTGGGCTTAGATGATTCTCCTGCCTCAGCCTCCCGAGTAGCTGGGACTACAGGCGCCCGCCGCAACGCCCGGCTGTTTTTTGGTTGCATTTCAGCCAGGGCCGGGCATGAACCCGCCACCCTCGGTATATGGGGCTGGCGCCTTACTGACTGAGCCACAGGCGCCGCCCAGTTCCATCCTTTTTGATAAAGCTCTAATTAAGCTGTTTGTTGGGAAGAGGCGGCAGGTGCCACGGCTGAGAGCAGGGCCTGGCACCAGGCGACCTGGGTGCAATCCTGATGGCACCAATTTCTGCACGAGCTGCCTCCCTGTGCCTCCGCATCCTCCTCTGCGGAGTGGGGATGATGGTGCCAGCAGCTGTGCTTTGGAGGAAGAGCTGGTTTCACACATGTGGAGTTCTGAGAGCAGAGCCTGGACTAAAGCAAGTCCAAAGTGAGTGTTTGTTAAGCAAATCACAGATCGTTTACTGTGAAACTTGGGTACCCAATTTAATTGGATTTCTCTCCAATGGGCTTTTTATTTGTACAGATTGTCCTCAGATAACAAGACCTAATTTAATTATGATTGGTCCTGGCTGGGGAAAAAAGGCATACATGGTGTTATGAGAGGGGCTTTGGGGGACCTGACCCAGGATGTGGGCCAGGGTATGGGGTGATGAGACACACAGAAGAATTCCCTAAGGAGGTGACATTTCATCTAAGATCTGACAATGACCAGGCTCCCGGCACTAGTTGGGCAAACAATCAGGGTGGGGAGTGGGGAAAATCCAGGAGGTGGATGTCATATGCAAAGGTCCTGGGGGTACCCAGAAGCCTGGTTTGTCTAAGACCAATGGAGAGGCCAGTGTGGCCATGACACAGTGGTAAGTGGTGGGAGAGAGTCAGGGACCTATGATGGTGGGGACACCATCCTAAGGGCTGAGGGCAGTCTCTGGGGTATGTTGGGGTCAAATTCACCTTTTGGATGTTCCCAGTGGGATGGCCTCTCTGTCTGGGCTATTCCTCTCCTGCTCATCCCCCCAGTGGGCTGCTTCACGGATAATAACCTTGGTGGACAGGAAGCCCTCTCTTTTGGGCCTTGGGTACGTCTCAGGGGACACTCAGAGAAGACTGTCAGGAAATACTCTGCAAGCAGCTCTGGCGTGGGCAGCAGGGGTCAAGAGTCAGGTCAGCAGCGCCGTCTCAGTCAGAACTGAGCCTGATGTGGGTACGTCTCAGGACGTACCAGGAGACATGGGGGAGGTACCAGCCAGGGGTCAGGTTCCATGGGGCTGCAGGTTTGCGTGGGAACCAGGAGACCCTCTCCTCTCCCTGCAGACAGCCGGGAGCCCGCGTCTCCATCCCTCGGGGTGCCCACAGCCTCTGCTTCATCTGTGCTTCCTGTGGGATGAATTAACTATTTCATTAAGTAACACAAGTAGCATTTGGAGTAAAAAAATAAAGAATTAACTAAAAATAGGTGAGGCTGTGAAACCCAGCGACAAGGACACTCGTGAATAATTAAGAGGAGGACAGGCGGTGGCTCTGCTGGGAGGAGCTCACTCCTAAGCCTGTCGCTTTCCCCTGCGAGGCACAGGCAGGACCCAATTTTCTAGCACGATGATCCTCTTAATTAAATCTTATTTGTCAAGCAGGCGAGATGTATTTTTGTTTCTCTGGGCTTTCATTGTTATAAACTTCCCAATGTTTTCTCTCGAAAATGCTCCTTTTCTGCTCAAAAGAACTGGATTGTTGCTGTTTTTCCCTCTTCCATTGTGAGGAGGAAATGCTACGTGTTCTTGTCAGGTGATCAGTTACCCTCCGTAAAGGATCCCTGAAGTGGTCATCTGGAAATGATTGCTCCTGGAAAATAATAAAATGCCCACTTTAACATATTGCTGCATGTCAGAGCGAGTTTCTCTTCCCTGCAGAGTCATAGAGCCTGTAAATTGCCCGTGGTAATGACCTCTGGCTTCAAATGCAGCCACTGGTCTGTGCACAGACAGACACCGTCACTTCTGGGGTTTTGCTGTTGACATTGTGTCTCTTTCCGCTTCTCAGAAGCCCTGCAATGATGCTTCAATTAGCAACGCAGCCTTCCCTTTCTTCCAGCTCTCTCTAATGGCTCCAGTTTATGTCCCTCTACGATACTCTCACCATGCATGTCATCTGTACCCCTGTGTGGGGAAGGAAGGTCTCAAGTTCAAGGTCCCTGGCGGGTAAACAACGCAATTTCAAGTTCACAGACATCCTCAGCCATCAACATCACCTACCCCATCAAGACAGCAAGACCTTGGTATTGTTGGTGAGAAGCAGGTAATTTATGAGCTTGTCAGTGTGATCCACGGTCCCTGATCTGTATCCATATGAAATAAGAAGCTATTTACAAAGTCTCAGGAAAAACGGCGTGTCCCCACCCCTCCTCCTACCATTTGACATTGAGTCATTCACGTATGAAATTGAGTCTTTGTGATGGTGAAGTGTTAAAGATCCTGCATAATCAAATTAAGATCATGGAAGCAGCAAGTGGAAACAGGTTATTAGAGGTTCCCTAGTTTGCCCTCCTTCCAGTTGGCAGAAGTAAACAAACAGAGCACTTAAATGCAAATGTGAATTCACGCCCACGGATTCATGAGAACCAGCATGGACAGAGAACGGGAAAGCTGGGTGCGCGTCCCAGATAATTAGGGTTAAAAAGGCTTTTATCAGAAGATCAAAGACATCCAGGCACAGCTCGAAGGTTCTGCCATAGTTCATCCACCATGTCCTCTTATGAATGAGCCTGGAGTTTTATGCCCAACACAAAAACATGCTAAAGGTCCCTGTGACATTTTGTGGAAATGTTGAAACATCACTGAAATTCCTTGAGCTGACCGTACGTAAGTTCAGGTCTCAGAACTTTTTCTGAGAGCTGGATGAACCATTCTCCCTCCCTGGGCCTCAGTTTCCTTATTTATAAACTACACACTTTCCTTGACACTCCTTAGTATTGCCCAAAGCAAGATAGAGAACCAAGAGGTGGAGACTGAGAACCTGCCTCTGCTGATGTTCCCAGGACAGAAACCTTGAAATCACAGCATCTTGAGGCATGTCCTGGGGAGAATGGGGCCTTGGCTTTACTAATAAGCTGTGTAGGAACCACAGCCTCTAATGCAAAATCAAACTTTCAGACTTGCCAAAAATTCCAGTAAGAATTCTGAGGAGTACATGGAACCTTCATGTCTTTTTGTAAGGCCATTACTCATTTATCCACGAGACACTTGGCTGTGCCACTGTAACTCACAGTGAGCTGGCTCGTTGCTGGTGTGCACCCCAACTTTCAGATATCCTCCTTTCTTACGAACAGAGCCCCGTGTTAATCAGATGCTGGGAAACAAGGTGCTGTCCCCGCACCAGGGTGTGGACTGACATTGGTCTAAGCCAGTTATGAATTTCACAGACCTTGTTAGGATTGGTTTTGGGGAGCACGTGAGGCAGGTCTAGTCAAGGAGATATAATTTGGGAGCCTTTTGGTGAGTGGCTTCTGGGGTCTTCTATTTAAAGACTCGTGAGGAAGGACTTTCTCCTTATATCATCTATCATTCTCATCGTGGTCCTGAGAGGATGTGATGTCAGGTGATATGGCAGCCACCTTGTTTCCACGAGGGCACAAGCCAGCGTTCAAAGCCAACACACAGAGGAAGGGAGAGCACGGCCACGGAGCCGTCAGAAACACTGCCGAGGGGACCAGCAGTGGGCTTCCCACCTGTGCTGACCAGTCCTTTCCTTATGGCTGCGAGCATTTTCCGCCTGACAAGGATAGTCTCCCCATACTCTATCTTCCATTGCAGAGGTGCCTGGGGTCCCTTGGCCTCCAGCTAAGACTTCCCCTTCTCAGGTTCACGTGTCAGTCGACAGGGATGGATAGGAAGCCTCAGGCCTCTGTGATCCTGGATAGACCCCCACCTTCCTGCTCCAAACACACAACCTCCCCAGCACCTTCTACTCTGCCAGCATCAGAATTACTCACGGGCAGCTCTGGCCCCTTGAAGCCATCTCCATGAGCAGCCCAGGACTCCTGGGTCATCCTTTATCCCCCAGACTCTCGTTCCCACGTGACTCAGTGGGAGATGAGGCCACGACCCCACTTCTCTGGCCCTATCCGCCCTGTTCCTCTGTGTCATCATCCTTTACAGCTTCTCCTCTGTCTGATGCACGGTTTTTCCCAGGGATCCGGGATGAGAGGCTCTTAGTCCAGGTCTCTTACAACACAGCCTGTGCCCACCCTGAGGCTGACGCCTTAGTGGCAGGTGCAATCCCAGGGATCAAGAGTGGGGGAAGGGGAGTGAGGCGGGAAGCTTGGGAAGCAGCTACTGAGCTGGTGACAGCCTGCTGGAGACCTGGCCAGTCACCAGGTCATGTGGGCCATCTCCAAACAGGCTGCACACAAATACTGCCCCTCAGGACAGTCCATGTGAGCGAGGCCAGGAGAGGCCACTCATGGCTGGTCCATCTTGTCTCCTGTCCCTCAGTGGTCCGGGCTCACTCTTCAGGGAGTCGCCTCTCCCTCCCCACCAGGTTGCATCACCTTGTCCCTCTGGCAGCTGCTGGGAAGCCAGATCCTGGGCTTGTTTTTGTAGCCCTTTAGCTGTGTCAGAATTGGGTAGGAGAATTGAGAAACTTGGGGTGTTGGTCTCAGGCTGTGTGGGCTGTGAGGCTTGAAATTAATGCACATTTCTTATTGCTTGGGCATCTTTGCAGGGCTGCAGAGGCCTGACCACCACCTCCCTGCCCTTGCCAGATGTGGCCCCTACTCCACTAGTCCCCAGCTTACCTGGCTTTACTTTCCTCCAGCCCATGAAATTATTCAAATAATCTCCTCGTCCCACTGGAACCAGGGCTACCTCACCCTCTGGTTACTGCACCGTCTGCCTCCCGCAGCCCCTTCTTGTCTGCGCTGTTCCAGGTGCGTCCCTCGTGGCCCTGCAAAGTGTGCTGTGTCCCCCCCTGTGGGCTGTGGGAGCTGCTGTCCACCTCATCCATCCAGCAGTGGGGTGTCGTGTGTCCTCCTATTTAAGGGGCAGGTCCTTCCATCACCAACAGGGTGAAGAGGAGGCAAACAGTGGGGTCCTATGGACCGGTACTGAGTCAGTTCCTGCAGCAGGAGGCTGAGAAGACCTGAGTCAGGGTCACAGGGCTCTGATACCATCCTGTCACGGGTCTCCTACAGCTCCTGTCACACTGTGCATCGTTATCCGCCACTAGAAAATCAGCCCTTGAAGGAAGGGATGTGGATTTTCTATGGCTGCATCTCAAGCACTTGTAAGGTTTCTAGCACATAGTAGGCCTTCAAGAGGTTTCCGTGGAATGAATAAGTGAGCAAACCAAGGCATGCACAATCCAAGCTTGGCTGGGAAAGAATAAGAATGTGATTCTGGAGGCCACGTGTCTTTGTCGGGGTTCTTCAGAAACAGAACCAATAGGAGATTCATTCATTCATTCATTATGGGACTGGGCTCACATGATTACGGAGGCTGAGAAGTCCTGTGATCTGCTACATGCAGGCTATAGAAACAGGAAAACAGTGATGCCATTCAGTCTGAGTCCCAAGGTCTGAGAACCAGGATTGCCCATGTCTGAGGCCAGAAGAAGATGAACGTCCCGGCTCAAACATAGAGAGGGAATTGGCTCTTCCTCCATGTTTTTCTTCTCCTGTTTTATCTGGGACCTCAAGGAATTGACTGATGTCCACCCACGTTGGTGAGGGTGGATCTTCCTTACTCAGTCTACTGACCCAAATGCTCATCTTTTCCAGAAACAACCTCACAGAACCACCTGGAAGAATGTTTTCTCAGCTATCTGTGTATCCCTTAGCTCAGTCAAATTGGCACATACAGGTAACCAGCACACTAGGCTTTGTGGGGCAGGCTGCCAATATTTTATTTTCTTTTTTATGATCTTGA
This sequence comes from Nycticebus coucang, assembly GCF_027406575.1. Classification (NCBI taxonomy): domain Eukaryota; kingdom Metazoa; phylum Chordata; class Mammalia; order Primates; family Lorisidae; genus Nycticebus; species Nycticebus coucang. The sequence goes on along the minus strand of NC_069800.1, from coordinate 54,531,603 downwards.
AGAAGGCAAGGTGGAGGCAGGACCTTCAGTGAACCTCAGCTTCTCACCACTATTCGTATCCTCCCAAGTGGAGGTGCAGTGGACAGGTGGATGTGACCATCTTTCTCTACCCGCCCCCTCATCCTTCTGTCTTGGGACAGACTTTCGTGACTGCTGCTGGGTCCAGCACTTGAGCCCATCTCATTTCTTCCATCACTCCAGGTCCGTGGTTCAGGGTGGGGACGAGCCCTCAGTCTTCCATTGTTTGTTATGACTTAGTCGATGCCTCTGCCCCTGCTGTTCAGTGAGCTTTGGGGGTTGCATTAAAGATGTGGGCAGCTGTCTGCTGAGCAACCTTCCCCAGCTGGGTAGCAAATCCTCCTTGGAGAGGATTGGGGCAGCACATCTCTCTGTTCACTGGAGATGGTCTGCAGGGAGCTGAGGTCACAATGAGGTTTGATCTGTGATCAGTGATATGTGAACACAGCAGAAACCCTTGGAACCTTTGCTTCTGGGTCTATAAAGTGGGAAGACACTGAATTTTACTGATTGCAAGAAGCACCTTTTTCACATGTTAATATCTCTTTAATCCGGTTGAGTCATATAATTGATGGGGTCTGATCATGTGTCATGATTTAATTGTTAGTGTTTTTAGTTCCTTAGTGGCACATAAAACAATGATGCATCAGTTTCTCTTCTTCAGGCCTCACGTTTCTCACCCTTTTCCAGAAGATGTTGGGCTGGAGTGTGATGTGGAGATTTGCTCTACGGAACAATGGGGCAGAGGTGATGTCTCCAGAAACCCAAGGTTGGGGAGCACAGCCAGGCCACTTTGAACTAAGTTCTCTCTGGCGACTGTCAATCCCTGGATGAGATGGTCCGCAGGCCCCTTCCTGATCTGACACCCTAAAACTGGGAATGGCTTCTCTGTGGACTCGAGGGAGGGTGGCTGGTGAGGGTGGCACTGCACCTTTCCAGGGCCACCACTCATGCCAGCCCCGGGTATGGGTCCTGGGAGGTCTGCAGGGAGCAACCCACACCCTCACAGCTTCTGGCCTCAGGGTGGCTCATCATGGGGTAGAGGAGAGGCTGAAGCAAGCGATGCTGGAAGAGCGATGGCCTTCAGGAGAGAGGCCCCTGCAGAGAAGATAGAAATGCAACAAATGACAGGGTACCCCAAGAATGTCGCAGTGGGACATGTGTGTACTGGTTGTGTCTATACAAGGCAAATGCAGCTAGTGGCCTGCTCCTCGCCTGATCTTACCTATGAGGGGATTTAAGGGGCGGCTGCAGTGGAAGGGGGGACCCCCGCTTGCTGCCTGGAGACCGCTGTGTCTGTGTCAGCCATGTCGATGGGATCCAGTGTTCTGACAAGTGGGCTCCGAGAGCAGCACGGCAGCCACGGTGGGGACCAAATGTGTGTTATTGACTTGGTTGGAGGAATTTTGTATCCAAGAGGCTCAACTTCTGATAATTAGCCACGCTCAGAACCTGTAGCTTTTCAACTTTCTAAATGAGAAACGTTTTTGTCATAAAAGAAAATTATTCATCGTGAACAAATCATCCTGTGAGTACAGCCTTGCGACATCTCAGTTGAAACTCAGATCCTGAGAGACGGCAGCCTTTCCCACACAGAGATCCCTCGGGCGCCCCCCAGCGGCCCACGTCTAGATGGCATCTGAACCATAAAGGCGGCCTTCAAGGCTCCCTGGGGTCCTGTCCCAACTGGTCTGGACAGGGCAGGGATCACTTCGGATTGCCAGGCTTTCTGTGGAGGAAGCGTCCCCTCCCCCAGGTGGTTCAGTTTTGAGGGTGACCCTGGTGATGCCTCCCACCAGGGATGCTGAGGGGCGGTCCTCACACCAGCCCTGGTTTCCAGAGGGGCATGTGCTGGTGTGAGCTTGGCCCCTCCCACGCTCTTTCCTGGGTCCTTGAGTTTTGAGGGAGTGAAGGAAAGAAGTGGTGTGTGGGGGGACCCTTGACCCAGGGGCAACTCTGGGTGGGACGCTCTCTTTGTCCCACGGATGCCGCGTCCCACCTGCTCCCCCCTCCTTCCCCGGCGGAGGCCGGTGCTGCCCTATCCTCCTGGGGATGGAAGCCTGTTGCTTACGCAGAGGCCCCCTCTGCACCAGCGCAGCTACGGTCCAGGGCAGGACGTCCCCTCCACACCTCACGCTGCGGCTGCTGGAAGACACGGAACCCTTTGTTGCCAACTCTTACAGTAGCCGTCTCCAATCATTTGGCACCAGGGCCAGTTTCATGGAAAACAGTATTTCCATAGATGGGGGTGGGGGTGTGGGGGAGTGGGGGAGTGAATGTAGGGGTAGAGGGGTGGAGGGATTTCCTGGGGGGGATGGTCTCGGGATGATTCAAGCACATTACATTTATTGTGCACTTTATTTCTATTAAATAAATTATCCCATTGTAATACATAATGACATAATTATACAACTCACGGTAATGCATAATCAGTGGGAGTCCGCCTCAGCTTGACCTCAGATCATCAGGCGTTAGGTGATCATAAAAAGCGTGCAAACTAGATCCGGCGCATGTGCAGTTTCCAGAGGGTTTGCGCTCCTGTGGGAGACTAAAACCTCCCCTCTTCTGCCAGGAGGCGGAGCTCAGCGGGTGGTGCCGGGATCAGCGCGCGGCTGTAAGTGCGGATAAAGCTCCCCTCACACCTGCCGCTCACCTCCTGCAGAGCTGCCCAGTTCCTAGCAGGCCACAGACCGGTACTGGTCTGTGCCAGGGATTTGGGGACTGAAGTCTTGCAGGACCCCTCCTCTGGAACTCAGGAGTCCTGAGTCAGGGGAGAAAAATTCAATGGCTTTTTAATAAGAGGTCTCCTTGGGGATGCAGCAGGGGACAGAGGAGCCCTTGCTCTCACAATGACAGTCTTGCTTCCTTCGCGGTGAGAAGTGAGCCATGATATAGTCAGAGGCCCTTAATTTTACTTTGGTGAGAAGAGCAGCCCCCAGACCAACCTCCAGAAGCGTTTTTCTTTCACAAGCCAATTACGTGCAGCTCGAGCAAGAGCTTTCCTAACCCGTTTGTTGGGCAACTTTTGATAATGCCAGAACTAAAAAATAGGTTTATTCCCTCCTCGGACTCCCTTCCTTCCCCCAGTGGTTTGGAGAGCTTATAAAAAGATTTCTGGAGATCACTTCCCTGATTAAGACTTCATTTTAATCAGAAATAGTGTGAATGAGCCCAGCAGCTCCAAAACAGATGGATCCATGATTTGCTGTCTCTTCCTTTCAGTTAGGACTATCTGGGTATTACATGACACATCTAAATTCAAATCAGCTTAAATGAAAACCAAAGCAGAATGTAAGGATTCACATAGCTAAAGAGTTCAGAAGTTAACTGCCTTCAGGTATTGCTGTATCCAGGTGCTGAAATGCTGTCAGGAGGACTTGTGTTCTCTGCATCTCCTAGGCTCATTTGCTCCAGAAACCCCATTTTCCTTCTCCCAGCTTTGCCATCCTAGTGGGGAGGGAGCCCCCTTTTCCATTTGTACCAGAACACCCGGGGATTGAGCTTCATTTGAATGATGATTCTCAGGTGCTTCTCCGTAAGTCCACTTTCCCGGCCAAGGAGAAGTCTGCACAGAGCAGGCCTGGGTTCTGGACACCTGCCTCACAGATGAAGAGTTGGGAGAAGCAGCTTTTCCCAAGGGGATTCAAGGCCCAGGAGTGACATGATCCTTCCACTTATACTGTGTGTCTCTTCTGCAGCTCATAGGGCTGGTGTGTGGCGCCCCCTCTGTGCTGGAGGACTCATCACTAGAGCTCCATGCTCACCTGGGTACCACGTGGCTGGAGTGTAAAATACACGTTTCCTGAGACTATTTCTTCCTAAAATTCCCATTGCTTTTGCTTTTTTTTTTTTTTGAAACAACACGTAATTCATGTATAAATTCACAATCACATTGAAGGGAAATCTGAGTTTCCCACTTTATCAAAAGGGGAACTGGGTTTGTTAACAGTGGGGGTGGTCGGTGGAGGGAGCTGCCGCTTTAGGGAACAGAGCTGCTTTCCTGTAGGATCTTGTGGAGATTGTCTCCCAGCCCCCACAGTTGAGGAAGAACAGTAAAAAGCCCTTGACAGTATTTAAAATCTGCCAGGCAGCCTAAGTAACAATTTCAATAAAAAATTCACCTAGAGCTTATTCACCTCTGCCTTTTTGAACTTATCTTTTTCCATAGTGGGCATCTGTCCAAGCTGTAGATAATTGTGATTCTGGATGGTAGGACCCTCCAGGAGCCTGGTCCAAGCCACCCACTCATGAGCACAGGGATCAGAATGGACTCAGAACATTCCAATTGCTTCCAGATGCCTTAGAATTCTCTCCCACCCTCTCCCCTCTGCCACAGGGCCCTGCACTGGCTTTTCCAAGAAACACACTGGCTAGGAGGCCTTTCATCCACTATCTTATGTACCTGTTGAATGTCTAACTTATCCTTAACAAATATTCCTGCCTGTTTACACGCCTAACTATCTATAAGGAGCACCTGTCACCTTGTTAAAGAAGAAAAACATAATTGAAAACCACCTGTGCATTCAGCCAGTGCCAATTCCCAGTCCAGAACAGAGCGTCTTCTGTGTGAAAAGCAAAGGCTCAAAACCCATATGGAGCCTTCCAGAGCCACCTGGCTCCCAGTTCCCCCCTCAGAGTCCACAGATGGTTGTGTGTGGGGCTGTTCCTTGTTTGTGTCTATGTTGAGAAGGAGAAAAACCAGGGCACCAGGGGTGGGGTCTAATCCCATCAGACCTGGTTGTCAATGTTCCTTACATCACCCAGCTGGGTATGCAGCTGGGGCTGAATGACCTCTGAGCACCTGCACTGCAAGCAAAGGGTCTCAGTCCCTGGTCCGATGATCTACTGGGTGGGGCAAGAGAATGGGAGCTCTGCAAAGCACAGCCAGTGCAAAGGGCCTGAATCAGGCTGAGCCTTTTCTGTTTGGGGAACTGTGACAACCAGTGGCACGGGCTCCTTAGTAGAGGGAAAGGCAGGCCAGGCCCTGCTGGGAATGTGAGCTGGTGCAGAGTCAGGATGTCCTAGGGCAAAGAGAAGGTATTAAAGGATTTAGGAAGGGAAGTAACATTTAGGGATAACATACATCTTGGGAATCTCAGTAAACTCATAGCATGAATATTAATAAGACCTGTGCTCCGACAAATGGGACTGTTTCCTTCCTGTGTGATAAAATCATGTAAAAAGTACTCAGCACTCATCTTTTGAAAGTTATTCAAAATGATAGACCTATTTCTCAAATTTGTGATAATTAAGCATCTTAAGGTTGACGGGGAGAAGAAAGGTTACCGAGTAGCATGAAGAGGGTAGAGAGATTCAATGTAAAATCAAACCACCACTTTATAGCATACTTTCCAAAGTAATTTGACTGCTGTGTTTCTTTCAGGAATACAAATAGAAGATGATAATGAATACTTGGAACATTTCTTCCCTTAAATTATTTTCTACCTTTTTAACATCAGAATTTTTATTGAAACTGAAATGTCCATCATTGAAGGACCTGTATATTTTATGAAGAGTCCTATGCTTTGCAGAAATTGCCAGAGAATATTGTGCTTTTCGCCTGACAGCTGTTGGCAACTTTAAATAGCTTTTTTTCTGTCTGGTTTTAAAAGGCTTGACTCTTGAAAATTTAAAACCATACCAACCACTAGACGAAAGAAAAGGAAAACCCCCTGTAATTCTCCCACCTATATGTTACCTCTGCGGGTATCATGGTTTGTCTCTTACTCAACTATTTTCTCTGAATATGGGTGTAGGATGAGAGTATAGTAGCCATAGTTTTACGTTTTTTTCACTTGATACAATATAACGAGCAGTTTCCATACTATTGAAATTTCACACGCGCATGTTAGGAAGTCATCCTTCAACATTCCCTTGTCTGGAAAATTCAATCCTTCTTCATTCTTTTTTTTTTTTTTTTGTAGCGACAGAGTCTCACTGTACCACCATCGGGTAGAGTGCCGTGGCGTCATACGGCTCACAGCAACCTCTAACTCTTGGGTTTCCGCGATTCTCACTATTGTTGGATATTTGTATAGTTTCCAAGTTTTGCTATTATAATTATTTTGTGATGGACACATTACTATGTAAACTTGGTCTGCATTTGCGAGTAGCTCCTTAAGATAATATCTCACGTGTACAATGACTGCCCCAGGCAACAAGTGCTTTTTTAAAGCTCTTGGTATTTCCACCAAATTGCTTTTGGAGACCTTGGGTCTGGTGACATCCTACCGGTGGGGGTTCTGAGCCGGTTACTGTGACCTCACAGGCGCAGAGTAGTACGTGTTGAAAGTGTTTGTGTCCGTCTGATCGATATGCTTTGTTGTATTTTTAATTTGCAAAGCATTCATTCTTGGGACCAGCTAGTCCTTAGTTTCACCTTTGCAGGAGCAGATTGGGACATGCCCTCAAGCCAGAGAGGTAATTTGTACACTGCCCTTCGGAACTGTGGTCAGGGATTCAGTGTAGACGGGAGCTGCCCTGTGTGGGAACCCAAAACTTATTCCCTGATTGGGAAGCTAAGGAATTGTCCTCTGGTTCTCAGATGCTCCGGGTGGTGCCTTGGGTGGCATGAGGTCAGTGGGCATGTCCCAGACATCCCAGACCTGCACAGGCCAGTCTCCTGCATTCAGGGTGCTGCAGACACAGGCCGCATGCACTGTACACTGTGACAGGGTCTCCCCTGGTGTCCTATCTTCTGACACCCCATGAGACCAGCTTGGCCCCAAGCCTGCCACACGCTCTGCCCTAGAAGCCATTCCCAGAGCCTATTTCACGGCTCATTCAGAAGGAAGATTAGGAGGAATTTTCCATTTCCCGTATTAAATGATTTAATTCACAAGGGACCTGGTCAACACAAGTGTCCCAAAAGAGCCCAGTTCCTATATCGTTTCCAATTTACCATTCTGATTAAAGCCACCCTGATCCCATCAAGCTCTGCATTGGACGCACCAACGGAAGTCACACCTCGGTCCCAGTGGGACATCTGGCCACGGGGCTGGTGCTTGGGTGGGAGGAGGAGGGAGCCGTGAGTGTACCTTACTCATTTCAGGAAACTGATGCATGAGGTGACACCCGCCAATGATGGGCAATTCTGTAGAAACACGTCTGATAAATGTTTAATTAAATGTTAAGAGGGACCATTATTCATGGTAAGAGGGACCATTATTCATGGTGCAGATATTAGCCCCAGAGGATCTCAAGCTCCCGTGTCACATTCCACTCCTGACACGGCTTGTCAGGGCCCAGGACTGGCCAGGTCTCTGGTCCGGCTTAACTAGGTTCCGGACACGGACTGCTAAGTTACCTTGCTCAGGTACAGTTTCTCTTAGTTGCCTGAAGGCTATCTATTTTAGCTGGAGAGAGAGAGAGGGAGTCTTAGAATAAAGCAGTCTTCTTAGAAAGATAGATCTTAGTTTCTAGCAGAGCTTGGTAATCTTCAGCAGAGAGACGCCGTGCCGGCGTTCTGCAGGCGGGAGAGGAGACAGAGTCAGAGTAAGCCCATCCGTGGTAGAATGCGCATGCTCCCGACTGCCTGCTCCTCCAGCCTAATATAAGGCTGATCTCATGCCTCTCAACACCACAGGTGCAGAGACTGCCAATTCACCACTGCTCTCATCTCGCGAGCTTTCATGCTTGTTAGGAGAGCTAAATCCCTCTCGATGCCCTTTTCACCAAGGTGTTCCATTATTGAGCTTTACAGGCATTTCTTATAACTCTCACTCCTCCTAGCCATAGTCTATACAGGCTGCTATACTCCTGCCCTTGCTAATGCTCATGTTCATGTGCAAATCAGCCCCCCCACCACTTCCTGCCAAAACTCCTTGCTCCATGTGGGGAGAAGCTGGAAAAGCCTGGTCAGCCCCCAGGTCAAAACGGGGTGAGCCAGAGTGTCAGTGGGACAGCCCACGGCTTGGCTGTTTGATGGTGAGAGATTTCAGGGAGGTGCAACACAAGCCAAGAATTGAACCTGCAGTCAAGGTGCTGAGGCCTCAGTGCTGCCCCTGCCCACCTGTTCTATGGGTCCCTATAGATCTCCACAGTCGCTGCCCCTGAGGGGCTCCTCTCCTGAAGCTCTTGATGCTTCTGAGGCTCCCCAAGTCCTGGGGTTCCTCAGAGATGCTCTGCAACCCCAGGAGTTGCCAGGATAGACCCTCCTGAATGGAAGACTCAGGCGAACCTGCCCTGGGTAAGAGTTCATGGTGGCATCACTCAAGGTCACAGGTTCTGAGGTTGCAGGCGACAGAATCCAACTTAAATCCTAAAGTGAGGAAGAGCAGAACGACCAGAAGGCCTCAGGAGCAAGGAACCCCAGGCCTCTGAGGGGCTGGGCCCAGGGTGTCCGTGGGCTCTGGACAGCAGGAGCGAGCGGAAGAGCTTCCTCCTTCTCTTCCTTCACCAGACAGTGTTAATTAGCCACAAAAAAGCAAGAACACACTCTTAATGCCTAAATACCATTTTTCAAGACTTGGCCTTGTATTTGCCTCTTTTTTTGGGCCTCAGTCTCTAAAATGAGCACAAATTCAATATTAAAGAAAAAGAAAGATGCGTGAGTGGGGTGGGGGTCTGGGCAGAGGCAGCTTCAATCTGTCAAATGACCTTTTCCTTGTAGGGTATGTCTGCAGACGGAAATGGATTACGTCTGTCACTGAGTTGGTTACAATCCAGAGGTGAGGGTCTTTGGAATGACCTTTATTCAAACAACAGCACAGTAAAAGGCTGTCGTAGAAGATATGCTCTTGAGGGATAGGAACCCAACGCCCTGTGTGCCTGGGGTGTCAAGGTCAGAACCAATAGCAGCAGTATGGAAAGAGATCAGGATGTGCCACCCGCAATGTGCTGCTTTGGGTCAGTGGTCACATCAAGCACAGAGCTCCTGGGGACCTGCAAACACAGGAGGGCTTTCTCTTCTTAAAGATGGGGCATCCAGGCAGCTCAGTTGTCATAAATCCCTGCCCAGGAATCTCATCAACCGGGGAAGATTGGACTGGAGTCCACACCATGCCCAGGCAGACTTTGTCACAGGCTGTCACCTGTTCCTCTGAGGACCCTGTCACCCTCCCTCCACATCATTAACTCTCCCCTAAATGGTCTATATTCCTCCTCCCCTCTCTCCTGTGAAGAGAGCACGTGAACTTCTGGGTCACACTGGGTTTGGGTATCCATTTTTCTTTCCTGGGATGCCCCCATGCTCATGATAAATTGGTATAATTTTTCTCCCACTCATCTACTGACTTTTGGTTTATTTCATAGACTCAATTATCAAACTCTCAGTAGAGACAGGGAAAGTTTTCCTGCCCCTACAGCTTATATATAGAAAGAGATTTATTTTAAGGAGTCGGCTCATGTGGTTATGGAGGCTGACAACTGTGATGACTACGTGTGGCAAATACTGGTTCCAATTCCCTGGGAGCAATCTGATGAATGCCTCTGAGTTCAGCAGATCTCAAAAGGATGCTAAGTGTCCTGAAAACTCTGTTGGGAAGGGATCAGCCTGGTAGGGTCTCTTCAGGGCATCTGGGGTGTGGTGTGTGGGGGCTGAGAGGGTGAACATTTTCTGCCTTCTCACTCTGGCTCTGGAACCATGCTTGGTGCTTTACAAATATGACCTCACTTCATCCTCATGAGCTCCCAAGGGGGGAGGTATTTTACCTTCATTTTGTAAATATGCCAGTAAGAACCGGAGGCTAACTAGCTTGCCCAACTTCACATGTCTAGTAAATGGCAGAGCCAGCAGAAGAGCCAGGGCCTTCTTACTCCAAAACTGGTAATTTGACTCCTGCACAAGGTGGTATTTATAGGGTCAGTTTACAAATGAGCAAATGGAGGCATGCGAGGTCTAAGTGACATATTCAAAGTCACGTGCCTTGTAAGCAGGACTCATGAGATTGACATGCAGGTCATCTAACTCCAAGTGCCCCAAGTTCCTACTGCCCATAGGTGTTTGTGGAAGGAGGGAAGAGGAAGCTGCAGGTGGCTGCTTCCCTCCGGTGTGAGGTGGGGCTGTCATCTCAGCACACCCTCACGGAGAGGGACCCTGAGTGCCCAACAGGGGCTCCACTTGTTTGCAGCAGCCCCGGATTAAAGGAGGTGCACGCGTGTCCACCACTGTGTGAAACTCCAGTGTCTTGGTGAGTTTTCTACCCCAGATTCTCTCCTGACTTCCAAGCTAGGAACTCCATGAGAATGTTTCCATGAAATAGCTGAGATTGCTATGGCAAAACTCAGAGACGCTGCCAACGTGTTTGTGAGAGGTTTGCAGAGTGGAGAGACCCCAGGGTTCCTAAAGTGTGTCCTGATCAGCACTGGTCCATCTCAGGGCACATCATGGCGCCTGGACCAGTCACCAAGGCCAAGGCTTAGTGAGTACTGGTGGCTGAGGCTGGGTCACACTCCTGAGGGGAGTATGGGGCAGGGTGGTTTCCTTGGGGAGTTGTGTGCTTGTCACTAAAGAAATGGGAGTGCACATCTATAGTGCATGAGTGTGCACACACACACACACAGAGGCTTGCTAAAGTCGGTTTAAGCACACATCAGTAAAGACATATTAAGCAGATGACGTGTAACATTTTTGTTGAAGTAATTCCCTGATTCAAGTCAGATAATATCCATGTCCCCTGGGATGACAGAAAATGCTACTGTCAGATCCTCTAAGAATTGGAAATTTTATTGTATTATTTAAAAAAAATTTACCCAAGACAGTACTTCAAGAAATTGGATGTATAAAATACTACCTTGTAAGTCCCTGAAATGTGCATATAATTGGGAAACCATTCATGAACCACCAGTTCATGATGTTAATTGGGCACCCACTGTGTGTCAGGGCTCAGCAGTGGCCAGGGCAGGCAGAGCCTCCTTTCACATGTTGCTGACAGATAATACCCAAGTAAACAAATGGGTCAGCCAGAGAAGTTTAGAGCATGATGAGTACGTTGAAAAAATAAACCACAGGGGTGGTGCCTGTGGCTCAAAGGAGTAGGACGCCGGCCCCATATGCCGGAGGTGGTGGGTTCAAACCCAGCCCTGGCCAAAAAAAAAAAGATAAAATAAAATAAACCACAGTGGCATGATTGAGGAGGTAGGGAGGGGTCACTTTCAGACCTTGGGGGGGCTCTCTGAGCTGGTGGCTTTTGAGCTCAGACCCCAATGATGGAAGGAACCCACCTGGGAACATCCGGGGGAGAGGATGTCAGCAGAGGAACAATAGTGAGCTAGACTCTCCCCATAAACTGTGAATTCCCAGCACCGAGCTTCAGGGCAGATAGAATTTCTCAGATGTTCACTCTCTTCCCAGCTCTGCCCCTGTCCATGGCGGGTGTCAATTTATTGCCTTTTTAGGTATAGAGCATTGAGGCTGACCTAGCTGATAATTTGTATTTATTAATCTTTCCCTTAAGCAAATAGACAGATGCACATTCTTGAATACCCCTTTAATAAACAAGTTATTCCAGGGTTGGTGCCTGTGGCTCAGCAGCTAGGGCACCGGCCACATTCACTGGGGCTGGCAGGTTTGAACCCTGCCTGGGGCCTGCCAAACAACAATGACAACAACAACAACAACAAAAATAGCTGGGCGTCATGGTGGGCACCCGTAGTCCCAGCTACTTGGGAGGCTGAGGCAAGAGAGTTGCTTAAGACCAAGATTTTGAGGTTGCTGCAAGCTGTGATGCTACGGCACTCTACTGAGGGTGACATAGTGAGAATCTGTCTCAAAAACAAAAAACAAGTTCTTCCAAGTCCTAGGGGTTTGTCCCTAAAATATGATTTTATTCATTCATCGATTTGCTCACTCATTCATTCCACAAATATTTATGAAGTGTCTGCTACATGCCCGGCACTGTTGTAGGCAACAGGAATGTAGCTGTGAGCAAAACAGACTGCAAAGAAAGATCCCTGCCCTTGCGCAGTATGTATCCCAATGCAAAGAGGCAAAAACGCTGATACACCCGTGAAAAATGCAGAATGTCTGGTCATGGTCGGCATGGAGGTGGACAGGGAGTGTGGAGGGTGTGGTGGGCATGTTATTTCAAAAGGGGATCAGGGAGGCTTCCCTGACAGAGGCAGCCTTGAGAGTACCTTGAGAAGTGTTCCCAGTGGAGGGAATGGCCATGCAAAGGCCCTGGGGTGAGCACACACCTGGTGTTCTGAGGCATAGTGAGGAGGTCAGTGTAGCCACAGAGAGTAAAGAGAGGACTAGAGCAGGGATCATTTTGGTAAGAAGAGGCTGGGGCAGTCAGGGACCTAGATTCTACTTGGCCTCCCTGACCTAGGTGTCTACTCTGAGTGGGAGGGAGCAGCAAGGGCTTTGACCAGAGAATCAACACGATCTGACTTTCTGTCCTTATACAGTTGGCTCAGTAGAATTCACTCCTCTAATAAGACTGGGCCACTGCAGAGGCCCATGGCTGGAGGCTGGGCTCTTGGCATGGCCACTGATGCACCCACACCTGGCATGTGTATGGCTGGGTGGCCCAGGGGCTGCTCTGCCTGGGCCTCTCATCCGTGGCATTTGTCACATTTGTCCCCTCTCGAATCTGGCCTATTTATGAGCCTTATTACACCTCAGCACGGAGAAGGAGGTTCGGCAAATGGCTCATAAAGCATCTTTTTTAAAGGTTAATGGTCACTGTCGAGCAAGGAAAGGGCCACTGAGCACGGACGCTCTCTTTGATGATGTGGCTTTTTCAATTAAGTGAAAATAAAGAGCTGTGCCTCTTTTCAGCTACCTGCTCCGATTACTAAGCAGTCAAGGAGGTCTCAGGTGTCTAGGAAGCTGGAAACAACAGCCCTGTGTGAGCTGCAAATACTTTATATGAGCTGTTCCAGGTGAGCGGGGACGGAGTCAGGCTATCCTGAGCCCTGCTTCCTGCTTGGCACAAGGGTGCTGGATGTGGGAGGGACTCTTAGAGGGTCCCATGGTTTGATCAGACAGGGCCCCCCCAGGAGGGCAAGGACAGGTTCTGTCCTCAGATTCGTTACCCATAGTGCTAGGGCAGATGTACAGGTGTTCAACTGATCACAGACAACGGGGGCCCTGCTCAGTGGCTCTGGGCTGGGATTTAGATTTCTTGAGAGCTTTCCTGGTTCACCCTCACCCAACTCCAGGAGTTGGAGCTGCAGACAGCATCTGGGCACTGATGGGAATAGCATCGGAGCTGCTGCAACAGCCTGGGAAATCGGCGGGGACAAGGACAGACAAGTTTGCCTCCTCTATCCCAGCCACGCTGGCTTCCTTTCTGCTCCTCTAGCAGCACCTGCCCCAGGGCCTGTGCATTTGCCATTACCTCTGCCTGGGAGACCCTTTCTGTGACTCTGTAAGGTGGTCACTCTTTTTCTATTCAGAGAGAGTCACTTTCTGGGTGCCCACCTGGTGCACGTGGTCCATGTGGTCTGCTGCCTTGAGCGCTACACACTCTGTGGACATTCCAGCTGCCCTCTTGATAGAGAGAGAGTTATTTTGTCTATTCTTCCCTGCCCACTCCACTTTCAAAATTTCTGCACATTAGTAATTTTTATTTCCTTCTCTGAAAGGAACATCTCTTTCCCTAAGGCTTTGTCTGGGTCCACTCATAGTCTGATAAATCTGATATTAATAATAACCCAAAAGAAAAACACGTATTAAATTCCAAGATTATGATTTAGGGAACAAGGATTTTGAGGAGATGTGTAAGTTTACTAAAGGCTAAGGGGTGGATTGAAAGGAAATGTGGAGCAGAAAAATTTTTCATCAAATAAAATCCCACCTCTTGGTTAAGTTCATTGGTACATTTTCCTGGAAGGTAATTTGGCAATTCGTAGCAACTGCCAAATAAAAATGCATAACTTTTGCTCTCAAGTTCCATTTACAGGAATGTTATTAATATATAAAATATATAAAAATATGCAAAGATGAACATCTAAGGACTTTTATAGGAGGAAAGAGGTAGAAAGCTTAAGCGCCTGCACCAGCCCTCCCTGGCCCCAGTGGCTGGACATATGCTCCATTTTCCTAGTTTCTCTGCAGCAAGGTGTGGCCACGTGACTATATTCTGGGCAATGAAAGGGAATAAAAGTGCTGAGTGCCATTTTTGGAACCTTAACAACTATTTATTTGCCTCATTTTTTTTGGGAGGGGGACAGAATCTTACTTTGTCACTCTTGGTAGAATGCCATGGTGTCATAGCTCACAGCAACCTCAAACTTTTGGGCTCAACTGATCCTCTTGCCTCAGCCTCCCAGGTAGCTGGGACTATAGGCACCTGCCACAATGCCCGGCTATTTTTTTTAAAGATTGGGTCTCACTCTTGCTCAGGCTGGTCTTGAACTCCTGAGCTGAAGCAATCCACCAGCCTCACCTTCCCAGAGTGCTAGGATTACATGGGTGAGCCACTGCGCCTGGCCTGCCTCATTTCTTATTTTTTTGTTTCCTCTGTCTTCTTTCCTGAACTATGAATGTGATGGCTGGAGCTCTTCCTGCCATTTTGGCCTATGAGGATGAGGTTCACATCCTAGAAAGGGCATAGCAGTTCTCTGGAGAGAAACAGGGTCCCCAGCACCATTTCTGTAAAGACTCTCCTGCCCACTTCCAGCTGTGGTTTCCGTGAGAAATAAATTTCTGTCTTAACTGAAGTTAGATCGCTGCTGGATGCAGCTGAATCAAATCCTAACTTGATGAAATCAGGAAATTCATCAAATACATGATGGTACCTCCACATATGCCAATACTAAAACGCAACATTGATATGCCTGCTTCTCGATGTGGAAGTAAGTCCATAAAATTCTGCTGAGTGAAAGCAAAGCAGAGTTCCATTTGCATGTATTAAAGGCACGATTCATCAGACAAAACCTGGGCACGTGTTTTGTGTGGTATTTTTTTATTAGCTTGCTCCTTTCTCACCTGGGAAGCCATCCCCCCAAATAATGTTGCTTATCTTTGGTTGATTGTGCCAGTGGGGATGTTAAAATTATTTTTTAAGTTTCATTCTATGTTTTCAGTTTTGAAATATTATTAGAAAACCATTGCCATGACTTTAGAAAATATTTCACGTAAACAGATTGCAGCTAAGAACAATAGGAGAGATTCCTTTGAACTTTCCTTTCATTGAAACATGGCATTGAGGGACAGTCCTTCTACAGCCAAATGTGCCTCCTTTCCGTTTCCGCGCCGGCTGTGACTTCATGCTGATAGGTACTTGGCAGAATCTGACCTGCTGAGGGCAGGGGGCGGTGGGTGTCTGCTGATGTTCAGAGTCAGAGCAGCATGGCAGAAGTGACTGTCACCTCTGTAGCGTGCACCCTCATCTCAAAGCCAGGGGTTTCTTTCTGTAGCACATTTCTTAAGGTTCCACATAGGACAGTTTCTATCTCTCTCTGTCTCTCTTTTGCTGAATGGTAAGATGTGTATTCCAACTAATACATTGGAAAGCATAAAATGTGTAAGAAGACTGGCTATTTACAATCAGTTTACACGCAGCAGCATAATATAAAAGAAACTTGCAGTGGGCTGACGGCCTGATGCTCCCTATCCTTGGATGTAGCAAACTCATAAAATTATTTGAAAGACTCTTAGTTTGGCAGGAACCAAATACATGGGTTTCAGACCACAAGTCTAAAACTAAATATTTCAACACATCCTGGTATCTGTTTGTATTTTGTTTCTGCTAAGTTCTGAATTCTGGGTGGGTCCAAATCCCTGATACATGCCTGGGGTTAGAAAAGAATTTGGGACGTAGCTGTAGCACCAGGCATCACTCTACATGCTCGTCACATGGAATGAAGACTCCTCACTGGTTATGTTGCTGAATGAATGTTGGTGGCCCTACTAGGCGCCAGGCACCCAGGTGCTGGTGGTAGAGTGTAGAGTTATACTGGTGTGAGCCTCACCGCCCCCTGCATGACTTGCAAGGCCACTCCCTGCTGGCTTCTCAGGTGCTCCCCTCAGGGACCGTCCCTCTGACCTTTGAACTTGCCAAACCCTTCCCCCATCTCGGCATTTGCACTGTCTGTTCTCTCTGCTGGAACATTCTCCAGATTTTCACATGGGTCTTTCCTTTTGATTCTTGAGCCTCAGATGCCACCTCTTCAGACAGGCCATCTCCTCTCCTCCTCATCAGCCTCAAGAGTGGCCCGCAGCACGGTCACTGTCAGCACCTCGCCCCATTTGTTTCCTTCGTGGCACCAACCACTGTGTGCCAGAGTCTAACTCACAATTAGAATTCAAAAATTCACCGATGAGTTTGTGTCTTCCCTGTCACCCTCTACCAGCTCCACGAGGACAGGGACACATCAGCTTTGTGCCCTGATGACCCCAGCACCGAGCACCTTGTCTGGCTCAGGCTGCTTCTTGGATATTCATGTTGTGGAGTGGAGCCAGTGACCCTTCCCTCTCCCCCAACCCCTCTAAATGTTTGATGTTTGGAGACAGGGACACTGGGATACCCTGACTGCTCCCCTCCTGGTTATCAGAGCTCAAATCCATAGCATGGGAATATCCAGGAAAGTGGCTGTGAATCCCTGTAGATAGGAGGCTGCCAGGCAGCTGAGGACTGTCATCTGGGCCAGAGCCAGTGGAGCTTTGGAGGAAATCCTTTGGCAAAGGGCAAGAAAACTCCCAGGACTGGTGATCTGGTAGAGATTTGGAAAGCAGCGATGACTCCTAATCCAGGAATCAGCCTGAGGAGGCCTCGAGTGGTCCTGCAGGCTTTCGTGTTGTCTTCCAGATGCCAGGAATCTTTATTAGTCATAAATGCCTTGGGAGAGTCCTTAATTTCCTGAAGATAGGTGCCTCCTTCATCCAGCAGGTGTTGGCTGGTGCCTACTCTGTGCTTGCCCTTTGCGGGGGGGATGAGGAATGAGACAGGATCCCTGCTCCTCTGAGCCCAGCCTTCCCCTGGGAAGCCCACTGCCAGGGGACTGACAGTGTATAGCAGGGAAATTGTTTCCATCGGCGGCAGAATGAGGCAGATTCACATGACGGAAAGCATCACGGAATTGCACGAGTCTCTGAGGACAGGGCTGGGGCACAAGACTTGAACAATGAGAAAAGCAAGGGGCAGCGACTGGGGCTGTGGTGCCATGAGAGTGCCCTGGCTGCAGACGGAGAGCAGGCCGTGCAGACACTGCGTAGGGGCCAGACGAGGACAGGACCCCTGACGCTGGCCGCATCGCCCACGGTCAGCCATAGGTGATGCATTTTGTCCAAAGTGTAAGGACAGGATTGTAGCTTGGGAAATTTAAAACATCCTTTTGGCTACAGCACTGAGAATTTACCACATGGGACAAGAGAGGCAGCCAGGGGCCCTGTTAGGAGGCTATTGGAGGTGGGTGACCTGGAGCAGGTGACTATAGTGAGGATGGGACACAGAAGAGCTTGTCTTTGGGGCTTCCTGGTGTCTAATTTGCATCCCTAGTGCCCCATCTCATTCCTTGCCTTGTTCTGCACCTAGCGCCCTTCTGGACAACCTGTCATCCACCTGCTGGCCATTTTGAAGCCACCTCCCCTCTGCCATCCCTTCTGCAGACAAAATCGCACGCGCTGTTAACCTTCCTGCCAGGGAGACACCATCAGCCCCCTAATCAGCGTGGTCGTTCTCCGCCGGGCTCTGAAAGGCTTGAAATTGCACATCTATTTAAATGCCTCACATTTTCCCAGGCTCTGTTAATCACTGTTTTCCCACCCAAACATGAAAAGGGGTTATAAGAGGTGTGCACTTGAAATTACCTGTGTGTAACAAATGTCAGGACGTTTCTGAAGCTGTGCTCTTTAGTGGAACCTTTTTATAAGGCCCAGCTCAGTGCCCTGGCATTAAGTGGGTGTATTAGTTTTCTATTGCTGCCTCACACATTACCATGAACTTGGCGGCTTAACCCAACATACATCTATTATCTCCTGGTTTCTGTGGGGCAGGAGTCTGGGCACGGCTGAGCTGGGGCCTCTGCCCCAGGGTGTCTGCCAAGAATGGGGTCTCTTGTCTGAAGAAGCCACATGGGAAGCCTCCGCTCCTAAGCTCCATGGCAGGAGTCAGCTCCTACAGGCCTTGGGCCGAGGCCTCAGTTCCTTGACACACATGTCCTTTCCGAGGTGACTTCTTCATCGAAGAAAAGGAAGGAGTCTGCTAGTGTGCCAGACAGAAGTCAGCACCTTAGGTAACACATCTGTGGGGTTGGCACCCTGCTACATCTGCTATATTGTGTTGCTTAGAATCAAGTCACTGACCTCACTCACAGACCAGGAGAAGAGGCCACAACGGTGTGTGAATACCTGGAGCCAGAACTCGGCAGAGACATCTCAGAGAGGCCACCATCCACGGTGGGAGGCAGACCAGGCCCTGAGTCACCTCCTGATATTTGTCAACTTGTGTGATCCCCCCTCCCCTGGGGAACTTGCTTTTAGCTGATAGTTTTAAATAGTTTTTAAAAATCATTTTCTTATGTTTCAAGTTCCCAGGCCAGGAAGATTTAGCGATCAGAACTTTGTACCTTTCTGTTGTGCTGATGCATTCTCTTCTAAGTCTTTCGCCCAGGGATGGTGAAACCTCCTTGCATCCACGTGATACCGACAGAGCCTTACACCACCTGTTTGTCTGGAGAAGACAAGAAAAGTGACCCCACCTCAGATTGTGCCCAAGGGCAAGCTGAGCAGCCCGATCCCTGCATCCCACCTGCAAGGCTGAAAAAATGACCAATGTTAACCCCTAGCTCATTATACTACAAAGTTCCCCTCTCCGGGGGGGCCTTATCTATCAGTTTTCGATCATGGGATGTGTGTACTAGTTTGATTTCTCACTGTGTTTGTGTGCCCTGCATCCCACCCCAAACATGCAGCGATGCTCACCCCCCTTAAACATCTTCATTTCTCCTTCAGAGAAACCCCTGACCCTACTGGTTGGGGAGGCGGGCTTCAGCTGATCCCTTCCTCCCACCTCCTGGTTGATACAATCTCTACAATAAAGCCTCTCTCCCTTGACAGTCCTCATTGTCTCAGTAATTGGCTTTCTGTGCAGTGACAGAAAACCCCACTTGTGGGTTCGTTAATAGTCCCACTGCGTTTCCTTTGTAGCGTGGATCACAGACAGGAAAATCTTCTGTCTTCATTTTGTTGTTTTTTTCTTGCTTGTCCTTCCCCGCTGGACTGTGGACTGTGAGTGTTGCCTGCTGTCTCCCCAGTGCCTGGCACACAGTGGGTGCTTGTTGAGTATTTGTTGAAGAAATGCCAGGAGTTAAGAAAAATGTAAGTCAGCAGTAAAAACACAGGGCCAGACTGAGGACACGTGGTTGATTAGGAAGCTCTCCATCCTCCACAGGTGCAGGGGCCTGGGGGCTAAGGAAGGGGTGCGTGTGCTCAAGACAGAAGAGAGTTTCTGGAAACATGTAGAAGGCAGTTACAAAACTTGGCATAAGCAATCTACCCTCCCTGGGAACATGATCCACCCTCCCTGAGAAGGACAAGCAGCCTGGCAGCCTGGGGCCATTTGGAGGAAAGACCTGCAGGGTCCTGCAGCAGCCAGTTAGTGGGGGTGACACTTCCAGGTAACCCCCGGTAGCTGGGAGGAAAGATGGAAATTCTACATGTGGGGAGCGTGTGGTTTGAGGTCTGAATGCCAAGCACACGGTGTGATCGGTATCTCCGAGGGAGCTGGGCTCTCAGCCAGGTGGTTGGGGTCCTCAGACACCCAGCCCCCTCTGTGGGAGGGAGGGTGGCCCTCTGCCCCATGTCCTCTGAAGGCGGCCATGACCAGAAGATCTCAGCATCAGGCAGACCAGGAAGAGTCCCTCTTCCTGCCAGGCCAGCGACCCCAAGCCTCGGTTTCCTCATCTGTAAAGAGGGGCTGGAGGGCCTGGCCGTGAATCCTAACCCTGCGGTGGGGCGGAGAAGGGGGTGGGGGGGAAGCGGCTACAAGTTTAAACAGACCATTTTTTTTTCCCTCTAGGTTGTAAATAAGTAATTGACCTTGGGGCTTCTGCCGAATCCCAGCACCTTATCTCAAGATAGTTTGTAACATAGCAACTACAGTTTTTTTTTTTTACAGCGAAAGGAATAGTTTTTAACAAACTTTGTAGAAACTCTTTAATTGCTGGGAAGAGAGGGTTTTGACTACAGGTGAGTTATTTACACTACAATGCTGACTAACTCCCACCCAGAGATGTTGAGGGCAGTGGGAGACATGGGGGATACGGGAGAGAAGCTAGAAAGGCTAGTTAGCAGGGTGAGGCGGGGGGGACAGAGTCCGTCTTTCATCAGGGGCTGAGAGATTCTCAGCGGCCGCCCCCTGGGTAAAAGTTAGCCCTTGTACCCTAACCACAACCAGGGAAAGCCCGCCCTCCCAGGTCTCACAGCCTCCGGGCGGGGTCAGTTCCAGATAGAGCCAGCCAATCCAACATGCACTCCTTTGTTCTCACAGCCTCTAGGTGGGGCAGGTCCCAGACAGAGCTAGCCAATCCTAAACCTCCTAAGTTACCTCAAGCCCTGCGCCAACCAACCCCCCAACTTGGTCCTGGTTTCTCTGGGAAATTTCCCCCACATTTTGTTGCAACCCAAAATGCATCACAGCAAAAAGCATAAAACCTGACATCATCTCTACCTCGGGATTGTCCCTTCTGAGCAGAGTCCTGCCGGAGGTACGGCCCAAGTATGCTTGAGTAAAGTCACTCCTTTGGTTTTTCCATGTGTGTCTGGTGATCTCTCAGTGGCGGAATTTGGTCTTAACAGGGCTAATGTCAACCCTCTTGCTGTGGGCCAGGCCTTCTTACACAGCCTTGGTTCCCAGGGGGCAGGGACTTCATTATCCTCACTTACGCTTGAGAAAACAGGCACAGAAAGGTCAAGTCACCTTCCTGGGGCCACACAGCTCCATCTGTGAAGTTCAGCTCAGGCTCAGTGGAGCCCTCAGCCCCGTCCTGAGAACCTGGTAGGCGCTGCAGGAACGCCAGGCGCTGTTTCTTCCCGTCGAGAACCGTTATCTAAACCAGGCGAGCATGAAGCCAGGCCGCGTGCGAGACCCAGTGCCCTGGCTGGGGTGGAGTGCACAGGTGATAACCACTGCGCTGCCACTGACAGCCACTCTCATTGGTGGTCTGAACAGAGCATTCTTCCTGTTTCTTGGGGTCCTGGGTTATCTGCAAGCTCCCGGGAGCCTGGTCCCGAGTACTGTCAGAAGATGGGTCTAAAGTTCTTGGGAAGGAGCATTCTGTGCACTAGGGATCCCCGTGCCCCACAGCTTTCTTGGGTCAGGCTCCCAGGTGGGCTTGAAACGCACAAAGCTGAGCTGTTCTGCTGATCTGTGCTGTGGAGGTGATGCCCCCACCCCCAACACTCTCACCCTACAGGCTGTGGGGAAAAGACCAGGACCCCTGAGAGCCTTGAGGGCACAGATCCTCCTCCTGTCCAGGCTGAGAAGGAGAAGGTGTGTCTCAGGGTCAGCCCTGCCTCGCTCCCTGTAGCAGAAATAGCCACGAGGTCCAGCACGTCCGCAAGGGAAGGGGATGTGTCCTGGTGCAGAACTCAGTGGGTCGCAGGCTGTGATGCTGGTGGGTCTTGAAGTCAATTTAGAGGGTCAAGCCCGGCATTTAAAATCACAACAGACCAGAACAGACTAGGCTTGAGTCATCAGAGGGCGTCTCCTGCCTGGAGGGTAAGTATTGTTTGGGGAAACTGTATAAACAGACGGTGGAGGCAGCGTCAGTGTGAAAAGCGTTTCTCACTGAAAATGTCTGAGAATCTGTCTCACAGCCTTCATGCCACCTAGAGGGTCTGGGCACTGCTGATCTGGGGAGCACATTGTGAAGCCTGGAAATAAGTCAAAGAGCATGAGCTGGCAGCTTGGGGGTCTGGCAGGCTGTCACCAGGGCTGGCACATCGGTGCATCTGTGGGTCCCTTCATGACTCTGGGGGTGTCTGGTTGTCACCTGCCTGCCTTCCTGGGATGTCCACTCCTGAGGGCAGGACAGTGTCTCTCAGTCCCAGATGTGGCCCTGTGTGAGGACAGTGCAGGCACAGAGTCCCTCTCAGGGCTGAGGCACCCAGACTTACCACAGGGACGGGGAGCTGAGCTGGGAAGGCCCAGAGCAGCTGGGAGGCAGGAAGTGTCTGCAGCACAGGAGTGTCTGCAGCACTGAGAGCTGCCTGGGGGAGGGTCCTCTCTGAGCTGAGTGGAGACGTGGAGCAGGCCCTGCTGAGGTCTTGGGGTCCCCTGGCCCTTCCTGCCTGATTTCCATGTCCCCAGGATGGGTTGGGGGCTGTGGGGCCTGCGGAGACCCAGGTGCTGGGAGGTTAATGCCCCAGGGCGGCCCCTGGGGGCCTCTCACAGAATGGGGTTCAGCACCCCTCTCCTTGGCCCTTGGCCTCGCAGCTCTGAGGGGCGTGTTCTGTGCTGCAGAGCCCCAGAGCTGAGCTGTACTGTCTACTTGCCACATTGGCGACTTGCCCCATAAAGACCCTTTGTTGCCATCTGCCCCTCTCTTTTTTCCTGCCACTCCCCTCCAGGGGTTTCCTGGGATCATCTCCCAAATCCACCATTTGCACTAGTGTTATCTCTATGCAAATTTTTTTCTTTCTTATATTT
Organism: Nycticebus coucang; assembly: GCF_027406575.1. Taxonomy (NCBI): domain Eukaryota; kingdom Metazoa; phylum Chordata; class Mammalia; order Primates; family Lorisidae; genus Nycticebus; species Nycticebus coucang. The sequence goes on along the minus strand of NC_069800.1, from coordinate 54,509,047 downwards.
AATCCTTTTAGAAACAGGATCTTGGTACATCACCCAGCCTGGAGCAGTGGCTACTCACAGGAGCCACCACAGCCCACCTAGGTTCAGACTTAAGTCACCCTCCTATCTCCACCTCCTGAGTAGCTGGGATGACAGGTATGTGCACTGTACCTGATTCAATTTGACTTTGGGGGGAACAAAACCTAAGGCAGACAGCCAGGGCTGGATTCTGGTCAACTTTTACATTTTTAAGCATTTTCTCAGAATCTTACATTTCCCCGATTGAGAAATGTTCACTCTCTATTTATAAGAGTGAACAGTGGTATAAGGTGGTGTTTTGGTTGCATTGGGGTAAAGACGAGGTTCTCTCATCCCATAGTTCATCATGAGGGGACGGGCCAGCGGAACCGAAGGACAAAGTGATGAAGGTGAGAGAAAGTGAGACAGGGAGTGGGGGGAGGGGCAGGTAGATGGGGCAGGGAGGAAGGCAACATATGGAGGGGACAGGTGATGGTGAGAGGAAGAGGGAGTGAGGTGGTCACTTCTGCAGTCAGAGGAGCTGTCTATCTGCATCAGTGTCAGGAGCTTCCTGGACTCAGAAACATCAACTGTCCTCTCAGGGCCCCCCTCAGACCCTGAGAACTAGAGTGTAAGACATGTCTGGGAACCTTGGAGACACTCAGTTTTCATCCCATGTGGGGCTTGGGCATACTTGTGTGCAAACCACATGCTCTCGCACATGCACACACGTGCAGACTCTTATACACAGAGATACTCACCTGTGTACACATGTGCATATATATGAAAGGTCTGGCAATTAATTTCAGAGGGACATGAATTTGCCACTATGCCCTTATGTTAGCACACTGTACAAACAACTCAGTAAGGTTTCAGGACCTTGGTATATCAGGGTCTCACAGCAGTATTTGTGTCGAGGCATGGTGGTGTCTTGCCGAGTGGTGGTCATTATTGTTGTTGTGTATTTTAGTGTTCTGCCTCAAGAATGTTGGAGCTTGCATCAGAGCAATGAACAAACATTAAGTTTCTTGTTAAACTTGGCAAGAGTGGAAGTGAGTTCAGGAACATATTAGTCCAAGTTTATGCGAGTAATGAAATGAAGAAAACAGCAGTGTACAAATAGATTAAACATTTTTTGGAGGGGAAAGAGATCAGGGTGGCCAGTAATGAGTAGAACTGATGAAAACATTGCAAAAATTAATCAAATTGTATGTAGAAATCATTGGCTAACTGTGAGAAGCATAGCAGACCAAGTAAACATCAATAGAGAAACAGGAAAATCTTAACTGAAAATCTTGGCCAACAATTCATGGCTCTTACATTAAGACAATGCACAAGCTTACAACAGCACAGTCTATGAGGGAGTATTTAGCCAGAAAATCCTCCCTGCTCACCCGATCTGAGCTCCAGTGACTTTTTTTCTCTGTCTTTTCCAAAGATGAAGAAATATTGAAGGGGAGACATTTTGATGACATTCAGGACATCAAGGGTGATGCCACGATAGCTCTGATATTTGCCATTCCAGACAAAGAGTTTTAAATTGCTTTGAAGACCAGACTAAGTACTGGAATCAGTGCACAGCTTCCCAAGAGGAGTACTCTGAGGAAGTACTCCTTTGAGGAACCCAAACCCCACATGGCAGTGGACTGCCATAAAGGTGACTGTAGTGATGTCACACTACATTGTAGTGCAATGAGGTATGTAGCACTTTTTCTAGGAGGAGTTCATGAACTTCATTGTCAGGCCTCACATACATGTTCACATTCATACATACACATGCCCAGTCATACACACAATGCACACTCATACACACAAATAAGCGCACACACAGACACATATGCACAGACACACTCTCACACCCACACACAGACACAGCCAGTCAGGCATCACTAAGACATGGTCCACTCCTGTGCCCCCTTGCAGAGCCCAGTGTGCCTTGCTCAGCAAAGGAGGCCCTGGGTCCTGGGCTGAGCCCTGGTGTCCCTCCACCTGATCTCCATGGCAACCCAGTCTGACAGCAGTTGGTTAAATTTGAAGGGTTCAGGGCTCCCATGGACTCCCACGTTAATTCACGCAGATCAGCTGTTCCCTGTTCAACACTCCTGTGTCAGTGAGGCAGTGAAGCACAGAACCGGCACCTGCTTTATGTATGTTTGTGTATGTGTGTGTGGTGTTTGGTGCACAGTTAGGATGAGATTGGGGGCACAATAGCATGAAAAGTACAGCCAATAGTAATTGGATTACAGCTTCTGATTGCTTTCAAAGTACTTAATATGGAATATTAATCTCAAAGCTGTTCACATCTGCTGAATTCTAAGTGTCTCACAGACAGTATGTGGGATAAAAAGAGAAATAACATACTCGCACATTTGATGAAATCTCCCACCTAGTCTGGGAAGTGGTGAGATGAGGGATGAAAGCCCAGGTACCAGATGCTCGAGAGACTCCAAATGTGTCCCGCAAAGGGGTCTCCAGTGGCTGACACTGCTCAGGGCCATGGAAAACCCAACCCCCACATGGCAGGTTCTGGGTTCCCGAGGGTGGAGGGGCTGGGGAGAGAGCTGGAGGCTGAGGAGGGCTGAAGACAAATGGTCAGGTTTGTTTTTTTCTTCTATAGTAGGGCTCACTCATTGCAGAACAGGCCTGTCCATTGGCTGGTTTTGGGTCATGATCCACAGGGTGACCTCTGATCTATGGAGAGAAATGTCATTCTAAAAAGTGGTGAGCATTGGGGTGTGCAGTGGGCTGGGTGGCATGGGGGTTACAGTGACAAGCAAGATGAGGACCCTTCTCCCAGAACTGAGACCCCCCCTCTCAGCAGACTAATCACACTCTAGCCTGCAGGGACCAGAGCAGGCACAGTAGCCTTGTCCTCCACCAAGAAGGACACGAGGTACAGGGATGTGATGGGCAACAGCCTGTCCTGACACAGCTCACAGGGCTGGAGTAGACTGTGGTGTCCCTGGTTCTGAGGTTGTCCTGACTGCTCGGGGTTGGGCTATACTGGCTGGAGACAGGGCTGGTCCTGTGGTCAAGATACCCTCCCCCACAGCCCCACAGGAGTCCCCTGACCCCCAGGCCTGTGGGCATTTGCATCCCTTGCTCCTAAGCAAAGTCCCCACCACCCCCCTCCCCCCACTCAGCAAGGACAGGTGCAGCTTCAGGACATCCTCCTTCAGCTCCCAAGGGGGCAGAACTGAGCCCTTGGAGGTGCCACGCGCCCCACCCCTCCTCACTGTCACTGACTCTCCTTAAAGGGTCACTTCCAACCAGTGCCAGGTGGCAGGCACCAGATTCTGGCATCCAACCAAGCTCTCCTCCACTCCCTGGGGACAAAAGCAATCATCCTTTGTAAGTTCTGGAGGGGAACAACTGGCCACTGTCCTTTAATTAGGAGGGGACATGCTCAGCTATGGCCTCCTGCGAGCTCCATAAAAGACTGTGAAATCGGCCTGGTGGCTTTGCAGCTGGGGCAGACTGTCAGGGTACATGGAGGCCGAGGGGGAGCCCCCGCCCTCAGTCTGGCTGGACTCAGAGCAGCCTCTAAGAGGAGACCCAAACAGGCGCGACCGTGGCAGCAGCTCAATCCCACAGATTATTTCCTGCAAATCACTTCTCCAGGCTGAGATCCCGGCGTGACTTGCACATCCGCAGAGCGTTATCGGCTGGGTTTGGAGCCACCTGGGCATGTCTGAGGCTGCTGGTGCGCGGGTAAGGGATGCTTTGGGGAAGTGGCAGCCCCATCAGTCCAGCCTTCCCTTCCACATCTCCTGCCTTACTAATGATGCTTACTGCAAGGAGGACGTGTCACCAACCATCCTCTCAGGCATCACTGTGAGACTGGCATCAAGTGTCATGGGAGAAATTCAAGCCCCATTTCCTCCTGAGAGATCGGAGGGAGCCACAGGCCCCAATCACAGGTGCTTCATCTGAGGTGGGGCACGAGACTCCAGGCACGACCCCCAGTGTGTGGACAGAACTGAAGGGTGTCAGGTGGGAGGGCCCAACTCCTGTCCATCGGGGGCCAGGAGCTCTCAGATGGAGATGTCTACGTCCACCCAAGTCACCCGAAATGGAGAAAGGAAGAGGTCAGGAAAGCCCTTGAGACAGGCTGCCAAGTGGACACCCACAGTGACTTGCTGCTTTCCATGGCAGAAAGGGACAAACCCTGTTATGGCTGCCTATGAGAGCCTGCCCCTGGCTTTCTGCCCCCAAGACCCACTGTCCCTGGAGACCACACAGAGGGGAATGGCGGCTGAGGAGCAGGCATCTCTGACGCTTGCTTCGTCTGGTCTTAGTCACTACAAAGACAGATGCTCACGGCCCTGCTAATGACAAGTCACTATCCTCCCTCCTGACACCACTCTGATGCTCCTGTCCCGCATGCTGTCCACAGCAGCTGGGTTGCTGTGTCTATGCACCGGAGACAGCCCAGGCTCCTCTTGAAGCTGATGTCCCCTGCTGCGGGGAGCCTCCCTGCCCCGGGCTGCAGGCCCCGGTCCTGAGCAGAGGAGGGAGGGCCGAGGTCATGCCTGGTGAGTTGTCATCTTGCCTCTTCCCCACGTCCCCCAGGGTCCTTTCTTGGAGCCTACGCTAGAATCTTGATGTCTCTCACTGTGTCTCCTGCGGGCAGCTCCCAGGGACATTCCAGTACAGAGGTCACTTCAGCCCCAGCCACCAAGGCCAGCAGCCCCTTCCTCTGCTGTCCATATTGGAGCCTCCCTTTTGCTGCTCCTCACTGTCCCCAAGGCTGGTAGGGAATGCAGGGGCTTGTGGGAGGGGAAGCCACATGTGAGACCCACACAGTGCACCAGCCCCCCACCTGCACTTTTCTTCTGTTCCTCCTGGATGGTGCATCCAACTCTCTTCACGGGCTTCATCTGCACAGTTGGGACCAGCAAACAGGAGCCTCTGGCCACCCCTCCAGGGGTGGGGTGGGGGCCGGAGAGGGCAGGTTACATGGAGCATGGGGAGGGCAGGCAGCAGGGGGCTTCGTTTTTCTTGAGGGTTTATCCTACTGTCATTAATTTCCTTTTCGCCTGTACAAATGTAGGCACAGGCTCAATTAAAAGTGATGTTCTGCTGCCAGCCGAGCTTGTCTTTTAATCATGCCCTCTGCATACTGATTTTGACATCTTGGTTTAATCACGGGCTATTGCGCTGCTACGGTGGAATCCTTGTGCCATTTCCAGGGCTTTTCTGCACCTCCAGGCCTCCGAGGATCAAGGCGGCGCTCACCCGTTTGCATCCTGCCACTGCTATGCTTCCGTGCAGCGAGCACGTGACGACCCTGATGGCAAGTGTTACTTTCTACAGAACAGAGGTGACAGAACATGTTGCAAGGTTTGCAGAGGACCTTGCTCTGGAACATTGGAAATGAGGAATTTGGCAGGACAGGGACAAAGAAGTTCATAATGAGGAAAGAGGTGGACAACGCAAGACACCTGGGTGGCAGCAGCCCCTGGAGTGTAAGGGTGGCCCTGGTCACCCATGTCTCTCGTGGAAAATACCAATAAAGTTCTGTGGACCAGAACCATGGGCTCCTCCTCAGCTGTGGGAGTGAGATGGGGCTGAGGGCTCAATGGCTTCTCTCTGGGCACCCGTAATTTTGCTCCTGAGGTCCTGTCTGCAAAACTCACCAGCATCAAGGATTTCAGGCTGTCATTGTCCTGGGTGAAGACAGTAAGATGAATGATGATAACGCACACTCATGTGACGGTATATTATGTGAATATACTGATGGATGTATGGACTTAGGAAATGCATTGCTTATCACTACTCTATGATTATTACCCCCATTATATAGATGAGGAAACTGAGGCTTAGGCTAGGAAACTTTCTCAAGGTCCCACAACTGGTGAGTGGTTGGGATTTGAACCTAGACTCACCTGCCTTAGAGCTCTGACGTGGAACCATGACATGGTCTCAAAGCTCCTTCCTATTCTTTGAGTCTGTGGTTCATTGATTCACCTCCAAATTTTGGTGGCATTTTGCCCATTCCTTCAGGTTACTTGTGTTTGCAGTTTGGAGTGAAGACAATGGCTTCTTGGCTAAGATCAAGTGTGAAGGGAAAACGGGCCTTGCATTTGCTTGCTGGCTCAAGTTTTCTGGAACCTTTGTTGTCAGGACAGAGTACAGATGTTTGCAAGTCTGAGCAGTAATTTTCCCGCTCATTCTGAAAAGATAAGTTTATCACGGAAGGTGCCCCAGAGGTCCAGTTTAATCGTGGGCAGCTGCTCTGACCTCCCAGGACATTGTGGGTGTGTGACCAACCATTCACGTTCCCCGTGTGCCAGGCCCTGGGTTGAGCTCTGCGTGGGGATTTATTCATTTGATTTTACAACAGTTCTGCCCCCATTTATAAATGGGGAAACTGGTATAAAGTGGATAATTAAGTTAATTTGAAAGTGACAGGGCTGAGTTTGAACCCAGACAGCCTGGTCCTGAGGTCCACACTTTTAGCCCCTGCACCATGTTGTGGCCCTGGAAATGTGTCCTGGGCTATGCCCAGTCAATGCTCTATCTGGGCAGATTTTTCTGTGGGTCCTACAGTGGTCATTGGGATGGTGGGGTTGGCTGTGGTTCGGATGCCACCCTTGCTGCTTTTTCTGCTGGGATATTCCCCCCCCTCTGTTGGGTGTCTAGTGGACCCCAACCTGGGACAGTGGCCAGCAAGCAGCCAGTGCTGGGGAAATCACAAGACTTTACACCAAACTATAACATATAGTTTGGAAGCCTGGAAGGGCATACACTATTTCATGTGCCAAGCAGCAGCCTGAAAACAATGCAAAAACCAGTCCTGCTTCCCAGGAATCTTTTTATTGGGTATATAGCAGAGTATACATGCAAGAATACACAGCAGTCAATAGTCAGCAGGCAAGGTTAAAAATGAGAGAGGGGAGATTACAGCCCCCAGGAAGGATGGCTAAAGGGTAAACAGGTAAAGGGTAAAAGAGTAAATAGGGTAATGGAACATCTGAAGAGTCCAGATAATGGTGCAATGAGAAGAGAGAGGGGAGGGGAGCAAGTCTCATGGCCTCAGACAGACATCTCAGCTCCTCTAGTTTAAGTTGCTAGTTGATGGGCTCAGCTACCTGGACTGCTGATCTCCCCACACAGGGATAGTCGCACAGACATTCCCCTGTCTGGGCACCTTATCCTGAGTTGGAAGGCCCATGAGCAATTCAGCCTATCTGCCTCCCACACCCCTCCCCGCCAGGGCCTGGGACTTTAACCTTTAACCTTCAGGACTCAAGTCAAACATTCCCCCCCCCCCATTCCTTGAGTGTAGTAAAGTTCCTTTCTAGCATGTTTAGCTGTTTGAAGTTATCTTGAGTGTTGCTGTGATTCCTTGCTTATTCTGAGTCTCCTGCCACCAAAGTCAGGTCTGTGGGGTCAGGGGTCTGGGGATGGTTGCGGGATGTGTGGGGCGCACTGCTGCTGGAGGGCGTGGGAAGAAACCAAGGTGGCCCTATCTAACTGCTCCCTGGACATGGGAGGCCACAGGGGGAGGGGGTTGGTACTGCCCCAGGAGTACCCTCCAGGCTGGGCTGTGGCACCCAGGCTGGGTGCTCTGACCTCCCTAGTGACCTCCAGAGAGTTTCTCAGACTCGCCACGTCCCATCGTCCTTATCTTTGCAAGGAGAAGAATGGTCCTGTCCTGTCACCTCCCAGGGTTGCTGGGGTAATCATCATTTTAAATGTGCAAGTGAGGCTGTTCTATGCCTGCAAACTATTCCAAAGATCTATCTCCTATTCATGCCTATGTTAAGACAAGTTATTAAAAGATCACTCTGTAGATTTCAGCCTCTTACATTGTGTTTTAAGCTTTTCTGTCCATGATCTTTGGTAAGAAACATATTTTGCACCACAGGCCAATACACACTTCATATTCATATATGAGATAAATCCCACCATTTTTCCTTCCATTCTATGCCTTTCGGTTCCATTCATTTCACCTTGAAACTACTGTTCAAGATGCAATTATTGGATGGACTTAGGGACCCACCAATGTCCCCATCCCCTAGGATTTAACACCTCTGTCTTACCACACGGGTAAACTCTCATGGCTTTTGCTGCAGTGGGTGGCTTTTCTCTTTTTTCTCTGTTGACAGGACAGAGTTCCCTGAATCCAAGGCAGCTTCTTTTATTCTTCTTTTCTTGCCCGTCAGGCATGGTGCCTGGGATGGAGTAAGTGCTCTGAGGATGCTTGCTGGCTGGATCCCACAAGCCCTTCTCTCTTTTCTTCACATTTGGTTGTAACTGTCTAAGTTTAGGATGCTGCATACTCAGTAAATAGCACCCCCTTTCTCTTTGCAGAAATGATTTAATGAGATTCTTTGACAGGCATGAGAGCTAAAAACCAAATAGGTTGGCATCCTGCAAAGAGCCTTGCCCAGGCCGGGATGCCGTCAGGAGCATGTCTTTCCTTCCCTACAGTGAGTTTTAAGGGGAGTTTGAGAGGCGGATTTGCATGCAAACCTGTGTGAGTGGGAGTGAGTGAGACTGTTCAGGTTGTCACAGTGACTAGGGAAAGAGGCGATCTACTGACCTCTATTGGGAAGGAGCCAGAGACACTAAATGTTTGCAATATCCCAGGCAGTTCCACACAACGGACATGGCTCTGCTCAAAATGCCAATAGCGCTATGGAAACGCTTTGAGTGAAACTTGAAGTGTCCAAGTTAACTTTGGAATAGAAAAGGTCAGAGGACAGTTTGTTTCATCTCCTCCCATCTCCATTTTCCTTCTTTGCAAATATCAGAATCGGTCAGATTTACACCCAAGGAGGCTGGCCCTGGGACAGCTGGCAAGCACATTTTGGAGAAGTGCCTGGCGCTGACATGCCAGCCCGATTAGGCTCCAAGAGAGGCAAGTGGGGACAGATCCAAGCTCCTCAGGACCTCGGTGGGTGGAATGCACTGCAGGCTGTAATCACCGTGGGGGGAGGAAGGGAGCCACGCTTCTTTTGGGCAAATCAGCCACAGTCACGCCCTGCATGCTGCTCTAATCAATACCCAGCCAGAAGGGAGGCACCTGCTCCCGGCACACACACTTCTGGGCTTGGAGCTTTCTGGGGACAGTCCCCAGGAATGGAGATGAAAGGCTCTGGCTCTGTTGTCCTCTATCCACCATGGGATGGGTTTAGGGTGTCCTTGGGCAGTCAGGCCTCCCCCACCCAATGATTAGGCCAAAGCCTTGACATCCCCCTGATTCCTGGTCTCCCCCTGCCCCACCCAAACTAGTTCATCAACAAGTGACCAGTTGATGACCAGTTGTCTGGCTTTTCCTGGTACTGAGAAGGTTCCTGGGATGTGGGACTTTCAGTCTAGAGCCAGAAAGTCCTGGGCAAGCCAGGACCACTTGGCCACCCTGTTCTGCACCAAGCCCACTGAGCTGGAGTAGAGCTGGGGTAGAGTGACTCAGTGGAGACTGGTGGACAAGGAGAGAATTCCTTTCTGGATGTGATGGGGGGATGCTGAAGGGCTTTGAGCAGGGGTCCTGTGTTGTGGTCCACTTTCTTAAATACCCCCAGCCTCAGTGGGGTGAACAAATTCTGAGAAGGAGCAGAGAGGAAACCTGGGGACCAGTCAGAGTTATTGTTGCCATCCGGGGACAGGTGAGGCTAGTGGGTTGGATGAAAGTGGCTGTAGTGAGGCCGTGATGTTCTATAGTGTCTCCTCTGCAGGGTCTTACGCCCTGGGCCAGGAGTGTTGGCTGGGGACAGCTCACAGTGGGGTCCGTCCTGGGAGTTGCTAACCTGTGAAGGAAGCTGCCCCATCCTAGGTTACACCCTCTCCCTAGAAATAGCCCACTGATGTGCTATATGACCAGATGACTCCGGAGTGCAAAGACTCACTCCCTGTGCTCAACTGGGCACAACTCTGAAGGGTCATGCAGCACCAGACGTCCAGTGGGAGGTGCGGAGGACTTGGTGGTGACTGCAGCTCAAGGCTGCCTCTCCCTTTGCTCTTTCCTGGTTCCTGTGCTGTTCTCAGCTTTCTTAATGCCACAACCTTTAAAATAGTTCCTCATGGTGTGGGGACCCCCAACCACAAAATTATTTTTGTTGCTACTTCATAATTGTAATTTTTCTACTGTTACAAATCGTAATGTAAATAGCTGATATGCAGGATGTGTTTTCCGAGGTTATGACCCACAGATTTGACACTGCTGCAAACCATTTACTCGCCAATCCCATCTTGACCTCTGGATCCTGGTAAACCCCATTGCAGTGAAAGCTGTGAGAGAAACACGCACGTTTTATGAAGTGCAATTTATGTACAGTAAAATGCACAGATCTTAACTATGAATTTTAAAATATATATTCATCTTTAGAACGTTTTATGAAGTGCAATTTACGTACAGTAAAATGCACAGATCTTAACTGCTGAATTTTAAAATATATATTCATCTTTAGAACTCAGAGGATTCCTTTCTTTTTTTTGTAGAGACAGAGTCTCACTTTATGGCCCTTGGTAGAGTGCCGTGGCCTCACACAGCTCACAGCAACCTCCAACTCCTGGGCTTAAGCGATTCTCCTGCCTCAGCCTCCCGAGTAGCTGGGACTACAGGCATCCGCCACAACGCCTGGCTATTTTTTGGTTGCAGTTTGGCCGGGGCCGGATTTGAACCCGCCACCCTCGGTATATGGGGCCGGCACCTTACTGACTGAGCCACAGGCACCGCCCGTTTTTTTTTTTTTTTTTTTTGTAGAGACAGAGTCTCACCTTATGGCCCTCGGTAGAGTGCTGTGGCCTCACACAACTCACAGTAACCTCCAACTCCTGGGTTTAAGCGATTCTCTTGCCTCAGCCTCCCGAGTAGCTGGGACTACAGGCGCCTGCCACAACACCTGGCTATTTACAACGCCCGACTATTGAGGATTCCTTTCATTACTGAAAATTCCCCGTGGTCTTGCCAAGTCCATAACACTCCCAAAATAACTCCCATTCTGACTTCTATGATAATCTATGAACATAGATTAATTTAATGTAAATTTAATCACAAGTAGGCCCTCTTTTGCCTAACAATGTTATGGAACTCCTTCATGTTGTTGGGGTTATCAGTTGCTTATTCTTTTTTATTTTTGTGTAAAGTTTGTTTCTGGTAAACAGCTTATATTTGTTGCTTTCTTTATTTTAATCTTGTGTGATGATCTCCATCTTTTAAGCAAAGTAGTTTGTCTCACTTTGTTCTTTTGGTTCTCCTTTTCTGTCTTTGATTAAATGTTTTTATGATTCTATGGTATTTCCTCTGTTGTCTTTGCAGCTATTCCTTTCAATGAATATTTTTGTGGTTACTCTAGAGACTATGGTTACCACAATCTTTTGTTTTTAAGTTTCAGGCTAATCTGAGGGTAGAAATGAGTAGGTTACAATGTTTGCGTTTGTTAGGTAGGGTCCCTGTTATAGTTGTGTTCCACCCCCAGCAGGTGTGCGTTATGCCCTTACATTGTGCCCATTAGGCAGGAACGCCCCTTCCCCAAACTTGAATTAAATTGAGTTTTTCTCTTGTGTGGGCATGTGTTAGTTTGTCTACTGGCTCCATGTTAGTTTTGAGTACCTCAGCTACTTGATTTTCCATTCTTGTGATACTTTACTAAAGAGAATAGTGTCCAACTCTGTCTAGATGGATATAAAAGATGTAGAGTCTCCATTTTTTATGGCTAAATAGTATTTCATAGTATACATATACCACAGTTATTAATCCATTCATGAGTTGACGGGCATTTGGGTTGTTTCCACATCTTGGTGATTATAAATTGAGCTGCAATAAACATTCTAGTGCCAATGTCCTCAAAATGATTTTTTTTTCTTCCAGGTAAATGCCTAGTAAGGGGATTGCAGGATCAAATGGACTATTTGAGACTACAATTAATCTTAAATTAGTACTATGTTCTCTCATGTGCCCAACAAGAACTTTACAACAACATAATTCCTTAGACCACTCTTGTCTGTTCTGTGACTAAGGCCATATATTTTCTTCTAATGTGTAATAAGCCTTACAAAATATTGTCATTATTGTCACTTTAAGTCAGTGGCATTTTCTATTTAACTGCTTTTTTTATCCTCCTGTGGTTCTTCATCCCTCCCACCAGCCATGTGCTTTCATGTGGAATCATTTTGCTTCAGTCTGAAGAACTTCCTTTACAATTCTTCAGGGGTAGATCTGTCGGTGATAAATTCTCTCAGCTTTTGTTTGTTTTAAAATATTTTTATTTTCTTTTCATTTTGAAAATTATTTTTCCTGGGTGCAGAAATCTGAGTTGGCCGTCGGTGGTTGTTTTTAACCCTGTAGCACTTTAAAAATATCATTCTTTGTCTTACAATTTCCATGGTTTCTGAGACATTTGCCATAACTTGGATTGTTCTGCTGAATAGGATGTGTTTCCTTTAGCTGTGTCAAAGATGGTCTCTTTAGCTTTGATTTTCAGAAGTTTGATTATAATGTATCTAAATGTGATTTTCTTTGTATTTTGTCCTATTCAATGATCTCATGGCTTAATTCTTTAATCACTTTATGGGAAATTTTAGCCAATTTTAGCTTCCAATATTATTTCTTCTTTATTACCTATTTTCTTTTCTTCTGAATCTCCATTTATGTGTGTGTTAGACTGTTTGATATTATTTCATGCTTCTTTTAGACTCTTTAAAAAAATATTACTCCATGTTTTCTTTCTCTGCTTCATTTGGATATTATTATCTGCTTGACTTGGGGTTCACTGATTCTTCTTCTGTGTCCAGCCTGCTATTATGTTCATTCAAGAAACTCTAATTTCAGGTATTGAAGTTCTTGGTGCTAGAATTTTCTTTTGGCTCTGTTTTACAGTTCTCAATTCTTTGTTGAAATTCTCCATCTTTCTATAGATCTTGTCCATCTTTCCCTTCTAGTTCTTTAAAATAGTTACTACATCTATTTTAAAGTTCTTTTGGTATTGTCAAACCTTTATAACTGTGGTTAAGAGCACAACTTTCCTCGCAGACTGCCTATGTTTAAATTCCAGCTCTGACATTTACTAGGTAAGTGATTTAGGAAAGTGAATTTTCTGGCCTCAGTTTCCTCATCAGTAAGATTTAAGTAACAATAATACCTTCCCCACAGCCTTCCCATGGACAGCAAATGAGTCATGGGGAATAAATAACTATCACAATGGTGTACTACATATATGAATATTTAATGTTACGATTCTTGTTATTATTAACATTTATTTATTGAGATTTTCTAGAGATTTATATGCTCCTCTAGAGTATCCGAATCCAGCACATTTTGTCCATTTCAAACATTTCCCAAGGAGTTTATTGTTGTGCTGACTTACATTTCTCAGGTTTCTAGCAACATTGAGCATCTTTCCTCACCTAGGATTAGTCACTGGTTTTCTCCAGAACCAGTCTGGGACCTGATTTACTTCCAGACTCCCTGATGGAGCCAACTTATTCATTATCCCTCTTGAGAATAAAAACAGGAACCCTGCACAATGCATTCAGAGCCACCAGCATTGCCGTTTCTTCACCCTACCCAGCTGGTGGTATTTCAATAGCCGATGTTTCTTGAGAGCCCTCATGGGCCAGGGAATACTCTGTGGTCTCAAGTGCAGCAGGGAACAAAACGGCTTCTGCTGTATGAAGCCCCTTGAAACTTCCTGCCCCCCTAACCAGCATGCTGAACATGCTCCCCCGCCAGGTACTCCCCTTACATCCAGATCTTCAGCAGAACAGGGGCAAGTATTTCTTAGGTGCTTACTAGATGCTTGAGGAGAGAACTCTAGCAAAGGTGCAAGGTTTTAGGAGAGCAAGGGCCTAAAATTATCAGGGGAGGTAAAGCTGAAGCACACTTTCTAACAAGGGTACATTAGGCACTCCCTTGCTGCTTACTATGAAGCTGGTGTAATACAGGGGTTCTCTTCTAGGGGCAATTTTCCCCCCTCCTCCAGGGACAATAGTAATGTTACAGACATTTTTGGTAAAACACTAGAATATGTGTGTGTGTGTGTGTGCACCCTACTGGCATCTAAGGGATGAAGTCCAGAGATAATGGCAAATATCCTACAATGTACTGGCCAACTCCCCACCACAAAGAATTAGCTGGCTCAGAACATCAGCAGTGCTGAGGCTGAGAAGCCCTGGGGTTATACAAGAGGTTGGCCCCTCAAGAGGCTACCATTTCACCAGAGATACACATACAGGAAATGGTACAGAGCAGCACATCCCTAATGGAAGAGGAGTGACACCACTTTGCTATCATGGAAGAATAAATGCACCAACAAATATTTATCCAGTGCCTATTTCACACCAGCTAGGTACTACAGGGTCTGAATGTCTGTGTTCCCCCAAAAGTCATATGTTGAAACCTAATGACCAATGTGATAGTATTGGAAGAGGGGCCTTTGGGAGGTTATGAGGTCCTGAGGGCTCTCATAGAATTAATGTCCTCATAAAAGAGGGCTTAGAGAGCTGCCTTGTCCCTTCTGCCATGTGAGGACACAGGGAGAAGATGCCATCTGTGAATCAGGAAGCAAGTTCTCTCCAGACACCAAATCTGCAAGTGCCTTGCTCTTGGACTTCCCAATCTCTAAAACTGTGAGCAATAAACACCTGCTGTTTATAAGGTGCCCAGTATGTGGTGTTCTGTTACGGCAGCCTGAATGGACTGAGAGACTAGGTTAAAAACAAAAAGCAGTGACTGAGATAGACAAGGTCCGAGGATGGGCAATATAAAATAAACACAATTTCAATGGTAAAACATGCAGTGTAGGAGACAGGGGAAGGGATAAGGAATGACTGCAGACTGGGGCTACTGTCTCATTTTGGGTAACCCTGGAGGACCTCTCTGAAGAGGTGACACATGGGCTGAATCCTGAAGGATGAGAATGGGCTGCAAACCCTTGAGGGAACAGTGTGCTGGGCAGAGGGAACAGCATATGCAAAGACACAGAGTAGGAACCTGATCCTGATAATTTCAAGGATAGAGATGAGGCCAGTATTTTGGGGGTGTGGGGGTAGGGACAGTGCTGGGAGATGGGGACATGGAAACATTTCACAGATTGTTGAGTGGGATGGAAAGAAAGGGGAATGGTGACATTTGACTCCAGCAGCCACAGCAGGCTTTAGGGGTTCTTAGTCCTTTCTCTCCTTTCTTGGTTCACTCTTATTAACAGGGAGTAGGAAAATTTTCCCACAAACATCCCAAGAAACTCATCCTCTGATGCCAGTTTCTGCCTGTGACACTGTTCTTTACTTAACAGAGGCTAAAAGCAGACACATCAACTAGGCCCGGAGCCAGACGAAAGATTCAGAGGGAACTTTAGCGTTAGTGCAGACGGAGCTGATGACCAGCATGACACAAAGATACACATTCCATCTCTCAGTTAAAGAACTCAGGCACCAGATGGAAAGTTTAATATTTAAAAACAAGTAAATAAAACTTAATCTCTCTATAGAAACCAGGGATCCTGAGAGAAATAGGCATTCACCGGCTTCACGCATCAGCAGGAATTTCCACACTGCCTTTTGTTTGCGCAATACACCACACCTTACAAAACATTTCTCTTCCTTTCAAAGGATTAGTATGTTACACACCTTTACAATTCTTTTCTCCACCAAACAACAATAATCAAATGCCCACAAATGCCTAGCCCTGTAGAATTCCTTATGAATGCATTTTTCCCTGCCCGTTTCTTCCTCTTGTGTCTCACAGAGTGTTGAATGGGATCTATGTGCGTTTCCTTCCTGCCTCGTTCACTCACAACCTGTTACGGGTGGTGGGGAGCAGGTTGCTTTTATTCACCCCACGTCTGTTCCTTCTGGAAATCCTGGCCTGATTTTATTTTTGGTGATCTCTCCATTCTCCTGTCACTCTGGGAGGAGGAATTGGCCCCACTGGCCTTCAGTTTAAGAGACAGGCTTATGATCCAGCTGTGGGCGATTATATGTGTATTCTAGGGATTCACTCAGGGTCATGTGACCCAAACAAGGTCAAAAAATCTAGCAGGAAAGAGAATCCAGGACCTGTTACTGTCAGGACATAAAACTGGGCAACCACGGAGAGAGGGACTTGCCTGTGTGCGCAGAGAACACAGAGGAAAACAGCCAAGAAATGAAGCCCCCAAGACACGATTTGAACTTCTGGATCCAACTGCATCTAAAACAGCTTTATCCCGAGCCCATAATCATGTGAGTCATATGTGTGTTTTGCTCATGCCTAATTGAGTTGGGTTTCAGTCACCTGCTCTTCCTAGGGGGACTTTTGCCCAAAGGAGAACTGCACATTTAAGATGGACAGCAGTCAAGATCATAAGCCTTCTAAAGAAACTGGCTCTGATTGTCTATGGCAGGGATTTTCAACCCGTGTGCTGCGGCACCCTGATGTGCCGTGAGAGGATCTTAGGTGTGCCATGAAAAATTTTGAAGGTCATTAATTAAATTATTTTTGAAAGAAGTCGAAACATGTTACACATCTTTACAATTCTTTTCTCCACCAAACAACAATCATGACATACCCACAGATACCTAGTCCTGTTGAATTTCATAAGAAATTTAACAGGAATTTGAATTATGAAATTCAACACAGTTAATATGCTCTTGTCTTTACTCTTTTCTGGATCAACATAGTTTAAGTGGGCCATGAAAGTTTCATGACACGTTCAAGTGTGCTGCAAGATCAAAAAGGTTGAAAAACACGAATCTATGGTAAGAAGCAACATCTGTGTTACGGGGATGTCAGTTGGGGAGAGAAATGCATCAGCTGGGTTGTAGAGAAAGGACAAGTGAAACGTACAAGGCACTGGTGGAGTCAAGAGAGGGGAAGATCAGAGAGGGGCGGTCAAGTTTACGGAGGGCTTCCTGGAGGAGGCAGGTGCGAGCCAGATCTTGAAGGCCTGACAGGAGCAGGACAGAGGGGAGGTTGGCGCATGGGGGAAGCCTGTGACCATGTGTTGGGGTCAGAGGATGATGAGGGGACACCTGGGAAAGGGCCAAGTGTTTTAGGTGGCTGGTAGTGCTGGGAGGACGAGAGTTGATATTCTTTGCTCCAAGGTAATTAGGAATTTATTTGGTTTTCCAAACTCTAGCAATCTGTTTACCACCACCATCACTGTTCCCTGCCTGTGTTCTACTTCTGTATTAATTTACTTATATTACTTTGGATGGATTCCATTTTTTAAACTTAACTTACAAGTGTATCCCTGAGCATACGTATTTGCGAAAGTATGAAATTTATTTTCTGATTACATTTTTTTCCTTGAAATTGACTAAAAAGAAACATAGGCCTTTAAAAAGATGTTTGTGTTATATTAGAAATCAACTTGTATGCTTCTGGGGTCTGGTTTGGGCTGCATTGCTCAGGTAAGGAGAGTCACGGAAGGCTTTTGATGAAAAGAAGGAACATGCTGGAAAATGCTGTTGTTCTAGTGAGCTCCACAGCAAGTGGTGAACCTCACTGGGGCCTGGCAGAGGAGATGACATCAGGGTGGTGGAGTTTGCCATAATCAGCAAGGGGTGACCAGGAATATAGGTCAGTGGTGGCCTGGGAATTCAAAGTAAGAAAAGAACCCAGCTGGACAGGAAAGAGGAATTATTGGGATTAGGACTGAATGGGTCGGCAGAAAAGCCAGAACTTGGTGAGAGGAATACCTAAGAGAAAACGAGGCTGCTACATTTGTGCTAATTTGTTATGGCAGCAAATAGAAAACTTCCCTCTCTTAAAAGGAGATCTATTTCATCACCTTAAAGGATGGAATGGTTGAGAACCTACACAAATGGTGGCTCCCCAAAAGATACATCCACATCCTAATCCCCTGAGCCTATAATTATTACTTCACATGGCAAAAGAGTGACCATTACCCTTTATATGGCAAAAGATTTGATTGATTTAAGGATCTCAAGAAGAGGAGCTTATCCTGGAATTATCCAGGTGGGCCCCAGGTACTGTTACAGGTGTTCTTTTTAGAGAGAGGAGGGAGTTAGACAGCTGGTCAGGAGGGGGCAACGTGACCACACAGGCAGAGACTGGAGTGACGTGGCCACAAGCCAAGAGAAGTGAACAAACAGGCACCAGAAGCAGAGAGACGCAAAGAATGGCCTTTCTGGGGCAGTGCCTGTGGCTCAAAGGAGTAGGGCGCTAGCCCCATATACTGGTGGTGGTGGGTTCAAACCTGGCCCTGGCCAAAAAGAAAAGGCCTTTCCCCTGAGTCTCTGAGGAATGGGGAGAATTGCACCAGCAATTAAAACTGAGAATGAACTGCATTGTTTTCCTGATGTCAAACCTCATGTTAAAATGTACAATAAAAATAATAGCTGGGCTTTGTGGCAGGCGCCTATAGTCCCAGCTACTTGGGAGGCTGAGGCAAGAGAATCACTTAAGCCCAAGAGTTGGAGGTTGCTGTGAGCTGTGATGCCACAGCACTCTACCGAGGGCGAAAAAGTAAGACTCTGTCTCTAAAAAAACAACAACCATATAAGTCATAGCTTATTAAAATAATTGTAACAAGCCCATTTAAATGAAAAACAAACTAGTGTCATTTTTACATAACTACTGAATAATGCCAGCCTACCATTCTCTGATTTAAAGAGTTGCCTCCCCTGGGCTGAGTCATTGATGGGAAAGCACAAATGAGTCAGCAAACAGGACCAAGCAAACCCCAGTTCCCAGTACCAACTCGTCTGGGGTTTATAAATCCAGCCACCAGAATTCTTGCAAATTTCCCTCTTTGGAGCCATGCCTGCCCATCTGTTGATTTCACTGGCTCAGTTAATCAGACTTACTCTCTCCTCTGTCCCACAGGGCCCTCCCCTAGGTCTTGCAATACATTCCAAAAGCGAAGATTATTTCTCAGGTCTCAAGTAACCTGGAGAGGAAAACTCATTTTATGATCTGAAGGGAGATGCAAAGCATATTTTAGCAGGACATTTCAAATGTATTCCCTGCTCATCACAGAAGCATCCCAGGTACCTACATTATTTAGAAAGCTGCAGAAGAGGAAACTAATGAATGTGGGATGTGTGAATGATTCATTTTGACTTTTAAAAATGCAACTGAGCCAGAGAGAGCTTTGCAAAATAATTAAAGACAAAATAAAATCTCTGCTGTTTGTAAAGCCACAAAATTAAAGAGATGATTAAGCAAAAGCCAGAGATTTAACCTTAAAGGAATCGAGTGTTTTAATTTTTCAAAAGGTGGCAAAAAAAAAAAATGCCATTACAGTGTCTGAGGTTAAGGAAACTGTTATTAAAATAAGAATTATGTGCACAGAGCGGTTCGCAACTCTGTCCCCGGAGTGTGAAATTAGTGACTGAAGGCAGATTTCACAGGCGCTTTGTCGGAGCGTGCTGGTGTGGCAGTGGATTTGCGGCAGGGCCTCCCCGCCAAGTCCTGCCCACTTGCAAGCTGCTGTCTCTATTCATGCACAGCACAGATAATCAGGAATGTCTGGAGCGCTTTGTATTTATATTGAACGCGGCCTCCCTCCTTCCTGGCTGGAGTGAGTCTGGGGCTGCGTATGTGGATAGGGTCTGTGGGAGGAACCACAAGACCAGTTCTATTTTCTCTGCAAAAAAAAAAAAAAATTGAAAGGATTACATTGGGAATTATATTGAGAAATCTATAGGAAATAGGAATATAGTTAAAATGGTAAGCATTAAAATCAAGGCGCTCCCTCAGCCTGGGTCTCAGGACTAAAGCCGCCGATGACCTTGTGCTTCCATCACATACCTGGGAGGGGACCTGAGGATGTTTAACAAACACAAAAAATGTGGGAGGCGATGGACTTGTGCAGGTGAGCTATGCTTTTCTCATTCTCTCTCCATCTCTTCGTGTTCCCCTCGTACACAAACAATGACCTAAGTGTGATTACAACTTTTACTTTTCACACTTTTATTGCTTATGGTCAGGTAGGCAGAGTTGTATAGAGATGATGAAAAGCTCAGTGGTTGCTAGGGGTTTGGGGAGAAGGAGAGACATGGGGGGAGCAGAGGGGCCGTTGAGGGCAGTGGACTGCTCTGTGCGATGCGGCAATGATGGACGCCCAGCATTAAACACTTGTCAAAACCCACCAAATGTACAACATGAACGTGAACTCTGATAGAAACTCAGGGTCGTCCTGCTCATGGGTTCATATTGGCTCATCAGTTGTAACAAATGTGCCACACTAATGCCGCATGTTACGGATAGGGAAAACATCCGTGTGGTACCCTGTGTATTTTCTACTCAATTTTTCCTTAAACCTAAAACCTAGGGCGGCACCTGTGGCTCAAGGAGTAGGGCCCCATATACCGGGGGTGACGGGTTCAAGCCCGGCCCCGGCCAAAAACTGCAAAACAAACAAACAAACAAAAAACCCTAAAACCTAATTACAAAGAGAAAAAAAAATAACTGTTACCTTGGGTATTTGGTACCCCCTGTCATCACCACTAAGCCGGTCAGAGTCTCTCTCTCTTTTTTAATTTCAGGCTAATGTGAGGGTACAAACAATTAGGTTACAACATTTGCATTTGTTAGGGAGAGTCCATATTGTAGTTGTGTCCCACACCCAAGAGGTGTGCCATATACCCTTACACTGAGTCCATAAAGTGGGAGCACACCAGAGTCTCTTCTATGTAACGGGGTCCCTGTGGCCTGAACCTTGCCTGCTTTGGGACCTTAGACTGGGCAGTGGTTCTCCCATTTCTTTCTTGTATAAAAATACTGAGGATGAGGGGTCAGGACAAAGTCCCAAGGGATGGCCGAGGAGGCTCTGCAGAGAGACAGCAGGAGAGTGAGGTGGAGCCTGAAGTGAGAAATTGAGCTGAAAGGACCCGCCCCCTCGACACAGGTACATGCTGAAGATGGTAGGGCCCGGGGCAGGAAGGAGCCTGGTGACTGTGTCACCCTGGAGGAGAGAGGTGTATGGAAACTCTACACTTGTGGCTCCAGCTTTGTGTAAACCTGAAACTGCTCTAAAAAAAGAGGGTCTTTACCTAAGAAACGCAATCAGTGTAACCTGGTTTCTTGTATCCTCAATGAATCCCCAACAATACATTTAAAAAAAATTAAAGCCTTTTAATTAATTTCAAAGCAAAACGGCCTCAGGAAATAAAAAGAAGAGATACTTTTAAGTAATTACTTGCCGGTAGAGCCAGAGAAAGCTCTGATTGATCTTAGGTACAAAGAATCTTAGTTGCTTTATCAGCTTAGGAAGCACTTGTGATAGTTTTTATTCATTCATTCTTAACAGCTTTGTTTCAAAATCCAACCCACTCCCCACCTCTATTTTGAAAGCTAGCATTCTCTCTTGGGCAATATCCATGGCTATAGTGAGGTATCAGGTAGCCTTCAAACATGGTCTGAATATTCTTGATAAAAGCAGAAAGCAAAAAGCAAATAATGATAACCACGACAAAAATTTTAAAAAGCAGGCTCAAAGCTCCCTGTCACACATTGCAAATGTGATGCATTATGAATCAAGATGATTTTGCCTCTGCTAACAAAAACCCACATCTCACAGTGGCTCATCTGTGACATGGTGCACTGGCTCCTATATCCCGATAGGTGGAGCAGGGTGGGTTGGAGGCTCTGGTGATTGGCTGCCGCAGAATGTCCTCACGCAGCCAGGCTCCGCCCGCCTTTCTGCTCTGTCATCCACAGGCTTTGTCCCTTCCCTGTTTGAGCTCTTTGTTTCTGTCCAGCAGGAAAAGTGGGGTCACTTATGGAATTTTCCTTGAAGAGCAAGGGGGGTGGGCATTGCTCAGAAGCACCCAGCAAGTGCTTCTGAGAATGTTCTTGCCCCAGGGGGGTCATTTGTACACACCGGGCTCATCACAGTCAAGGGAGATGGGCTTGCCCTCTGAGGAGCTCCATGATTTGGGTGGGTCCGCTTCCTTCCCCAAGGCCATGTGGTGCAGAGGGGAGCAGGTGGCTCCTAACTGCATTCAGGACTCCAAGTAATGAGGGTGAGCATGGGGGGTGCTGGGCAGGCTGTCGGTGACACAACACACCTGCGAGGTGGCAGAGATACCTCCGTCACCTGGGGCAGCATCTAAGCGGTTTTGTGTGTGTGTGTTGGCTGAATGGACCACAGTGCCAAGTGAATTGAACATGGTACTGAATGGGGCTTTCCCCTCCCAGAGTCCTCAAAGGATGTGCAAGGAAATAAAACCATGTGCACCATAGCAGTGATTTTCAACTGGTGGGCTGTGAGAGGATGTTAGGTGTGCCGTGAGAATTTTTAAAGATCCACAATTGAATTAGGTTCTAAAGCAATTCAAAGCACAGTAGCTATATTCTTTTTGTTACTCTTTTTCTGTGATCCACATAATGTAAGTGTGCTGCTGAAGTTTAAATACAGGTTCAAGGGTGCCATGAGATGAAAAAGTTGAAAAAACACTGGGCTAGAACTTAGGACAGACAGTTCGTGGCCCGTGGCGAGCACGCCACGCATTCGTGTTGGCTATCACGGTTTTCTCCACCAGAATGTAAGCCCCATGGCACTTACGTTCCATATTTGTCACACAGTCGGTGCTCAATAGATAATTGTCGACTGAGTGAATTGGGGGTTGGACAAAAGCACATTCAAAATTGTACAGGGTGGGAGTGTGTTACTCTGTGACCTTCCCTCGTGTGGCGGGTTTGGAGGACTGGGTATTTGGTATAAGGGTGTGTTTTCAAGGGTGGCACGCAGATGTTATATGCCCGCCCCTTCAGCCCCACAGGGCCCCAGAGCCTTGTTATTCCTACAGCCCTGGTTGGGTGGGAGAGTGATTTCCTGTTTTGATTTGTGAAGGAAAAAATAAAGGGAGGAATTGGAACAGAACAGTCTGGACTTCTGGTAAGCTTCCCAGCCCTCCTTAAACAAAACCGTCCTCTGTTCAAAGAGCAGAAGAAACCTCCACACTCTCTTCAGTCTAAACTCCCTTAGAAGCTTGCAAATCACCACTTTAACTGTGCTGCTGTGACCTTTAACAGATGAGCTCAGACATCTTCCATGTCACAGGGGCCATTCAGTGATCGCAGCCCCTGAGGTCCCCTCCTGCTGAAACATTCCTCTAACCATCCGAGAGGAAACACATAGCCAGAAATGGATTTGATTCTCTGATCTAGTCAGCAGATACTCTGGGGAGGCGGAGGCCATAGCAAAGCCAAGAGTGGTTTTAACAACTCCCAGACTCACACAGAACCACCTACAGGGTCAGGGTGACAGAGGCTCTTGGCGCCAGGTCCTTAGAGTCCCAGATCCCGTATGCCCCATGGCTCACTGCAACAAGCCCCTGCAGCTTTGGGTCGGGGGCTTTCTCTGGCTGCTGGGCTGTGCTCAGCCTGTGCAGAGGAAGGGCTGGCTAGGGAGTTCTCGCCCTGGAGAATATTCCACAACCAGCAAGAGGTAGGACTTAGTGGACAAATAGTCCAGCTCTTCAAGAGCTCCCCAGCGGGGTGAAGCCCTGGCTGCCCAGGCCAGCACCTGCCCGGGTGTTCACACTGTTCTGATTCCTTCCCTCTCTTGCTGCACCCCTGCTAGTGCTCCCTGACCTCACTTCTCAAATGAACCAATTGCATTCAAATTCTTATCTTGGGGATGCTTCTGGGGGATCTGGATGAAGGCCGTTGGTATGACTAGTGACAGGAAGCACGGGCCAGAATTGTTCCAACAGATGAGGAATTCAATGACAACTATAAGTATGGGAGTGGGAAATCATACTGGCTTCAGGCACAGCTGGATCCAGGGACTCAACTAGTGTCTTAGGTTTCTCCCTTGTTCTCAGAAACTCTGGGAACTTCCAGCTTTCCCTTCAGGCTTAAATGAGTTGCCTTGCAATAAGCCTCCCCTAAAATCTTTTCTGATATCTTCCATAAAAGTCTCAAGATTTACCTTGATTGGACCAGTTTGGGTCATATGATGGCCAATGGACTCAACCACTGTGACTGTGACACAGAGACAGATTTTGCTTTTATTTCTAGGGCTCGGGAAAGTAGACCTCCTGATTATGTGGATTGGGTGACGAGGAGAGAAGGGGCCCCAAAGATGTTGGACGAAAGGGGAATGGATTATGGGGAATGGAGGACGTTGAACGATGCGTGTAGGATCAGTCCCTCTTAGGAGGTCAGGGAAGGCAGCTCAGAGGAGCCATTGTGGGGAGAGACTTGGAAGGACAGAGGCCATGGAGGGAAGGGAAGAGTGTGGGGGCCAAAGAGCTCACAGAGTACTCCCCACCCCCACCCCCCGAACTTGTTATTTCCTTCCACACATGGCTTCATAGCCTGAGTTCAATCTTCTTTTCATGTTGTTTTTCCTGGATCATAAGAGTTAAAAAGATGATTAAAAAAAAAAAAAAAAGGAAGAAATAAATGAAACCCCAGTTGGGACAAGCCAGGATGATTGCATTGGCTCCCTTTCCCATTCCATATATTAAAAAGGGAACCACAAAGCCCTCTGGGTGTTCAGACACAGACTGTTTTTTTTATTTCATTTTGTAGCCTCTTGGTGCATTTGACATCTTTCATGATTTATGAGAAACAGATTAAAATTAAAGTATCAGTAGAATTACATTCTGTGGTGAGTGACCTAGGCCCCAGATAACAGGAACTTATTAAGTACAACATAAATTTACTTTTATCTCTTGTGATGGGCCAGGGGTGGGTGATCTGAGCCTGGGTGTGGGGCTGTGCTCTACCAAGCTCTTAAGGAGCCACATGTTTTATTATTTTTGTTCTCAGTCATGAGTGGCCTCCATTGGTTGGGTCACCTCAGAGTACAAGATGGTAGCACCAGCTCCAGCCATTACACCCACTGCCCAGCTGGCAGGAGAGAGGAGAAAGTGAAGTCAAAAGGGGCAAAGGTCACATAATAGTTTTCTTCTAAGAAAGACTCCACTGACATATTCCTTCGCTTACAATCTGCACCTGGCTGCAATATTTTCTTCTCCAGTGGTTCTCAACCTTCCTAATGCCCCGGCCCTTTAATACAGTTACTGTGGGTTGTGACCCACAGGTTGAGAACCTCTGTTCTAGTGGATTCAATATTTTTTCCAAACACAATCATTTATTTTTTATTTCAAAATATTAAGGGGTACCAAAGTTTTGGGTACATGAATAGCTTTTACAATGCTTAAGTCAGGACTACACTTGTGAAACATAACTTTATTTTTTTATTTTAAAAAAATTTCAGATTAATAGGGGGATACATATAATTAGGTTACATAGTTTACTTTTGTGAAGTTGAAATCTGGGCTGTAGTTGTGCCCTTCACCCAGGAAGTGTACAGTATACCCAGGCCATGTACCCGTTTGGTGAGAATTTACCCAACCCTCCCTCTAACTTGAATTTTATTGAGTTTTTCTCTCACATGAGTGAGCATGTGGTTGTTAATCTACTGGTTCCAATTTGGCATTGAGTACATGTGATGCTTGTTTTTCCATTAAAAATATGGAACACTCCCTAAATTGTCTGGGCATCCTTGTGCAGGGGCCAGGCTAACCTTCTCTGTATCATTCCAGCTTTTCATGTGAGCTGCTGAAGTGACCACAGGTGGGTTCAATCTTTTAAAAATTGATTAATGAATACTATGTAGCAATAATGATAATATAATCACAATATTAACAGTTAACAATTAGTGACTACATATGTGCCGGGTATATTTGTAAGTGCCCAACATATGTAATCCTCATATCAACACCACTGCAGGAGGCGGAATCTTGTCTCCCCGAAGATGTCCACATTCTGATTTCCAAAACTTCTAAATATGTTATTGCAAGGGGCAAAAAAGAAACTTAGTATATGCAATTAAATGAAGGACTTTAGACCAGGAGATTGCCCTTCAGGGCCTAGAATTAGCAGGATAGCATGCAACAGAAAACACCATTGTGCCTAATAAGTAAGGGCAGCTACTGTTGCCTGCTGCATGTTAGTGCATGTGTGTGTGTGTGTATGAGTGTACAACTGTGTTTACACCGTGTCTGATGAAACACATATCTCTGACTGTGGGTCTTAGTAAAAAAAAAAGGTGAAAAAGTCTGATTTAGAGAATTTGCATACCCATCTTTTCCACAGCCAGTAGGATCACCTTCCTTTGCAAACCGCTCTGACTCAACTGTCATGGACTCCTGGTCGGTTGGATTCACAGGGATCAGGAGTATTTCATCTCTGCAGGGGACAATGTGGGTCTTGTGAATTTTCTTTTCTTTCCCTCCCCTCCTCCCCTCTTCTCCTCTCTCCTCTTTCTTTCCTTCTAGCAAATGTTTACATGGAAAACACTGTGGGCTTCCCCCTTCTGCCAAGTGATTGAATATGTTGGCATCCCTAATTTTAGAGGCAGAAATGATTACCTAAAGGAGGGGCACTGATCCTTTTGCATTTCTATAGCCAGATTCATGTCTAGGAAAGCCAAGGTCTGCAATATCTTAATAACCACCTTAAAAATGCAGGAAGGAGGCCGGGCACAGTGGCTCATGCGTATAATTCTAGCACCAGGAAAGGCTGAGGTGGGAGGATTGCTTGAGGGCAGGAGTTTGAGACCAGCTTGAGCAAGAGGGAACCCTCATCTCCACGGAAAATAGAAAAATTAGCTAGGTGCAGTGGCATGCGCCTATCGTCCCAGCTCCTGGGAGGATCACTGGAGCCCAGGAGTATGAAGTTGCAATGAGCTATCATGACCCCATTGCACTTGAGCCTGAGTGACAGAGCAAGATCCTGCCTCAAAAAAATAAAATGTAGCAGGGGGCAGAAATGTGCATGGAGTTGGAAAGTTCAGAACACAGAGCAAAGTCAGTCATTATGGCACAGAGCGAGGGTGCTAAATGTGCCTGGTTATCCAGATCTGGGAGGAAGGCAGAATGCTATTGCACAGGCATCTCCAGCTAAGAGGGTGGCTGTCATGACTAGAGCCCTGAATTGAGAGGGCGGGAGGAACAGGTCAGGCCAGAAGGGGCAGGAACCCTGATGCTGGATGTGGTCCTGGGTGGGCATAGCTCTGAGGGGCCCTGCATCCGGGGACAGCAAGGTGGAGAGTGTGCTCAGGGTCCTGAGATGGAAATAAGGCTCCACCAGCAATAGGCAGGTCCACCCAGGTAAGGAGACTGTGGTCTCCCAGTAGGAGGCATCTGGGGCTGGAATGATGCTGCCAAAATTGTGATCTGTGGCCACTGGTGGTTTATGAAACGAGTTAGGGGCACACAGAAGTCTTGCTAGTTACACCTGTGACTCTGTAGGCACGAGGACACTATCCAGGGAGCAAGTGGCTTGATCCCTTCACTCACTTACTCATCCCTGTTCACTGCCAGCCCCATCAGAGGACTGGGGACTGGCGATGAGCAAACAGGCACAGTCCCTGCCCTGATGCGGCCTTCTCTCCAGTGTAGGGAGACAGATAGCAGATAAATAAAATCCATCCTGTAGCGTCTGAAAGGGATGGGGCTTCAAAGAAAAAATAAGGAAGACAATGGGTTAGAAAGTGCTGGGGTGGGTCTGAGACAGGGAAGCGGCAGCTACCGGTTTTGGCCTTGCTTTGGGCATTGCTAACTTGTGTAGCCTGTGTCACTGAGTCAGGAAGTCTCAAAAAAAGTTTCCAACTCCCCTGATCCAAACAGGATGGAGGCAAGGCAAATTCTACCGGCTAGGACCAAGATGGTGGATATACTGGCCTCAAGGCTTCATTATCCACTTTTATAAAAGTTTCTTGGAAAGTCTCCTACCCCCATCACGCCCCTGATGCCCTGACACTTCCTATTTGACCATATTTAGTTAAAAGGAGGGCATCGCCCTAATCCCAGAGAAACACCGCCCTTCCCAAGAAATAACATGGACCTTCCTCCCCTTGTTTAGCCTATAATTAAGCTGTGGCTTAAATAGTGGGGGCCAAAGGAACCAGGGAGGGGACATGTTCTCCTCAGCTGGGAGAACTAGCCTCTGCTCTGTCTGGGGAGTAGACTTCCTATAGCTTCTGAATGAAACTCACTTTCACTTCCCACTGTGGCTCACTCCTGAATTTCCGAGGACCCAGTTGGACTTCAAGTGGTTCCCAGCACAGGAGGGTCAGGTCTGTCATCAGATAAGGTGATCAGAGAACCCATCTGGTTAGGTGACATTAGAAAGGAGTCCTGAGGGTGGGGGACAGAACTACTCTCTAACAAGCAGGAAGAGCCTTCTAGGCAGAGGGAACAGCAGAGACAGCACTTATAAGGGCAAGTGTGCCTAGATGGTGCAGGAATAGCACAGGGTCCTGTGTCATTGGCAGGGAGTGAGCGAGCTGGGAGGGGCAGGTGGGACGTGGGGAGACAGTGTTAGGGTGGTGGTACACAGTGAGGTCTGCAGGGCTCCGGGGCTCCCTGTAAGTGCCTTGCTGGACATTACAAGGTCACTGGTGTGTTCTTTGGCTATCGCGATACTTCAGGTGGGAGATGACCAGGACTTGGATGGCTGCTGGGCCGTGGTGGGAAGTGATCGGATCCAAGGCATGTTCCGAGATGGAGCCAGCAGGATCCTTGATGGAGCGGATGTGGCAGGTGGAAGGGAGCACCCCAAGATGACTGGTATGGGGTCTCGGCCATAGGAAGGAGTTGCCAGTTACATGAAATTAATGTTTGTGTACAGTTCTCAAGACACAAACTGGTATAAAGTAGGTATGAGGTAGGGAGGTAAAATCACAGCATTATCCTCTCCCAACGGGGGAGCCAAGTGATAATGTCCAAAGTTGGATGAAGAAATAAAGACGTTCAAGTAAAACCCCATCATGTATGGACTGTTTCCTCTACATAAGAAGCCCCTCCAGTCAGTTCACGTCAATTAATACATCCAGTCTTCTCAATGACACCAAGAGGCAGGTGCTATTATTGGTTTATTTTGCAGATGTGGAAACAGAAGGATGAAAGAAGTGAAATAACTCATTTACCAGGAAGTATTAGTGTTTGAACTCCAAAGGTAGGCTGTTTACTTTCAGAGCAGTGAACTAGTTAGCCCCACTAACTATTAACCCCTCTAAAATAGAAAATAAAAATTATATCATTGGCAGGTTGGGAGCCTGTTGGGCAATAGCTCGTGCCTAATCTAGCCCTACAAGTTGAAAGGTAATAGTAAGATTTCCAGAGGCACCAAAAATTCCAGAACTGTGCAAAGTGGTTGACCCTTGGCATGGATGGAAGATGAGAAGGTGGGGGCAGTGGGCTGGTGCCTTTTATTTTCAGTCTGATTCATTTTAATAGAATATAAAACATCCGTTTCTTTCTCTTTCGGTGGTCTCTGAGCCAAAGTTCTATTGAACAACTGGAAGCTCTCTCTGCTCAAGATTAGATTTATAGACCAGGGAAATTTGGTCTAAAGCCAAGGAAATGAATTATCTAGATCAGTAGTTGGTAAACTTTTTTTTTTTAAAAAGGGCCAGATAGTATGAAATATTAAACGTTTTAGGTTTGCAGGCCATCCTGCCCTCAGCTCAGCCTGTTACATTGTAGTCAGTACTGAATCAATGTAACAGGCTGAGCTGGAATAGCACGGGGTCCTGTGTCATTGGCAGGGAGTGAGCGAGCTGGGAGGGTTACTATTCCCTGTTACTATTCCCTCTGCCTATTCAGCCAGAGTGTGGCTGTGTCCCTGGGAAACTTCATCTGCAAAATCAAGCAGAGGTCATACTGGGCACACAGGCAGACTTCTGAGCTAGATAATCTGAACCTGATGGTTCAGAGCCACAGATGGGTGTGCAGGTGAGCCTTCCGGAAGAAACCTGTCGGAAGGGATGGTTGGGAACGACTTCTGGGTGTTCATGCCTACTTTGACCATGAGAATGGAGACCCCACATCTGTAGCTTCTGTGTACCTACCTGAAGGACACCACCAGGCTCGACAGAAGAGCCTCAGAATGAACGAAGACAGTAGAAGTGCAATATACATTTTGCATAAGTTACCTACCTGTGCTTTGAGAAGAGTTTCTCATGGCCATAGGCACTGGGGCTCTGGTGGGTTAAAAATGTCCATGCAAACAACTTTGCTGATTCAGAAAGCCTTGCCTCTGGAAAAACAGACAGAGAACATAAAAATTACTTACAGAATGAGATGGACAAGAGAAATCAGGGGTTTGTTGTTTACATTGCAGAAACGTTCATCGTTTCACACAGCGGAAGAACTCAGAATCTTCTTTTACGAAAACTCAATTCACGCACCTTCTCCCCTAAAAGCCGCTGCAGTGTGAACTGGTCCAGCTGTGTCTTCCTCACACCCTCTAGGAGGGCAGGAGCTCCGCAGGCTCCTTCTCCATCGTATGGCCACTGTGCCCACATCAGGGCGCAGCAGGTATTAGCTGTAGGAAGGGATGGCTGATGGGCTTCTTTGTATCAAATTAATTGTTGGTTTCAGTTTTATAGGGCGAATATTTTATGAGGATATTTCAGTAGGACCAAGATCTTTTTCTTTTGTTCAGTCAGAGCTCTTTGATTAGGATGTAGATGTAGCTTTTGGGACAGAAACGTGAATTAGTTAGGGTCACACCAGGTATTGAACAAACCCTAAAATTTCAGTGGCCTGACCAACTCAAAGTTTGTTTCTTGTTCCTCTAATAGTTCAAGCAGGTGAATGTTCCTGGTTTAGGAAGGAGGTTTCCTCTGTGGTTTGGGGAGCTAGGGTCCTTCTCTCCTGTGGACCTCCCCGCCTCCTCGCCTTCAGCTTGTGGTTCCCAGACTAACTCTGGGGCATCCGTGTCTATTCTGGGTGACCCGAAGCAAAGATTCCATTGCTGCACCTGACTGTGGGGAGGCTGGTAGCTGCGGTCTCCCTGTGAATCCAGGAAGAGGAAATAGATTTGTGATCACTCAGTCTCTGCCACGTGCAAAATAACAATATGTTCACATAGAAGTTTATTCACATTGGAGGCTGAGACAGGTGGATCACTTGAGCTCAGGAATTTATGACTAGCCTGAGCAAGAGCAAGACCCCGTCATTACTAAAAATAGAAAACTAGCCGAGTGTTGTGGTGGGCACTTGTAGTCCCAGCTACTTGGGAGGCTGAGACAAGAGGATTTCCTGAGCCCAAGAGTTTGAGGTTGCTGTGGGCTATGATGACACCATGGCACTCTACTCAGGGCAACAGAGTGAGACTCCGAAAAATAAAAAAAATTTTTTAAAAAGTATTTTTTCTCTGCTGTATGATCAGAAGTGGTGGTTTAGACCCGCTGTGTGGCTCTGTGAGCAGGGCCCTCAGCTCCTCCTCTTGTTCTGCTGTCCCTAGGCTGTGACCTTTGCCAACAAACTCCAAGGTGCATCCCTACCATGCCAGCATCCAGCCAGCAGGAAGGCAGGAGGGGCTGCCTCTTATCTTCAATCTTGAAGGATAAAAGCCATAGGTTGCACCTCTCATTTCTCCTTGGGTACCTTGAGACAGAGTCTGACTATGTCACCCCACAGTAGAGCACCGCGGTGTCACAGCTCACAGCAACCTCAAATTCTTGGGCTTAAGTGATTCTCTTGTCTCAGCCTCCCAATTAACTGGGACTACAGGTGCCTGCTACAACGCCTGGCTATTTTGTTGTTGTCGCTTTTGTAGTTGCCATTGTTGTTTAGAAGGCCCTGGCCGGGTTTGAACTCACCAGCCTCGGTGTATGTGGCCGGTGCCCTAACCACTGAGTACGGGTGCCAAGCCCTCCTTGGGTACCTTTGGTTGGAACATGGTCACATGGTACACCCAGCTACAGGGGAATCAGGGAAACTCAGTCTTTAGCTTGGGAGACCAAGTACCCAGCTAAAAATCACACTCAGAGAGAAGGGGTGGATACTGGGGGACAAGAAGCAGGCTTTACCCAGCAACTAAACAGAAAGGCCCTGTGTGGGAAGAAGGGAAGAGCCAGGAGGACAACGGAGGCAGGCAGGCCACCAAGACCGGCAAATATTCTCCCAGGGCAAATATCCTCCAAAGCAAAAGGAGGATGCTGTATTACTGCAAAAAAGGAGAAAAACCTGATTCTGTGTCACACAGCAAAGATCCACAGCAGAGTTCCATGGGAACAGTGGTTCTCAGCTCTGCCTGACTCAACTGTATTTTATGATGATTATTTTATGATGACTTTCTACTATTCTGAAATGGAAATGCATGAATAATATAATAAACCCATAAACGGCAAGTCAGGAGGATGCCTTAATGTAATATAAAGGGGAAAGAAAAGGAAATCGGCTCATTATAAAATAATGCTGTATAGAAATAAAAATTCTGTAAAATATACTTATAATACATACCTGCAAAGGATTGGGCACAGCTATACCAGCCAACCTGCAGAAGCAGTCAGATGTCTGAGACTGCTGTCGACATTGAGTCTGGATCAAAGAGAAGCAGGTCACTCTGCCTAGGCAGTTAGAGGACAAAGGCACAGCGGTGTGTGTGGACATGGAGGAAAAACTAGTATATTCAACACACTTTAAAAGGTGCAACAGATACTTAGGGTTCTTCATCGGACGGAGTTGGTTTCTAGGCTTAAGAACTATTTTAAGGATCTTTGAAAAGTCATGGGACTTGGTTGTGTGGGACTGTCCTGAATGTGGAGTATCCCCGGACTTCTACTGAATAAATGCCAGTGTCTCCCAAACAAAACATAACCTGAACCCTCCTCACAAATACCCAGAATGCCCCAGGAAGGTATGATGTCCACTGTAGACTGCATTGAGGGAGAAACTGGGATTTGTAAACCCAGGGAGGCCTGACCCACGTTCTGTCATCTGCGTAGCCGGAGTGAGGACCTTGGCTGAACACGAGTCATTCTTTTATAAATACAAGGTGTTTAGGATTGAAAGCACCAGCCTCAAGGAGGGGTCCTTAAGTCCACACTCTACTTAGCCATAGCCAAGTCTCCAACTTTGTTAAATTAACCTTCATTCATTGGCTCTTGCCCCAGCAAAATCACAACACCAGGGGGTGACATGTTTCGCCATTTACGTGAAAGGGAATTACATGCTATGTACTTCTAGTCTCCTCAGCCACGGTTGTTTCCTTGGTGTCATGGGGGTATTTTTAAGCATCAAAAGAAAAAAGGGAGCACCACTAAGTCTGAAATCCTAAATCCTGTTAAACCTTAAACAAAACCCAACCCAACAGGCCCTAATGGAATAAGCTCATAAACAGAGCAGACCCCAGTCTAAGCAGTGAGCTCCTGCGGGTTCCTTTGCAAGCCCAGTTTCTTCCATCTGGACTGGGGGAGAGGGAGGTCGCCTGTTTTCTAGATATTCTCACCAGGCTGCTTGGAATGGAAGGGACCATTCTTTGATTTTTAGATTTTGTTCTCATGGTAAGTTTCCCCTTACACAACAAAATGTATTATTATTATTATTATTTTGGTTTTTGGCCGAGGCTAGGTTTGAACTCACCACCTTCAGCATATGGGACCGGCGCCCTACTCTTTGAGCCACAGGCACCGCCCAATTTATTATTATTTTTAAAATAGCTCTGGTCCTTTTGAAAGGAAAGGGAAGAAACTATTAACTAATTTATATAGTAGAGCTAGAACTAGGGATTGGAACTATTTTGTCCTCGGATGTTTAAAGCGAACATCCTGATGAATTAGGGGCTACGGTCAGGCTATCTGCTCCCTGAAATCTTTATAATCTAATCATCAGGGGACGTATTTCTGTATGAAGCAGAGCCTTTGTCTAAAGCTCTTTCTTGCAGCTCGTTACCATATCTGGAGGATAACTGCTGTGAAATTCTCAAAAACAGCCCAAAGATACAAACATCCACAGGCTCAGAATGGCCCTAATGTCCCCCAGTGGTAAATGGGTGAACAAATTGGGGTACACCCCAACTAGGCTCCTCTTCAGCAATTTCTAGCAGTGGCTGGGGGAGGCTCAAAGCCATTTTGCTGAGTGACAGAGCCCATTCTCAAAGTTACCTACTTTATTATTCCATTTATTTGACATTCTCAGAAAGGCAAAACTATAGTGACGGAAACACATCAGTCATTACCAGGGTGTGTTCAAGAAATGGCACAAGGGAATTTTTTTGAGGGTGATATAACTGATGTGGATCCTGGTTTTGGGGGGTGGTTAAATCAATCTCTTCATGTGTTAAAATTCATAGAAAATGCACACTACAAAAAGTTGATTTTCCTGTGTGATATACATTTTCATTATTAAAAAATCATCTCAAGGAGTGACATTTGTTTTTTGTTTTTTGTCTCACTCTGTCACCCTGGGGAGAGTGCCATTGCATCAGGCTAACTCACAGCAACCTCAGACTCTTGGACTTGAGCAATCCTCTTGCCTCAGCCTCCCCACTAGCTGGGACTACAGGCACCTGCAACAACGCATGGCTAGTTTTTCTGTTTTTAGTAGAAATGGACTCTTGCTCTTGCTCAGGCTGGTCTTGAACTCCTGAGCTCAAGCAATCCACCCACTTCGGCCTCCCAGCGTGCGAGGGTTACGGGTATGAGCCACTGAATCTGGCGTCAAGGAGTAGAATTTGAATTTACAGTGGGGTCTAACTCATGCATCAGCCCCCGCACTTCCACATGGCATGGGGACCGGCCTTTGTCCCCCACTGCCCCCATCTACTCTCAGTCTTCCTCTGCTCCCTTCCTACCCTCTCTGCCCCACCCAGCCAAACTCGCTGCACCACAGATTCTTTCTACATGGTGTTCCTTCCTCTCAATGCTCCTTCCCAAGGCAGTCCTGGTTTGCTTGAGACTGAGAGACTGAGAGGTGAACCAAGACTTCAGTGTTGGGAAGGTCCCTGGCAAATGTGGGCAGGTTGGCCACCCCGTGCTGGACTTGCACTCATCCTGCATTCAGATCTCTGCTCAGATGTTTCCTTCTCAAATAGCACTTCCCTGACCACATGCCTGATCCTGGACCCCTTCATTTTTCTCCCTCCTACTTGTCATGTCCTGTCGTGGTCTAGCCTGTCTGCTCTTTGTTTGAGGATCACACACACATCCAGTGACTGCCTTCTGGTAGTTAACTTTAAATACAAAAGCAAGCTGCAGAGAGTTGCATGCTGTTCATGAAGGATTTACACACATCAGCTGTCCAGTGCAACTTAACGGGGTAGGGTAACATTCACAGGCACATAGATGCAGCAAACCACAAAGCCTGTAGGATAAACACGGGGGCGGACAGGGCGGGGCCCAGGAGTATTAATCACTTGGAATGTTCCATTTGAAAGAAAAACCTCTGAAATGAATAGTTTTCTCAGGTCTGGCTGATGAGATCACAGGTGTCCATTACAGTTTTCTTTATATTTTTTCTGTAGGCTTGAAATATTTCATAACAAAAAACAATGCAGACTACAGATCTGCAGTGGAAGGAAAAGTGATCTGTTTGGGATGTCTCCTGTATAAACAAACTTTCTAGATGATGGTTGGCTTTTCATGTCCCTCTCAAAATCAGGTGACATCACATCTGAGATGTCTTCTGAGCTTCTGCCTCCTGAGAGGGAGACATAGAGATGAGCACAGCACAACCCTCACCTTCTAGGAGCTCTCAGTCCAGCACAGGCTTCAAGAAAGAAGCCAGATTCAAAGATTCACGTTTGAGGCACCAGGAGGTGATGGCTGAGCTCATGTGCTTGGGATTTGGTCCTCAGTTCATTTGGTAAAGAAAAGTTAAATGTCACTAAGGCTTTTTCAGACACCAGGAACAGTGCTGGGAAAAACGTTCCACTTCCCTGGCTTTGTAGATAGGATGGCCATTCAGTCCTGGTGAGAGGAGGGGACTTGCTTCAACCCAGGGGGGAGGAAGGGAATGCGTGGCTTGTGTCCACAGACTGGATCTTCCTGACTCCAAAGCAGACAGGCCAGGAGAGCTGGGCATGGTCTCATGTCTGCTGTGTTTGACCTCACAGGGGCAGGCCCAGGGTTGCCAGGATGTTGGGCACTGAATGCGTAGCTGGCGCCGAGTCCCTAAGCTGCTCAATTTCCTGTGCATTATTAAAATTATTAAAACACAAAATCCTGGCTCAGCTCTGTGGCTCCGCTGGTGCTAGTTGGGTCAAGTGTCCAGCA
The DNA here is from genome assembly GCF_027406575.1 of Nycticebus coucang. Lineage (NCBI taxonomy): Eukaryota > Metazoa > Chordata > Mammalia > Primates > Lorisidae > Nycticebus > Nycticebus coucang. The sequence goes on along the minus strand of NC_069800.1, from coordinate 54,473,126 downwards.
AGATGAGCGCTCACATGGGCTGCAAGGAAAAATACTCAGCAACTCCAGGGAAAAATGATGTGATCACAAAATGATGTGACCTACTTGGCACTGAGGAGATAGTGAGTGACCAAGTCATTCATTCATTCACCTGACAAGTACGGACGGAGCACCCACAGAGTGCTCAGTATGTGCTAGGCGTTTGGAAGAGAGAGGCCAATGGGACAGATGAGAGCCTTGCCCCTTTGGAGCACACCCCAAATATTTAAAATAGTGATGAGGGCTGTGAAAAAAACGCAACAGGGCACTGGGCCAGTAGAGGGTGGGCATACGGGCAGGGAGCCCCTCTGACCCCTGTCGGGGTGAATGCGGAAGAGGTGGGCATGTGAGGTCTGAGCAGAAGGAACAGCAGGTACAAGGCTGGGAGGTGGGGGCAGCCACGGGGTGTGTTTTGGGAACAGCTTATAATAAATCTGCATGTAAATATACATACCTCCTATTGTGCAGCTACGGAGGCAAAGGACCCAGCTGTGTTCTAACTGGGGACAAGAAGAACTGGATTCCTCACTTCAACTCCCTATGTGGAGGGGCCCATCCTTTCTCTCACTAGAAACTTCGGATGTGAAGAGAGCACTGGAAAGGTTTAATTTAATTAGATTGTTGAAGCTCATCAAACCATGCCATACCCACCCCCTGGGCCCTTCTCTCTCCTGCTCTTGAATCTCCTCCTTCCATTTGATCTGTTGACAGCGACAACTCACCCCTCTGATGCCAAATCCCTAAGCCTGTGGTTCTCAGCCTTCCTAATGCTGAGGCCCTTTAATATAGTTCCTGTGGGTCACGACCCACAGGTTGAGAACTGCTGCCCTAAGCCGTGCATTATTAAAATTAATAATGCAATTTCCTGTGCAGTATTAAAATTAATAAAACACGAAATCCAGGCATAGTAGTTATCTTTTTTATTGATCCATACAGAACAGAAACAGGCAAAGAAAAGAAAAAAAAAATCATATGATTTTTGGATCGTATCAGCCCAGCACTGTGAAACAAAGACCTGAGAGGTTTTCTGGTTGATGTTCTTTTGGGCACTTGGAACAATGATAATTTGAAGCAACAATTTCAGCCGCGGCTTTCCTTTATGGAGGGCACACAGGACCTTTCTGGTTCTGGGGACCTGGGGTGAGGTTAGGGGGTTGCTTATGTGCAGGACATTTGGTGTGTTAGCAAACATTTATTGAGTACTTACTGTGTACCCAGCATGGCTCTACACATTTCATAGGACTTATCCTCCAAATAGCCCGGGAAGATCGGGGATACTATGAGCCCATTTCACAGATGAGGAACATTCAGCGAGCAAACACCACTAACTGGAGTAAAGAGGCTGAGTGAGAGGGAATTCCTCCACCTGACTGCCTTTATGCAGGAACTCAACTTTTTTCCTGCCTTTGGACTAAAACCATACAATGTCTCTTTGGTTTTGGACTAGAACCGTACTTGGCTGTCGTGGGTCTCCTTGCAACTCCTGGGACTTGTCAAAGTCTGTGGTTGCACAAGCCATTTCCTTATAATAAATCTGCATGTAAATATACATACCTCCTATTGTTTCTGTTTCTTGCTGAACCCTGACTAATACAGAAGGGTGAAAACTAGGGGGTGGCCCAGTGCTGCCTGCTGCTGTGATGGGCACAGTGACGGTGGACACAGTGCATCCTTGTGTGGCCACTTGCCTAAAGAGGTTATGCACGTTTATTCTTCCTTTTAGCCTCTCACTGGTGGTTGATTTCCCTGGAAGGAGCTGCGATCACTTCACAGGGGTGGTTGCGGGGTTCTGAGGGTTCACTGTATCTCATACCCATGCTATTGACAACGAGAGCTGAGAGCCCATGTCTAGAGATGTCATCAGGGGACCAGTTGTATGGTGTGATTTGGGGGCCACGTTCCTGTCTAGGTGGCCTGTACGTTCAATTCTTTGCTATGTGTGAGCCCAGGCTACCCAGTAGGCTCTTATAAATCCACCTGCTGATTTAACTGTCTGGAGACGTTTCTGTTGTTTGCAGTGAGGAGCCCCAACTCCTAGGGGGTACAAGTGTGAGAAACGTTTAATAAATATAAGGGAGATGCACAGTGAGGCACGTGTGCTTGGCTCTGGATTTAAATGGGAGGGCAGGGCCAGCAGATGGAAGGAGATGTTGGAGAACACGGCCCAGTAAGCAGGGCTGCCTACAGCCCATCATTCTCTCGGTGTTAATCCAACAAGGACCTGCGGAGCTCCCCCGTTCTGGGCACGGTGCTCGATGCAGGGATGCAGGGATGGCCAAGGCAGGTCAGTCCTCTGTCTTCACGTAGCTGCTGTTCTAGTCGGGAGATGGCATGAGGCAGGCTAACCGCAAATGACTGATGTGGTTGCAGACTGCGGTGAGCATGATGAAGAAAATAAGGCAGGAGGGTGTACACGGAGAGGGGTGGAGGCCATGGAAGGTGGTATGGAAAGCTTCTCCGAGGTTGTGACATTTGAGCTGATCTGAAGGGTGAGACGCAGCCACCTGGGGTAAACGTCCCGGGCAGAAGGAAGAGTGCAGGCAGAAGCCAGAGGCAGGAAAGAGCTGAGCCCATCTGGAGAGCAGGAAGGAATCAATCAGGCACGGCCTTGTGGGCCAGAGTTAAGAGACTGGATTTTACGCTAAGAGCCGGGGGGGACCTTAAGGGAATGGCATGATCTGATTCTCCTTTGACAAATAGACTTTGGCTGCTGTGTGCAGGATGGATTATGAGGGGTAACCAGCCAGGGTTGTCTCCGTCATCCTGAGTGCAGAGAGAGACGATGGCAGCTTGGGTACAGGCGGGGATGGTGGAGGGAATAGAACAGAGAAGTGAGTGGGTTAAGAGTCTGCCTTGGAGGTAGAGCTGTCAGGAAGTGCTGATGGGTTAGGGTTAGGATTGGGTGGCGGCTTTGAGAGAAAGAGAGGTGCCAGACTTAGCCAAATAGTCATAGACCAGTGGTTCTCAACCTGTGGGTCACGACCCACATGAACTGTGTTAAAGGGCCGCGCCATTAGGAAGGTTGAGAACCACTGTCATAGACCATCACAGGGAGAATCCATTACCACCGCTAAGAACTTTAGAGTTCAAAAAGCCCTGTCATGTCTATTCTCATTTAATCATAGAAAGTTCACATGCAAGAGGGTTTAGAGTCACCTAGTCCAACTTCTTAATATGATGGAGGAGGAAACTGACGCCAAAGCTCAAGGTGACCCAGAAGAGTTACAGACAACAGATCAGAATCCAGGTCTTCTGAAATCCAAATCCGTGCTCTGCAAACTGTGGGATTTGGTTAGGAAGACTCTTCCCATCCGTGAGTTTCTTTTTCTTATTATCTGGACAGTGAGGTGCTGCCACCCATCTTAGGGAATGCTCCTGGGACCACCCTCTCTGGCCCAAGCACCCCCCTGTCCTTTGAAAGCTCAGATGGCTCCTCCATCAAGAACCCGGCTCTCTCCATCCTGGGCAGAACCCAGCTCCATCCTCTCTGACTTAAACATGTACATATCTTCCACCCAGCAAAGCCTGGATTTAGGAACGTATCCCATGGAAACTAAAGCTCTGCAGTGCAAGAAATGTGTTCAAAGATGTTTATTCGAGAGTTGATCATTGTTAGTTGTTTATGGTAGAATCTGGAAGCAGCCTGGATGTCCATCACCAGGGGAGGGGGCAAAGTCACACTCTGGAATGCTAGACTGTCATTTGACAATACTGAACTGGGGCTGGGTGCAGTAGCTCATGCCTGTAATCCCAGCCCTTTGGGAGGCTAAGGTGGAAGGATTGCTTGAGCTCAGGAGTTTGAGACCAGCTGGGCAAGAGTGAGACCCCTGGTCTACACTAAAAATAGAAAAATTAGCAGGGCATTGTGGCGGGAATCTGGAGTCCCAGCTACTTGGGAGGTTGAGGCAGGCAGATCATTTGAACCCAGGAGTTTGAAGTTGCTATGAGCTAGGCTGACATCGTGGCATTTACCCAGGGGACAGAGAGAAACACTGTCTCAGCGAACAAACAAACAAACAAATAAAAAAAATTACTGAGTTGGATTCTTATCTATTGATCAGGAAGGACGATGTCCATGCTATAGGAGAGCACAGTGAGGCATCTTCATATAGTCAAAGTGCATTCGGGGCAGGAAACCCGAATCCTTTTAAAGAGAGGCCAGAACCCCTCTGCCGGCGCACATCTGTCTGTGTGTGGGTCTGTGAGAGTGCAGAAAGCTATGGAAGGAGGCTCATCTGGCTGTTCACACGGGGAGTGGGGTGGGGGGAAGAGGAGACAGAGGGGGAGTGGATATTGGAGCAGAATTGAAAGGGAAGCAAGGCAGGATGCTGGGAGGAAGTCTGGACAATCAGAGTCGGCCTGGATGAGCAAACTGACCACGTGCACAGAACGCAGGGGGCTGAGGAGGCATGGCCAGGCTGGGCATTTGTATCTTGGTGATAAGAATAATACACAAGTAAACAAATACACTGATAAAGAGAGAAGGGCCCCTTGGTGGAAACCCTCAAGACCTGCACAGAAGGCACAGCTGGCTTTGAGGGGTTTCCCCAGAGATAAGAGGTACAACTGGAAACAAATGTGTGGGCAGCCCCCAGACGCCGGGAGGCTGATTCGCTCCGCAGGGTCTGAGGACTCTGCTCCTCTTCACCAGGGTGGGGGCAGCAGGTGGAGGAGGCTGCAGCAGCCCAAATGCTCTGGATTGTCTGCCTCAGCCCGGGCAGGCTGGAGGGCTGGAGGGAAAGACCACAGGGAGGAGGAGCTGCAGGGGGTGGGGGCAACAGCAGGTTCAGCCTCTGTGAATGTATGTGGCTGTCCGAGGGCCGAGTGGTTCTCAAGGTGGGTGTTGCCCCGAGAGGTGACGAGGGTGCACATTGATGGGGGTATGTGTGTCATTGGCATTTGGAGTGAAAACCGGGGATAGAAGCTGGCCACACACATCGGTCAGTTCCATTCCGTGCAGAATTGTCTTATATCTTGCACTAGTGTCAAATGTCCCCTTGGATGTTCACAAACATCTGAGCCCCAAATGGAAAGTCCAGTTTACATGGTGACAATGATAATTTTTTCTCCACTGTTTCAATAGTCTCCGAGTTTCCTGGGAAGCTTGCATTTGTGTTGTTGAGAAGTTTACCCACAGTGGTTTACCACCTTGAACATCATGTCCCTCGCAGCAAAGTGTCCCACAACATTTGAGGTGGCACCTGGAAATGTTTGTCACCTCCTGCATTTACAACATCATCAATTCTTTAGTGCACTGTGTTAGAGCATCTGTACCTGGAAATTTGCATTATTTTATTGCCACTTACTTTACCTGTGTTACTTTTTTCACATTTCTCTTTTTATATTATAGTGAGGGCAGTACATTGAATTTTTTAAAAGCCATGTAGGTAGGTTATCTTATCTCTGAATTATATCTCAAGACACTAATGCGGAAATTATAAAATATTTGTTTAAAAAAGAGGGACGGAGGGAGGGGGCTGGGGCCTTGGTGTGTGTCATACTTTATGGGAGCAAGACATGATTGCAAGAGGGACTTTGCCTAACAATTGCAATCAATGTAACCTGGCTTATTGTACCCTCAATGAATCCCCAACAATAAAAAAAAAAAAAAAGATGGTATTGGTTCTGATCGAAGGGAGGGCCACATTTCTAAAACTCAGCAACATCTTCTCTTTCCCCTGGGAAACTGCGGCCTCATTTAGAGAGGCTTTTGAGCTTTTTTGTTAAATTGAGACAGATTTTTTACTGTGTAAGAGGATCTTTTCTTTCCTTCTTACCCATCGAGTTCTCCTTTGCCAAGATTCCTCTTAATGAGTTTGCTGGAGACCAGTGTGATTTTGATCATTGCAACCTTGGGCCGTATAAATTCTCCTGAAATTATCCCTACCCATGTGAGAAGGACTGTCTGGCTTCAATTTGCTGTAGACAGGACTGGGGCTTCTGCCAAATTTAGGCCACTGCCTGGTGGGCAAATAATTTGTCCCTCCGTAGGAGACAGATCAATAACCAACAAACAAACACATTAAAAAGAAGAAAGGCAGAATGCTCAGTCATGCAAATCAGGATGGAAGACAGAGAGCAAAGAAAAGGACCTCATTCGCATTCTGCAACTTCAGCAGGGCCCTGGCCCTTCCAGCCATTTCTATGAAAACACTCGGCCCAGAGCAGCCAACACCCTGGCACATTTATAAAGGTTTGTCCCCGTGGGAGTAAACACCACCCGTTCCCAGGACACCAAGAAGCAGAAAATTAACCCGAGGTTAACTGGGCCATTGGCTGTGGCACAATGTGGGGCATCCTGGATGTAATTTAGTTTCCTTCAACCGGAGGCTCAAACGGAGTGACCGGTTCTCATAGCAGGGACAGTGATTTAGTGGTATGTGGGGGGTCTCTTGGATACCAGGCCCCGAGCTGTCATTATGATTCATGGAGCCTCTGACATCACTCGATGTTTTGTGATGCAAAGTTACATGTTGTCCGAACACACAAGGGAGCCAGTGACTGTGTGTGGCTGTGACGCACGTGACTGCAGAATGGGACACACAGATGCACCTGCGCACAGGACTGAATGACTCACTGGGTGAGATGCTATCTGTCCCTGAGAGCTGGAGTCGCGTCACTGTCTCTAAAGAGTGTGTTGTGACAGGAAGCTGTTCTTTGCCTGCGTGGCTATTTGGGGGGCCGCAGGAATAAAGTTAAACAGACCTGAGTGTTATTACTATGCATTGTGCTTAGTCACGCACATGTTTTGCCTTTACCGCTTTTATTTGGAGAGTAAGAAAATCAAAGAGTTGGAGGAAAGGAGCCTCAAAGCAAAATAGCTGGGTTTCATGTGGGCAAAACCAGAAGGAACTCAAAGGGGAGGGAAGCCCCCTGGGCATGCCACCTGCCCTGCACAGGGAGGCCACCACCAGTTTTCAGGGAGGATGGAGGCAGGAGTGATGTGGGGTGGAAACACAATTTAGGGTTTAACTTTGGTCTCTCATATTTCCTTGGCCTGTCAGGACTGAGGCTCTTCTCTCCTCCTTCTGTGAAACCTCCCCTACCCTCCTGCCTCCTAGGGTTAGAACACCTGTCCCCACCTCCTGCCCCCTTTCTACCTCTGGTCCTCTGAGCCCCCGCAGTCCCTGCTCTAGGGGAGGGACCAGCCCATAGCTCATGGCCATGAGTCCTCAAAGTATCCTGCTGTTCCCTCCCTGCCCCCTCCCTGGTCTTGTTCACGGCCTCTGATTATGGATAGATGCACCAGATAGGACCCTCGTTGTGATCTGCAGGAGCCCCACCTGCTCTCCAGGGATTAGGGAGCCTGAGTGGTTACTAAGGGTCCAGGCAGTGGCCCATCTGGCCTGAATGCCAGGGACCACCCCTCAAAGATGGGGGCACATTTGTAACGGATGCTGCATGCTCTGATGAACACGGGGTCCACAAGGGACAAGACCTAGTGGCCCTGAGTCAGACAGAAGCCAAGCTGCCCTCGGTGGGTGGGGGACAGTGACCTGAAGGACCAATACAGCCTTAACCAGGGGAGGGGCACTGCAAAGGAAGCGCAGGGCTTGGCCCCTCTCTGCTCCCTGGGTTCCCGGAGAACGAGCACTCTGGGGCACCTTGGACCTTGCAGTGGGTCGGGCTCCTTGGTGTTCCAGATAACTGGGACCAGGAGAGGCGGGAGAGTCTACACCAGCCAGAGGGTTGCTGTTCTCAAGGCCTCAGATGATCGATAGGCATTTTGGGCAGTACGGATGCCAGAATTTCTCTATAGCTGGGGCTTAGGGGGGCAGTTCTGTTAGAGGGGTCCCTGAGGGTCATGGAAGCTGTCTTTGTAGCACCAGTACCCTTGCTGGGCATGGATTCCGGGCTTACCTGGGGTGACTTGGGAAGGAAAACAAGAATCACAGTTAAGTCTAAAACCTCACCCAGCACCCTCTCAGCCCCTGCCTGGCTGCAGGAACCCAGGCTCCTTTGAGCACGAGGAAGAACTTTCTAAGTGAGCTCTCCAAGCGGCGGAGTAATTAAGTGAGCTCGCCATCACTTGGAGTAAATAAGAGGTGGATGATGCCTGGTGGGAGGTTAGGAGGAAATTCCTGCATCACCTGAGTGACTAGAAGGGAGGACTCTGAAGTCCTTTCAGCCTGAGTCATGATGCTTTTGCAGTGCTATGCTCTGTAAGATGGCACTGTTCTGCGCCTACCACACCCCACAAGGCTTAGCGCAATGCACGGCTTAACACAGCCACTTGGTAGGGTGGAAATACAGAGCAGTATTTCCATGTTGCTCCATTTGTCCCATCAGACCCCACTGTTGATGGTGATCTGTGGGGAGGGGGGCTTCTGGGGGATAGGCGTTGGGAGCCCCAGAGCCGGACCACCCAGTCACATACTTCCAGGCCACTGGCACGTTTGTGTGGAGCACGCATTACCTTCAGGTTTTTTTTCAACTATATAAACTATATAACTAATAGACACACGCTTTTAAAAATCATAGAGAAAAGCACGACAAAAACTGAAAAGTGAAATTCTTCCTCTCCCCTGGGCATTTTCTTCTCTCATAACTTCTGCTATACTTAGACTTCCTGGTGGCTCTTGCCAACAAGCTAGATGGTGTGTTCACGCAGCCTATTTCCAGCGTCGTCATCTCTAGATAACATACTTGGGCTCTCTCGTGATGAAAAAGGGACATTTTAGCTCCTTTGTGGCAGCTCACCTATGCTTTGCTATCCTGAGATGTTCGAAGTGCTTTTTTCTTTTAAATTCTTCTGTCGGTCAACTTGACAACTTTAATAATAACGTGAGCCTCTCTTACCCCTCCACGCAGGCAAAACCTGGGTATTGCACACCCATGGCACTTCAGGAGGCCACACGATGCCATTCTCCATCTTTCCTTGAAATCCTTCCTCCCTGTTCCCCTGTCCCTCGTCTCCACTCCTGACCAGGGCCTGTTATACTGTTACTTTCTGTCATCACACTTTATGAAAGTCACCTCCTGGTTCACAGCCATATGGGGTTTTCTGGGCTTTGAGCATAAGGGGGATTTCTGCCCAGGGAGAAGCAGCAAATGTTTGTTCCAGCACTGGGGTTTTCTGGGCGTGGGGGCCCTTCCCGGGTCTCCTCTCAGACTAGGAGCCTTGTGAAGACTGGGGCTGTATCTGTCCCGGTCACTCTTCTGTTTTTAGCAGCAGCCTGGCACTTGGTAGCTGCTCCCTGACTATCTGATGCACGAGTGCCTGGAGATGGACATGGTTTTGAAGAGTAAGGACACTCACATTCCACTATTGTGACCCGCAAAAGCGATTTCATTTGGCCCAGTTTAATGGCCATAAAGCCTGGAGCACAGAACTTGGCCCCTGGGAGGCCCCTGATCAACGCTGACTCTCCTCCTTCTCACCTTAACCGTGTATTCTACCTGCGGCTTCAGGATCGGTTTGGACATAAATGCGCTGGCCTCAGAGAGCTGCTAGGATCTGACAGTCTTCCTCCGACAAGTGGCAAAAGCATCACACGAACTGTTCACAGAAATGACTTTGGGGGTGGCCAGCAGAGAGGGCAGGGAGCAGGGCGAGGGAGGGGCTGAGGGATTCACCCAGCACCTGCCCTCCTTGGGCCAGGTCTCATGGCAGGGCTTCCAGAACTGTCTGGTGTCCTTATTAAAGTGGCCACGCCGAGACTGGGGTCTCATTCACCCCCATGCAGAGGGAAGTGATAAATACACTCAGAGGCTGTGAGTGACTCCAGGCAGTGCTGGCCTCCGCTTGTGGGGACACCATGCAGGATGAGACCCAGGAGCGATCCTTTCTCTGTGTAATGGGTGATTTTGCAGGAAGAACACTCCAAGCCCTGAGCCCAATTCTATCTTCCTCAAAGAAAGGGAAGAGGAGATGAGAATGGGGAATGAGCCGGCCATGCAGGATGGAGGCTGGTGGCTCCCGTGGGACCTGCACTGGGATCTCATGGGGCTGCTTCTGTGACATACTCTCAGCTCTCCACGCTCCTTGAGTCTGAGGCTGCTGCCAGCGCACCCCCCTCCCCCCATTAGGTGTTGGGGGTGAAGTGGAAGCCCTGGGGAAGGAAAGAAACATTCTCTAGCCTGGCCGCCAGGCAGGCCACCATGCTGGTTGAGCTCCTCCTCCTCTCAGGCTGTCTGCAAAATGCAAATGGAATCAGAAACTGGACATGATTTTTCCTGATTACTGGTGCAGCACACCAGCGGAGCTGCCCTCTCCTCCAGACGTTGAGTGAGACCTCCTGCTGAGGGCCCCCTGCTGGCCTGCCTCCCTCCCTCCTGTGACTGCTCCTGCAGCAGCTTTCTGTGCTCTGCCCAGCCCTGCTCCAGGCACGGTCATGCTCCCATCCAGGCTCCCACCTCCCACCCCAACATCCATGTCCAGGCTCACCTGCTGTGTGCCCAGAGGCTGTCCCTGCCAACCCCTCCTGGGCTGCCCTGGCCTCTGGCTGTGGGTTGGGGTCAGTCAGTGCAGGACAGCTCCTAGAGGGGGGCAAAGCAGTGACGAAGTGAGCCTTTTTCTTCCCTGCCCCTACTTTAGCACCTTGTGTTTTAGGGCACTTCTGTCCTGCCGTGATAATCACTCTTGTGGGCAGCTGTGTCCTCCCTTTGTCCCGTCCTCCCTGGGGACAGTGACAACTGTTTGGTACTGCAAATCTGTGTGCCTCAACCCCCCTCCCCGTGTTCTGTAGCCCTGCCCCTCTGCAAAGGGTCCCCTTCATTCATGTCCTGTCTGAACCATGGGGGGCAAATTCTGCTTTCTGTTGGAACCTTAACCTTGATCCCTCTGAAGTTTTGGGAACCTCTGATATGAAGCCAGTTCTGTGCCCAGAACTGGTGGGAGAATGAGGGATTAGAGTAGTAATTGTTAAATTAATATTTAATCCAAGATAGGAATAATAATTATTATTAAGAAAACACATTTATATGTAATTTTTTATTCTTGTGACATCAGCCCTGAAAACTGTGAAGAGCACATATGATTATGTCAGTGGTGAAGATGAATGTTTATTAGAGTTCTTCAGAAAAGCAGACCCAATAGGGTGCGTGTGTGCACGCAGAGAGAGAGAGATTTCAGGAACTGGTCTCTGTGATTGTAGAGGCTTGGTAAGTCCAAAATCTGCAGGGCAGGCCAGCAGGCTGGAGACCCAGCCCCAGGTCCAAGGTCATGTGCTGGCAGAAATCCTTATTGCTCCGGCCCTTGGTGCAGCTGCAACAGCAGAGTTTGACACCCTGCAAGGAGCTCCGGCTCCAAGTTTGTTTTCCTTGAATCGAACCCCAGAAACGAAGATGCCCAAATTCCCTCTGCAGGTAGGAACTTGCCATTTCTGCATCATGTGGGGCGTGATTCCATCATTTAGGGCAGGGGTCCTCAAACTGCGGCCCGCGGGCCACATGAGGTGGTGTGATTGTATTTGTTCCCATTTTGTTTTTTTACTTCAAAATAAGATATGTGCCGTGTGCATAGGAATTTGTTCATATATATTTTTTAAACTATAGTCCGGCCCTCCAATGGTCTGAGGGACAGTGTTTTGGCCCCCTGTTTAAAAAGTTTGAGGACGCCTGATTTAGGTGTTAAAACAGAGCAAATGTGTCCTCCTGGCCAGAAGTGAGCACAGCCAACCCGTTACGGTTCCCTGACAGCTCACTGAATTCGGCCAAAGAAAATGACACCATGTGGTGGTGGGTGAGGCCCATAGAGGATGATCTGATGGAAAAACTCAGCAGGCTCACGTCCTCTTGGTTTCTGGGCAGGGTGGAGGTTCAGCCCCAGTGGATTTTCTCAGGGACAAATGAAAAAAGACCAGACTCAGTCCTAGCCGGGAGGACGTCAAATGGGCTTCATCTCCAGGTAGAGCTGGGTCTGAGCACCCAGATGCCACTCTCTGGGCCCGGCTGTCCTCCCCTTGTCCTCCCCACCACACCACAGGCTCCTTCAGGGCCCCCGGCAACTGCCCTCCGAAGCTCCAGCCTCATACTCTCAGGTCCAGATCCAGGGACAAGAGTGGATCCCATGAAAGCCTGAAGGTCACTCTGACAGGCCAGTGTGGTCCCTTCTTCACTGAGCCCAGGGCTGGTGGTGGTGGCTGGGCCGGGCCTGGCTTGTATTGTCCATCCCTAGGGCCTGGGGTTCAGGGTCAGCTCAACCCAAGCATGGATTGAGGGGAGAAGCAAATTCTCAAGTGACAATCAGGTTCTGTCCTACCAAGGGAGGTGAGTGCTGAGGTTGCAACAAGAGGTGCTCCCTCCACAAAGGGCACATGCGGAAGACCCAGCCCTCGTTCAAAGACTTGAAGGAATCAGGTGATGGGTGTGGAAGAAGTTTTGTACATTCTGGATGAAGCTTTGAGCATTTCAGCAGATCTAGAATTTATACCCGTGAAGGGGGTTGCTGGGTAGGGTGACAACTACATTCTGTCCATGTCAACAAAGGAATGAATTGGGTGATCCCAGCTGCTGGGGAAGCCAGGTGAAAGGTGAGTGGACTTCAGGGCCTTGAGCGTCAAGGAGGAGGATGCTTTTCCCACCCAGGGCTGCATTCAGCTGGAAGCCACAGAAGCCTAGGCATGTGGCTCACCAGAGAGGGGCTTTGCCTTATTCCAGACCCATAGGTACAAGGCAGGTACAGGGAGGTGACCTTCTGTCTTTTGGCGGCTGCCCTTGGCTTGTGTCTTTACTCTCGTGGCCTCTGCTGCCTGCCAGGCGCTGTTAGCCCCGTAGTCTCCGGTCTGCCTCCAGCTGGGAGAGGAGGAGGGAAGAGCGAGACAGAAGCTTACATAGGAAACCACAACTGCCCAGAATCTCCAGCTGCCTCTGGCTCCACCCCATTGGCTAGAACTGTGTCATGTGGGCTCAATGGGCAGGGCCTGGACACTGCATAGGGAGCGGTGACCCTTAGGTGCCCGCTAGTGGATGCACATCTGGAGTGTCTGTCACGGGCCAATTATTTGACTAAAGGGATTTGTGTGTGCAGCTGCTTTCAATCAAGGTACGTAATTCACTCTTCCCAAACATGCATCCTGCTTTTGAGTAATGAAGGCAACCGAACCATGGGATTCTGGCTGCGAGCATTCTGCCAGGACCTTGAGTTACTCTGAGTACCATCGTGTGGTTCAAATCCAGTAGAAATTCACTGAATCTCCACCCTCCTCTGGGTACAGGGACCTGCTCCTTGCAGCATAAGCGAGCTGCTCTCCTGTGTCCCAGGCTGACACCCTGACTCCGGGCACCTGAGGCTGCGCAGTTCCTGCTGTGCCCCATCTACAGACAGGCCGAGGGATCAAACCCTCCTCGCTGGCCAAGAAACCTGTCATTGTTCTCCAGCAGCTCCAGCCTGGACACGGGCCCAGAGATAAATCACATCTCTTTAGAAAGCCACGGTAGCCACTATCTCGGCTTGAAAATACCCCTGGATCTTCACTGGACAGCCGGGTGACAGCCCTGGCTGTGGTGCTCAGAGCTGCATAAAATCACATTGGCTGGTAGACTTGTGTAATGAGCAAGCTGGAGCTTCAAATGCAGCGTAAATAAAATCCCTGCTGGCACCCAGGATTGGCCAGAGTTTACAGAGGGAGCCACGTCTGCATAACGAGCGGTAAGATTTAGTCCCAGGCTCATGCCCATGTGAAATGCCCTGTCCACACCAGGTTACAAGGACAGGAGCCAGGACGACAGACAGCAATTCCTGAGCTGCATTCTGCCATATTCTGTAATCCTTCCTCAAGGAAATTGCCACCTGGAAAGAAAAGGTGAACACAATTACTATAGATATTTCAACCAGAAAAATACAGTGAGCAGCCATATTCCATCACTCAGATCCACCGTTATCAGGATTTGCCCCATTTCTTCCAGCTCAGCTTTCTTCCTGATTTTTGCCAACTTATTTTAAGGCAAATCCCAGATGTCATACAGATGTTTTCTAACAAAGCTGCAAGAACTTTATCATCTCCAACAAAATGAAAAATTCCCTATAATTGTCTAATGCTCAGTCCATGTCTGTTTGTCTCACAATGTCTTTTTTCCTGTCGCTGAGAATCAGGATTCAACAGGGCCATTGGTTAGGTCTGTAAAGTCTATGTGGTTGACATTACTTTTTTTACTTTTACTTTTCATGTGAGTTCATTGCCTGTTGAATTCCCAGGAGCAGTTGCCCTGTGGGATGTCCCATCTAGGATTTGTCTGTGGGCTGCCTCATGATGTGACATTTTAATTTCCTCCACCTGGAAGGTCACGTGGATGCCCCCGGACAGCCTTGGGAAGGTGTGTCAGTTTCAATTAAACCAGCCTGGGGTTATGGGGCTCAAAGGCACCAGCTTCAAGCAATTGATTTAGTGAGTGCAGGTGTGTGTTTTAAGATTTCCTGACTGTTGTTGAACTAGCAAAGCAGGTGTTTGCTCCCAAGCCTCAGAGCCGGGTTCCTAACAGCTCTGCTCTGGGTCAAGTCATTCTAATTAGCTGCCCTGTCTTTTTCAGACATAATCAGAGCATGTAGCCCCTGCACCACGACAGTGTTTTCAGTGTGTGAAGAAAGCCTAGGGGCGGAGACAGAATGAATGAAGGTTGGAGGAAGGGGCCAGGTCTATGCCAGCACCCGTGGGGCCCACCTAAGGGCATGTTATGTTGGCTTCAGTTACCCCCTAGGTCATGGGCATGAGTCTGGGAAGGTCAAGGTCCACTGTGCAGTTAGAAAAAGATGCTGACCCCATGTATATGGGGCTCTGCTGCAACCATTACCTTATTAAATCCTCGGAACAGCCTCAGGACGGCTGGTGGTTCCCGCCTTCACAGGTGAGACCTCCAGAGAGTGAGGCTCCAGAGAATGACTTTGCTCAAGGTCTTGCATCTCCTAGACTGGATCAGCCTGGACCCCACTTCCACTCTTGCTGCCACCCTCGACTCCGCTCCAGCAGACAGTCAATGAGTGTCCAGACTCCCAAATCACCCCTTATGTAAACTCTCCCATTTTTCCCGTTATTCCTTGGGTGGACCCAGGGGATCATCGTAGAGCAGGGGTTCTCAAACTGCAGCCTGTGGGCCACATGAGGCGGTGTGATTGTATTTGTTCCCATTTTGTTTTTTTACTTCAAAATAAGATATGTGCAGTGTGCATAGGAATTGGGACAGTGAACTGGCCCCCTGTTTCAAAAGTTTGAGGACGCCTGTGCTAGAGGCTCTGCCTGAACCATTTTCCCCAGCCCAGCACCTGCTCTCCCACCTCCCTGTCTGAGGCTCCCTTCCTGTTCCCTGCACTTGTCCAGCCTGGTCCAGCCTCTAGGCCTTTGCAGTCTCACTGATGCCCTTGGCCAGGACTGTTCTCCTGACAGCCTTGGCCTGGCTGCAGTGTTAGTGCTCGGTTCAGCTCAAGGTCACCTCTACAGAGAGGCTGGCCCTGACCTCCCCGCTAACTGGCCTCTATTCCCTTCTTTCATCCAATTCCCAGTTTAATTCCTATGGAGAAGCGCCACCCTCTTTATAAACCCAGCCTGTATTTACTCGTTTATCGTGTTTCTTTTCCCAGAAGGTTCCCCTCTGGGGCCAGGACCAGGTTTGTCTTGCTCAGGGTGGTGGTGTCTAGGGCCTAGGACAGAGCCTGGGATAATGCATGCTCAGAAAACAAATGACGAGATTAGTGAGCCAGAGCCTGTCTTGGGTGAGGACCCACTTACTGAGCCCGCAAGGCAGATCTGGGCCGTTGGCTGTTTTGTGTCTCTTTCATTGTCAAGTTCTAAAGGGTCTTGGACAAATCCCTGTTTCTTTTTGCCTCTGTCTCAGTGGCCTTCGTTGTCTACCCTCCACTGCAGAAGCTAATCTCAGCAGCCAGGTGGGAGAGACGCCCCGAAATCTATGAGCCCTTGCTAATTTTTCTATTTTTAGTAGAGACTCGGAGGTATCTACTAAAGTCCCACGAAGTCTTCAGGGGCCCTGAGTAGCAAAGATTATTCCTGGGAAATGGGGAGCTGAGAGGGAAGTTCTTGGTTCTTGCCTCACCTGTGAATCGGGATAAAGGCAGCTGTTCCCCCCAGCTGCTGTCAGTCCCTAGTGCTGCCATTAAATTACCACATATCTGATGCTTTGAAACCACAGAGATTCAGTCTCTCAGTTCTGGGACTAAAAGTCCTAAATTCCCAGGGCCACACTTCCTCCAGTGACCTGAAGAGAAAGGGAATGGCTTGTAAAAAGGAAATGTTCCCTCCAGGGCCCGCCTTCTCCAGCTTCCCAGCTCAGGGCTGCATCCCTGCAATCTCTGTCCCCGTATCCACGTCACTTCCCTCTGCCCCTCTCTTACAAGAATGTTCCTAATGGCAATCAGGGCTGACCTGACAATCTGGGGTAATGTCTTCATGTGAAAATCCTTTCTTACATCTACAAAGACCTTTTTGGTAAGTAAGGTCACATTTCCTTAGTCCTTTCCAGGGCTGAGGACTCTCTGGCTGGCCATGATCCAGCCCCTGTCTTTCCCAGGAGTGGGGTCCGCTGGCCACTCTCTCTCTTTCTGGCCTGACATTATCTGTGTGATGTTTTTAATCCCTGTCTCAATGCCTGGGAGAATGGGAATAGTTTGTGTAAAGGAAATGCTTCTCTTAATTACCTTTGTACTCAGAGTACGCTTTGGGCAGGGAGCGGAGGGCATATGTGAAAGACGGGGCCATACATCATGCTGGCCCTGTCGCCAGCTCTTAACTGCCTCCTGCAGTCCCCACCCCCATCTCCTTTGCGGCATTTAATCGATGGCCTTTCTGGGGCTCTGAGTGAGGGCGTCTCTTTTGAGATGAGAACCTACCTGCAGCAGCCAGTGGAATGAATGTTCTAGAAGGGGGTGGCCCCAGGTTCTCCCTCTGCTGGGAGACACTCTGGCTCACAGGGCAAAGCATGAAGCTCCGTGGATGCAGCAACACCGTGGAATACGCTACAGGTCTCCCCCAGGCTCGGCAGCAGCCAGGTGGGAGAGATGCCCCGAAACCTATGAGCCCTTGCTAATTTTTTCTATTTTTAGTAAAGACTGAGTCTTGCTCTTGCTCAGGCTGGTCTCAAACTCTTGAGCTCAAATGATATTCCCACCTCAGCCTCCCAGAGTGGTAGGATTACAGGCATGAGCCTGCAACCAGCCGAAAACTGTGCATTTTTAATAAGCTGCTAGGGGGAGGAAAATGCTACTGGTTTGCAGACCACTCTTGAAAAGCAAGGCCTTAATATAGTTTCACTTTAAACTTTTCCAACATTCCTTGAAATGAGAGAAACTGGTCCAGGGGAGGTAAGTGACCTCTCAGGTCAATGACCTAACCAGGCAAGTAACACTTGCTGTTACCCTTGGGTAAGTGCCCTCCGGAAGGTCACGGATTAGGTGCATGGTGGAGTCAGGATTTGAACATCTATTATCCCTGCTGCCGAAGCTCCCAGTCTCAACCAGCACGTCTGCTGTAACAGCGACCACATGGGTGATTTTTTCTAAAATGTTTCTTAAAGTCCGTTGTGCATCCTTGTCTTAATAGCTAAAAATTGATTATAAGATGACTCGTCTTCTCCCAGTCATTAGACTATAAAAGTTGCTCTTGTGTTAAATTGTTTTGACTGAGAGAAGCGAATGTCAAAGCTGCTTTGGAAGGATCGAAAATGTGTCTATCACATCTATTGTCGATAGCTCAGCAAAAACTATAAGCATTTTACAGTTCCCTAAAATTCCTAAAAATTCAACACAGAATCTTGGCTGTAATAGTGACACAGACTTGAAAAGTCTCCCATTACTTGGATGAACATTTTCAACCAGGTGAAATTCTGAGAGATGGAATTTGCACTCGTACAGCAACACTGAACCTGGAGAAAAGCTACATTCTCTGTCTGGCTCCTGCTTTCTTCACCCTTGAACATGACCATGCACAGAAAAATCCCAATTTAGGTTGCATTTCTCATGGCCATGCTTTAGGTACCCAGGAGATCAGATGACAGTCTGTGTGTCCTTGTGTTATTAGAAATTAAGAGACAAGAAATTACTAAGACAAATAACAATGATGAAAACAACCAAATCATAGAGAGTCCAGAAGGAGTGAGGATGAATTAAATGTATGTTATTAATGTACATTCCATCTATGCTCTGAAAATTTTTTTCTTTTTGTGGAAACATGCATTTTAGGTGACACTGCACAGCTGTACCCAAGAAACAGTATCAAATACAAAAAATGTTTTAAATGATCTAATGTGGCAAGGAAAAACAAAAATACCAGTTTATATCCAGACTTTTGGAGCAGAGGAGGCTTCCTTCTTTAGTGGTCTAAACTTCAGACGGTTTGCCTCTTCATTGTGGCTGTGCAGACATGAACTTGGCAGTGCTGGGCACAGCTCAGGGTGTCTTATCACAGGTGGTCTCTTAGGTTAATGACAGGAGCAGTCAGCGCTGTCACCCATCCTCTGTGACCCGGGCTCATGATTTTCTGGGCCTCACTTGCAGAAGGTTACAATAAGGGGCTGTGCTCGGTGACCTCGAAGATCTTTTGTCTGGCTCTGAAGTTTAGATGTAAAGACGCAGGTTGGTTTGAGAAGGTGCATATCTCACATAGGGTCAGCCTTGGTTTCATAATCTGCCACACACTGCTCTGCGACCCGAGAGTCAGAATCAGAGACAGGGCCTGTCTGCAGGGAACAGAGACCTCAATGCAAACATATTTGGGCTCATGCCTTGGAAAATCAAAAGCAGGATTGTGGGCTCATGCCTTGGAAAATCCCAGAGACAGAAGACAGTGGCAGCAGTAATTGGATCAGGCTGCAGCTCCGTCTCCCTGACGTTCTCTGGTTCTTTCCTCTCTAGGGTCAGGGCTGGTTTCAGATTTGCCTTCTCTCTGGCAGCAAGAGGAGGCTGCAGTGGTTCTCAGAGCTTCCTCCCATCCACCTTGTCCAGGAGAAACTCAGAAGACCCAAGGGGTACCAGCAACATCTTACCCCTCACTGGCCCACCTGGGCCAGGGGCCTAACAAGGTGGGAGAGACTGTAGCAGGCCAATCACAGCCCACGCCTGGAGCTGAGGGCGGGGTCAGTGTGGGGCCCGCTGGGCTGGAAGACAGGCTACTGTAATCTGACAGGTGCCCACTGCATGGAGAAAATCAGTCTTCCTTAGCACATGGGAATAATCATAGTCCTCTTCTTCCCACCCTGCCACATTGCTGTAGGGAACAAATGAGGCCCTGGGAGATGAAGCACTTTAGAATCAGCAAAGCCCTGCAGAGCAGAGAGCAGGGGGGGCCGGCAACGCAGTTATCACTGTTACTATTATTAATTCACCAAGATTTGTTCACTTTGAAGTTGGTTCTTCCAGGATAACATAGGGCCTGGTGTCAAATATCTCAATCAAGGAAACTAAAAATGCTGTTTCTTTCTTGTGAAATCGATATTGCATGAAATTGAATTTTTAATTAAAATTAATTTTCATTACATAAGTAATACATCAGTGTATTCCCTGTAAGACAAATCAAAACAGAAAGACAAGCTCCAGTCCCCACTTACCTTCCCCAGGCAGCCTCCCACCCACACATAATCACTGTTGGAAGGGGTGTGAGCCCTCTGGGGCTTTGTCTATGTGGTCGTCTATGTGGTTACTCAGATGAGATCCGTAAGTAAACAAACGTTTACGGAACACTACCGCCTGCCAAGCACAGCCTCCATGGAGCACACCTGCTGCTGACTGCGAGGAAGTGGCGTTTGAGCAGAAGGAGGGGTCACGAGGCCACCTGGAAGAGGACTGGTCCAGCATGGGGGACCACAGAAGCAGCAGCCTGAAGCAGGAATATGCCGCACTACCAGGGCATGGCTGGAGGGGGGCCCAGCAGGAGCAGGGCAGAGAGAGCTGGAGAGGTGGGGCTGGGTCAGCTCCTGGGCTGGAAGTAGATTGTAGAAGCTTTGGAGCAATTGATACATGTATGTAAAGTTCCCCAACTATATCTCGTGTGATATACTGTTCCCTGGGTGGGTCTGGAATACATGTATGTATGTTTATGTACATGTGAGTGTTTATGTACGTACACGGACACGTTGCATCCTTCTGCATTTTGTCTTTTCACACAGAGCAGCCTTGGGCTCTGTGGACGGCTGTGCACAAGGCTCTGCCTTGTTCCTCACTGTGCCCGGCGTTCCTCAAGGAGGGTCCCCCTGGGTCAGCTTAGGGCGCTATTCTGAGAGCCAAGACACTGGGGACCCATGGCTGCACCAGCAGCCACTGTGCGGCTCCAAGGAGGGACAGAGGAGCTCAGGTGTCCTCTGTACCCCTGGTTAACTCCTGTGCACCCTTCAGAGCTCACCTCCTCACATAAGCCATCCCGGACCTTCCTGTGTAGGCCAATCTCCTGCCACTCTAGACTCCTAACTCTCTGCCTCTTTGCTTCCCAGCATTCACGATGGTTGAAATATTTCTTTTGTTTTTGTGTTTATTTGGTTAATGCTCATCTCCTCTATTGGACTTTGAACTCCATGATGGCCAGACCTGGATCTGTTTTGCTGCCCAGTATATTTTCAGGACCTGGAATTGTGTCTAGGGTAGAGTAGGGCTCAGTACATACTTATGAGTAAATTAAAATATTTAAGAGAACTTTGGAGACCCTGAAAATGAAAATTGAGATTGAACACTTGTAGTGACTGATTTGCCAGGAGTACCAGCTGCTCAGAACAGACCTGCTGGGCTAGAGACCAGTGATTGTTGGCTTAGCACTCAGGCCCAGTGCACAGTGGGCCTTGAGTCTTAGGGCAAATGCAGCCTCCCCTCATAACTCCCCCCAAAGTTCACTGATAGTGAAGGGTCTCCTATGAGAAGGCAGACTATAAGTGTATTTCAGGAATGAACTTTGGATACCACTGCTCAAGGTAACTTCAAGGAAGACCTCAGTTGTCATGAGGGACTCCAGGATTGATGGAAGAAAAGAAAGCCTTTTAAGTTGCAACACAGCCATTCCCAAGCCAAAGGTTTCCAAGTTAAAGAGCAGCACAACTTAAACATTTATGCTTTAGTCACCTACAGAGAAATAGTCCCTGATATCTTTTTTATTGTTGTTATTATTCTTTAATTTTTTCCTTTATTACAGATAAACCCTGAAAGGCAAATTAAGTTGTTCCTTTTTCCTGAACCCTCGAATCTGACACTAAGAAGACAAAAAATGGAATCTTCAGGCCAAGTGCAAGCTCTATGTAGAAAATCTTCCCTAAAGAGCGTTTAGGCCCAGGTTATATTCCAATTGTTTAAGTGACAGAATGTCAATCAGGGCAAGAGTTCATCCTGAGAAGATCTACTAAATATTCATGATGTAGCAGGATATTAGTGTCTTCATTATTCTGGTTTCATCACAACTTTATCTATTCAGTAATCTGACACAGCAAAACAGCCATGTGAGATTGCTGAATAAGAGTGTACAAATGATTCTGTTCTCAATGTCAAAGCGGTAAGTTACTTCTTTTAAGATAAAACCTGTCCACTTATTTTGCTCATTACAGGCTGTGAAATGCCAAGCTCCTCAGTCTCTTCTCAGACCACGTGCTCTGCAACCCCCCAGCTCTTCCCCAGGTGACCTCTCTCTCACAGCCCCTGCACACTCCAAGGAGGAGGAAGGCCTGATATCCATTCTCTTCATTGTCACTTCCAAAACATTCATCTCCAACTGCCATAAAAAAAGTCTAGGTTCTGACATCTTGTTTTTTGGGGGGGGGGGGTTGGGGGTTGGGGATAGGGAGACAGTCTCCCTCTGTTGCCCTAGTAGAGTGCTGTGGTGTCATAGCTCACAGCAACTACAAACTCCTGGGCTTGAGCAATCCTCTTCCTCAGCCTCCCAAGTAGCTGGCTCTACAGGTGGCCACCACAAAACCCAGCTAGTTTTTCTATTTTTAGTAGAGAAGGGGTCTCACTCTTGTTCAGGTTGGTCTTGAACTCCTGAGCTCAAGCAGTCCACCTGCCTCAGCTTCCCACAGTGCTAGGATTACAGGCGTGAGCCACTGTGCCCAGCCCTCGGTTCTGGCATCTTTATCTGGGGAAATATATTGAGCAAAGTCGTCTTTCAAAAGCAGAAGAAAAATATTAAATCATCTCAAATTATATTTTATTTTCCTGTTTTTCTTACACACAAAATACTTTTATTACAAACTCCCACTAGAGGGAAATCCATTAGTAAAATTTTAGACTCTGATACGTGGAATCATATAAACTGAGACATTAAACCACAGAATAGGTGTTTATCCCTGAGTTCAACCCACCGTTTCTTTTCGTGAAGCCAGACCATGATCAGAGATTCACTCTCCCTGTGGCCATAAAGGCAAATCGGGTCACTGGTCAGAACAGAAAGGGAAGCTCAAAAAGTGACACATTTTTTGTATAATTTACTAAGAAACCCTAATGACATATAGTCCTAGAAAAGGAATTTGTGTGGTTTACTAGTCATTTAAAGTTTACCATCTTCATGGAATGTCATTTCATTGACATTTGAGTTCTTAATATTGATATAGGTCAAGGGTAGTAAAGAGTTTCAGATATCGTTGACTTTGACTTCTAGGAAGAAAGAAATACCAAGCCAATTCTTATCACACAGAGTATATACAGATTTTAAGAAAGGAAAAAAGTGTATGAAAGTTGTAATATTCAATATATACCAATAATAAAAGATGAATACCAGTCACACCCAGCACCTCTTGTAATTGCAGAAGGCAAACATTGTGTGAGTATTACAAATTTGTGTTGGCTGAAGGGCTTATTCCCAGCTGAGGTGGGGCTCTGCCTTGTTTTAGCCTGATATAAGAAAATGTTCTTTTTCTGGTGTATTTAGTACCACTTTTTATTTTTTTGCATTTTTATGCTTTTATTGGTGATTTTGCCATTCAAAATGGTCCCCAAGAGTGTGCAGAAGTACCGTGTGGTGTCCCTCAGCGCAGGAAGCCTGGGATGTGCCCTATGGAGAAATGTGTGTTAGCTAAGCTTGGCCCAGGCATGAGTTACAGTGCTGTTGGCCTTGAGTTCAATGCTAATATATCAATAATACATACATTACATAAAGTGCCTTTACACAAAAACATACATAAAACAAGGTTAGGTATTGATTGGTTGATGAAAATATTGTGACCACAGGCTCATGGGGACCTAACCCTGTTTCTTCCCCTGGGAGCAATGGCTCAGTATTTGCTAATTCAGTGTTTGTGGTGACTTTATAGAACATAACTACTGTACATAACGAGAATAGATTGTACTTTATTGCAGTGGAGAATCTTTCTGCATTTTGCTACTACAGGGCCTGGATATTTGTATATGGGGTGGGGGCCTGAGGGTTGCCCTAGCTGGTTGTCGGGGGGGGGGGGCTGAGATAAGGCTCTCCTGGGTGTGTGGGGGGGCATGTGGGAGGTAGGATTCCTGTGTGCACTTGGTCATCATGGGCAGGTGGCCTAGCCATATGTCCTTGTCTGTGACAAATGCTCAGTGCCAGAGACCTAATGACCATCCATTTAATCAAGGGGTTGTTGGAAACAGAGGATGTGGCCCCCTACATCCATCACAGCTCAGATAGGAGCATTGCTTAGGCAGTGACAGCTGGGCCAAACAACAGATGATGCCACCAATGTTTAAAAACTGACAAGCCATTTAATGCAGTACTAAAATAATTTGATCAGTGATTTGTGCTACAGCTCACATTTCTTTTAGTTGAAAAGTATTTTATATCAGAGTTTAGTTTACTTAGAAAATGAAGCAAAATATTATATATTTTAAAATATATTTTGCTATTCTGGTTAGCATTTCGATTGTCACCACTGAGATCCAGGATTGCTACATTTCTTAGCTTCATGATCTGGAAGGAGAGTTTGGCTGGGTGGGGTGGACAGGGAGTTGAGGCCTGGCCCACAGAAGACTGGTGTTGGCGGGTGAAAGGGCTGAGGTTTGGTGGAGGCAACAGTGAGATTCAAAAGCAGGCCAGGCATCCAGGTAGCAGTATTTTAGGAAGCTTCCTGTGACTTCTCTGAAGAGGGAGTGGCTATTGTAGGGAAAGGTGACTAGGAGGAAGGCAGGATTCAAGTTTATCCTTTTTTATTCCAAATAACCTGCACAGCACAGCCGGGCAGTCATGAGTGGAGCCTCTGTCCAAATTCAAGTCCTGACTCTTCCTGTGATCTCTGAGGAACTTATTTAACCTTCTGTGTCTTACCTGCCTCATAGGGTTGTGGAGGGGATTACGAGTGAATACCGTAACAAAGTGGGCACTTGATGGGTCCTTGATAGCTGTGGGGTGACATCATCATTATTAGCAAACCTGCCAGCTGGACCTGCAAAATAGATCAAGAGTACAGCCATGTGTCAACTGTTTGGTCCAGGCCACATCAGCCCCTGCCTGCAGTGGCCTCCCAGCCAGTCTTTCTGCCCCAGCCCTTTCCCTACCCCCGACCTATTCTCAGACAGATAATCCTGTTAAAATATAAGCAGACCATGTCCTGTCTCTGCTCAAACCCTCCAATGGCTCCCACGTCCCTCAGAGTAAAAGCTGAAGTCTTCACAGCATCCTCCCAGGCCTGAGATGCTCCATCTCGCCTGCTGTCCCCATCACCCCTGTGGCCTCATCTCCTCTCATACCTGCTCAGCTGCAGCCCCGTGGGGACCCTCACAGCTCCTCAGACTCATCCCCTCACCTCCTTCCAGCTCTTCCTGGCCTTTCCTGGCCACCAGGTCCCCCTGGAGCCCCATCTCTGCACCATCATTCTCGACAGCATCCGTCTGCATGGGATGTGGGGCATGTTCACCTTTATCTCTTTGTGTGTTGTCCCTGACACGGTGTCAGCTCTATGAGGACCAGGGTTGCCTGCTCTGCTCTTGGTGAAGTCCCAAAGCCCAGCACAGCACAGGAACCCTTAGCTGGCACCAGATGCGTGTTTGCTGCGTTTGAACAAATGAACCAAGGAAGGAAGCAGAACGTCGTTCTCAGCTGGTGAGGCCACTCTGCTGCCAAGGTGTTGAAGCTGGTTTCTAGGGGTGAAAATATTTTATTGTCTTTATGTAAACCACAAAAGATCTTACTCTCCTTATATAACAACACAGATGTGTGTACAGCACATAAACCATTGTGCAGTATTTCTGTGTTATTAAAATTTCATGGGAGGAGATGAGTAAGAAAAAGTCTAAAAAGTTTCTTAGGGGGTGATAATGAAATAAAAGTGGAGAAACACTGAATTAGAGGAAAATCAGTTGAAATTACAGCCTTTTCTCCCACATTTTGCCAAGACATTGATAGGAATGTGGAAGACAAATCAAGATGTGTAAAAGTACGTAAAATAGTCACAGTTATTTTTCCTATTGTTTAAAAGAATAGAAGAAATGCCTCATTGCTTTGGGGAAACATTTTTTTTTTCCTGCCAAGGGACACACTTACAAAGGATGATATTTACATTTTCTTGAAGCCTCTAATTTTCTCATTTATCATTTGTCAGAGCCCAGGCCTTTCCTCAGCAAGTGGAATGTTTGCAAACATCTAATGATTCCTTTTACCAAACAAACCTCACAGTCTGCTCCAGAAGATATGTTAATGTTGCTGAGGCTGCTAATTTCATGCTTTAATGTCACTCTCGCCATCACACAGGGGCTAAGGGCATCAACTGCAGCTCTTGGGGCATGTTTCCCCGAGCTGGTCTAAGGCAAAGGAACCACGGAAACTGTCCTAGCGCTAGGTTAGTGAGCAGATGAGTGGGGCCCATCTGTGCCTTGTGTGGAGGGCGAATGTGGACCTCAGAGGAAAGGTGGGTTCCTAGAACTCCACCCAGTCACTGGGCCTGACCCAGGCTTGCTGGACTTGCTCATTGGGGAACTTTCAGGAGGGGCTCCAACCAGCCCGAGGGAAAGGCAGAGGCATGTGTGCGGGGGTGGGGGTGGCGTCCCCAGGGCACTGTGGACCTGAGTTCCCTCCCTCTCATCCTCAGGCCTCAGTCCTGCTCACTGCCCAGCCCTGCTGCTGACCAGACACCAGACTCATTAGAACTTTCCCCGGGCCCTGGCAGGGTCCCCAGTCCAGCAGATCCTGCAGGGAGCATTTGGTCCTGCAGAGTCCTGGGCTCTTGTGACAGGGACATGGGAAACGTGGTGTCTCCCCTGGATCCTCATTGTGAACCAGCTTAGGTGTAGCACACTGAAGGGCGGCCTGATTCCACGATCAGAATCCCAGAAGTTGAAAAATAACTTTTTAGTTGTTAAATACTCACAAGTCCAGGGCTCTTTGAGGTTCAGGGTCTAGGAAGGAAAAGGGGTTGGGGGACGTTTCCTTTTCACAGTGTAATCTGTGACTGTCCCTGATGAGCTCGGGGAGGTTACTCTTCACGGAGGGGAGAAGCTGAGACGAGATCACTTCACAGAAACAGGGAGTCGGCTGTGCCCGTCCCAGCAGAGTCCTGACGTCCCAGCCTCACCGAGGTCCCCACTTGGGCAGGGGCTGGTCGAGGATGCACAGCCTTGGAGAGGGTTTACAGTGTGCGGAGGGGAGACAGGAGCGTAACTTGGGAAAAATTGACAAATGGCTGCCCTGTAAAATCCAAAGTAAAAACGCCTGATTCAGGCCGTGTTCTGACGTTTTCCCACATTGGCCACTTTTCTGCTCTCCCAGCGTGTGGCTGTCTGTGCCCTCAGTCCCGGCGATAGTCATGTCCCCTGAGCTCTTCCAGACCCTGCTCACAGTGTGTGCTCAACTGTGTTAGCCAATTTGCTATCCTGGGGTCAGCAGCTGGAGTGGCCTTGCTTGGGGATGATCTGGCCTTTCAGCATTCGCCCTGTCCTGGTCACCTGTGGAAGGAGAGAAGGCAGGTGCGCGTCCACGCGGCAGCAGAGATGGCTACTCCCGCCTCCTGCAGCTTCAGTCTTTACCCTTACCGTCCATTTCCTCAGCCTGCAGAGACCCGACTGGGCCTGCGGATGTGGGTATTTCCTCCTCTCCGCTCAGTGGGCTCATCTCCCTCTGACTGGATCTAGAAGTGAACTTCACCCAGAATGGGTGTCATGGCATCATCGCAGCTCCTGGGGTGGCCCTCCCAGGCTGTGAGTCTTTGACAAGCATGGGAGCCTGGTGTGGTCAGTGTCCCCACTTTGCAGAGAAGGAACACAGGATAAGGAACCTGCCGGAGGTCACAGGCAGGGCGGGATGTAAATCAGCCTTCCTTCGGAGTGTACAGAGTTAAAGATTGATGAGAAGAGAAGGTCACATCTCAGCAGAAGTGAAGGTACAAATTGCTCCATCCCCTCTTGGGGATATTCCTTTCCCTCCCCAGAAAGTGTATGTCATGGTCGGTGAGGACACTGTGTCCCCTCAGATTTGGGGGAGAAGAGGACTGGCTTAATCAAAATGGGTGTTTCCTCTGTCCCACAGTTTGAGATGCCGACCCCACCATATCACTGTCAGGCTGTACCTGGTCCTCTCCTGGACTCTATCTGGCTTCATGTGCACATGCTGGGATCAGGCAGCAACTCAGGGGGGCTCAGAGACCCCAGTTCACTGCAGGGGCCATGTGCATGGGAATGACTCTGACCCAAAGCCTGCAGTGGGTGCTTGTACAAACAGAAAGCCAGGGCAGGTCTGAGTCTGGCTCGTGGAACAATCAAGCCCTTTGTACCAATGCTGCTGGGTGGGGGTGGATGGGAGACCAAGAGCTTAATTACAGGGCCTGTGACACAGGCCCCAGGGAGCAAATTCAGTGATTTGACCTCAGAGGTTACGTTGCAGCCAGTCAGGGCACACAAGCACTGGGCTCAATGCTCAGGACCCACATAATGAGGGATGCAGAATGGCTGCTGTGGGAACAAGGCCAGTGTCTGATCAGAGCTGAGTCCAGGGCTCAAGCCCAGCCAGGTCACTTGCAAGGGCTTCATGTTGTGTCCCCCACACATGAGGGTAATGCAGCTGAGGAGGGTCATCAGCGTTCTCTGGACAGTTGGTCAGTTCACTCACATTTTCCTGTGAGGGACTCTGGTGGAAAGGAGCAAATAGAACTGGTCATACGTGTGGCTATGACTTTGCTCAAGAATAGTGACACCCAGATGAAAAGCCACACTCCTAGCTGTGAGCATCCCTGGAGATGTCCAGACAATGGAATGAAATGTCACCGTGGCTCTAAACTAGAGCTTCTCGTCCTCGGCTCTGCTGACATTTCAGGCAGGATCAGCCTGCTGCAGGGACTGTCCTGTGCATCACAGTTGGATCAGCGGCATTCTCGGCCTCTACCCACCACATGCCAGCAGCCGCCCCTCTCTTAGCTGTGACAACCACAAGCGTCTCCAGACATTGCCAAACGTCACCTAGAGGACAAAGTTGCCCCAGCTGGGACCACGGCTCTAAAGGTCTGTTTCCTGCGCCTGCAATTCCCCGCAGCCCACGGCTGAACGATCAGTGTCAGCTGGAGCTTAAATTGGTCGATTGCATCTCAAGTAGCCCCACTGGAGTGCGATTATCTGTCACCCGTGATTCACCATCTTGGTTATGTGGGGGACAAAATTCAGAACCCGGCACAGCAGCAGGCGGAAGGCCTGCCCCCCATGGCCTCAGTGTTACTGCTGAGGATGGTGCTTTGCCTCCACTGAGCTGTTGAAGATGTTGAGGCCCCAGAATTGACTCTGCCTTCACTTTATAGGCTCACTAGAAAATTATAATAAAAACTATATGTCACTTATTAAACTGTTCTTAAAATGGGCCATTTCCTGCTGCTTGGGGACCTGCTGCTGTTTCTCCTTCAGCATCGACATCTGAGCCGCTGTCCTTGGGAAGCAGAGGCCATAGATACTGTCGAGATGCTTAATTGGCCAAGATGTGCCCCTGGATCGAAACCAAAGTCACAACAAGGGTCTGAATTGTACTGAAGAATCCATTTCAGAGGTGGCAAGAATGATTTCTGACAATGCTGTGACATTCTTCAGAGCTAGGACAGGCCTTTCTGGCCAACGAGTCATTGATCAGCCAGGAGCGGGGACCCTGAGTGGCCACTGCTCCTGCAGCCCAGCACTGTCCACTCTGCCTACAGATCCCTGCCAGGAAGGCCCTCGAGTCTGCTCAGGTGATGACATTTCAGTGTCACGAAGCCAGCAGGAAGGTTGATCTGGCAGGAATCAGCAAACATGACATGAAACTGGCCGTAACGCTGGTGAGCCAGGGGCAGGGGTGCGTGTCTGTTCCCTCCTCCCGAGAGCTGCTCTTGGCTCACTCCGGACAGCCCTGGAGAGCGATCTGTTGGCAGGATCCACCTTCAGGACCCTCAAGCTCCCCATCCAGCTCCCCTGGTCTATAGTCCTGCTGTTCCCTGGGTCTGGAGACACACCCAGGCGCCTGAATGTGCAGCTCACAGGAGGAGGCCGTGAGTGGAGGTGAAGTCTGGGGATTGTCTGCGCTCTCGTCATTCATTTAATTGTCATTCTGTCTGAGCACTCTCATTCTCAGAGAGTAATTCCATAGCACTTCTAGGATTTTGATCACCTCAGTGCCATGTTCCTGGCAGGAGACATCCACAGAAGAGGTGCCCGCCGTGCTGTTCTTTTAATTAAACTCATCTGTTCCTGCAGTAATTGTAGGTTCAACACCTGTCCTGGGAGCAGAATGTGTGCTCGCCACGGTTCCCACATCCCGGGCAGGTGGGGCTGCTGCAGAGTCTGCCTTAGAGTGGCCTCTGCATGCTGGGTCAGGCTTGAGTCTGCACCTATGGGGACATACGTGTCCTCCTGTCATGGTGCTCACGCCCACCTGTTTAGGAAGTTGTGTGTTGGGAGGGGACTTCGCAGGTTGGGGTGGGTGAGCCAGGAGCCAGGAGCTGGGCAGGAGAGCCCAGAGGCTGGACATCTTAAGTGTCCCCAGGTTCTTTCCTGGGGCACTCGGGGCTGGGAGAAGAGAACTTTCCTTCTCCACAGTTGAACAGGGGTCAAGACAGGACCTTGTTCTTACCAGGGTTAGCCGTCGGATCTCTCTCCCTTGGCCAGTCTGTCTGTGGAGGTCACGTGGGGATGCTGGTCCGCGTCCACCATGAGGAGGCACTGGAGCTTCTCCGGCCCCACAGGATTTTTGCTTCCAATTCTCATGGTTCGCAACCAGGAGCCAAGAGAGGCCATGACCTCTTATCACCCATAAGACCCAAGAGACATTATTTACAGTTAAAATGGTCATACGAATTCTTCTTTAGAGTGTTTTTTATGTGACTGATTTAAGTGCTGTTTATTCTGCGTTTCTGATTTTTATAGTGTGGGCTAGTGATCTGGAAAAAGAAGGGGTTTTGTGGGACGAGCCCTTGAGGAGATAGAAATACGGGCCTGCCGCCCCCTGATCTGGCAGGGACGGTGCTCAGGATGGGCAGGGAGAGCTGCTGTAGCACCTGGCCGTCCCTGCCCGGTGTGGGGTCTGGGGCAGCTCCGTGCAGGCAGGTCTGGCCTAGGGAGGCAGGACAAGCTGCAGAGGAGCCCGCTCTGAGCTGAAGGAGCCTCCTCCTGTGTGTTCTCTGGGAGGCCACTACAGGCCGGAGGTGCTTTAAATAACCACCCGCAGGCTGAGCGGGCACTCGACAGAGAAAGAAAATCTCTCAGTAAATCTGTCTGTGGGCTCAGTCCTTGCAGGGCAGAAACGAAGCACCTGCTGTGGCCACCTCGGGACTCTGCTGAAGGCTACTCATCTCCTCCTGACCCCCAGGCAGGCAGGGCTGGGATCAAGCCCATTCCACAGAGAAGGACTGAGGCTCAGAGAGGCAGGTAGGGAGGAGGGACGGGACCAACTCATGACTGTGGGGACTCCAAAGCGCCCGTCACCTCCCTGTGTGCTCCCCGGATAGAACTGGATGTGCCACCCGGGACAATTAGTTCTGTCTCACATTAAAATAAAATAAAATAAGTGTTGATTGCTGGGGAAATGATTCTCTAATCAGACGTTCAAGGAAATTTCCAAGGGAATTTCTCCAGGCTTTCTCCCCCAGAGCCCACCCTCTGCTAAGCACTTCTCTGGCATCACGTGGTTAACTTCTGCACAAACTTATAGGATGTGATTTAATGTCACATCCTTGGCCCTGTTTTAAGAGTGTGACAACCTCAATGGGGAGAAAATAGGTCATTTACTCTAAATCTTAGGCCTACATTCTCTTTCCTTCAAAATACACCGGGGTGGGCGTTTTGAAACCTAAGGGAGGTCGTGTTACTGAGGGTCCTTGTTCCCAGTTCTTCCCCCTCCCTGCCCTGGATCCCGGCCTTTTGTCACGGGACTCTGTGGTTTTTGCCTCTAGATGTGGAGCCTGTCTCCTTGTCCCCTTAGTGTGGGGTTTGGTTATGGGACTTACTTTGGCTGATGGGACATTGGCTGGTATGATGGGATGGAGGTGGGATGTGCTTGGTCAGCTGGGCCTGCACTCTGCGCTCCTGCCCTCCCTCAGAGAGAAGAGGCCTTTGTTGTCACTGGTCCAAGGAAGATGAGAGACGCCGTAGCACAGCAGACCTGGACCCACCGTCAGCTTGGAGCCATGCACAGCCAGGCCTGGCTCAGGTGCCATCACCCCAGCAGACCCGTGGATGTGAGGATGGGAAATAGACGCTATTGCTGTTTGAACCTGAGGTCAAGGTGGGCGTCAAGAAGCTCAATTTTTCTCTCACTTGTTCTCCCCCTCACTGCACACCTGTCTACCTGCCCAGGTAAGGGTATCTGGGTGGTGCTGATTCCTGGGCTTGGATGGCTGCTCTTTGAATTGACCTTTGCTGTCTTAAGCAGAACCTTTGTTCAACTAACCACAAATACCTCTGGCAGCGACAGAAAGCCTTGATGTCTTGGGAACCCCTGCCTAGTGTAGCCTCCTGGGCTTTGTGTGGCCCTCTGAGAGGCATCTGAGCCACCAGGATGTCCATCTCAGCAGGAGGGAGAGGAAAACTGTCAGGGTGGAGGATGGTTCATTTCTTTATTCTTAGTCTGAAAGCGCCTAACTGCCTCAGCGCCCGGTTCCGCACATTTGCTTACCCAAAAGCTCAAGGAGGAGGGAACTGCCAGTCAGGAGGAAGGAGAGGAAACGGGACTAATTGATCTGATTGGGGAAAATGTGGGGAAATGAGTGCAAATGTGAAGCTCCTGTTATGAGGTTGTTGACGGCTGCGGTTAAAGCATCTGGAAGGATCGGCCTGCTCGGTGGCTGCGGGTGCTCAGTGGATCCAGCCGCGGTGTGAGCAGCTGTTCCAACAATCTCTCCCTAAAAACACACCGTCCACATGGGGCAGCGGGAGATGCCCCGGTCATTTTGGCCGAGCCTTGTTTGAAGTAAATATTCAGTTTTAAGCATCAGGCTCAAAGTTTGAACTTTTTTATTAACTCAGTGTGAGCTGGTTTCTTAGACCAAAGAACCTTAGTAGGCACGTCCGCATTAACCTGGAGATGTGCAGTTTTCCACAGGTCTCTTGTCCGGTAGAAGAGGACGGCAGAAGGAAATTCTCCCACAGGGCACTGTGCCCACGGAGTGACCTTTCCCCCACGTGGTCACGGCAGAGACGGGAGGACCGGAGCTTGTCTGAACTTTGGAGGAGCTTCTGTTCTCAGGAGCAGCTCAGGGCCTGGTGGACCTGCCCTGGCACAGACACTCCCTGACATTGAGCTAAAAAATAAGCAGACAGCCCAGAACTTGGGAGGCCGAGGTGGGTGGAATTGCCTAAGCTTACAGGTTCGAGACCAGCGTGAGCCAGATTGAGACCTTATCTCTAAAAATAGCTGGGCATTGTGGCGGGCACTTGTAGTCCTAGCTACTTGGGAGGCTGAGACAAGAGAACGGCTTACGCCCAAGTTTGAGCTTGCTGTGAGCTGTGACGCCATGGCATTCTACCGAGGGCTACAAAGTAAAACTTTGTCTCAAAAAAAAAGACAGGACCGTGAGGTGATGTTGTATGTTAATAAAATTAACATGAACCAAATTCTTTACATTTCCCATGTTCAGGGCTGCTTTGTGCTGGAAGGTCAGGCCCAGCAGAAGCCCTGCACCTGGCCTGGGTGTGCACTTGACAAGGGCTGCTGGGCAGCGTCATCAGGAGTGTGAGCTCACTCCTGGGGGAGCCGGTGCACAGAGGTCAATGCCTGTGGGTGCATTGGGCTCACCAAGACCCCTTACACCCCCCTGAGCCTCTGCACACAGGATCCTGAGAACACTTGAGGGTTTTGTTTCACACCACCCTGGATGTGTCTGGTCTCGTCCACTGAGAATCGGGCTTTCCTCTTACAGATTATAAACTAAAATCATAATGAGACTGATGTGAAACATTCTAGACTAAACACGTTCACAGCAGTGTTATTTATAATGACCAACACCCAAAAAGAAAGAGGAAAGAAAAAGAACAATATACCAACCTTATTGTCCAGCAACAGAGGACTGTTGAAGCCAGTTACTTATCTACATGATGAAATACTTTAAAGCCATTAAAATTTATGTTTTTGCAGACTGCTTTCTGACATAAAGAAATGTATGTGTTCTAATTGGAAGTAAAAATCAAGGCAGACTCTGAAGAGTCTAAATCCAAGTTTTATAAACAAAGTACAATTTTATACGTGTACTAAAGCTACTGGATAAAGTTGGATTTTATCTTTTCTCTATTTTTTAGGAATATTTTGTAAACTTTCTGTCCCCTTTAAAATCAGAAGATAAATTAAGATCATTAAATGTAAAAATATAATTAAATTATAGAGCAGCCTTGAGGTGTGATATATAACTGTCTTTTCAAGTGGGACATTTTGTAGCTTTACAACCTCTCCCTTCTGGCTTGGGAAGCCGCCAGGAAAGGGACCCTGTCTCCTTACTATCTTGGTGGCCGCCAGGAACATCCTCAGGGCTCAATAAATAATTGATAATGACAAAGACCCCAAAAGGGTCTGTTCATTTTGGGCTCTGCTAACTCCTCAATGCATTCTGCTAAGTGCATTTCATTTGTTTTGAAATTTTTTCCACTTAAATGAATGAAAATTAAAGCCAGCCGAGAACTGTTGGCTCGCTGGGAGCCAGACAAAAGAAAAATAAATGAATGAGCTCAGTCCCTGCAGGGCCTGGTGTGGAGCCTGAGCCCGGGGCACCTGCAGGGTCTGAGAGTCCATCTGCTTGGCCAGCAGTGTCCTGAGGTTCCAAGGTCTAAGAGTCAAATAGGAGTGGAGTGAATAATATATGAAAAAACTTCCAAATTCATTAATATGACATGAGAAAGGTGGGCTCAGGGATTAGAGGGAAGGGCTCTGCTTCTGTGCCCTTCACTAGCAGGTGTTACTGAGCACCCACCCCTGCCAGGCACAGGAGGAAACCATGTCCCCTCTCTCAGAGGTTACTTTCCAGTTTGGAGGACAAGCACTAGCCATTGGTCTAGCACCTGTATAACGTGTGGGAGGTGATAGTTGCTAAAAGAACAACAGAGGTGAAGAGCAAGGTCATAAGTGGGTGGGAGGACTTCTCTGAGGAGGTGAGCGAGCTCTGGGAAGAACATTCCAGGTGTGGGCTCGGCATGTGCAAAGGCCCCGGGGCAGAAGAGATCTTCATGCTCCTTGGTGAGGGACAGCAAGGTGGCCAGTGTGGCTGGAGCATTGTAAGTGAGTAGGGGTGAGGTCACCTCCTCAGGCCCCTGCATCCAAGAGAGGGCTCTGAGTGATGCTGTAGGACATTAAGGCCTGAGGTGATGCCCTTAGGTGGGCAGGCTCTAGTGGACAGTGTGCTTCTTGGGGTGTGACTCCCGGACCAGCACCAGTGTCCCCTGGGGTCCTGCTAGCAATACCACCTCCATGGCTCTTCCAAAACCCACTGAATTGGAACCTCTGTATACAGGGACTCTGTTGTTCCCTGGGGTTTGAGAAAGATGAGCAGAACTGGGGCTCCACTCCAGCTTTCACCCAGGAGACAGGAGGAGTTTGGGTGGAAATGCAGGGGGCCAGGGTCCCCATCAGAAGGAATGTCCTGTGAGGATTGTCATGTGGGTATTTTGTTGTCCTGGAAATGCTCTCCTAGGACAGGGAAGTTCTCTAGGCTGAGGTCACGGGGGAGGCTGGGGGACGGGTGCTGAAGGGGTGGGGTGTAGACACCCAGCTCCCGTGTTTGGGCAGCTCTGAGGTGTGTCCTCCACACAGACCCCAAGTTGCTCAGTAGGACTCAGGTGGGAAGGGGTTTCCAGAAAAGGGAGCAGGGTGACCAGAGGTAAAGGGAACTTGGCAGTCAAGGCCCCGTGGGGCTGGCGTGTATATTTGGGGAAAGGGGAGGGACACTGGGGTTCTGGGCGCCAGATGGACAGTGACTGAGGAGCACCTGTCCCCCCAGGAAAGTGGGCTCCAGTCCCTCCAGCCAGGGACTAGAAGCCACTCTCCCTCAGCGTTCCTTCCCCAGGGAGTCCCCAGGGACCGGAAATCCTCAGCAGGAAGAAGAGCTGCTTCCATCCTCCTCTGGGCAGAGCACAGAGTGATAAAGAAGTGTCCCCTGTTGGCTCTGCTCTCCTGGGCCTGGGGGCAGGAGACGCCCATGATCAACATGACTTGGAAAAGAAGCTGCTAGTGGAGCCCCCAGTGCTGGCCCTGGACTTGCTACTCCGGGGACTGAGAGGAGGGAAACACGACTCGGGGGTGTAGCCGCCTTTGCCAACAAGCAGATAAACACCCGGGGTAATGGTCAGCAAAGATGTGCTAGTTTCACCCTGTCTTCTCACCTCCTCACCATCCCAGTGTCATCACAGCAGGTTCCCCGTGTCCTGTGCCAACCCCAGTGTGAGGTGCTTCCGGTGGGAGGCAGGGTGACAGAGGAGACCTCGAGTTCCATGTGTCTCTGCCCATATTTCCCCTCCTCTTCCCTAGTTCAACAAGGTAGCAGGTGTGCGGACTCCTCACGGCGGGGGCTTTTATAGGGCAGGGGCAGGAGCTACTTGAGAAAGGCAGAGAGAGAGAGGGAGAGAGAGAGAGAAAGAGAGAGGGAGAGAGGAGATTCCCGAGAAACAGGAAGATGCCAGGGATGCAAGTTTTCCCAGGCCTGACTGCGGAGGTGGCTTCAGGGTCTCCACACTTGCCAGGGGGAGTCGCTGGGATGCGGCAGGTGGCTGACTTGCCAACCAGGTTATAAGCTCAGTTTCTTCTTCTGTAACATCAGGTCTAGCCATATGTTGCTCAAGCCTGGCTGTGTGTTAGTAACACCTGGGAAGGTTTAAAACCTCCTGATGCCCAAGCCCACATCTATCGCACTAGGACCTCTGGCCAGCAACACCAGGAATCCGTCTCTTTAATGCCCCTCAAGAGATTCAAGTGTGTAGCCAAGATGGACAGCCCTGACCTAAACCAATTTCTGTTTATGAGAATTTTGTAAGCATAGAACAGGTAGGGCCTTAAAAAATCGCCTGTCCTGACATCACAAAGGAAGATTCCACAGAGATGAAGGCATTCACCCAAGGACCCACAGCACATGAGTGGCAGAGACATTTTCAATATCCCCCTCCACCTCTCCACCTCTCTAGAAGACTGAAGCTCTGGATTTCAGGTGGGGCACTGGGCCTGAGGCCACATGGACTCCCTGGTTCCCAGAAAGGAATCTAGCAGCTCCCAGAGTCAGCCAGTTGCAGTGACCCCGATGCAACTTCTTGGAGAAAAATTCTCAGAGGTTTGAAATACTCTCCAAGGTGTAGAAAAGGAAGAGGTTCCTGGAAATTGGAAAAGATTGGGCAATAGATGGCAATTTGGGTTTTGCGGCTTCTTTCATGAAAAGGAAATAAACGAGGGAGAATTGCCTTCCCTGAAAGAACATCAGGGTTTCGTAAACAGACCATAAAACGGCAACAGAAGACCCAGTCAGCCCCAAATTAGCATCTGTCCCTATCGTCTCGCTCTATCTCCATCCTAGTCCCCTCTCACCAGGCTCTTGCCTTTGGGAAGGACCCTCTGCTCCTCCCCCAGATACTGTCTCTTGGCCCCTCCCACAGTGTGAGGAGGAGGCACCCGATTGGTGGGACGATGAGCCTCCGGGCTCCATCCAAGGCAAATGGCTGCAAGAGTCCGGATGCTTTCAGTAGCAAGTAACAGATTATCCAGATAAAAGTCGGAACCCCCTTCCTGCCCACAGTGGAGTAGCAACACCAGCATCAAGAGTTTGCTAGAAATCTGGACTCTTAGATTATACCTCAGACCTATCAAATGAGAACCTGCATTTTGCACAAGAGCCCAGGTGATTAAAGTTTCAAAAGTAATAGCTTAAGTTAAGAAAAGGCAAGTGTTAACTTGCTCAGCAAGAAGCCCAGAAAAGGCATCTCAGCGTGGTTTACTCGTGAGCTCTGGATTTCAGCCCTCTGTCTCTGCATCTCTGAGGGGCTCTGGCCTTCACCTCAGGGTTTCTAAGGACTCCTCCGGCTCAGACATCATCTGACCATGTCCAAACAGAGGAAGGAGGAGAGCTGGGGATGGTTCTCAGGTGTGGCTTGGGAATCAGTGCTGTTCCTTAGGTCCCATTGGCTA
Source organism: Nycticebus coucang (assembly GCF_027406575.1). NCBI lineage: Eukaryota > Metazoa > Chordata > Mammalia > Primates > Lorisidae > Nycticebus > Nycticebus coucang. The sequence continues at coordinate 54,435,699 of NC_069800.1, read as the reverse complement.
GAACTGGATGACACGCCTACTCTTAGGCCAATCCCAAGCAAAGATGATGCGGAGGATGAGGAAGATTACTGTGATTGGCCCTTGAACCACTGACCAATCACATTGTTCCTCTTTGGTCTGGGACAGGGCCCCTTCCCTTAGCAACTGTTATCCATTAGAGGGTGCACCGAAGCTCCTGGGGTCCCTGTGCCATAATGATGGTGAAGCCCTATAGCCTTATGGGCTCTGTGTCCATGATTCAGATCCCGAAGGGAGGGACGCACTGGCCCGTCTTGACTGCATGTTAATCCCCAGACTGGGGGCAGGTGCTGTGGTTTGACTGAAAGTCCCTCCTTTATCACATTGGCTGGGGGCAGGGACAGGGACCCCCTCAATGGAAGCCTGAGGATCTGCTGTCAGAAGAAGAACACCCCAGCAGAGCAAGCCCTACATGGCCTTGCTGAATCCTCACGGCACCACTCCCCTCGGCCCAGCCAGCCTGCCCCCCGCCCCTCAAATCTTCCTCCCTTCTCCTCCTTGCTTTTTCTGGCCCCCTCCTGAAAGTCTCCTCTCCCTGTCTGCTCCTCTGACTTTCATCTCCTTCAAGATCAAGGCTAAGTCACTCCCTTCCCCTAATAAGCACCAGACTTCGCTGCTGCATCATCTCAAGGTCTCTCAACCTGGGCACTATTGACATTTTGGCTGCTTGACTCTCTGAGGAGGGGGCTGTGTTTAGCAGCATCTCTGGCCTCTACTCCATAGATGCCAGTAACACCCCTCACCAGTCACCACAACCCAAACTGTCCAGACACTGACGAGTGTACCCTGGGGGGAAAAATGGCCCCTGGTTGGGAGCCACTCCTTGTCTGAACCTGAGTCACTGAAATTTACTGCCATAGCAACTTAATTACATGGCAATGTTCATTTAAGTTTTCAGGCCTATTGTCACAAACACTGTAATCAGCCAGGAGAGCAGTCACTCTGATCCCCCAATCCCCATAATGAGTCACCTCCCACACTGTGCATGGATAGCTCAGTGCAGAAGGGGCACAGCAGGGCCCACATTTGGGCTGGATGGCTTTGAAACCTCTGCTAGATTTGGAGGCTCACAGATTGGTACCACACCTGGCTGCTAAATTAAATAAGCAGGAGGTGGTTAGCCTGAGGCTGCCTCCTTACTTGAAGTTTCTAACAAACCACAACCTAACTTGGTTAGTAAACAAACTGAAAGCCAATTTAAGAGTATATACTTTGTAAAAAATAGTCAGGTTTCAGCCTATTATAGGCAGCCAATTCATCACACCATCACACCATGCCCAAATAAGGCAGATGCCATCAATCAAATATTTTTCTACTTTGTTTCCATGTTCGTCCTATAATAACTTGCTGCTCACACTACTGAGTGGAGCTCTCTGAACCTTTTTTGCTTCTAAATGCTGCCCAATACATGAATTATTCTTTGTTCTAATAAACTATGTTAATTTGCCTTAAGTTTTTCTTTTAACATACATGTAATAGCCTGGCTGGCTTCAGAACCCATCAAAGTTCTCAATGGATCCACTGGGAACCAAAGCATCCTGTGACCCTCTAATAGTGACAGCTGCCCTTCCCCACCCTCTGGGCTCCAGGTACTGTTCACAACAGCTCCTTACATGCACTATCTCTTTCACAACGAATTAGATACCAGTGTCTGGTTTTCAGAGTCCAGGAAACTAAGGCACAGAGCATTCCAAGCTCCTAAGCACATTCAGAGGGAGTAGGTGGCAGAGCTGGCTTTATCCTGAGGGATCTGAGTCCAGAGGCCGGGATCATAGCTACAGTTTCCACAGGCCACCACAGCCCACAGTCCTCTTGAATGGCCTTGTTTTCCATGAAGCATGTAACTTGTAGGAAATGAAGTCATTTCCCATCTTTTCCTCTGTCCAACTTTAACTCATATCCTATTTAGCACAAAGCCTTTATTAAATTAGAGTTACTAATTTTAGGGGATGCACTACTTTACTTAGTATCTCCACAGTGATAAGATTTGCATTTTGCTCACTGCTGGATCTCAGAATCTAGCAGAGTTGTTGTTGCATGGCAGGAACTCATCATTATCTGCCTCATTTAATTGAATTGCAATCCACTTCTTTGTAACTTCATCGCCCCAACAGTGTTTTGCACAGAATAGTCACTCAAAAAATACTTGCTGAATGACTATATGACTGATCAATTAGTCACTTTTCAATTGAGCAGTTTCAAGTGAATGATGTAAAATGACTACAAAAATGCTTCCATTCCTGCACATTGATTGCTCCAATTAAATGGTTCTCTAAGCTTCAGAGAGGACAATGATTCAGCATTTCTGATTTGAAACTCAGGTTTTTTCATTTTTGATACAGGTTTGGAAACCCGTGAAATGTGTGATGTGGGTGCTGTAAAACCACACTGGTGGCCAAAGAATTAACAGATTCTTCAGGACAATTACCTTTAGAAATGAAAGATAGACCCAGATTGGGACTCAGCAGAGTCAGTCTTAGGGAATTTGTTTCAAGGAGGTAACTGAGGAGTGACAAGCTGAGAAGCCCTTGTATGTGACAACCTGGAGAGATTTGATGAATGGAGCAGAGTCCAGTAAAGTCTATAGAAGCTGTCCCACAGGGGCCACCCATTTCCTGACAACTGGCCACTCTGTCAACTACAAATATATTACAGGACAAGGGGGAAGATTGGCTATAGCCCTCAGAGAATAGGACAGTTGTCCTATTGACTTCTGCACAGTCCTACTTCCAAGCAATGCTTTAGGATTTATCAGAGGACTGTGACCTGATAGTAATGGGAATAAGAGCTGGGAGTAAAGGGAAGGAAAGGTGGGAGAGAAGTTTAACCCTCTCCACGTTCTCCTACGAGGGCTCCTTTGCAACGATCTTTGCGCGTGTGCAGGGATATCTGTGCACATTGTGTTTCCTCTGGCCGTATGTGTACTGAGGTGTGTGAGAACGTGTGTATATGTTTGAGTGTGTATGTGCTGGGGTGTGTGTGGCATGTGTGTGTTTGTGTGTGTGCATGTGGGCGGATGTGCTGGGGTGTATGTATGTGCGTGCACGAGTATGTACATTTCACTTCCTTTTTACCATGAAGGCCCTAGAGGCCAAACCTCTGCATCCTTCTCCCTCATGAGCACTATCCCCTGGAGTCAGCTGTGTCTGGTTAACCCAGGAGTGCAGGAATACCAGCTGGAAGGGGAGTCAGTTACTTTTTTCAAGTCTAGACCATCCAAATCAGCTAAGAAAGAAATACTGCATCATGAAAACCTTTAGTAATCTGAAGACAGGTCTACATCAGGATCAATCCCTTCATAGAGCCCAAGGCCAATCCATCCTGTCTGAGCTCCTCCCACACAATTGCAGAAGCCAGAGCATTCCCTTTAAAATGTTTAGTTCGGGGTTTGCCTTTGGTACTATTCGCAACGGCCAAGTGTGCTAAGTGATGCTCTTCTCATCCCTGTGGAGTTCAAAGAGGCTGAGAAGACCCCAGGCAGGTTGAGAAGGGGATTTCTGTTGTTGGTTGAAGAGTGAGCTAAAAGCTTGATAAGTTTTCTTGCCAATTCAATGACATGAAAGAGACCAGTTGACCACTGGAAAATGTGAGTGTGTATGTGTGTTTTCCAACTGAAAGTGACTATTTTGGTATATACGGAAAGGATATTTTAAGTATATATTTACCCTTATTTGCATATTTAAGACAAATATTAAAAGGAGGAAAATGCAAGAAATTCCTTAAAGGAATCAAAGGAATAATAATATGGTTTTCAAACCTCAGCCAAACTGGCAGAGAGAGAAGTTTAGATGCATCTTGTTAACTGAAGGTTTTGTGGACCTGAGTGGGGCCTGAGCACTTTTAGGAAGGATTTGCTGCTTCTTCCTGCAGGACAGGGCCCTGGGAGGTCTGCAGGGAAGCTCTCGGGCTCCTGGAGACCAGAGAAAACAACTCAACCAAGAGATGGAGACGGCCAAGCCAATGCTTCAGTAGCTCTGCGTCATGTGTTTAGGCTTGACCTTGAAGAGGGCCGAATGAAATTCATTACCACAAACTGCGTCCCCAGGAGGTGCTGCCATCTTCTCCAGCTCTCCACCAGGCCAGGTATGTCATCACTCTGGTGACCACAGGGGTAGAGGTGGGTGGTCTGGCCTGGCCGGGTGTGTTTGCAGCAGCGCCTCCCTGGGATTCTGGGCACTCTGAATCTGTGCAGCCTTGCCTGCAGCCACCTCACTGTGCCCCAGAGCATTACCCCACCCAGCAGCAGGTCCAAATTATCCACCCTGGAAGCCTCGATACTGGCATAAATTGGCAGTAAAGGATTCCTAGGATGCTTTCTTTTCTTTCATTTTTTAACCATCATTACTATTCAGCATAGTTCCTCTGTTCTGGCATCTTGAAAGTTAACATACTCCTTGTACCTATTATAAGCCATGCTATCAACTAATTGTTGCTATGTAACCTCTCCCCTCCCAGCCCAGTTGTAAGACTATGCCACGGTCAGATGTTAGCCATGGAACAGGAATAAAATGTAATTGCTTTCATATAAACTAATCAGCACAACACCATCAGGCCATGTCCTACTGGGCTTAGATTTGAAAACAGCCACAGACTATCTCTGTGTTCGTGAAGACACCAAGACACAAGGACTATATCTGTGAAGTGTTTGTGAGTCTGCACCCAGCTCCACACAGCGGCATCAGTGGGATGGAATGAGATGCTTCTTTTAGGGCAATTTGCGTCTGTCTGGGTTAAGTCTGCCTGGGGCTGAGGTGTGTTTAAAATCCACGCCTAAGGAGGGGATATTTTTAAGTCAGCTATTTAGTAAATATAGCACATAAACAAGAAAATGCACATTTCATAAATGAAAAATTGGATGAATTTTTCTAAAATGGACGTATTTGTGTAAGAGTACCCAAATCTAGAAAGAGGACCTGACCAGCACCCAGACAGAGTACATCCAGTACAAGGGATCATCAATTATTTGTGGCTAATTTCTTATGAAGTGAAAGAATGAATTCAGACTCCTACCTCACACTATATATAAAAATCAACCTACACTGATCAAAGATTTAAATGTAAAAGCTAAAACTAAAACTTCTTCAACTCTTTGAAGAAAACATAGGTGATCTTGGATTGGGTAATGATTCCTTAGATCTGACATAAAAGTGCAAGCAACAAAAGAAAAAAATAGACAAATTAAATTTCATCAAAATTGCCAGGTATGGTGGCTCATGCCTATGATCCTAGCACTCTGAGAGGCTGAGGCAGGTGGATTGCTTGAGCTTAGGAGTTCAAGACCAGCCTGAGCAAGGGCAAAACCCTGTCTCTACTAAAAATAAAAAAATTAGTCAAGCATCATGGTGGGCACCTATAGTCCCACCCACTTGGGAGGCTGAGGCAAGAGGATCACTTCAGCCCAAGAATTTGAGGTTGCTGTGAACATAATGCCAAGACACTTTACCAAGGGTGACAAAGTGAGACTCTGTCTCAAAAACTAAATTAATTAATTAAACTTAATCAAAATTAAATATTTTTGTGAAAAAAGTAGAGAACACAGAGGATGGGAGAAAATATCTGCAAATCATATATCTAATAAGGGAGCAGTGTTCAATACATAAAAGGGTATTCAACAATAAAAAGCAAATAACCAAAATTTATAAATGGGCAAAGGATTTGAAAAGACATTTCTGGGGGGAAATATGTACAAATATGTACAACAAGCATGTGAAGAAATGCTCAACAACATTAGTCATTAAATGCAAATCAAAGTGAAATCTACTCTATATGTAATGATATGGCTAGAATTAAAAAGATGAACACTAACAAGTATTGGCAAGAATGTGGAAAAATGTAATGCCCATCCATTGTGTATGGGAATGTAAAATGATGTGATTACTTTGCAAAACAGTTTTGTGTCTCCTCAAATATTAAAGATAGAGTTACCACATGATAACCATTCCCAGACATATACTCAAGAGCATTGAAAACTTACATCCGCACAATAACTTGTGCATGTATGTTTATAGAAGCAGTGTCCATATGGCCATTAAGTGAAAAGAAGTCAAATGTCCATCAATAGATGAAGAGATAATAGATTTACATGTGGTATATCCATCTAATAGGATATATGGAAAGGAATATGGTTCTGATGCTACAACGTAGATTAACGTTGAAAACATTATGCTAAGTGAAGAACCTATGGTCACAAAAGACCATATGTTGTATGACTATTCATGTGATATATCCAGACTAGGCAAATTTATAGGGACAGAAAATAGATTAGGGGTTGCCAGGGGCTAGGGGAAAGAGAATAATGGTAAATGAACGCTAGTGAGTGTGAGGTTTCTTTTGGGGGTGATTAAGATGTTCTAGAATTGAGTAGTGGTGATAGCTGTGCAACCTTATGAATATACTGAAAACTATTAAGCTGTACATTCAAAATGGAATTTCAGGGTATGTGAATTATAGTCTCAGTAAAAAAATTACATGAGAATGAAACTTAATGATGCCCAAACAAGGCAGATATATTAAATTAACTTGAAACAGAGAGGGAAAAAAAGGCCCAACTTGAGGCAGTCATTGAAAACCTATAGAATTGTGAAAGGTGGGCCATGATTTCCCACAGCCCCAGTGGCTGAGTGGAATGATCAGTGTTCTTCAGAGGAGGCATCTGCCTCAGACCCCCTGCCCTTCCCTGAATTTACCTGGCTTCATTTGTTTTGCTATTACCTGGTCCCTGAGTGATCCATGACTTGTTACTTACAAGGTCAAAACCCTGGGGTTACCATGGTGCACAGCACCAGTGGTATATCACTGAAATTGTGTTCCTTAGGACCACTGCCCCATGGATGGTCCATAGAAGTGGCCTTGCTGAGTTACTTGCCCTCATCCCAAGAAGCTAATATGAGCCTGGAAATCTTCCTCAGCAATACAGTCCAGTGGTTCCAAGTGAGAGCTCTGTCTACAGGCTCCTGGAATTGGAATCACTACTCTGTAGTTTCTGGATTTGGATTGAATAAATTACTCAATCACAATATGCCTCAGTTTCCCACTCTGTGACTGCAATGATAAATAAAAGTATCACCCTTGAAGGGTTTGGGTGAGAATCAAATGAATTAATATAAGAAAAGTGCATAATTCTCTCCTGGCACATAAGGTCTCAGGAAATGTTGGCTCTTATTATTGCCCAGAAGACAGTGCATGTCAGTGAGGTATGGTGAAAACAACCATGAGCTGGGAACTGAGAACTGCAGGTTAAGGGCCTGGTTCTGCCCTTTACTCTCTGATGCACCCTGGAAAGCACCCTTTTGGGCCATTTTTTCTCCCTGGAAATGAAGGGACATGTCACTGGTTGACCTCTGTCTGAGATCCCTTTGAGCCCAGGTAGTCTGGAAGTCCAAGGAATCTTCAGTCATTACCACCATCTTATTATTTACTAGTTCAACAGAAAACTAACCACATTAATCATGATTGCTTTCAGCTTCCAGGAACAGAAAGCCCAGGTACTGAAACTTAATCAAATACTGTTTATGCTTCTCAAATCAGGAGAAATCTGGAGTCAGGAATTGCTGGTGGTGGTTTAGAATATCAGAGATGTCACTGAGGCTTGTGCAATCTCTTTGGCCTTTCCCTCATGGCAGCAGGCTGGCTGCCACTACTCCATCCATCACACATTGCATCCATCACATTGAAGGCAAGAAGATGAGGAAGAAAGGGTAAGACAATCCCTCCATCAGGAAAGCTTAAACAGTTCTAAGAAACCCACAGCAAACTTCTGTTTACATTTAATTATCTGAGACTCTGTTACATGCCCACCCCTAGCTGGAAGGTAGCTGGGGAGAAAAATAAAGAACAGATGATGGGTGAACTAAGCTACAATAGCATTACTTACACTAACTGTGAGATAATTACCCATAAACAAATCAACAGTCTTGGGTGAGATGGCTGGCAATGTGGGCTTGAGAGTCTACAGACCTGGCTCTAGAACAGTTCTGTGAATGACCTCTACTCTCTGGATGGGGTGACAAGGGATGATGGAGAAGTCTGTCCCACTCAAATCAAATGAATTGAGGGGTTCCCCAAAGGAATGTCCAGCCATTTTAGCAGAAGGCAGGGGCTCGATGGGCAAAACTAACGTATGTCCATTGTGAAGTCATAAAGAGGTATAAGCAAGGGTTATGGGAACCTTGGGGAGAAATGTGAAGAACTCTGTTGTGAAGAGTCAGGACTGTAGTGACTTCTGAGCTGGGTCTCAAGGTTCAAGTTGTGTGGCTGAAGCTCTCTGGGAGGAGAGGGAAGAAAGGGCCCTTGAAGTCCCAAGACAGGAAACCATCAGATGAAATAGACCCACATTACACTTTCCCAGGCCCAGGCAACAAGCTTCAGGAGAGCATTCTAGCCACATACCATGTTGACACATACCAGGGCTTCACTATAGTCTTTGAGCCTTCATACTCAAGGGACCCCTTATGTTCCCACACCCAGGTAGTCCTAGGAGGGCTGGAAATTAACACCCCACATGGCAGATGCTGACCAGTGAGACACGGGACAGGTGGGCAAATCCTTCTCCCTTCTTCCTCCATGTGGACTCTTTGGATGTCCCTGTGGATGTCTGAGGCTGTCCCCATCTGTGTCCAGCTTACTAGAAACTTGTATTTCTTCTTCTTCCTTCCCTACCTTGTTCTCTTTCCCTTCACTCCTGCATCCTGGGACTGGACTCTCCCGACAAGTCTCGCCACATAAAGTTTTCCCTTATCTCCATTTTCTGGAGAACTCAGGTTAAGATAGCAATTATTGTTATTTTTATTTTTTATTATTAAATCATAGCTTTGCACATTAGTGTAATCGAGGGATACAATGTGGTGGTTTCATATACAATCTGAAATATTTTCATCAAACTGTTTAATATAGCCTTCATGGCATTCTCTTAGTTATTGTATGTTGACATTTGTATTCTGCATTTAGTAAATTTCGCCTGTACCTATTCTAAGATGCACCGTAGGTGTGGCCCCACCCATTACCCTCCTTCCACCCCAACCTCCCTCCTCCCCTCCCCTCCCTTGGCCCTTTCCCCATATTCTTGTGCTATAATTGGGTTATAGCTTACATATGAAAGCTATAAATTAGCTTCATAGTAGGGCTGAGTACATTGAATACTTTTTCTTCCATTCTTGAGATACTTTGCTAAGAAGAATATGTTCCAGCTCCATCCAGAAGCTCTGTCCAACTTGAAGTGGGGTGATCCAGGGGACCCGACCCTGAAGTTCGATGGATAGTAATGGTTTACTAGAAATAGCATGGAATTAAGATTTATAGGATGGACAAAGGGTCCTGGTTTTTCAACTTAGGCTGCCTATTCTAAAGAAAAAGCCAGAGCCATCTCCCCATGGCACTCGAGCTAACAGGTGGGAATAGGGAGAAGGGCTTTCCAAAGGAAAAACGGGATGAAACGGGAATGATAGGGGAAAAAAGGACGTCTGGAAGATGGGAAGATGGGTAGGCAGAAACAGCAGCTGCTCCTTCAGTTGTTTCCTATGATCAATGAACTTAATTTTTAGGATGAATAAAAGCCACCGTGGCACTCTGAGCCCACAGGTACATATGGGATCTGGGAGCTCAGCACTTTGCACCTTCATCATGGCTGTCACAGCCCTGTCATGATGCCTTCTGCTGTTCTCTGAGATAATTGAGATGACAGGTGTTAATCTACCCATTTGGCTGGTAAGGAGATGGAGTTGTGGAGGAAGGAAAAGGCTTGAGCCCACCCCAGGCAGGGCAGGGTGTAGAGAGTGTGGGCAGAGCTGAGGCACTGCTCAGGAGCCCTGGAGTCCAAGGCCATGGCCACAGTCAACCATGGGGTGCATTGACCATCGGGAAGACTGGAATATTGGCTGCCTCCACCCACCTGGTTCCTGGGCTGGCCTTGTCCCCATCTGTGGGGAGGGCCCTGGCCGCCCCAGGTTTTAGCAGGTTATAGAGAAGCCAACTGCCCCGTCACTGCACTGGAAGCAGCTTGTGTTAATCTCCCTGGAGTTGTGATTCCAAGTCCCCTTGCTCATCAGCGGATGAGAAATCAATACCCATTCCCTCGGAGGCATAAATGCAGAATGCGGTCTTGACCAGGCTCAGCTGGACTTCAGGCCCCTCCTGCCCCTCTTGCTGCACAGACAGTCATCTCCTAATCAGCCAGCCAGGCCTGGGGGGCGTGGAGAGGGAGGTGCTGAGCATCTTCTCTGATGAGGCTGCCTTGGGCGTGGCCCTCTTCAGAGAGACAGTGTCTCCCCTTTCTGGAGTGTGGACATGAAAGAAACACCCACAGGCTGTGGCCTTTGCCCAGACGCCCCCAACTCATTAAATTGCTTCCAATTTCCACAAGAGTCGATCTGACATCGGGCTGTGATCCCAATCCTCTCAGCGCTGGGAGGAGCCGTCTGCCCTGGAGCACCTGTGTGAGCCTCTTTCTGTCCAGTCCCAGGGCTGCCTCTGGACACTGACTCTCACCACACGTGGAAGGAATGGTCACTCGGAGACTGTGAGGGGCTGGGCTGATTTGGTCTCTAGATCAAATGTCCCTGAACTGTGAGCTAGGGGTGGGGGCCAGGAGAATGTAACTCCCAGTTCCTTCCTTAGGAGCTCAGGACCCAGCCGGGGAGACGGGGTGGTAAAATAACTCATTAATTCACTCAGCAGACCTGTGCTGAGATCACCCACCACACGCCAAGCACCGTCCTGGGCAGGGGACTGGGTGGTCACTGTCCTTTGCTTGTGGAAATAAAGAAAGTGACCAGTAGTGGTCCCTCAGGGCTGTGTGTGTGTGGGCAGCCCAGAGCGTTATGGGGGCAGCTAAGAGGAGCCCCACCCCAGAAAGGCTCCCAGGAGCCTCGCTGTGAGGATTTGGGAACTCAGCAGGAGAGAAGAGCCAGGGAAAGGAGGCCAAGGGAGAGGGGCAAAGGCCTGGGAGCAGAGACGGACAGCAGGGTGAGACAATGAATGATATTCCCTGTAGTCAGAGCAGAGTGTTGGGGAGGAGATGATGAGGGCAGAAGGCAGGGGTGGGGCTGGAGGGGCAGACAGCACTGGCCTGTCTCTATGTTAGGGAGCTGGCAGCACTCTAGACATGATGGGGGCCCCAGTGGGGCTTGAGGGTGTGTGCGACCAGGAAGGAGCCCTCTGTCCATGCTATGGGGATGAGGAGGGAACTGACCAGGACCAGGGTGGCCCTTGGATGGGAGAGGGTGGTCACCTGAGCTCTCAGGTGATGCAGGGGAAGGAGACAAGGGAGCAGAGTCAGGAGACATTTAGGAGCTGACTCAGTGGGACTTGGGTTTGGGACATGAGGGAAGGGAAGGGGACAGGAGAGCTGGTGTGGGTGCCCGGGGTGCTGGTGTGGGCCTGAAGAGTGGGGTGGGGGCCCCCAGGGAGGCCATGTTTGGGGTATACTCACTGAACTGAGTTGGAGGTATCTGTGGGACACCCACGTGGACACACAGGTCTGAACCCAGGAGAGCGTGGCTGGGTGTGGCTGAGGGTCACCTGTGTGCATGTGGCCCCTGAAGTTGGGGAGGCTGAGCCCCCTATGAGGGTGAGCAGAATGAGGCGAGGAGGCAGACTCCATGGCACCTGATGGCCCCCTTTTAGGGACAGGAGGACAAGATGACAAATAGGGCTGAGTCGGTCTGGCTGGGTGAGGGGCAGGGAGCAAAGAGTCTCTGTTCTGCTACTTTGAACTACCTGAGGCTGGATGATTTACACAGCATAGAAATTATTTCATCAGTTCTGGAGACCAGGAAGTCCAAGATCAAGGCCTGACAGTTTCAGTGTCTGGTGAGAGCTGCTCTCTGCTTCTGAGATAGATAGAAGGGCTCTCGGGCCTCAGTCACCTCCTACAGGCCCCACCTCTTAACACGGGCACGTTGGTGAAGCTTCAACATAATGGATTTGGGGGACACATTCAGACTATAGCAGAGGATGGATCCAGGAGGGAAGAGGGCTCAGGGCCACCCTCTGTGGATTCCCAGGAGGGACTGGGTGGGTCCATGCCCTGGAGCACAAGGGCCTCTGTTCAGTGGAGCGGGGCTGTGAAGCCCAGTGGACATGGCTGGGGGTCAGCAGGGGGTGTGGTCACTGACTCAGGGACAGGGATCTCCTTAGAGGGAGAGATGAGGACTAGAGGGGACTGGGGGAGAATACATATGCAGTCCTCCTCCGCTATCACCTGTCCACGGGGGGTTGGTTCCAGGACCCTCTGCAGATACCAAAATCCACGGATGCTCACGTCCCTGATATAAAATGTCAGAGTATTTGCATAGAACCCACACATCTCCCTCTGCGCACTGTAAATCATCTCTGCATTACTCGTAATACCCAACACAGTGTAAATGCTGTGTAAATAGTTGTCAGACTGCGGTGTTCAGGGAATAATGACAGGAAAAGCCTTCTGTACAAGTTCAGTACAGAGACAATGTTTTTTCCTGAATATTTTTGATCAGCGGTTGGTTGAATCCATGGACATGGATCCCACTCGGGGATACAGAGGGTGGACGCTGAAAGGGATAGGCCTGAACAGCGTCTTCCTCCTACCAAGAGACCTGGGTGGTGGGAGGCGAGTCAGGCAGGGTGAGTCTCAGGCACACGGAGGTCACCAGAGCTCGGGGTCATGGAGGCTGTCCGGGCGTAGGTCCTGACCTGATAACTGAGCCGGCCGCATCTCACTCAGGCCCCATCTACCACACACAGTAGGTCCCAGCACGACACCCGTTTTACAAAGGAGGAGACTGAGGCCAGAGAGGCCAAGTGACCTCACAGTCTCAGGGCTTGGAAGGGGCCAGCCAGGGGTGGCTTTACAGTGAGGTCTGTGCAGGGCTGATGAGGTGCAGGGCTGAGGACCTGGGGGAACCAGAGTCTCCCCGAAACCTCAGAGCTGCAGATGTGGGCTCCTGCTCTGTGTTGAGGGTCCTTGGGTCAGAGACTCAGTCTTGGCTGTCTTCTGGGCTCTGTTCTAGTGGTTTCTATCAGACACAGCCCCAGCAAGAAACAGAGGCAGACTCCGTGGGGTTTCCAAGCAGAACAAGAGAATAAAGGGAAGGACAAGGGCTGGAAGCAGTTGGGCACCAGTTGGCGGGGTGGGAGGTAGCTGTGGGGAAGGTGTTTGCCCACAGGGCAATGGTCACCAGGTGATGCAGGCAGGCACCTTCCCTTCGCCTGCCCTTGACCTCCAGTGGAGCCTCTCCTTGGCTGAGCCCAACTGGAGCCCTCGAGATGCAAGTCTCAGGAGCCAGTTAATGGATAGCAGGTGAGAAGGAGGGAGAAGGAGCCTGGGTGTGGTGAAGGGGAGATGGAGAAGGGTCAGCTGAACACCTACAGCTTCTCCCCCCTCATGCCTCAGTCTGCCAGGGGTCAGCGTAGGGGATTGCAGAGGAGAATGTCCCCTCTGCCCAGCCCGGCCTTGGGAGCACGAGGGAAGCAAGGAAGCAGGCACCTCAGGGGAGGAGAAGGGCGGTTTGGGGAGCTGGGAAAGCCTGCAGCGGAGTGGAGGGGGCTCGAGGGAACCCGGAGCTTTCTGAACAGGAAGGTAGAAAGAGGGAAGCAGTGATTTAGGGACACTGAATCGGCACCTGCTCAGCGTGGACTAACTATGGGTTATTCTAATAGTCTAATTGCTATTTGTTAATTTTGGGGTCACCTTACACCTCTTGTTGCCAGGTCCATACAATATCAACTGCCTGGTTCCTCTGTGTCCACTGTCCAATAGCTCTTCTGGCCTGACAGTTTGCCTTTGGGGCAGGGGATTTCTGCTCGGACCCATTCAGCATGGAGACCCGTGTAAGAGCCTTAGAGTGTGGATGGTGGGCAGGTGGGGGGGTCCACGTATTACGATTGAAGTATTTCTTCACTTTCCATTCTATTCGAGAAAACAGACCATTTCAGACTGTTAGGGACGGGCATGTGCCAGCTGCTCCATCTCAGTCTCCAGGTACAGGTTGAGAGCTGAGCTCAAGTTCACATCCCGGTCACACTCGGCTTTGACATGTAACGTGCATCATATTTCTCTCATGGCTTCCTGCTTTGAAAGCCATGTCAGCTTCTGAGGAAATAGGACCCCTGTACCAGGGAACATCACGATTCCTCATGAAATGAAGACTTTCCTTTTTTTTCACTCTCCCAGTCCAAAGTAAGATCTGTCTTCTCAGGCTTCCTGGAGTCCTTACACTGTCCACTAGAACTGACTGATGACATTGTACTCTCTGCTTCAAGAGGTGGTAAATGATGCTAACACGATTAAAAACATCTATGGCCTGGCTGAAGAAGCAAGAATACTACACACGATTTATAATGGGAACATTTTTCTGGAAGCCAGAACTCAAGGAATCAGAATTGTTAACATACCCATCAGACAGCGAGACATCACACACACATTCTTCCTGTGTGTTTTAAAATCTTATCTAATTTGTCTAATCTTGTGGGTTCCCCAAAGAGAGAGATTTCTCTTTGTGTTTCTTTCATAACCCCTAAAATGTTCCCAGGACACTTGTTAAATATTTCTTGACTTGTCTCGATTTTGACAGGTGGCCAGAAAGACTCCTTTTTTCGGTTACCAGGAAAAGCTACAAAAATAACATTCTCGGAGCACACTGGAGATTCATTTGTTAGTTGTTTTTTGGTGTCTAAAGGGATATGCTGAGTGTTGCTTTTCTACTGGTCACAGGCCCCCTATCTCTGCCCACATACGGCTGAAAATTAGGCCATTACCTTTCCAATGACTCAGCACTAAAGAAATCATCCACCTGAGGTTTAAAATTAACTGCAAAATGCAAAAGAGACCATTCGGCAGAGGGACAAGGTAAGCAGTAAGCACATTTTGCAACATTAAAAAAAAAAATGTCTGGAATAGAAATCTGGAAACTTGAGAAGGCAAGAGTTGCCAATTTGGGGGCAGAAGATGTTATGGAGCTTAAAACTCTTTAGGAATATATTATCAAAAGATCTATTCCCTGTGATGTTATTCTGGGACTCTCTTTTATATTGGCTGACAGTGCTTCCATTTAGCATCTCACTGACTTGAAAATCACAGCACTCAAATTATAGCCTCTTTACAAAAAAGGAAGCAGGTCTGTGAACGGGGCCTGATCAATACATGCGTTTCTAGACCCATCTCAGTCTTGTCTCGGATGATCAGGGTGAAAATGTTCGTGAGTTATTTATTTTGAGCTCAAAGAGCAGGCAGATGGAAGGAGTGACCCAGGAGTGACCAACGGTTTTTCTTCCTCCTCCTCTTCTTGCTGGGTCATCCAGACTTGTGGCAGGTTGTTGGACACGGTTGGGGCTCAAGCGAGGCAGTTTGTGAACTTGGCTCATCTGCTTTGAGGTAGAGGAACTGAGAACTCCCACGTCTGTGGTTTCCCCTGTTGATGACAAGAGACACCCTACTCTCCGTGTGGCTATGACACAGAGCTTTTGCTTATTCATGGGAGGCTTCTTAGGAGCCTGTCTCCAAAAAGGGCAGACAAGGAAGGGCTCAGTTTCCAAGTAGAGAGATATATTAGTTAGTTTTTGCCACAATGGTGATGTGTAGCATGCCGGCTCAGAATCAGTGACCCACAACAATAAACATTTATTTTCAACTCAAGGGTATGTAGTGTAGACTGCGGTCTGGCTGATGTTGGTGGGCCATCCGTGTCTCAGGCTGCAGACCAGGTGGGCTTGGTTACAAGTTATGGGATGGTCTCAGTTCAGCTTTAAGGGTCTGTTGTTCTGAGATGCTTCCTGAAAAAGGAGCAGCAGCCTGGAGCACACATGTACGTGGAAGGCCAGAGTATAATAGGTCGTTTATTGACAGCTGTGCAGGTATAGAAGCTGTACTCAGATGTGTTCTACCTGAAGTCTTCTCCCATTGGCCAAAGCAAGTTATATAACCGAGCTCAAAGTGAGTGGGGTGACAAGTCCCCTCTGTGCATGTAGAAGGGCCTATGGGGGATGTGGCAGAGAGTCCACTACAGAGGCACGTGGGATCCATTACCAGCTACATCACCACAACCTTCCCCCACTGTGTCTTCAACAAGGAATTCCTTTCCCAAAGTAACTTCATCACTGATTCAGCTCAGCAACGACGTTCCAAGTGATTCTCTTTAAACGGAGGCTATGGGACCTCCGTGTAAACCTAAAGAGAACCCAGCCTGGGAAGTGACTGTCACATCAGTTTATCAGGGATCATCTGGGAGGAGTTACTGGTTGGTAAAGTTTCTCTAAGATTTTTAAGTGGTTACTCAAGAATAATTCAACGGAGTTAAAATTATAAACAGATTTCCCAAGGAGTCAAATTAGAATGTGAAATGAATATTTTGTATCCATTAGTATAAATTGATGTGCATAATATTTTTTATTGCAACCAGTGTTTCCCTCCTGGGTGCTGCCCACCCACTGTGACAGGCAAGGCAGCAGCTTCAGACATTGTACAGAAAGATTTTGTTTTAAATTACATGTATGTCCTCATAGTTACCTTCCATTTCTAGCAAGTGATAATGGTTTTACTTTTACAATGGTGATATCAAATTTTTTGTCTGAATATACTCTCTTATGTAAAAAAGTGAATCAAATTTTAAAAAATTAAGTAAATCACAGTGCAAGTGGGACAGAGACAAGATAAAAATTTGGGGACGTTTTAGAAACATTTTCCTAAACTCTGTGCAGGTGCGACATGGATTTAGATGACAAACATCCTACAAGGATACTGGTTACCATTTTCCTTCTAGAAGTAGCCACGTGTTTCAAGCCATTCCGCTCTCCTCTTGGTCTTGCTCGTCATCTCTTTGTAGGTCTCAGGGTGACCATTTCAGTTCTGTGGGCCACACTTACTGCTTTGTCTGGGGTCCTTTCTGGACGACCACGTGCCACGTTCTCAGCGCTGGAAATCAGGTGTATGTGTGTGGTCCACAGCCACTACCCCATCTTT